>NC_083625.1:16779960-17471835 GCF_963584025.1 Labrus mixtus | reverse complement strand
TCATTGTTTTCCAATGTCAATGTATGCATAGTGATTTTTTTCCCCCATCAGATAACATTTGAGACATCACAGCTGACATTGAAAATCACTCTGTCCCAGCCTGTCTTTCAACTCCATAATGTAGATGATGGAAATGTGTTGAGAGCTAATCAGACACTGATAACTATATCACTGCATTAGCCAGCTCGACCTGTGACACGTCTCCTTACTGGCTGATTATTAAACAAAGACTTTGAAAGTGACTTTGGGGAGATATAAGTGGGGGGAAAACAAGAGAGCACCGCAAAGGCTCCTACCAGGCGGAGACGCTGATGGACTGTCATGGCCCAGCGTCTCATCAGCAGGAACGCGAGTAGGGTTGGCATCGCAGTCGCCATGTGGTGGCAAGGTTAGGTCACATCAGCTGCCTCTGACTCTCATACAAAGAAGACGCTGAGCTGAAAAAAGCAATACAGTAAAGAAAAAATAAAACTCCCCTTTACCTTCATTTCACCTGGTCGATATCTTTGGAATTACTTTCATTTTAGAAGAAACAAATCAAGGAAGGAAGATAAAAAGAAGTTGATGGAAAAAACATTAAATTAAATGTCACAAAGAGAGGGGCAGAGAGAGAGAGAGGGGAGGAGACACAGGACTGCCAGGAAGACGGATAGAGTGCCTCAAATCTATAAGGCTCCTCATGTGCGTCATGTGTTCTCATGAGTCAACCAGACACTGCACCTGCTGGGAGGTAATTGGAGGGCTTCCTGGGAGAGGTGGCCACAGCTCTGCTTCGCCTCTGGGCCACCCTCCGCCGTCTGAGCCTGCTCTAATTGGCAAGGCACATTGAAATGCTTATAATAGGCACGTATTAATGATTCATTGATGATCGGTTGATCATCCTGCAGATTTGATCCATCATAGCCTTTTCTGCTTTTTTTCCTCAATTAATGACTCAACTACTTTTTCTCCTAGAATAAATGCCCATGTCAATTAAAAAAAAAATGTAATAAAGGAAAAGCATGATTTATGTTATTTAGAAGCTGTCATGCTTAATCAATTGCAAATGACTTATAAGGCCAAGTATCGATCAAGGAAACTGCTCTGCATCAACTTCCTTAGTACAGACACTGGCTCAGGAAGTGTGCTCAGTCGGCTTTGCTGCTTCTCCCAGCCCACCCATTAGTTCAAATGGAGGGGGGTCACTGGCACCATATGGTAGGTCCTTGACTGTGACAGACTGACACATTAGTCATTGATGGCTCACAGCCTCTCGGATGATAGGCAGTGCTTAAAAACGCTGACCTACAAACACACACTCACAGACACACACACACACACACACACACACTCACAGACACACACACACACTTAATTGATCCTGACATACTCGCAGTAAACATGGAGGCATTTCTACAGAGGTTGTATGAGCTCAGTGGATTTGACAGTAATCTGTTTGTGAAATATAGTAAGATAGGAGACACTATATTTTCAAGGGATTAATCACGGCTGCACCAGTTGTGACCCCATGACAAACTGGACTGGTGATCCGTCTCTTTTTTTCCAACATGGTTATTTCATGCAACATAGCAAAATTGGGCATCGTGCCACATCGTTTTAAAAAATTCAATGATTAGCCTTATGGTGCACTGTAATCAGCACTTAAAATAAAAAAAACATGTTTGCCTCTGATTGGCTTAGGAGGGGGTCTGAGTTATTCTTTTTGGACAGACTTTTCTTGTCACATTATTTTGAATAAACATTTTCAGCCTAACCTCAACATGTGCAGCTAATTTGCCCCACAACTTAATGGAGCTCACTGATATATCAGTTAGGGATTGTTGGACCGATATACGCTTTTTACACATTTAACTGTCTCCAATCTAATCCACTTTGTTTAAATAGCAAATCAAATCAAATACTTTGAAGTTTACCAATATGCTGCTATAAATATGAAAATGTTTTAAATGTATGCAAATAGGACATTTTTTCAGAGAATATAATGCATAAGAAAAGCAATACGTGGGGGATTTAGCTTATATTTCCTGCATGCATTCAGTGGAGATGAACAGATGTGGGTGTTCAGCACTGTAATTGATTGACAATCTACAAAAGGAAAACATTCCAAAAAAGTTACTGTAAAAATGTCAGCCTTTGAGTTCTTTGAAAGGACATTTTGTTGAAAGGACATTTTGTTGCAGACTTTGAGCATGATCAGTCTAGAAAATGACTTTTTTTTTTTTATTTAGCTCAAAATGTCTCAAAACTTTTAAACGTTGAATAAACCATAGAAGACCTTGACTAGTATGCCAGGCTACAGTAAAAGGGGCCTGTGCAGTGATATGGATGAGATTAGCATCAGCCTAAGGGAGCTGTAAGCTGTTCCCCCTCTCTTGTCTCTACAGAACTGAGGTGCTCGCATGTCCTGTTTGAAATGTGTCATCAGCTGTCTTGGCAGGTGCGTTGCCACATAAACCTCTAAAGTGACAGCACTTCTTGCCTGGAAAGGTCATGGTAGGAGAGGGTTAAATGTCTCCTGGAGGACAGAGAGCGGCAGGCCAGTCACTGTGATTTGTGTGAGTTTTTCACTGCTGGAGCTGCTTCGCCTCTCTGAGTGACCTTGACCAATCCTCCCTCAGTTTGAACTTTTAAGTCACTCTCTCCGCCACAATGTGTCAGATGTGCCAGTGGTCATTAGTCTTAGTCTGATTGTTGATCTGAAGAAATTAGAAAAAAGGATAGCCATTAGAGGTCAAGCCATCACAACAACAGCACACAAAACACATCCTCTGTTTTGGTTTAATCCAATTAGACATCCACCGAAGCTTCAGTTGTTTTCAGGCAGGCCTGATTAACTTTGTTGTGAAGAGCCGGGCTTGTTCCTGTTGTTTTTTCCCTTTCCTTGTGTTTGTTTAAGAAATGATCAGCCTATGCTATCTATTCTTTAACATGCCTATGTAGAAGTTTGACTCAATCTTCTCTGATCAGTGATCATAGCTTAAATCATAATCACAATTCCTGGCATAATAAGAATCAGGAGAATCACTATTGAATTTCTTAAGAAGAACATTTGAAGTGGAAACAAAAGTGACTCAACGTACAGCATATGCAGTACTGTTTATACTGATAGATTAAAATGTCTCCAATATTTTATGGGCATAGTATATCTAAAATGGACTGAATAAATTGATATCTGTACCCATGCTTAAAAAAAACATTGTTGCTCATTTATCCCCTTTAGCCAGGTCGATAATGCTGTGTAGAATTGGCCATATTTTAAAACCCATCTTTATGTCTCTCTGCCTGAACCTCAATACAATGGAGGTAAATAAAAACCTGTGGGGTTAACAGCACAGAAAATGTACATTCTAAAAAACATTACCTTAAACACAGTGTTGTAGCTGCTGCAGGCCTTTGAACAGTATTCACTCGTCTGCTGTCTTGTTGATAAAAAAAAAACGCCTTCCCAGTGAATTATTGAAAATGAATTCAGCTGCTGCAAACAGAACAAAGGTAATAATGAAGGAAGAACCTGTGATTGGTGAAATAATATACCTGTGAATAAGATAAGAAAAGATAATCTTTATTGATCCCCCACCTTTTACAACAGATCATATTGGCAGGGTAAAGGGAAATGATACACAGTAATAAATGTTTTTAACAATCAGTCATGGGAGGATTGTAAAAGCCACATTTATATCATTCACATAATAGAGGGGAAATAAAGTTCTTATAATTCATACTAGGAATCATACTCAAATATTGACATTAGTTACATGTAATGCAGTTTCACTGTTATTAAACATATTCTGGACGATAATAATATAGAAATAAGAATTTCTGGAAGCGATACCAGCCAAGTAATTTCAGCCAGCACTTTGATTTCAGTAAATTTGTCAGTTTGGTAAATTGTGGGAATTTAAATCATCTGTCAAATATAAACCTGGAAGATTAAAAGTGCTCTCTGGATCGAATTTCATCGTGCATTTAAACAAAATGACCTGTCCCGACTCTTTCAGCCATCCTGCTTCCCACTGGATCAATATGTGTAATGGTCATCTTTTTTTTTTTTGCCTCAACAGAGCAGATTACACCATGGCTGTGATTAACACTCTTCAGTCACATTCACCCAGCTAAAATACAAGTGCCGCTATTAACACTGATGCTCACTGCTGGCTGGGAGGCTGCTGTTTAACAGCAAATGGTCGAAAGCGATCAAATGCGGTCAGCTGCTGTTTTTTGAATGAATTAGTTTTATGATTGTTTGTTTATAATAATGGCAATCATTTAGAAAGAGAGTTAAAAATGGTTCTTCCATGTGCCATCCTCCTTTTAGTAATCCAGAGCTTTAGTTGTTGAGAATCATTTCTTATTCTTTTGTGTACGGGATAAATCTTTGTTAAATTTCTTCTGGGTCTTCTTGTGCGACACAGCTCTGTGGTGTGGTCTCCCCTTGTTTTTAAAGATGCCATTTGGAATTCATTACCAGGACTCTGTATGCAGATTGGTGAGAGCTTTGATTAAAGCTCTAACAAGCACTTGATGGGTGGGGATATCACATTTCCTTTTGTTTTAATGCACTCTGTTAGGCTCACTCACAGTTAATAAGTCACAATCAATCTACCTGCTGTACGCACCGAGGCTTTGTAAGAGCTTAACAGGACCCCTGAGAGACGGAATAATTTCACTTGTGAAACAGACTGACAGAGCGAGTGTGTGCATTGATGTGTGCGTCTGTGTGGGAATCGTAGCGGCTCTCATTGTGTATTTATATGCTTGTGCAAGAGCAAAAAGGAGACTGCTAAAGGAAAGCTGTCAGACTGGAAGACAGGGGCGGTATGTTGTCTCCTCTCCATCTTCACTTGAAAGAGTTGGTGCCGTTGCCTTAAGCGAGTGTATCATATTGATGACCTCAGAAGCCGCTCTCTAAGAATACCTGACTTTATGCTTTCTAGTGTCCACATCATCTCATCCCATGGATAAAAAAAACACTAGAATCCACCCATGGTTGGTAAAGAAAACTTTCACAAATGTGCACAAAATGCGACAGAGATGCATCAAAGGTCACCCTGCACGTTGGCGTCTTTAGTATGTCACAGCTTTAATGCAGAGGAGTGTCTATGAACCCTGTGATGGCTTCAAGTTAAAGGTCTGTTTATGGTTGCTGTGCGTTAAATGTCTTTGCTGAGGCATGAAGCGCAGGGAAACACAAACTTTAGGCTCAGAATGCATCGTTGCTATTTTCTCCCCTCAGTGACATATTAAGCTGGCATTTTAGCAGTTTTAAGGTTGATTGACTATTTCATTAAATCTAGATTTGTTCCTTGTGATTTCTTGCAATAAAATCTTCCTTAGGTGTTCCTGCAGAAAAAAATATTTAGAGAACCATATAAAGAAAACAAAAATACTGGGTGCGTTGTGGTCTAATGTGCCTTCAAACTATTATTTTGAAGTAGATATATAAACATATTGTCTGTTTCTGGATAGATGGGAGCAGGGCGATGCTGTTTGCCTAAAGCCACAGTATTCATTGGAACTTCTTTCTTTTTGGCATTTTGCATGAAAATGGACACCTCCAAAGCATGCAAAATACAGGCTACATTAAACATGTTGAGATTGTTCTCAAGACTGCTCTCGAGACCACTTTTTGAAGGCCTCGGTCTCGTCTCGGCATCAAAAGCAATTTCGCTCGATCTTGTTTCAGCCTCAGGCTTGGGGCACTCCGGATTTTATATCAAGACCAGTCAAGACCACCACTGATCTTTTTTTTTTTTAATGTCATTACGGTGATTAGAAGGAAAACACCCTTTACTAAAATAACAAATAACATCAATTCCTTAAAAATTAGATTTTTAACTTCCTGTTACGGCCGCAACCTTCTCGGTCTAAATTAGTGACATGCCTGCTGCACACAAGCAGATGATTTTTCATTGATATGTATGGTCTTGGTCTTGTTTCAGTCTTGCCCTGCCTTGGTCTTGTTCTCAACTCGGCCTTGATCCCTAAATTTCTTGGGCTCAGAGCACTCTGGTCTTGGGTATGTCTTGGTGTTGTGTATTGTGGTCATGACTACAACACTACAACAGCATGCAGAATGCATAAAATCGGGAGTACCCCAAGCCTGAGGCTGAAACAAGATTTTATCACTCCATACGATAAAGTTGGTTGGCCTTCACTAACAGTTAGACGTGAACGCCATTGGCTGCTATTTATTTATAAATCACTTGCGGGTAATCTACCAGCATACATCACTTCTTTATTAATCTGGGCTGATAATCAGTATCAGACTCGATCAAGTGACCAGCTAATGTTAAAGGTTCCACATGTAAAAACGAACTTTGGGAAAACATCCTTCACCTATTGTGCTGCACACACCTGGAACACAATACAAAACACATTCAAACTCAATACAATGGTTACCATGGGTCAATTTAAAAACTTGATCACAGTTCACTGTACTCATGAGTGTAAATGTTATTAACTGTAGTTACCTGCTTACTGCTTATTCTTCTGGTCTTATAATCTATGTATTTTGTCTTCGTTGTTTTTTGTCTTTTTTGTCTCTTACTTGTTTTAATTGTACTAAGCAATGAGAAATCATTGAGCTTGCCCTCAATGATTTCTTGAGAATAAATAAAGGTAAAATGAATGAAATGTATAAATGTATGTGTTCTCTGCCCCCCCTCCCAACATCCTCATCCTACAACAGAGATGCTACAGGTGCTGTGACTTGTTCCCTTAAATGGTCTTAAAGTAGCGCCTGAAGCATTTCATACTTTTTTACATACAACTTTTATGAAGTCGATGCATTTTTTAATTAGAAAAGAGAAAGGCCTGTGGCGTGAACTTGCACTTTAACGTGTGGTAGGGCAGAGCTGAAGCTGTAATTGTTTTGATTAAATTTGATAGCAGGAGGACAAGGGAAAGTAACAACGATAATCAAAAAGCATTTTCTATAATCCTCTCTGGTTATTTAAGTAAATGCCTCTAGCTTGACAATAAAGATTGCAATGCTGAGTTGCTGTTTTTACAATTATGAAAAAAGCTGTTATTGACCAGGACCACGCTCTGAATAGTCCACTGCCGGACACTGTGACAGCAGCCCTTGTGTGTGCAGTGGCTTGTGCCTCCCCTCAGTCCCCTCAAATGTGTATTATCTTGATGGTTTGTTACATTCTTTTTGTACTGGAGAGAGCGCTTGTAATTTTTGTTAGCGTCACCACATTAAAGTTCCCTATTTTCATGAACTGATAACTGTTATTTTGCCAGAGGGATCCTCTGATTGGCACCCCTTCAGTAACCAGCGACTGCAGTAACCAGTGACTGCAGCAACCAGTGACTGCTACAATACTATGTCATTAAACTTGTCAGATTTCATTGGGGTGTCAATTGGAGTGGGGGGGGGGGGGTTTAAGACAGCATGAACCTAGTTTTATAACCACCTTACACCAAAGGTCGGAGATGATGGATTGCACCCCAACATAAACAAATTCATCGAATTAGTCAAACCTTTGAATTTGTCTCCAACAGAGAAACAAAGGAGAGAATTTAGTGTTAGTCCTGACATTAGCAATCAGTCAAAAACCAACCGTGCAACTGGCAAAATAAAAGGAAAAGTGTTCTATCTTTTCTTTGTACATTGTCATTTTACACATGATAAAGGTGATAATGTGTAAATACCTAATGAACATTGGTATTTATCATTTTGCATGGAAAATATTAGTCATTCAAGTTGTCAACTATATGTCATGAACAGTACACCTACTACACTACCATATACCAGATATGATTGCATGACAGCCTCCATTCAAACCACTAACGTTCTTCATAATTCAACCTGCACTCCAGGTGATCTTTGTACCTCTGGTCACCAGTATACCAAAGAAAGCTTGTCCACAGTGTGCTCGTCATTCACCTTACACAGCTCACTTCACTTTGCACCGCTGAGTGACAAAAAATGGAGTCTCGCGCATTTGCTTCACACCTGTTAACAACTTTCCACCTTCAGATCGAACCGCCTGCGTATTACTGAACCCCTAGGTGCACCCTCCGTCTTATTGAGAAAAGTTAGAAACAGAAGTGTTGCTTTTCATTCAGTTACAATGTCTTGAAAAAATGCAGCGAATTACAAGCCTGCAACCTTATAGACCCAAATCTGTTTGCAGACAAAGTTTAAGCTTGTTGATGTGTTTTTTTTTCTTTCAAAAAGGCTCTTCACTTAAAAGGCAGCATATTTCTTCTGTCAGAACTTCGAGTCTGATCCTTCACTCAAAAAAAAAAACACAAAGCAGCCAAATGCAACATTGAGCAGGCTTTCTCCCAGTCCTATCTGAAAGAGATTAGAGGAACATGCATTTCCTTCTTTGAGCTCACATTTCAAACCCTGCCTTCATGTCATTACTTAACCACTGGTGGAGCAGTGGAGAAATGAGTCTGTGAGCTACATGGCTTAAGTAGTTCCAGTAAGCTTGGACATCTTGGTCCTGGTTTATGTTGGAACCTCTGAATTAGATTGCCACAACTACTGTAAATACTACAGTAATGGGATAACTGGGATGATTTTTTTCACGATCCTATTCTCGACATCCTTCTTTCAGTCTGTCACTTCCAGCATTTCTACTTTTCCCCACAGCTTTAACAGAGAATGAAGTCTGTTTAAAGATATGTGTGTGCATGTGTGTAGTCAGTTTGTTCAGCTGTGTGTCTTTGGAGATCCATATTTGTTTTCCAAGATAAAATGTGCATGTGTGTCTTATTCAGACAGAGACAAAGAGAGATTTAATGTCAAAGTGAGTGTGTTTTGAAGGTGGCTTTGATTTTTTGGGAAATTTCTATGACAATTTGACAGCAGCTAAGAGGACATGGAAGAAGGTTTTTTGATGCTGACTGTCAACAAAAAGGCTGCTTCCAAATACAAATAGCTGTTTATCCTCTCATTTCTAAATGTTTGGGCAGTTTTCACCGGACTTTCTTGATGGCTGGACGCCTCAGGCTTTTCCTTTCCCTGTCCAAGCCACAATAAACAGCCCGGCACATTGAGCTAACACCACTGCAGGGATGCCACAATGAGTGATGAAACAATGGTTTTGTTGGTGTTTGTAAACCGGAATTGATGGGTAAAGGTAAAGAGAGTGATTCCAAATCCAACAGCAACCAGCATCACTATCTCCTCGCAGCACAAAGCAGCTTCGCAGTGCTGTGTTCTCACTTGCGACAGGTTGAATATAGCCTAATAAAAGAGAGACAGAGCGGAAATTTCACCCAATTCCTGCAGATAAGAGGGTATTGTTTCAGCAAACTCGTGAGCTTTTTGTTAGAAAAATGTGAGAATTTAGATTGGGTAGAAAGAAACAAGAAATCTTTTTCTTCCCGTTTTTCTTTTTTTTCTTCGTATTTGAGGCCTGTTCTTGGTGAGTGTTTATAAAGACAAACCAGGGCAACAAAATTAATACTAAAGATTAATTAGAAGTAGTTAATGGGGGTTATACAATGCATATGTGCATGGGGAGTTGAGAGGTATGATACCCTGTTGGTGTTTGGCAAAGCGTTAACACAGTTTTTCATTTGTCGTTAAGAGTACAAAAGCAAAAAATATTAGAAACAGCTTATTCTTTGAGTGGCTAATTAAAAATCTCAAATGGCATTCATATCTTTGTTTTTGTAGTAGTCCTTCAAGTCACACCAAACGCTTTTCCTTTATCTGTAGAGTGTAACTGGAATTTATCTTCATGCATTTTTTCCTTCTTTGTATTTATTTTCCATGTCACATGCATAGGCATATCAGGGAAGAAGCTGCGGTTATCAGCCTGTGCCTCCTAAGCCTCAGAGCTCTGCCTGTGTTCACATGATTACGGTTATATTGCCCAGTGGTCTTACTGGATAAATAATTGTCTGTTTTAAATTGAGCCGCATTTTGTTGCTAGGTCCGTAGAGTCTGTTGCTCGTGTGCAATTGAATTTATTTCTCCACAGGTGTGCCCATTTCTAAAAAGCAACATTAATGAGAATACGTTACTTTGAGAACACCATGGTACCTGGGTGACCTGGCAACAGAAATCAGCTTAGACAACACTGGCAGGGTGTGATCAACTACAGGAGAGACTGAATAAACAGGTTAATTAAAGAATAGCTGTTTAACATAAACTGCAAGTAAAAATCTAATTGTGACAATGGTAATAGTGGTAAAAGTACTCTTAATGAAAACATAAAAAAGATGAATGCATACATCAGTTTAATTATGTTTTTCAATGTTTGAAATGGGTTGCTTTCTAGATTTGAAGAGTGAAGAGTTACATATGATTTATTACTTTTGGAAAAAACACAAATTTAAGAGTTCACATCTGTGATTTTTTTCATTTTCATCTATTGTAACCCACACTTGTATAATTATAAAAAATGAAGACATATATTCTGTTTTCTTGGTGTGAATATGTGCCTTTGTAAGTCATTGTGGTGTCATATTCCCCATGCAGTGACACATCCATATACTGTAGGTTCTATAAATGGTGATAGAGGATAAAATCAGCCATACCACCAGACTGAATCAGTGAGCTGAACAATTAAGAGCCATGATGGAATTTGTGTGGGTATCAAGCCATACTTGAAGATATTCAGTCTTTTTAAGATTTCTCTCAACTCCCCGAACGCCCTGTTGGATTGCAGTGTGATCACATTGGGGGCCGTGCAGAAATGGCTGAATTGGAATCTTATCTTCTTCCATCTTTTCCATTAAGGGCAGATTGAAAGCCCTGCAGCGGTGCTCTGGCTCAGTCCCCAGTCAAGACCGCTTTTTAGACCGCAATTTGACAGCTTCTAAAAAATGTCACATTTTGTTGTTAAGATGCACTGCCAAGCACTTGAGCCATACACGCTGTGGCATCAGCACCAGTGCGGTTGTGAAGCTTTGCTGACCTTCCCCGCACTCCTGGGCATCACCCCTGGCACCACCTGTCTCCTGGTGTCACTGTGACATTATGAACTTGAAGAGCCTGATGTGTAGCAGTAGGCTCAGAGCCACTTTCCCAAAACTTTCATCCCATACTCAATAGAAAGCGCTGCGAGCCAAAATGGGTCTGAGAGAAAATAAGTGAAATGGCAGACAGAAGAATACTTGGTCGTATAATTAGATTTTATTGTGGAACATGGTGGTTCATTGTTTTAGCTTTCAGTAGAACAACTGGAAAAACAACTCTATGTAAGTGCAGTCCATATACCACAGATCAACATGGATACCACTGTACTGAAAATAATAGACTTGAACATAATGTGCTGATAAAACCTTGCAGAAAAGTGGAAGAAAACTCAAAGAGATTAAACCGAGAAAAATGTTTCTTTAATCATTTGTGTATGCAAATGTGATTGAGTGATTGAGATTGAATCAAGAATGCTTGATTAGCAGCCTAACCAGACCAACTTTGGGGGGCAAATTTGTAAAGGAACTAAAGGGATGCAAGCATTGCTTTTATAAACATGTCCAAATAATACATTTTCTAAACATGAATCCACCTTTTAAGATATATTGGTCATATTGCGTTATGATCCCGTCATACCACTGTAATCATGCCAGCTCTAGACCAGTCACTGTTTGGATGAACAAATATCCAAGATGAATGTCAGAGTGACTTGTTGTGGACCATTGTTGTTGCTGTAGTGGAATCTCTTGGGATTGTTCTGAGGTGAAATGACAGACGAGGCCACAATAAGAATGTCAGAAGTTTAAAATGTCTCTGCGTCTTGGTTGTCTTGCACAGTACAGATGCCCGTCTCTCGACTGTACTTATTTCTTCAGTAGGGCATGGTGGCCAAAGCTGCCTCTTAGACACACTCGGGGGGGGCAGCACTTCACTGACACAGGAAGTGTATATAGGGGGAGGGGACCCCTGCAGTCTACCATCTGGGCAAATGGCAGGCCTTTATGCCAGCATGGTAGCCACCGCAGAAAGAGGGCACGGGGGCATAGCGGGGAAGCTCCAAAAGACAGACAGAGGGGGCACTCACAGACACAGGTCATTCTTTCTGGGTAAAAGAGCCACTGAGTAACACCTGTGCTCCCACTCCCCTCTGCCCTACTTCAGACATCCTGTCAGAAAGCCCGTGCTCAGCAGAACTACAGGCTCCAAAACAAAAGACTTTGCAGCCTCGGCAGAGTGCGTGCAGGTGAATAACAATAACCACTTCTTCAGTTATTCATATATTCATATGTGTGTTCATATTTAGCCTTCACTGCGAGGGTGATGAACAGCGCTGGCTGATGCAGGGGAGCACTGGCTCAGTTTTTTCTTCTCCTAGTTACTGAGGAGGAAAGTGACAGGATGACTGGTCAGGGTGTCCTTTGATGAGCTTGCGTTGAACTTGCTGGGTGGAGATGTTAAAAGAACAGCACTCCTAATGAGGAGAACTCATACATGACTCAGCAAGGGCAAAGTCAGTAAGATTTGCACGGCTATCCCCTTATGTCTAACTGATAGATTAGCCGTTGAGGGTTCAAACAGCCTCTGAGATTGCAAACAGAAGTTACCAAAAAGCTAATAGATACTCGCACATTATTTGCTGCCTTGCTCCTCCCCAGAGAGGCTCCGAACCCATCCTCTGTAAAGCATTACATGTTCAACCTGATGCTGAAATCTCTCCCCCACGGCTATGGTCTCAGCGCACCCAATCCTTTCATCCTCGTATCTCTCAATCCAGGTATGGCTTGGCTAGAGACCAGTGCTCGGTAGAAAAGGAGAGGCCCTCTGGCTGCACAATCGATTTCTGCAAAGCGAAAAATGTACAGTAGAAGCAGCCGTGTCAAGTGAAAATGTAAATGGGCCGAGGTCTGAAACGATCAGGCGGCCTGGGCGAACATGGATCAGGGAGTATGTAAGCACGAGATAGCATTTACCCCTGGTTTTAACTAAAGCACTCAGGCATTCTCCTCTGTACAGTAATTCCCACTGAGTGCTCGACGTGAAAGTGAAGCACCGTTATCAGCCTCTACCAAATGCATTAGACCTCCTCTGACCGCTGAAACAGACCACCTTGTTGTAGATCATCCCCCGTCTGTGCAGAATGGAGGTGATGAAGAAGTTGTAAATTAGGATTGTATAGTTTCATGCCCCTTAATGATCACTGCACCCCTGGGCCACACAAGCACTCCCTCTTCACAATTTTGAGTTAAATACGATACATGCCTGTCAGAGAATGAAGGAGAAATTGATGGTATTACCTGATGTCACCCGTGGTAATAATGTATGGTGATGACACAGCAGACTTCAGACCACTTTGCACTTTTTCTGCATGGCATGTGGGCAACGAGCAAGGTTGCATCTTTTCAGAGTGCAGAGTGGAGGTGGGTAGACTGACAGAAATGGTATTAAGTGCTGTTTAACTATTTGGGGCAGCTTATTTTTTCAAGGAGGTTGATTTGCTGCTCTTTTTTTTTTTTTCTGAGAGCGTGCATGTTGGTTGCAGATGCACCTGAAAATGTCTGAATACCCTGTTTCTGGCGTTTTGTGTGTAAAAGACAAAGTCGGCCAGATCCACTTCATACTAGTTCAACACCTGAGCTCGGTTGAAGTACTACAGGGATTTCTTTGATTCATGACTATAAGTTGTAAGATTCACTCATTCTAAAGCTGTTGCTCTAAAGGGGTAAGTACACAGAATTTATATTTATTTTTTCTTTTAATATCACAAGTTCCATACACAGATTAAAGAGAGTTTACATTACTGCAAGGCTGTGTAATATGTTTAAAATCTATGTATAAACTAGGAATTGTTGCTATATAGATGTATATAATTACTGTGCTTACCAAACCCCCACCAAACTGGTTTGGTATAAAACACCCATGGCTGTAACTTAGTTAAGTTATTTTTAAAACACAATTGTATCTTCCTGCATGATCAAAACAACACAATTTGATTCCACCAGAAGTTGATAAATGGTATTATTAAGACTAATTGTTCCTCTGCAGTAATTCTGTGCAGGACTCTCCCTCCTGTCAACACTACTACATAACTTAATCTGTCTGTCTGACTTCCTCTTTGCTCTGTCTTTGCCTTTCTTTGTCCCTGTCTCGCTTAAATCCACACTTAAACTCTTTAAGCCTTTGGCAGATTCCTGCAGAGCTTGGGCCATGAATCAGCTTTGTTACCATCAGATTCTCTTGGGGAAACTTGTTCAAATTTGCCTAACCTTTTGTGGTATTTAGTAAAGACCCGATGGAAAACAGTGTTAAGCATCAATATCTATTTCATTTTAGATGTGGAAACCTTTGACAGTGATTGTGTAGTCGGGGGAAACTTTGTAATGCGTTTTGAAATCAGCCTTTTTTGAAGGTTACATTTTTCCACAATATTGTTTTTATTATTATAATTTGTGGGAGGTTGAAGCCCTGCAGAGATAAGATGACATAGGGCAGTTTCCCTCCTCCCTATTCAAAACATGTCTGTTAAAAGCAAATAAACTCCCTCGGCAGCTGTTTGGATTGGTTGAACTGTATTGACAATCTGTTAAAGTGCAGAAAAAGGACTTATTTTACGCCTTTGTAGAATTTGACAGTGATAAAACGGGATTGCAGCAATAATGGCTGTCATGGATCAACACCTAGAAACATTTTACTCTGCTGATGTGGACATGAATGGGATCCAAAGTCATGTCTCCCCCTGGCTGACTGCCAGGACCTTCACAGGAGCTTTAATAAATGGTTTGTACCAGCAGCAGTCCTTGGCCTGTGAGCGTGTGTGTGTGTTTCTGTGTGTGTGTGTGTGAGTGTGAATATAGTGTTACTGTGTGTGTTTATATGCCATAGGGATTTTAATAAGGACTAAGTGTGCAAGAACCCTCTGGAGAGAGAAAGACCAATAACCTACAGTGGTGCTTGGTGCTGCTAAAAGGGTTGAAGGAACACTGAAGGTGCTCCAGCTATTTATTCGCCTCACAGGGGGTGCACATGAATTATTCAGCGTGACATTCATTCATAATTAAGTTTTTTTAATGGATAAATAAATAGACAAACTATATTGGTAGAATGGGTTTTTACATGACACCTATAGATTTTGCTTCAAGTCATATTTTATGACAATACCTAAGTGTGCATTTAATAAAGGAAGAAACCAGGAGCTAATGCATACATATAAGGCCATTGTGGGAGCAATGTGAGGATGGGGGGGGGGGGGGGGGGGGTTAGCGATGCTGCTCAGCTGGAGACAATGGAGAAATGGGTTCAGTAGGTGGGCTGCCTCGGGCGTCAGGCTTGGTGAGGGCTAGATTAGAAGGTTAGAGGGAGGTTTTGTTAGGTTAAACAGGTCTTACAAAAAGGACCTGAACAACACTAGGAGTTTGAATGTGGAGCACATAGTTAGTTAGAGCCCGACTGATATCTACAACCTGATATAATATGGCTGATATGAGCCTGTAGAAGATATATATATATCGGTATCATACTATTTTTTTTTTTTTTTACAGATATGGACTACCATGAATACTTGTTTTGATAGAAATGTAATGTAGAAAATAGTGCTTGAAGTGATTCATAATTAAGCTTGTCCATCAGAGCTTGTTCTGACTCCATTGCTAACAAAGCTCTTGTTTATATTTGGTTATATTGGTATGATATATAAACTGGGCACAAGTCTCACTCACACACTCAATCCAATCTGTTGCCTAAAAGCACATTTCATAAAGGTGGAAACTCTCTTTTTTACTTTGATAACATCTTTCCAGACAGAGTTCATTTCAGTTTATAGTTTAAGATACTCTCAGCACTGTCTGCAGTACATGTAGCAGAGCAGCACAGCCAACAGTAGTCCACACTAGAATTGATGGACAATGTAATATACAGTGTTTGTATATGTAAACAGCCTTGGGGTTACCCTTGCTTTATGGGGCATGCAAAACAGTTGCATAATCCACACAAAAGGTCTATTTTTATTCCATTAAAACAAATCTGATCCATAATCAGGGAATTTATCGTCTCTAGTATCAGTCTCAGTTCCCAAAACCCACATCAGTCAGACTACAAAGCGTGTACATTCAACAGAGCTGTGCCAGAGTTTTCATCTTTTGGATGATATCTTTTTATCATCTCATGCTAGACAGCGTATGTTATTCTTCATTTTCATCACTGTCATCTTGAATCAGAGAGCAGATCTCTGACAGTGTCACTAGCAGACGGTTGTTTCATTGTTTTCCATTCTATCCAGGGCTAAGCAGTTCTCAGGTTCTTATTCATCTCTGCGTGTTTTCACTATGACATTAGACAAGCTTATGTTGGTGCCCCAGTAAATGAGTCGGATGCACACTGCTTTTCACTCTATTTCTAAAGCGAACAACCTGTCACAGCACGCTATGAATTGATTCCCCGTTAAAAGGGTTTGATTATAATTAAAGCTACTGTTTGCTACTCGGTTATCCAAGTGGATCTTGCCATCACACTGTGAGTTGCATCTCAAATTTGTCTCCCTGAACACTATTAACACTATTTAACTTGGGGGCATTCATTTAATTTGCTATAATTGCTTTAGAGCCCCTCGCTCTATGCTCAGCCAGTTATCTGTAGGTTTAGGGCGGTGTCAGTCTGCCTGCGTGCATATCACTGCAGAGGTTTTTTTTCTTTCAGATTTGTCAAAATGTGTTTTGTATATGTGTATATAACGGCCAAGCTGGTCTAATACTTGAGCTGAAAAAGTAATTATTTTTTTATTCTTGATTAATCCAGTGATTTTTTTTTTTTTTTTTTTTTTGCAATTAATTGATTAATCTTTAGTCTCTAAATGCCAAAAAGTGGTAAGAAATTCTCATTAGAAATGTCTTAGAGCCCGGAGTATTATCTTCCAGTTGCTTCTTTCTGAACCCAGTTGTTCAAATCACATGAATTTACATTTATAAAATGACATCAGCATCACACATTACCTTCAGAAAGCTGGAACCTGCAAATGTTTGACATGTTTGCTTGAACATTCACCAAATAAACTTTCATTCCTAAATGTTTTGATTCATTTCCTCTCAACTGTTTAATCAACTCATTGTTGCAGCTCGCCATTTACTTGATAACAAACCTATAATATAATAAACCTTTAGAACCAATACCTTCATTGTGAAAACAACTGAAAAGAAAAAAAAATCTCCTTGTTATATATCACAGTAATAATTATGTTACTTATAGTATTTTCCATGCGGAAGAAAGACACTTAATAAATTCACTGTACATTTTATTTTGATTAATAACCTCCCTGTGTTTTCTGATACTGTTATATTTAATGTAATTGAGTAATAAATGATAACATTACAAAGCCATAGCAGTTATGCTGCTATCAGGGAAAAGCGGTTAACATGTTGGGGATGTGAGGCTGGCGGGGGGTGCGAGGCAGGTGTTGGGACTCCTCGGGGAGCTGGAGGTCACATTACCATACAAAAGCCACTCTGCTGGGTAACCTTTCCAGGCGCTGCTCCCTAGCCAGGGGGGCCTGCGGTCACACACTGGCACTGCCACAAGTGCCTCACCATGGACCCACACTTACACACAAAGACACACGTGTACACAAACCTCTTATTTTCAGCTCCTGAATATCCCCCCCTGCATTCTCCATGACAGAAACATTGCTTGTATAGTGACATGAAATATTTGCACTCGGGGAACATAAATCACAGAGGACAGCTCTAAAGCAAAACAAATACTATGATATGGTCCATTGCCATCATAATGCACACTAAAGGGAAGGCATTCATGTGGAATTTAGATCCAAAGCCTAACATTTTATCTTCACCAGCAGTCTTTCGCACAAATCAGCTCCCTTTCCCCTCCCTAAATCCCTCGAAAAGCAAGGCTGTTGTCATTTAAGCTCCACTCTATTTACAACTCGGATATGCTTAAGATGTGTGCGAGACACAACAGTGAGGAACAGGGAGCAGTGTACTGGATATGTGTAGCACAGGGGAGACTAGAGATAGGCATTGACTTTGCCTGGAAGCATGCGGAGGTTCTCCTGGTAGAGAGGAAGAGTAACTGGGGCAAGAAAGAGAAAGGGAGGTGCTTGGCGGGCATCCGCAGAGTTAATGTCGATCAAAGGGTGGGGGGTTGGGGGCAGAGAGGATGGGTGGTCGTATTGATGGACAGCAGCATCAACAGGGATTAAGCTGGCTATTAGAAATGATGCAGGTTTAATGTTAAAGTCTGTCTTTTTTTTTCCTTCTTTGGAGGAGGAAAGGAGGAGAATTTTCAGAGGTCGGTGGAAAGAAGCCGGGCGTCTTTTTCCATCGAGGCTGATTTTGATTGACAGGTCATAGGGATGGAAAAAATATGTGTTGCGTTCCACATGTGTGTGAGAGCGTGTGTGTGTGTGTGAGAGCGTGTGTGTGTGTGTGTGTGTGTGTGTGTGTGTGTGTGTGTGTGTATGTGCTACCCCACAGGTAACGCACACGCACCATGTAATTATACTCATTACACGGCAGGCTGTGGATCTGCATGATATGCTGGTAGACCCTAGAAAAATATCTGGATTGTTGACAGCATAGTGGGACAGGAGCTGTGACAGTCAACTACATTGTTTATGCTGCAATTACCAAGACTGAATTCAATCAGTCAGGCCAATACACTTTTTTATTGCAATTATGCAAAAGACCCTACAGCTCACTGTGTGGTGGGACGTGATGTGCAGTAGCATATATTGATTACTTTATTTGTAAAATTAAGTCTTTAAGAAGTCGCTGTCACTCAGCCCTCACTGCATCCTGTATCACATGCAAGCGCCGCACCCTCATAACAATAATAACTCTTAATATAATTGATGTAATATGCCACACGCAACAATAAGGTATAACATCTAATCACGTTAAGTAGTCATTGGCAAGCTGTAATTAAACTGTTTGAGACAAGTGATTACCAACCCTGATAGACAATGTGCATATATAATAGGGGGTGTTATGAAAATACTAATACCCCATCGCTCTAATTGCAAGGCAATTTTTTACTAATATTGATTGCTCTGTGTGTGTTATCCTCACATTGACCACAACGTGCTCGGAAAGCACACCAATATGGCAAGATGAAGCCCTCCTTCACTTTGTCATGCTCCACTACACATAGTAATGTTAACAGCGGGGCCCTGCAGTCTGACTGGGCTAATGGTGTGCCATCCCATCAGGCCATGCGCCCAACCAGAACATGCAGAGAGATTGTTCACATCAAGCCTGTTGGCAAATTAGCCGACACGCATTAAGCTGTGGCATTATGCTAAAGCTGTCTAAATACTACTATATGCTTAGTGACCAGTGAATGATTGCTGAAGTCCAACCCTTCTCTGGGATAGAGTGTGTGTCCTCTCAGACTGAAGTGGATGAAGAATTAGTTGACACACACTCTGATGCCGTGTGTGTTTCAATGAAGCAGGTTCCGGAGAGAAATGTAAGCGTAAGAGTGAGACTAGAACCTGAGACATGTTGTTTCCCTCCTGTGTTTAAAGACATACTTTCAGGAAGCTGTTTATTTAGGTGGAGAAATATAGATACTCGCTGTATAGTAGTCATATCATAAGTATAACATTTTAAAGAGTGGCAGCTGGAACATTTAATGGCAATCAATAGAACACAGCAGGGGGAGGTATTTTTCACAGCAGGATCACTGATCTGACAGACATTTTTCTTTGACTCGCCTAATTAATGTGGCCATGTTCTTACAGAGACTTTTCTTCACTGTCTGCCTGCTCGCTGACCACAGCTCCTGCTACTTTGTCTAGATTGCTGCAGCTTGCTTTTCTCGGCGACACAACACCCTACACCTGCAGGGGTTCATTTCCTCCCACCTTAATGGAGGTGTTTGTGCAGCTGATGGACATGCAGCCCCCACTTCATACCTATACTGGTATTCTGCTCTCCAGGGTTACAGTAGTCATGAGGAGGGAAGGGGCCGAACTCGGAAACGTTTGCAATTCATGAAAAACTTCTCTCTTTCCTCCCTTTTCACTCTGTTTGTTGGCAGAGTGGTTAGGCCAGGGTGGGTGCTCATTGCAGGAGAAACTTCCTCTGTGAAAGCAGACAGAGGGATAAATGTGTAAACTTTCCAACGTGTAAGTTATTGACATAGATCATTTCAAGGAAAGTAAGGTCTAATTTCTTTGTATTAATTGCATTTTATTAGAATAATATTTTTCATTCAGATTGTTCAGAGCTGCATTTTTTGCATTTGATGTTTTTGAGAATAGAATTATTTGGGGCATCATTGTGGCCGCTAGTATGAGACGTATTCAGGGATTAAATCCAATTATAATTTCAAGGCGAGAATGCCCTGCCTTTCTTGTCTTAATTTTTGGATCTGAGGAACATCAGTATCCTATCATCACTTAATGGTTTTAATTGGAATACATTTTAATTACAGCTAACCATCTTTCCTAAACAACCTGTTGCTCCAAAAGTGGAGACTTTGTTAATCCTTTCTTCTTCTCTTTTTTTTTTTTTTGCTTAAATCCCTGCTGGATACCATACAACATATCCACTGTGTGTTCTTTTCTCCCTATTCCCTTGTCTGCGTCTACCCTCAAATAAAGGCAATCGGGATAAGAAAGAACATAATTTTCTGCAGGGTATATCACTGAGGAAAATGATATGTTTGAAAAGAATACACATTTTCTCAATGGTAAAGTTATAGGCAGCTTCCTGGGGATGTCTGTACAGGTGCACAAGCATCACTGGGCCCCATGTTGAGAAGAAGTGCCAAGAGATCCCAGTCGGGTGCCGATTCTTAAAAAAAAGAAGAAGACAAAAAGACAATTGTTCTGAGTCAGGGTTTTGATAGTTTTCTCTTAGGGGAAGCTTCTCTGACTCGGTTTGTACTTTGGAAAAAGTACTTCTACACTGGGATGCAGTTTTTTTTTTTCTCTCTCTGTGTCTGGTTTGTTGGATTAAACAGCCTACAGGTACATATCAGGTTCAGTCAGAGTAATAATTGAATTACAGCAGAACACAAAGTTTGCCCTATCAACTGTTTCCCCCTGTTGTTTTGACACTGCATTTGCATAATGGCTTATTTAACAGAGTTAAGAAAACAGTGGTTGGTTAAAGTATTTTTTTTGTTGGTTTCTATTAATCACAAGCAAAGTTTTTTTTTCTGTCTAGAGAGTCTAAATGCAGTTCTTAAGAGTTGAAAATGTTATCTTGGATGTATGAGCTTCCTTCTGTATACAGTCGAAGTCCCTTTGAAAGTGCATCTTGTATGTTTTGAACCATGTATTCATGGGGAGGCGGTTCCAGTTGTGGTCGGTGTTCTCGCCAATGGGGCACATCTGAGTGTGGGCAACTGGACTGATTGGCGAGACGGCCGGCGTAGCGCAGCGCAGCGCAGCGGAGGAGGATCAGACATAGAAAGAGGTTCTACTAGATTACACAAGGCTTGTCTGAGCTCAGGATTTCCTCGCTCTTTGTGTTGTCGACCCCAGCTCTGAGTAGCAGATCAAAGCTTCATTCACGTCGCATCATTTACACATCTGTGAAACCCACAATCACAGAGACGACTATGAAACCTCTCTTGTTGCATTCATGTATGCAGAAAACACTGACCGGAGACAAAGGTTAGGTGGAGGACGAAAAAAAAATAGTCCAGGCTTTTTTGAGCCGAGCATTTGAGTATTCACAACCTGCTCATTAATTCCATTTCTACTTTGAGTATTGGTTATTTGCTTTCTTCTTTTCACTCAGGCGAGCTCTCAATTCATTAACCGATCCTGCGATGAATGTATTATTCAATGCTAGTTTGGCGTCGGTGAGGGGCTGTGTGTTTACCATAGCTCATGAAATATGTATCTGTTGAATTGGCGTCCATGCAAGCAGATGCCTGATATAGTGATGGTGATCAGGGAGAGGTTTTCTGTGGCAGTCACTCAAGGACAATCCCTTATAGCTGTTTTTGCTTGATTTTTGTCTCGATTATCGTACGCTGAAGCTGTGGTGTGCGCTGTAGATAACAGATTTACCTCAAGGTGTCTTCCTGTGGTTGGGATGACTTTTTTTTTTTCCCATGCTGAGAGATATGCGTTTTGTTTTTTGATGTAAAAAGTGCCTAACTATCTCATTTATGGATGGAAAAGGGAAACTTAATACTCATTACACAAGAGACAGCAGCATCCAGCTATGACAAAAAAAACAACCCAAAATGGTCAAGGTAATAGTGAGGCCAGGACATCCATAAAGAGCTGTTTGTTAGATGTCAACTGCAGTAATTATTACAGAGCTGGCATGGCTGGAACTGTATCGAGTGGCTTAATGGTGTCTATGGAGAAAGAGCAGAGTATGGCACCATTTTTAATTTTTTTTTTTTTTTGTTGTATTATTTTCCTCGGATGAAGTGGCTCGCCACAAAGATGAATGATTGCTTTCTGTGCGAACTGGCGGGCTCACGGGTTGATTTAATTGAGCTGAATTAAACCTAAGCCAGGTAGAAATGGAGACAGAGAGAAAATCTATGCTGTCGATCCATAAAAGCCTTTAGGGCTTCGATCAGGATTACGTAGATTATTTTCCTGTCTGGTCACAGTAACACTTCATTCCTATCCATACATTATGTGTTCCTTACTTACAGAACATATTGTTAGGGGGGAGTGATGATGGCAGGTGCCCTCTTCTGTAATGTGAACTCATGAGCAAACTAGAGGCAGAGAGCACATCTTCTTTAGACATCAGTGTGACATTTTTGTTCTGATTTAACCTTTTGAAAATGGAACTCCTGCTGGTGGCCGCAGAGTCAGACAGTCTGTCTTTGCCTAAAACGCTTGAAAAAAGTCCAAGAAAACAAGAAAACAAAAATAGTAGCTACAGCATGACTTGTGCTTGGTTCTGAAGTCTCTTAGTAAGCATGACTATCCTCTTTTTGAGTTTGGCTGGCTGGTAGTGGGTGGAGCTTATCAATCAACACAGTGGCGCAGGTGTGTTTCGTGTGTGAAGTTACAGCGTCCAAGTGAATCTCAACGCTGAGCTATTGTGTGACCCGACATCGAAGCAAAAAGTAGACGGGCACCCACTACCTCTCGATTTTGATTCCTTTTTCGTTTGACCAAGTTGTAACAACAACAAATCTTAAGAAAGAGACTGTGGCTGCATTTGTGAGAGCTGACGGTCGGAGCTAGCCGCAGACTGCTGACCCGGCCAAGCCCACGCCCTACACCGCCAGCCACTCTTTGTTTGCCTATGCCGTTTGTGTTAGAGCATGAGCATCCCCTAGACACCGCTCATTCTCGTAATACCTGTAATACTTACATAAACTCCAGAGTAATTACATCTTAGACTCATTTTATTTTCAGCGTTCGAAGATTTTTATCATGAAGATAAGATAATACTTACCAGTTCTCTGCCACCTTAGATTTAGATGTGCAAAGAAAAACATGACATAGCTATATTTTCAAAGGAAGAAAAAAATAGCTGGCACCGAGAGGGCAAGTTGTTTTGTCCTGGCAGACTGGTGGAGACACCCCTGTGGAGCAGCTTCTGCCATACAGTGCATCTACTATAAATATCGCCTGCTGACGGTTAAGTCATTTCATTGACGTAGTTCCCTTACATGGAAAATACATCACATCCCTTTTACGTTGAGAAAAAGCAGTGTGAGACCACAAGGGCATACACAGAACACAACGAACTCAGGTGCCTCTTCAGGGCATATTTGATGTTGTTTATTAATTGATGTTATCGTTGTAAAATAACTTAAAGGTCCATTGTGTACGATATCTACTGAATGAAATCATAATGACCTAAATGTATCATCAGATATTGAGGAAACATGCTATGTGGAAGTGCTGACTTATCTGTCAACAACGCAGCAGCCAGTATGTCCTCCTCCTTAGATTTGATTGTGGTGCAGAATTGTCAGTATATGTTTTGACCAGAGAGGTAGTGCAACACCCCCACATGGCCCCAAGTTGTCCACTACAGTGCTTAAGCGTGATTGTCCCCCCCTCCGCATTTCCCCCCCTGGCCTGCACTCACACTGCTCCAGGACTAACCGGACCTGAATACGGTTACCTCTTGTACATAACGTTGTAATGCAACACATGCATGGCTTTACGTAATTATGAAACGAGTGCTCAGTTTACAAGACAGGGGAACTCGAATATATTTAATATGGAAAATAAAAGACATGCGTGGTGGAGTCAGCGTCTGCACATCAGAGAACAACACAGAGAACATGACAGCTACTTTACTGACTTTGTGGCTTATTTTGAGTCATTTTAGTCAGATACAGCCAGAACACTCCAGGATTTCTCAATAATGAAGGCTGTCAACGTTGTGTACCTGTGTGCGTTTGCTCGTGAATGAACTGTGCCGTGCCGAAGCACACCTCTTTGAAGCATGCCAGGGCCAAGGAAGTGAAGCTTGCTTGTACACAGTACAGATTGCCTATTGTGAGTTTGTCTGGCAAAACGGCAAACCAACAGGCGAGCTGGTATGGATATAACTGATTCTATTAAAAAAAAAAAAAAAAAAAAAAAAAGCCTCTGCACTTTTCTAATAAGCTGCACAGGGCAGAAATGTGGTGAAACTAGGATAAATATTGGAGACGCTTTTGAAGAGAAAGCAGGAGAGAGGTTAGAACACAGAAAGATTTCAAGAATGATGCAGAGCTGATTTAACATGGAAAATTCCGTGGCCGCGACATAGCAACCTGTACGCACTTAGACTCGAGGCAGGGGGAGCAGGGGGAAGACAGCTCTTTCCAATGTTTTGACTCTGGAATACAGTACCCATATTAAACGCTACATGTCAGAGACATATTGGTCCTTTCATGTTATTTAGAAATAAGAAAATGACTCTTTCAGCTCTTTCAAGTTTCTGTCAGTTTGATTTACACATTGTCTCTTCATTTTGATACCAAATATGTGGCCAGTCTGGCTTTTAAAACCTTTGAAAACAAAAAAGATCTGCCAAAATTTTAACAACAGAAAGTCAAAGCTAGTCCCTTATTTTCCTTTATTCTATACACTCAGAAGGATTCAACTGTGACAAGCACTTCCTGAACCTTTGAGGACAAAAAGTAAGAATGTGGTCTGGTATGATTAGCACTGCCAATAAAGATGAATACCTGCCTGTAGAAGCAGCCAGCTATATGTCAGTGCTAATTGTAAAGCAACTTGTTGCTGTCATGTGTGTTCCAAGTATCTGGCTAAATGATCCAATAGCGCTGAATGGAAATAAAAAATGCCATGTGGTTATTTAGCGATCAGCAGATGACGGGGGGCATACGTCTCAGCCTGCCAACAGACACAAAGCAGAGCTGCCAAATCACTCTTAAAAGGAAGCCTGAGCAAAGGGGCTTATCTCAATGTGTTGGTCTTTCGCTGCTCCAGCACGTTTGGCCATATGTACACAGAGGCCGGAGCACGATCTCATACGTCTTTCTTTGTCTGTATTAGTCTTGCTGTCTTTATTGTGCTCCCTCTGCTCCTTCTGTCTCCCTCTCTCTGTTTCATCTCTGCTCGGGCCCTTTGCTCCCTCTGTTACCAAGCGTTTCTATTGTGCTGCCATAACAGGGTTTTCATCTCCTCAGAAATCACCTCTTATTCTTGACAATTTCAAGATGACATATGGATGCTTACAACTGTTCTGATTAGCCAACATTGTTTGAGCTTTCCTTTGAGTAAAGCTGCTTAGGGGCAGCAGATAACGCCCCGCCATATATCTACCTGCTACTATTTCAATCCTTCTTTGTGTTGTGACAGAAGAGATGATACATGGAGAAGGGGGCAAGGTGATCCTATCCTGCTATTTTTATTTGAAGTTAAACCTGTGGTGTTGTCTGTTGGCTGTGAATGGAAATACATGGGTTGAACTGGACATACTGAACCTGCCCAGTCGTACTTTAACCCAAGGTAAAATGTGTCCTTGTGTTTCCTCTTTAATAATAAAAACACATAGTGCTGGTTTCAGTAGACGTGTCAAAGGGAGGCTTTTGAATAGATCTGGCTGCAAGTTGTGCTTGCATCAGCTGGAAGCGCTGTAGCATTAGCATAACCAGAGCAAACAGTAGATTGTTTGAGATGATATCAAACTCTTGAGAGACCGCAGGCCTGTTTTTAGTCCTTGGAAATTCAACGTAGATCCAGAAAGTAGATAATTTTTTACTGAGTGTTTCTATGTGCTTACAGGTTTAGAACCTTTGATAAACATGTCTTGAAAGTGTATGCTATTGCTGGTTAAAAAAAGATTTTTAAAAAAGTATCCAGAATTTTTCAGTTGCATGTCTTTAAATGTCGCCATACAAATGTTTAACAGCAACTATACCTTTAAAAGATAAGACATACTTTGATGCATCCGCTCATACAATTTTTGGACTATGCAACAAGGACAAAATAAAAAAGACATTTCTTCACATCCTGTCCGTCTAATGCAGCTCCTGTTGCCAAGATGGAAAGTACACACATTACCTGGAGTAACACATGATGAATACTTTCTGGCTCAGCCCATTTCGTTAAACACTAAGCCATAGTCATCTGAGCTCTATTCCTTTGTAAACACTATATGAATACTGTTCTGTTACACTCAGCCTAATATTTGATTCTATTTATTTGTGAGATCTTCATATTTCAACGAACTTATGAGTGAGATGAACTTGTCTTGAGGTGTTAATGAGACGAATGAAGACAGTCTGTGCGGCTTTCATAAAGGTATACAGCAACTATTCAAGGAAGGGGTTTTTTTGTGATATTTTTTCAGTGTTTAACTGATTTAAGATATGCCAGTAATTACTTTTGCTTTAGGTTGAATAAGCATGAGATTTTTGGTTTCATGTGCTTAATATAAAGTGGTCATGAAGGCTGGATGCTTGATCTGTGCTTTCACATGGAGGTGGAGGACATCTTTAAACAATTATTCACTGCACCACTTTCACAAGTTATTTTCATTCTCCTTGTTTGTACCTACAGAATTTGGGGTTTTGAAAGTAGTCTGAATCACAGAGGGGATCTCACAGCTAGCTGGAATTGGGAGGATATATGAGAGCTGCTAATGAGCCACTTAGCTTTTAGCTTTTAGCCAAAGTACCCTCTGACACAAGTAGATCAGAGTGTAATGAAAAGAGCACGCAATAATGAAAGGGGTATAGACAGAGAGGCATATTTTATCTTTGAGGCTTTGCTCCATAACACAGTTTTTAACTTGAACATGCATAACTAAAACGAGTGTAACCGCTAAACAGGAAAAAAAATCCTCTTGGACAAAGTTTGGATGTGGGTGTGTCAACATACGGTAAATGTATTTCGTTACAACAAGTTAAGTTGCAGCTAAAAAAGCATTTCTGATCATTTTTTTATAATTAGTAAGCACATTACCGTCATGTGGATGGAAACTATACATTTCACTTCAGCTTCTGACCCAACGACAAAAGAACGTCATTAATCAAAAAATATTTCCTGCTCAAGAAAAAAAAATGGAAAAAACAGGAATACTATGACCATATGCATGACGAGATGCAGAACGTTGTCTTTTCACCAGGAAGACATTCACTACAGTTACATTGTAAGTTGTTACTAATAGCGCTTTATGCATGCTTTAATCTGTGTGGAAATAATGGCATTTGAAAAAGAATTTGAGAAGAATTGACTTTGATGAAAACAGATCTAAAATCTGAACACTAAATATTACCCAGAGTTACCGCAGAGCTTATATAGAGGAGCATGATCCAAGTCTTTATGGAGGCATGCTAAAAGGTGATGAATTCGACCATTTTGCATTTGACAGACTTTTCAAGTGTCTTTAGTTTGCATGCATGTGCGAACACTTGTGTATTTGTTTGTGTGTTTTCCTGTTTTGCGTGTGTGCATGCTCCCACAGGGGAAACAGGCTGTGTGGGGTGTTATCTGCTTCTACAGAGGGTGACAGCTAATCACCAACCCTGACAAACACTGGGGGAGAGGGGGGGGAGGTGAGGGAGAGAGAGAGAGAGAGAGGGGGAGAGATGACAAACGAGAGAGGGGAGAGAAAGGAGATGGCGCTGGGAAGGGGGATTGGCATTTGAATTCCACTGAGTAACCGCAGAGTGCTCGGGATCCTGTCATCACAACCTCTGTATGAGTTTGGTCCTGAGCAGGAGAACCGGGCCGCCTCCCACCTCACCTGCCATAGCTAATAAACCCCCATCAGTATCGGTACACACCGAGATAGGAGGCCGCAGAGACAACATTGCGACAATTCTTGATGAGTAGAATAAATCCTTGTGTTTGCAGAATCTGTCAACAACAGCTTTGATCTCCTAGCTGCAGCTCGTAAACTCTCAGTCTGACTGCATGGAGGATATCTGCAGCAGGATTCACTACCTGTCTTTATTGCAAAGAAGCCCCCTTTTAAACTGTACGTTGTCAGGTATAAAGACATCAGCACTAACTGTCATTGCTAACCCTGCCATTACTCATCTTATGTCTATGCTAAATTTATTAGTAGAAGGTTTTGCCTTGCAGATGGGCTGATGCATGCTGCGTTAGCGTGAGCTGCTGGTGGCGCCTGTTGACACAGAGATCAGAGAGCTGTGAGCGATGGAGAGATACTGTCGTGAGATGGCGACAAGAAGGCTGAATAGGGAAATAGAATAAAAAAGGACCAGACAAGACACGTTTTCACTTTGGTTTTCAAGGGAAGAGTTTTAGATTGATGCATTCCCCTTAGCAGTTGTCTGTTGTATGTACCAGTGGAACAGAGTGCAACAGGCAGAAACAAACCTGAATGGACAGTTACCAAGCAAATGTGTTTGTCATCTGACACATTACACATACGATTTGAAAGGATGCAGGACATTTATATAAGCAACTTTTTTCTCAACCTGAGAACATTCTCAGAGTTCAGAGCTCAAATAATTTGGTGGATTGGAATACACTTTTAGGCATTCTGATTCTGGTGATGAGCTTAAAGATCCAGTTCTCATGTAACACTAAAGAGCCAGACACAACATAGAATCATTGATGCTTTTATAGTAACGATTAAGTTGTATTAATTGGTTTATGATGTCAACTTGTGCATAATGTAACCTTCGAGAAAAACATCTTCTTTTAAAGTTTCTGATATAGCTCGTTGTTGCCTCGACTAAAATGCAATAAATCAACCTTTTCATTCACTTTAACTTTCTCTATCGCTTTCTGAAAGCAACCTCGTTTCCTCCGCATGAATGTAGCACTCGTGTTCATTTGCCTTTTTATGCTAATGCCATGCATATTACAACCTACTATTAACAGCAAAATGAAACTCTTCATAAAGTCACTTTAACATTGGATAGCAATGCCATTTATGATTATTGTAAAGACACTTTCCACTGTAGGAATGGTAGTTTATTAAAAAGGAATAACTTTCCAAAAAGCCTTGGCTTACTTGACGTAAGTGCACTCTGATAGGTCTACTACAAGTATCACTCCTTCACCTCTGTTGGAAAAGAAAGTTACATGAATCAAAGCTGTATCAAGATCCAATTGTGCTCCTAGTTTCAATAAGTATAAGAATTTATAAGAAAACCCAACCTATTAATTATCTGTCAAAATAAATTATTTTTTTTTTAGATTGGGGAAATAGTTTGAAATTAATTAGACGCAAGTTGAACCCAATTATTTGTTGGTGACTCATTAAAAGACTACATATGAGTCCTGGGGACTACATTTAAACCTATTGAATTCAATGCTATGGTAGTATATGCTGTGCTCTAAAATTCCAGAAAATCTGTTGCAACATTTTAATGGACATTAATGATGGCTCAGATTGATTACTGATAGTAGGACTGAAATATCAATCTCGACTTGGTGGTCTGGTGTCTTCTGGACTCCCTGCCTGAGCCGCTGCGGGTGGCATTGTTCGAACCAACTGGCTGCTGTCTGGGTAGCCCTGATGGGTGTCATGCTGGTGGGGGGGGGGGGGGGCTCCATATGGGAGAGACCCTCATCTGCTCACGGTGTCACACCTCTCACCACTTTGCTCTCTCTATCTGACCCTGTCACTGCTGCAGAGAGTGACAGATGCAGGCGGAGAGAAGCTGCGCCAGAGACAGGGAGGGGGTGGCATATCCTTTTAGATACAGGCATAGCTGAAATCCTCGCTAAATAAAATCAAAGATAGCTGTCAGATGCTTTTACCCAGCATACTGCTTCAGAGCACGCAAATGGCACTATCAGTGAAGGAGTCAAAGGTCCACAGCGATGCCAGAATCCAGGTTGTCATTCACGTCTTTAAGCATACAGGGGAAGTGCCTGCAGTCTGTTTAACAGTCATAGCTTACAATCAGCACCTATCCAGCGCAGATCAGATTAGTAATTAGCCAGCAATATGGTATGACTAATGCATTTCTCCATGTCACTTGACGCAGGTAGATTTTTCCCTCAGTTTGTCTTGCAGGGGGTTCTCAGGGAGCAGCGAGTGCAAATGGAGAACATTGTGTTTATGTATCTTAACCACAGATGGCCCATGGTGGTCCGGTCCGGTGTGGGTGACCGCAGAGCATCTGTGTTTGAGTGTGTGCGCAGCCACATCTGTGTACTTGTGTTGTGTTGGGTGCTAATGACAGTTGGCATTTGGCCAAGATCAGTGGATCGTTAATTAGTATTGAGAGGTTTGGGGGAGAAGAACAGATTCCCCCTCTATCTCACAGACAGATGTGTGTTTGATCCGCTAACCCAGCGCACAAACAAACTCACACGCAGCTGCATACTCACACTGTCCATCCATAGCAGCTCTTTGACATATGGAAATGTCTATAAGCAATTCACTCTCAGCAGAGTGTTATTGACAGAAATGGATCTAACTCGTGAAAAACTTAAGAAAAATGGATCACAGGGAGGTCGGTTGAGAGGCAGCCAATGAAAGCCATGAAGATATAATTGAAATTGTAAACAGACAACACAAGGAGCAGAGATGCACAATTAGTTTAAACAGTCTTTACACTCTGCTCGCATTTAAGAGATATAAAATATATAACGTGCATTTCGATGTTTTTTCGTTCTGCAATATATATTGCAAGGAAATCAAACCAAATAAATGCATTGTCTTTTTATGTACATCAGCTAAAGTCCAATCAAACAGATATACTTTATTTTTGTTTTATTTGGGTCTTGAAGTCATTTTCTGAGGAAGAAAGTTGGAGACAGAGGTGAAGCGACACATTTCTTCATACAATTTACAAATGAACTCGTGGCCTGCAATTACGTTATCTTATACGTCATCAACCGTTACATTGTAACTCCTAATCAAATGAAAGTTCACCAACCTGAGCTGCCTGTTACTAACACAGAACTTCAGCGTGTGCACTACTACTGAAAACCTCACGTGTGAAGAAAGCATGTTTTCCCGTTATTTCTTTGTATGTGATCTGACACTTTTGGTAAGTTTTACAGTAAGATCCTTATTCTCACATACAGAAGTAGAACAGCAGCGAGCGCAGCATTAATGTGTCTTAAATAAACGCAGAACAAATGTACACACTTGATGGGACCCGTTATCTCTGAACGTCTCTCGTCTGAGTATTTCTGTTTATTTCTCAAAGCCAACCTTTAGCAGACCTCTACAAACGCACACACACTGGACTCAAACATTATTATAGCTCTCACTAATGTCACAGCCTTTGTCTATTCACTTAATTGTAGCATAGTGTTCCTGATGGAATTGCTCTGTGACCTTTAGTATTTTTTATTTTTTCAGCCCTTATATTTGCTAAGTGATGGTATTCTGGCTGATTAGTGCACCCTCCGTCCCCCCGGACACACACATACACACACACACACTATTACAAATCACAATGTATTCACTCCCAGAACCCCCTCTCCCATTGTTCTGCTTTATAACACTGGGAAAGGAGCATCAGTCAAGTATATTAGCTGGATCCTATTACTGTCACCAGATTGCCTCTCTGAGCCATCTTAAAGAGCCCCCAGACAAAACTTCCTGTCATGTTAATCCAAGCTTTAATAAATAGAGGGATGTGTTACCATATTCAAATGGGGGCTCCCGTATTTGTGCTGACAAAGAGAGACGGGCTATCACAGAATGACAGATGAAAGTGTTTTGCATGAAAAGGAGGAGGGAAAAAAAAAAAGTTTTTATCTGTGCTCATTCTCTCCCATTCTGTGGAGAAATGTCAAATTATTGAATTGGCCTTTGAAAAAAAAGCTTAAGCCTAATCTAAGTAAAACAGTGCAGGTATTAGCGATGGTGGCTATTGTCAGTGAAATGAATGCTATTCAAGTTGAACTAGCATCTCATTTCATCCCTCGTGTTCACCTTTTGATATCAAAGAATACAATACAAACCTTTTCCCCTGAGAGAGATTTATGTTTCTTAACCCGATGAACATTAGAGCATGCTGTTATTAAGATGAGTCTTTTATTAAATCGAATTTTCTAGATGCTTTTTCGAAGGTGTTGCTAGCTGAAGTTAAAGCTCAGAAATTCAGTGCAGCAGGAGCCCTTTGTGTCCATGTGTATCCTCATCGGCAACAAAGAGAGCTGAAAACAGGCAGCCACATTCAAGGCCATCTCTTAGAGTCTCGTGTGGAAAAGAGCAAAGACAGAGGCCGACATGCTCGCTTTCAGTCTTGGTTAATATCTAGCATAGTCGTTCCCTGGCTGTGAAGAAATAACCCATGTCTGTATATTTTACCAGGCAGTGCGGAGGCTTCCCATTTCATTAAAGGCTGATTGAATCTGAACATGTTTGTTCGTTCCCGCCGCCATGTGACTGAAATGATCCGTGTTTGCTGAGGCAGCATGGGCTTCCCCGCTTCTTAGGTTCACTCAGCATTATTATCAGGTGTCTCTGAAGAAATACTGAATATGATGAAGCAACCTTTTTCAGCAGTGTCCCCAAAATATGTTACGGGTAAGCTGAATTACGGTTTTAGGAACCAAGTAGAATGACTGTGTGGTTGAGCACTATTGCAACAATGTAGTAAATTTACTGAGCTACTCTTTAAATTAAAGCTCCTCAGAGCAGTGGTTCCCAGCCTTTTTTTCAATGGAGTCCCCCTACTTGTATCTAATAAAAGCTGGGACCCCCAAGGACCCAATTGAGGGAAAAAAAGAGACATGGCTGACAAAAATGAACACAAGTTTCAATTGTTTTTGTTGATAACATACTAAAATAATACGTCTACACAAACTTATTCATACAAAAAGACTTTTGGATAAACTATCCAGTAACTTTTATCATGATTTTAGTCATTATATGTTAATCAAACTTTGACAGCCTCAGAGCACACAAAGCCTTGCATTCTCCTGAGCTCTTAGAAAGGTTGCCGTGACCCAAGGTTGGGAACTGATGCCTTAGGGCACGGTCACACTGGCCAAGTTAGAGGAACTTTGGTTTGAGTTTGGTTTGAGTTTGTTTCTGGGCCCCCTGTGGACAAAGCATTATATCTTATCTCTTTGCTGTTTTTTGTCCTTTGCATGTGTAATAAGTGTCTGTTATGTACAATCATTTAGATTGTTTCCTTGGAAAATGGTGAAAACTGTCAATCAATCAATCAATCGATTTTTTTGTAGCACAAAACACAACAAGTGGTATATCTTCTTGACACTGACGTTAACAACAAGCCTAGACCTTTCTCTTTGTCATATATTTCCTAAAGAGATCCAGCATAGCCCCCACCACACCTAGCACTGTGCAGACAATTATATAAAGACTACAACACACGAAGATTGATGTATAAACAAGCTTTAATTGTTCTGTGAATCAAATCTTCTTTGAATCACTGAGGCATATAGCTGACAAGTGTAAAAAACTGAAAAGCTTTTAAATTCCCCAAACAAGAGAACGCTGGTAGCAACAATTCACCAGACATGTGATGCTATGTACTGACAGCTTTATATTTGGTCTCCTGTTTGTTTAAGTATTGTATTGATATATATCTGAAGGGTCCTTCAGTTTAATCATTTGTAGCTTAATCATATTGAGGTCAACAGACAAATACCCCTCTTCCTGAGAAAATGAGCAGACTAGAAGACAAACAGTAAAAGATGACAGGTAATGGTTGGATATTTTAATTGTAAAAAAATATATATACAATATTGACTTCAAATAAAACCATCTACATTTAAAATTGCGTGTGGAAATTGTAAAACATGAATGACCTAAATTGGCAACATGTCTCTAAAAAAGAAGCTGCTTGCCTAACCCTATACCTTTTTCCAGTGCACCTTTTTTTGTCCTCGGCTGCCTCCCCACATTTTCAACCCATTTGCTCATTTAAACAAACCTCCTCCTGGACTTCCCTCTGAGTCTCTGAATCATGTTTTCACACAGCCTCCCCAAACATTTCATAGTACCCTCTGACCTTTTTCTGTCCTCTAGTCAATGCTGCTTGCAGCTATATTTACACTAACAAGGAGGAGGGAAGAAGGGGCGGATGATGTAGAGCCTGTTTCTTGTGCGTATATGTTTGTGTGTGTGTGTGTACCAGAAGAGAAATCTGATTGGCTTTCCAGGAGGAAGAACATCATTTTAAATAAGTCCTCAATGTTAAACTGTTTGCTCTAGGGCTTAGGGATTGCTCACCTCTCCAAATACTATTTTAGCTTGAAAGCGCAATATTTCCAAGCCTGAGCTCTCACATGGGAAAAAAGGAGTGAGGGAGGGCTCTGGTGCAGCAGTTTTCATGGAGGTGGCTTGCAGGCATACTCCATCCTGACAGAATGAGGAGGCACTCTGCACGAGTGTGGCGGAGAGGAAAGGGGGCCTATTAATAAAATGACTCCATAATGGGTAGTTCCCTGCAGCTTGGCAAAGGAAGACAGGCGGATTGATGGACGAGGCCTACTTCCTCGAGCAGACTGAGCTCAACTGTGTGGACATGGTACTGTGGGGTGAAATGTAAAGCCAGATTCCCACAACATACTGAACTCCTTTTCATACTGGAAGGAAGAAGCCTATAAACCATTTCATGTTTGGTGTGATTAAAGGACTGTGGTTGAAAGTAAAACAGGAAAAACCTCACTTCGTACTTTACTAAGCCTAGTCAACAACTTTCTTGAGAGGCCATAAAAGCTAAATGAAAGGTTTATAGTTTATACCAGACCCATTCAATTGGTGCCCTTTGGGCCAAACAAGACCCAGGTCAATCAGTTAAGAAAACCATAATAAAGATATCAACTATTGATCTATCTCAAAATGTAATGAAGAGATTTTCTTCTCGAAAAAATGTAAAATAGCACAACAATTTTCCTTGTTTAAAGGTGTAATGTTAGCCTGAACAGGGCTGTCAATCAATAGCCCTGTTCAGGCTGCCAGTTCCAATGATATTTATGTCTCTGTGACGTTTCGCCTTCACTATGAAGGTCACAGCAGCGTAATGGGGGGACAAAGTGATCTCCCCTCTGTTCTGCCATTGGAGGTAGTAACAGAGGCAGGGAAGAACAGTGAAGTGTGTGTATGTGTGTCCATGTCTGAGTGTGTGTTTATGTGGAGCTCCTGTGATTTCTCGACACTGACTTTCAGACACCAATATTATGCAGCAGTGGAATCAATATGAATGTACAAAGAGGCAGAGCTTCCGATGGCGCTGCTGCGGAATAGCATTCTTAAAAGAGCTTATGTTTGTGTTTTTTGTAGCACCAAATCACAACAATAGGTATGTCTTGACAATAACATTAACAGTACATTTAGACTGTTCTTCTTGTCATGTTTCTTTTTTTTTTTTTTAGAGAGACCCAACATTAATCCATCATCCAATCACTCCAATCACTTGGCAACAGTTGAGAGGACATACTTCTGTTTAACGGGCAGAATCAGACTCATTGGTCAACAGCAATGTGGCAGACAGGCTAATGGCTGTATGAAAAAAAAAAAAAAACATCAATCATTGCTGCCATAAGGGATGTTCATTTGCAGACTGCTTGAGTGGCCATAAAGAGCCAGCTTCTTTTTCTTCAGCAGTATATTGTTTATTATGAGATCATCATTTTATTAATAAGCTATTGAGCCCAATTCTCTCGTTACGTCTGATAATCACAAAAAGTCTTAAGTTAGACTGTTCAAACGGGGGAATTAGGCGAGTTAAACTAGTAAAAACCTGCTTCTCCTCTGACCTACAAAAGTTCCGGGTTAACTCATTATATTCCTTTCTTAACAGGCCCGATGCAGAAAATGGAAATTTCTGATAAAAGCTGTACCTTTTCTTCATATGGCCCTTCCAAAGACTTCATTTAATAGACCTGGTGAATGTTGTGTAGCTCAAACAGCTGATTTGTAGGATGGACTCAGACAGATTCTAACCGTACTGTCTTCTTAGCCCAAAGTAAGAAAAATAAGTAAGGCATCGACATGCTAAATGACAGTGTATCTTTTGTGTACTGAGTAATTGGCCTTACGTTATGGTACAGCAGACATCATACTCCAGAGATGAGGGTTGTTCACAAGAAAAGGATGAATAAATATGATCATTTCTTACAGTTTTTTATTCAAGGCAAGATATGCTTATAAAATATTGTTTTGCCATAACAGTGATACGCTCTGCTCTAACGATACAGTCCCCTCCTGAAGGCATCACTCCATCATCCTTTCATTATATTCCTTTGTAACAGTACATTGATTAGAGTGGCCTCAGCACGGCTGCCTCTTTAATTGTGTATTTGCTGATCTGAAAGCCGCACATAGCGCTGTGGTAGGATCTGAACCAACCATTTCAACGACGCTCCCAGGCATTCTCTGACACACAAAGTTCATCGTTAGAATATACAACAGCATGTATCACCATGGCGACCTCCTTGGATGCAGAGCGGGGGACCTCATAAATATGTAATCCTGACAGATTTGAGGAATTGTCTTCCTCAAGTGTTCCTCTCAAGCCATTTTGTTAATGTCAACATGAAGGAAAGTCACTGGAATAAGTGTTGACATTCAGCCCATGGTGTGTATCATTAATAATTACATACACAAGAATTCCTGTCAGATGAGAGCTGGAAAATACTTGAATCTCATTTTTTCTGTCACTCTAATTTTCCCGTAATTAGGTATTAGAGATCATTTTGAACTCTATAATACAGTGGGCTTCATTCATAGTCTAATCACATACAATGAATGCCATCCCTCAAATATGTGATTGTCCATTAGTCATTAAAATGTAGCGTTGCTGGAGCGCCCCTATTTCCTCTCTCCACACTATACTGTTTATTATCAACACAAAGACATTGCATTATTTTTCTTTTCAATCAGAATGCTAATTGACTGAAGAAAAATAATACTCTCAAACTAGTCGTAAATAAAGTCCTGGAAGAAGAAAAAAATACATTTCATTTGAAAAGAAAAGAAAAGAAATTGGACTGACTTGGCAAACACCAAATAAGTGTATCTTCACCCTACAATGTTATGCATTTTCTATATGTTTCTGTGTGTGTGTGTGTGTGTGTGTGTGTGTGTGTGTGTGTGTGTGTGTGTGTGTGTGTGTGGAGAGTTTGCACTCCAGCCGTGCAGTTTTATCACTTCTGCTGAGAGTTGCCACTCATCCATTTTCATAAGGAATTTTCCTTTTTGGGTATAAGAGAGAGAGAGGTTTCGTAGCAGGTTAGGCCTTTGGGAAAAAAATAAATATATAGCTTGTCTGTCTTGTCCCATGTTTAAGAACAGTGTCCCTATTGCCCCTGTGTGTAATTGCAAGGGCTTATGGGGAGCGAAAATTTTGCCCTCTGCTCCTCGTTAAACCTCCACTTGTAAAAGCACTCGAGCGTGGATGCAGCACATTGCGGCTCAACGTTCCCAGACAATGATATAGATTTCCTCTACAAAAGAACAATCGAAAGGGTTGTCACAAATTTGTCCATTGTCACTGGGTCGCTATCATTTCTCTGCTAATTGCCATCATTGTAATAGAATATTAGATGCTCTGCACTGCAAAGGGAGTGTTGATGAAGGGGAAGTGCCAGCTGGCTTTTTTTCCTTGACCTGTATCTGTCGTAATGGTAGCGATAATAATTCTGTGATACTTCATTGATCCCTAAAGATCTTTTTTTCCCCCTTACTTCTGTTACCCCTCCAAAGAGAGACCGTTGTAGAGGTTCAGCTTCAGACTACTGCTCCTGAAGGAGGTAGGAATCAGTCTCTTCCTCGGAGACTCTTAAGGAAAACTGATGCTTGCAAAGAAGGAGGCTCAAACTGGGTCCTCCAGTCAGAAAGTGGCCCCTACATTCAGAATGTGAGTTCACCGTGGACCCTTTAGTGTAGAGTATGTCTGGATGAAAGTGGGTCAAAGGGGTTCACCTGAATTCACTGGGACTTTTAAGATTTTGTTGGTCGCAGTAGAAAAATACCAAAGCTACAGTATGTTGGATTACTTTTTTTGTTAATACTATACCTTTTCAAATGGAGAGCTGTTCTAGAAAGTCTTTCTTCTTTTTGTAAATTGGTTGATCTACATATCTGGCAAGGTTCCCCACATCGCGGCTTCTGGCTCAGTCCCAGCCAATTTACATCTGCGTGGTTATTGCTTTGATATATCATGTTGAAGTGACATTTTAAAGGAGGAAACGCTAATGAGTCTGGACAGTGCAATAAACCTAATGCTAATCAACATAAGAAGTTCTTCAATTCAACCACATTAAATTGTTCAACCTAGAGAAGTGTGTTGTTAAAGGTTTGTGATCATTGGGAACATGTTCGTTGGACCAGTTATGGGGGAGAATTTTAAATAATTTCCTCGATCAATTATTTGCCAGATAAATAACTTTTACAAATTTAAACGTACCATGATTGAACCAAAGTGCATGTTTAATAACAGATGTTTTAGACTACTGCCAACACTAAATCCTAATTACCAGTAATAAGGCAAACTGAAAAAAGTCAAGTAAAATGTGTTCCTCCATCTTTATTTTGTTGCTTAAACTAATAACCACAATGTGTTTAATATAGTATTGACTTCTGGTTAAGCTTCACTGACATAAATAAGATGAGTTACCATGGTGGTGTTGATGGAAAGTATTGCTTGTTGCCAACATTAGCAATAACAGTGCTAATATTGGCGAACCGAACTGTTTCTTTTCAAGCTAATAGTTTGGAATTAGTATAAGCCTTGGGAGAGTTAAGTGGACCAAACCATGCCAATCCACTCAGTGGGATGTTTAAGGTTTAACTTTGCATTGCTGGAGTTATGCAACACTTGGGTACTCAGTGTCAGGTATTTATATGAGGATTTAGTTAAAGCTGAATTAGCCACATATTGGCACAAGTAGTTGTAAGCTTTTCAAAATGATCCTCTTTTTGAGCATCACCTAGTGAACCCCACAGAGAGCACAGACTGTTCCACGTTGTTTGCAGAGTGAGAGAACAAATCCCAGTGATCCTTGGCCTCGAAACTGACACAGACATTGTCTGATAACTACTCATACACAAAGTGCAATTCTTTCCACTTAGAAAGCAGCAAGGTCAACAGAAAATATAATGGATTAAGGCAAGAAGGAAACCTCTATGCACCCAATGCCACCAGCACAAACCCCTGCAGGGTGCCAACACAAAAAACAGAACTCAGAGCTTCAACAAAAGGACAGGGACAGTCAGTCCCAGGTCACTTTCTGTGGTTCAGGTCTCTCCTTTGGCATCAGATATGATCTATATCAGTGTCAACCCCAAATTGGTGGAAAGCTTCTCTGGTAGCCTTCAGCCGTGAGCAGAATGTAAATGTGCATTTGACACTTCTAAATCGCTGTCATAATTCATTTCCAGAGCTCTTAAATCTCTGCCTGTCACCTGGCACCTCTGCTGTTTTCCTGTCCAAAAACAGAGCACATTAGCCTTTATTGATGCCTTTGTCCTTTGATACATAATTCATCATTCAGCAACATTTTTTCTGAATTATTGTGTATTTTTCTGAGGTTGTTCAAACATATGGATAAATACAGACTGAGAGCACTTACTGTGATCTAAATTTTAAGTTTTATGACAGGATCTAGTAAAGGCTTTATGTATCAGGGTGTTAGACCAGAGTCACAAGGAGCTGCTCCTTTACTTTGCTCTAAAGTTAGTTTTACATGCAGTTTTACTCTTGAGTCTACATTACCTGTTAACCTCAAACGTTCTCTAGTATTCTTCAAATGTTCACTCTTACTGTACAATAGGTATCACATTACTTGAAGAACAAGTACTTTGGGGGTCTAGACCCTGAGGGCGATGCTGCCATGAGTGTACAGGCTTAAGCTGTAGGGGTCTAATGTACTGTAAACCACTTAGTCCACTGCTTTACATGTAGTTCTTAGGGATGTAATGGTAGCTCCGGAGAAAGTTGGAATCAGTTCACACAAAGGACAAATTGGTGGGATGAAAAATTAAACGTGATTCCTTTTTATCAAAGTACATTTTTGTCAGTTCAAGAACCTAAGTCCATGCTGTAGACCCTCAAGAGATTCATTCATTGCTAGAGGACAACAGTATTTATTTATCAAACCACCTGTAGCAGCAACCAGCCACATCTAATTTGCCAACTCTTAGAGCAATATTTATATGACTGGCCTGACACGTAAGACACAATACTTAAATCAAGAGCCAAAGCCTTCTCTTGGGGAAGATTTATAAGCACTAATCAATACTCTTAGTGTCAGGTTGACACAGTAAACTGCAATAAATGAAGACCATCTGGTGTAATTGTTGGTTAAATTGCACTCATTTCACTCAATGTCTTTCATGATGTTAATGATCACCCACTTACACAGCATTCACAAGCATTACCCGTACTGACAGCATGAGAAAGTAGATAAATAATAACAAGTTCTTAAAATGTGTCATCTTTTAATGATACGTAAGGACAGCACTTTAAGGTCGGCACTAAACCTATGATTGTTAAAAGTTATCATGAAACAATATGAAACTACACAAAACGATACGATACAATATGATAGAATATGACACAATGCGACAGGTGGCCATGTCATGCAAGCAGATGCAATGTGATTCAGTCTGATATAATTTGATACTCCTGAATACACTTTATTGTCCCTTTAGGTCAATTTATCTTGGACTCTAATACTGCAAATATTCATCTTACCTTCACAGAAGTATTAATGATTATAAAATGATAATTTACAACATCATTTAAACAAAGGAGCACATATGAGTAACAACATCAAACAACATGAATTGTACATTACCCATATTGCAAAATGAATGGGATCCAAGCAAAAATTTGCACTTGTATTTAATCACTACCTCCTGAACTGTGAACTAAAGTAGAATTGTAGGTAAGCAAACATTTTACATTCCTCGTACACTCCTGTCAGCCCCCTTTTTTTGTTTCGAGTGGAAGGTTATTTGGTTCAAATGTGTTTGCTGCTTTAGTTAAAGAGCTGCCCAGACTTACTGTCTCCCAGCAGCCTCCTTTTTTTTTAAGTGGTCATGGACTGTTCCAGTGCATACACGCCAGTGAAATAGACTTTTGCTCTTTTCTTCATTGTCACAAAAGGCCAGGCACTTCACTGAAGTTCCCATTCCCCTTTTTACATAGTGATAAGACAGCCATTATCCTTTGAACCTTTCTTTTCAGTAAGCCAGGAGAAAAGGAAGAGTGAAAGAGGAGGAGGAGGAGGACAGAGAAAGATTTCTTCCCTGAGGTGAGCCCGGCCTCACCTCTGTGTGGCGGGCTTTTTTGTGAGCAGTGAAGAGGTCCTTAACCTTCTATCAGATGGAGGCACACAGTTGTGTTCTGCTTGAATAACTACATTGAAAAGCCCTGAAGCACGGGAGATGGTTCTATAGACTCTGCAAGTGGCAGAGAGAGAGAGAGAGACTGAGAGAGAGATAGATAGTGAGAGAGAGAAGGGGGGAGTGTATTGTATGACCTGCTGGAGTGTGACTCTCACATCATGTGCACATTCTTTGTTAAAGTGCCCATCAGTGCTTCACTGTGAATCTGTGTTCTTTGTTGTATGGGTCTCGCTGACAGGATGGTCCTCCTCTAATAATGTCACAACAACACGGTTCACACATTCATATAATACACTTCCTTTAATAGAGCTCACTTCATTTTACACAGTAACAGCCTCTCTGCTCTCAGGCTGTAAATGGCTTTACAGCAGCAACAATATCAATATCACAGCACACATATTTGAATGTCATGTTGCATGAAGGGCTCGGCCTGGTTGATGGCTCAGGATACTGGGTCCGCTGTTAGAGTTCCACCCAGTCAGATTTTATGCGGAATTAATTTGTTTAACTAGACAGCAACAACAAATGTTGTAGTAATTAAAGCAAAATACTTAACAACTAATTCTAACTGAATCAGAAGAAGAAGAAGTTGATGTTGGCTCGGCATGAAATCATTTTCCGTGGACCAGTTTATCCAGATTTAGTAGACAAATTGTCTTAATGTAGGGGCATCACAGGTTGTAGCCCCTAGAACCCCTCTTTAAAGTCAATTAAACTGCTTTATTTAGTTTTTTTTACCTGAAATAATTCTTAAGTCTGACGGTGTTGGAGAGGTAGAAACATCCAAGGATGCATTTTCTCTTGAAACCTTAAACAATGAAGACTGAAGGAATCCTTACCTGAAAAACAGAAACTGGTAGCCCATCTTGACTTTAGAGATCAGAGTGCATCGATTTGCGGACATCTTGATCAGTAACAACAAAACGCTAACCGGTCAGCAGCCACATTCTAAAGCAGTAAACTGGTCTACTGAGGCTTCACTGCTGGGTTAGGGTTAGAACATCTGGAGTAATTGCTGGTTAAATTGAACTTATTACTGCGATCCCTTACTTCAATCTCGCGAGACTTTCACATTGACCTTTTCCCTTTCCATTATAGTAATGTTGGTGGTTGGTGGCTACCTAGGTAGCAGTTGGTTGCTTACAAGAAGGAGTAAACGGAATCCGGATTAAATTAGGCAATTTACAGTCCTCCACCTGAGAAATCAAGTCATGTGGAGTGACAGTGAAGAAAGGAAAACTTTGTAAAAGTATGCCCAACTGTACGCTTTAGAGAAAGGTGAAGAAGTGCCACACCATAAAGACAAATGTCAACTGGATATTTAGCTGAGATGCTAACACTTGATAGCAGCAGCTCAAACAGAACATCATATTAAATACTTTTCTCAGTCAGAACTTCAGCAGAGTCTTCAGCTATCATGGCGTCTATTGCCCGTTTTATTTCTGGGTCTTACAACAGTGCAGTTTGTTGAGGGTGATTGATTTGGTGACATGGTTCATACATTTGAACCAAGTTACATAACATCAAACAGACATAACTATGCCTTCATATTCGCAATCACAGAGAAATCATAGAAGAGGAAATAATGTTTCATTGTTAATATTTTATCACAGCAGCATTGCTCTCCTATCTGAGCAGACACACAGAGCTCTGTTGTAGTGTTCTCTTCACCTCCTTTAATTGTATTGTTGTTTTCAGTGTGTGCCTCTTGGAGGGGATTTATTATTTGAAGTGTTATCAGGATTATGTAAAGCCCATCAAGTAAAATGTACGGATCAGCTGAGATTTCTGTGCTAGTAAAAACACAATTTCATATTTTTTCCCCACCTAAGAGTCAAAGTGAGACACCTGTGGGCCTGGCTTTGTCATAAAGACGATAGTTCATAATAATAATAATCATATCAGAACACTTGTTAACACAGTAGGTCTACTGTTGAGAATCTAGTTTAAGTAACAAACACTTGGATATGATTATTCTCTTTTACCAGTTCCATGAAGTAAAAAAAAAAGCCTTTGGATTTCATATTCAATTTGATTCATAGCTTATGAATCAGGAAACAGATTGTCATGTAAATGGAGATTCACACCCCTAGTTGTTTTGATTCCTTCTGTTTTATCTCAGCACAGACTGTCAGAGAATACTCTGTACTAATCAATATCTGTCATAATAGTTGTCTTATATTCCAATATAGTTGGCCAATATTCTCAGATGGCCCTTTGGTTTTTTGTTTCTACTGATGCATGAAAAAGCTGATCTTTTTGCTGTTTCAGTAGCTGATATTAAATGATGTGGTCAAATGCCGTACATTTCACACTCCAATGTAAATCAAAGCCAAGCTTGTTTAATTAAAAGCTTACCATAGATGGTAAACATGTCGCTCTGCAGTGGAGCTTTTTCACTCTCACATGTGTGGACATGACAAACTCATTGTGGGGGATATGTTTTCCCTCATATTGGATTCCAGAAGTCTTTAATTATCTGGCCAGGGACTTCATGTTATAATAGAGTTGCTGTGCTTACCAGAAGTTTCTCTGTGTTTTTTAATTCAATTGAATCACAGCTACAAATTCTAGCCATCCCACTTCCTTTCACTTTAATGTGATTTTCATTAGATCGCCTGGCATGATGAATCACTGGTGAGGTTACCTGACTTTATATTTCTCTTCATAAAACTGTCGCTTCAGGTGATATTGCTCGTTGGCACGCGTTTGTTTGTGCATTACTTTTATATGTTTTCCCAGAACACTATCGTCAGATAGCATTTCTTTTTTTCAGAAGTGGAGCAAATGTCATTATTTGCACTGCTTTTCTTCTGTGATATGTCTACAGAGGAAACAGTTTGGGGATATTACTGACTTTGTTAGTGGTTGTACAAAAGATGTAGCACCACAGATGTTACAAACGTATTCATAAAATATACATTTATACAACAGATTTCTAATTATAAAGCTCAAATAGTCTGAAATTTCTTTCTTTTCTTTTTGGTGCTTTTTATGACTTTATTGTAGAGATAGGACAGTGGATAGAGAGGGGAAGCAGAGACAGGGAGAGATGGGAATGACATGTGGGACCCGGGCTGCCTGCTTCAGGGACTACGGCCTCCGTATATGGGGCACGCGCCCTGAACACTCAACAACCGGCGCTACAGTCTGCAAATTCTTGGAATAACCTAAAAGGTTGTGTTGGTCAATACGCTATTAAGACTGATGAAAGAATTGAAATTGTGTCACGAAATCAGTTAGTTTTCTGACACATGGTTTGACGTCCAAAGTGTTTATGGGACAAATGTAGGAATGCTTAGCTTGAGAGGCTTGAGAGGTTTTCAAAAGGTAAATTAAGCAATATCACACGAGAGGGGAGTGATGCTGTACTGAATATCAGCCCTGCTGTGATTCAGACGTTGGTACGTGGCCTCAGGCTTAGTGCAGAAGATAATCACAGCATTGCTGATATCCAGTAAAACATCTCGACCTGGAATGTCACATTGCTTTTTTTAATTATTATACATGATGCATACTAGTATCCAGGTTTATCATTACTGCATCTTATTTGTTCACCTGCGATGTTAATCTTTTTACAACTTAAACTAAGACAGTAATGAAATCGGAGAAAAATTAGACCACTGTGGCTTATTGCGGGCTTCGCACTATGAAATGCTAACCATCGCATTGAAGACACGGTGTATCCACATCATGTTCACAAAAAAATTGGGAAACTCAAAAAACTTGATCAAAACCTGGGATACTCAAGTCCATGTTAAGACACTCACTGTGTCTCAAAGCACTCAAAGTCCCAGTGACGCTGTACTCTACGTCAGCACTTATAGAATGTCTCTTGTCCAATCAGAATACTCTGTCAGAAGTAACTGTTGAATAAAGATATGAATGCCATCTTTATAGGTTATTTAAATTCAAATAATTATCTCCAGCTAAATTTGGCAATTTGGAAGTATTTTGGGGAGGTGCAAATAAAGTGCCTGGTAACCGCATGTGGCCTGTGAGCAGTACAGTGAGTAACCGGGCCGCACAAGCTGTGCCAACGTCTTGTGTGCCAAATGTGTGGCAAGAGGGTGGCATGAACAGTGTGCCAGCACTAGTCTGCCTGGCTGCCAGGCTCTTCTCTTTATCCAATCAGACGGTTCAGCTCGAGTGAGACCCCTATTCTTGTCTCTTCCCCATCTCCTTCCTGAAGCTTTGTCACCCTCCCCTGAAAGAAAAAAAAAATTCACAGACGGATGCTTGTGTGCACATTTTTTCCCCCTGAACAGCGTCAAGCCTCCTCGGTACACTGTAACACTTACCTAGAGACCATAACCAGGGAGGGGACGGTGCAGTATGTTCTCTATTTGCTGCTGTCCTCCCCCCTTCTTTCTTTTTCTTTTTTTTTCCTCCCCAGACAAAATCCCGGGGTAAATGAGCATGCCTCAGCCTGTTTTTTTAAGCATTTCTTCAGAGTTATCGAAAGCAGCGTGTGCCTAGAGATCCCAGGTTTCAGAGATGTGCGAGGATTTTTTTTTTTTTGTTGTTGTTGTTGTCTGCCTGTGTGTGGCTTTATTGGACATGATGAGGGATGATATTATGGTGGATGCTGCTGCCGCTGTGGCTGCGAGATGAGGAAGCATCCCATTTGTCTCACACTCGCTTAGTGTAATGTGTCTATCTGTCACCCTCCCCAAGATCGGACGAAGGTGTTCATCAAAATAAACATATTGTCTGCACGGTTCTTCATTTCTTTCACTGCTTGTCATTGCAGTTAATTTTCCAGCCCACTTTTTCTTTTTTCTTTTTTTTACTCTTTTACATCAGGATGAAAATCACTTGAATTCCTGTATCATCCTAAAAATTACGAGCTACAGACAAAAAAAAAATTCTAACCTGACACTAATCCTGCGACCGCACACTGATTATGAAGGAGAGAGGTGCTTGGAAAGGAATAAGTGCGGGAATATATATTCTAAGAGTAATTACAGCGGGCAGAATGAGATGTGATTCAATGGGGGGAAAGAGGATGACGTGAGCTACTTGCTGAAGAGATTAAGCTAATGTCGCTGCTTTTCTTCTTGTGTCTTCCAGGTTGATGATGCCATGCTTATGTTTGATAAGACGACTAACAGACATAGAGGTAAGTGCACCGCTGCGTCTCCTCTCTTTCCTCACATTTTGTTTCTTTCTGAAAGGTGAGAAAATAGTAATTTTATGTCCTTTTCCCCATGAGATAACACAGAACAGTTCCAATCTTTGGTGATATTAGGTGTGCCGTCTGTTCAACAATGGGAGCGTGTCAAAGTAATCAATAAGCTGGTACGGTGTTTAGAATGTTTGAGACTCAGATGATGTGTGCGCGTGTGCGTGTGTGCGTGTGTGTGTGTGTGTGTGTGTGTGTTGATGCGGGTGTGGGTGCTACAGAGGGGTGCTTAAAGGGTGTAAAGATTGCGAGATGGTGGGTGCTGTGCAGTCAGATAACAGCATCAGATAAGGCCCAGGAGAAGCACTGACTTTATCGCTATCTCTCATCAGGCTCCTTATCTTTTCGATGAGGGGACGTTTCTCTCTCAAGCAGAGGACTTTCCAAAGACAGGTTTTCCTCCCCTGCACCACAATGCCGTCCGTGTGTTGTGTATTTTTTTAAAGACAAGGTTTAACCAGAAGCACATATATGCTTGTCACTCACCCCGGAGCCCTTCACGTCGGCTGTTATTGGCTGTGAATCGTCACGTAGGTGCGTTAGTGCAACTTTCAGGAGACAGACTGTCCCTGGCTGTGTGCGTGTGCATATCACTGTGAGGAGTCGACAGGCACTGACAGGTATTTCCACAAGAAATAGGAGCAGATACTTCTCTGTTTGTCAGCTCACTTGTAGGCAGAGCTGGCGGCGCAGCGTCTCCCTGAACTGGTCTGAGCGCTGTTTTGCCATATTGATTGAAACATTTGTTTGCAGTGAGCGAATCTCAACCTGTATAAATCTTTAAGTGCAGTTGGCTTAGATTTGTTTTCTGCAAAAACGTCTCTTTCTTCTTCTTCTACTGTATCTCTTTGAGTGTGTGTGTGTGTGTGTGTGTGTGTGCAAGAGTGTGTGTGCAGAGGAACTCTTTGAGTCGGGTAAACAGTTTCTAAGTGTGGAACATGTGAACTGTAGTGGAAGTGATCTCTGGCTTTGAGGGGATTTTGATCTGTAGTGACAGAACCCAGTGTGAGGTCTGCTTTGAGACGAAGGATTCTTTTCTCTCCCTTTCTCTTTCTCTCTTTCTCTCTCTCATTCTCTTATTTTTCACTGCTCTCTCCCTCTCTCTCTCTCTCTCTCCTGTCTGATGCCCTGCCAGCCCTATGCGAAAGACGATGGGCGCCACGCTCGGGCAGTGCGTTCGGCGTTTGCCTTTAGGCAGCAAAATGCCCTTCAAATGAAGACAATGATGGAGAAACAGCCTCCTTGGCAAAATTTCCTGATGACAGCCAACATATTTATATAGACTGTGACGCCAAAGAAGGGGACAGGTGCACTTCCTCCTGAATTGCTATTTCCTCTATCTTGCATTTTGATATTCAGTTCCACTAAGCGGTAGATATTTACAGCTTTCATCTTAAAAACACAACAGCTCTTCCGGATGAATCGCATGCAATATTACAGACCCATATGAAAATGTGAATAATTCATCAGCGCCATTGGTATGATTGTGTAATATTAATGGCTCAGCTGCCCCGTGACCACATAGAAAAGGGCATTGATTACATTATCGGTGAAACCAGTGGCTGGGCCTGCAGGATCCAGTGATGGGCATCTGGCAGCCAGCAGTCCAAATCAATTCCCCACCTGTGTTCATTTTTATCTTACAGATTGATTCATGAAAAAATAATCTGCGATTTCTCTGCAGCCGTGCAAAGGGTAAAAATAACACATTCTTTATTTAACAATCCGAGTATTACACAATGCAATTTTAGCCACTGTGGCTACTCTGTAATTGCAACTGCTGGAAATAACAGTTCTCTCACTGCTTTAATGCTTTGTAGAGCTGTGCAGGAAGGAGCACATTTCTAACAACTAATGCCATTTCTCCTCTTTGTTCTTGTTAATCTTGAATGCTGTCATGCCTCCAACACAGACACACTCTACCACACAAGTGCAATGTCTAGTGCCTTAAAACCACATTTTAAATCTGCACCGACCCACACCCTAAAGCATCACAGCAAGTCGACTCTTTCACAAACTAAAGGCCTAAGACGCTACTTTCTACCGAGGCAAACAAGCAAAAAATGAGGCCAATGTCCCTGAAGAATGCGTGTTTATATTTACTGGAGTCTGTTTGAGGAAAAAAAAAGAAATACATATACTTCTACAAGCATATTAAATACACAGACAGAGAGAGAGATTCCATAACTATGGTATATTTTGCAGTTGTATACAAAGCTAAATGATTCCTTTAGAATAGAAGGCGCGGTGTCATTCACAGCAGTTAAAGGTGATCTGTTGTTGTACTTTCTGTAGCACATAATGCCTTCACATCAGCTCATTTGAATGTTATCTTTCTGCCTCTATATTTCCTTTTTTTATGCAGAGTCTGTATTGTAACTCACTATATTGTATCGTATTGACGTTGGAAGAGTATATTGTGTATTAGCTGCATGATGGAAGCTTGATTGTGAGTGTGTTTTCTTTGGGGCTGTGGTGAATTGGATAGAGGACAAACGTCACACTCCACTAGTAGCAGCATTGTCCTTCAGACGGTCCCTACGAGGCGGTCAAACGAAAGCAAGAGGAGACATTCTCTACCCTTCTCATTTTTTCTGTACTTTTTTTTTTTTTTTTTTAACTCTCTATCTCTCCCGGTCATTCAGTCGCATTCTTTCTTCCCTTTTCTTCTCCCACAGTCCCACTATTTCTGTCCACACGCCATCTCCGCACATAGCCTGTCTTTCTGTTTCTGTCGTCTTTCTCTTCCTGTCTCTCCTGTTAGAGGACACTGGCTGTAAGCAAAGCCCCTCACAAAGGCGCACGCTGCACACCATCTCCCTGGCATTTAAAGGAGTAGAATACGGCCAATTGTGTTGGAAATTGAACTCTCTAAAGCCTCCCTTCCCTCTGCAGCACCTCATTGTGGGTGAGTTCAGTGTCTTTGGTGAGCAGCTTGGGCTGTCCAGAGGTTGATGCCAGAGGGCGCTCATTGTTCCATGCTCTACTGCAGTGCACCCCACCACCACCATCCAGCCCCCCCTTCAACCTTCCCTTCTTCTCCTGACACTCGTTTTGTGGCAGAAAAGGGGAAATAAGGAAAAATGTATCATTCAGCACATTTTCATTTCCTTGTATTTCTGGAGGATTTATTTAGCAGTGCAGACACGTTCTCATAACAAAATAATCAAATACGGCAGCTTGGTATCTGGCCCAATGCTTCAAAAAGTGAAGATCAAGGTAACACTAGCTTTAATTTGAAACATGCAAGGCTCTCAGGCCAAGTTAGCACAAGTCAGTATGCATGGTCTAGTTTGAAATTCAAAACAAAGCAGTCAAAGTAAGTGATAATAACAAAGTAACACCTGGTTAGATTACATAAAAAAGCTTACTGACAACGTTTCACACTATTGGGCATAAAGATATGCAACAACCATTAGCAGGAATGGGGGAACATTATTAATGAAACACATTCTAGGACTACGATTTATCTGCAAAATTAGTTTCACTATGAATGGATGAATATTTTAGTCTATTTGATATTGAAATTTTGTGATAATTACAATTTCCCAATTTCAAACTGCTTCTATTGTCAAGCCATCACTTCAGACATCATCAAGACTTAGATAGAAATGACAAGAACAAGCAAAACCTTTCATCCGACTAAAGAACAACTAATTATGAATTTGAAAAAACTGTTTGTTTCTCATTGCAGCTTTAGTTTTGTTAAAGCACCACTTGATTTGATTAATTCAAAACATCATGGTTTGGTTCTTAATATGTACAACCATACATACACTAGATGATGTAACTGAGGTTGATATGTGACCAGAACTTAGAAAGAATTAAACTTTTTAAAGAAGTGTACATTGATTATTTGTTCTGCATGGTAATCAAACCCCGGGCTCTTCAGTGAGACGCTGGTATTTGTTTGGCTCATCCATCACCAAGTTAAAAACAACAAGCCAGAGGAGACTGTCCAAAATTTGACTCTTAAAGGTTACCTACAACTTTTATGTGTTAAGCGTTATGCAACTCAACAGGCTACAGTTTTTGACCAATTGGGAGTGAGCCTGGGCTGGCGGTGCAGGACATCCAGATTACAGTGTGTTTGTGCTCCAAAACTCAGGCTGTGTTTTGGGACAAGGGCATGAGCACAGTAGTCACGGTCTACACATGCCAGTCGTCATCGTTCCCAGCAGCCTCGACATGACTTCACATGCCGCCCCTGGATGACAGTGCGAGCTGTACTGGTGGGAAATAAAAGCTTTTGGAATAGCCCTGAGTCAAAATCATTCTGTCATCCTTTGCCTACTCCCTGTCCCGCAGGCTGACGTTTTATCTATGATCTAAGATGTGATTCCACTGTCAAACACAATTGGTAGTGCCAAAGAGAATGCTGCTGAGGTGGGAAAAAATGGCATGTCTTAGAGGAGTGGATGAAAGAGTGGAAGCTGTTGTTATCCGCCAAAGCATTGTTTTTTTGTGTGTGTGTGTGTGTGTTTGTTAAAGGTGCAGTAGAGGGATACATTTTTTGTTCTTACTTTCATATGCACCTTTTAAAATGTTCCACATCATAATCGGACCTCCCTCTCCACTGCATTACCCTTCTCTTCATCAACACATCCTTCCGTAGCATAATTCCAAGCACATAATTCAAACAGGACCTTTTCAAAGTAAAATAAAAAGTGACGATATAGACTCCCCCTGATTTGATTATTCACAAGCGGCTTCTCCACATGAATCCCCAAAAGATAAGTAAATACAATGCAAATTACTGCATTGCAATCCCAATGCTAAATGACACTCTTACAATTAGAAGTAGCTGATTAATTGGGTCAAAACTGCATGCCAGAGTGATTGTGTGATTCATGCTCTGCAAAAAAAAAATCTGTAAAAAGTCAGTCAGCACTCGCAATTTTAATGAAGTTTTCAGCAAGTTTTGAGTTAATTACTGCAAGTTAAAACATACTGAAGGAGGTACCTATATGTTTCAAGTGATACATGAGTTCTCTCTCACCTTTTTTAATTACACCATTAAGGAACATGATGAAATCCGAGTGTAATTCCTTTCCTATTGTTTTACAACAGTTTGTAACCAGACAGCACCCATTAGTGTAGCTTTATAATGGCTGCATGACTGATTGTAAGCCAAATTCCTTCTTTATTTGAATGATGCAAGTAATAGTAATGTGCAACAGTGTTGGGGACCTGGATAAAGAAAAGGAGGCTGGATTGTTTCAGTCACAAGGCAGCTTTGTGTGAGCGAGGCACATATTAGAAGCCACGTTCCTAGAGAAGAAGGAGGGGGGGATTCTTGGTTTTTTTTTAAGCGAGGACGGGGCCCAGCCTGATGCTGTGTGAATTTGTGTATAGCTTTTTTTTTTCTTCTGTGGGCTTAAAGGGCTGGTTTTCTTCTTGGCAGACAAACAGAAGGCTGCATTGTGTGTGTCAGTAATCTCTTTACCTGGATTGGCAGCAAAGCTAGCAAGTGCAGCTCCCAGTGTGGAATTGGCACTGAGGAGTCAATGTCACACTGAGCGAGCTGCCTCCCAAACAACCAAAAAACTGGTTGTGTGTCTGCGGGACTGTGTTTGTGGATGACAGCATGCAGTTGTTGGTTCTCTTTCTTTTTCAACTTGTGTGTCTTTGTTCCTTAAATAGGTGAATTTAACAGCACACAATAGCCAAGCTTATGAATATGTGACGCAGTCCAACTTTCTAACACTATCATCTTATTATTTAAAGGATGTTTTTGTGTGTGTGTGTTTGTGTGTGTGTGTGTGTTTGTCGCAATTTCCAAACTATCCTTTACAGAGCAAAAGTCTCTCCGCCGGGATACACAAGCTCCAACTGTAACAAAGGCTTGAGTGGTATTAGGTGTCATTATACACCAACTATTTGACATAAATTCGCCTCTGCCGCCTCACTGGGTGAGGAGAAAAAAATAATTGGCCTCATTATCTTTCATCTCACTGGCATATTACATTCATTATTTTATATAAAGAGAGCCACTATGAGTCCTGTAACCTGGGAAGCAGCGCAGCGCCTCCACAGGTTAACTGTTGCTCCCCGAAAGAAAAACACCCGCTATTTGACGTCACCACAATGCCTCATCAGCCACTGGTGCTGGGGATTGAACATGGCCGACTGGGCAGAGGATGTCTGTCTGCAAAGTGATTGCTGGCTCATTGACTGAGTAGGAGGGGTGGTGGGGGGGGAAAAAAAGGAGGTGTAGAAAAAGGAAATGCGTACAGTTAGAGGAGAAACGGGGGAAGAGGATGGAAAGAATGGCAGACTGAGTAGATGAAAAAGTAGAATGAAGGCATGGTGAGGGAGAGAAAAGGAGGGAAATAAAGAAAAACGAGAGTGCCTCAGCGGGAAGCCTCCCCCTGCTGGCTCCTCAGGCTGGAAACTGCTGCCGATGGCTTCAAAAGAGCGCCAGGCAGTCTAGGCCTCCGCTTCTAGCAATTAGAGATCACTCCAGCGGATGCCTCCTGGCCAGCCTGCAAATCCCTCAAAAATACCCTCTGATTACTACTGTAGGACACAGGCTGTTTACCAAATGGATCTAGCACTGCTGAGAGCGATGTTTGATAATGCCTTTCTTTTGTTCAGGCAAGAGAGAGGGAGCAGGGTCATTTGAGTATTTTTTATTTTTTTATTTTTTTTTTCAGAGATGGCACGACTTCAGAGATGAATTCCCAGCGAGAGAAGAGAAGTTAACCATTTCTTTAATTTTTCAGCCAAATAGCCCGCGCTGTGTTTACAAGAGAACAAAACCTATTTGGACAGAGCTCAAATACTGTATCTTTCTAGCAGCGCTTTTTACAAGACCAAGCTCTTCTTTGATGGTTAATATCCTTCACTGCCAATCCCTTTTTAAACAACCCAATCCCTGTAGGTTCCGCAGGAGTTGTAGTGTTTACAGATCTCAGCTCCTCTGCGCTCTGTGACGGGTGTATAGCAGCACTGATGCAGAGTAAAACAATCAGCCGCCGTGCTTGACTTAACTGATTGACACAGCGTTCGCATCAAGTGGAATCCGATTTTTCTGCACTTTTCGTCCCTGTGCATTGCTTCAGCCCTCCAACGAGTAGCTGACGTATCCCTCGCTGTGTTCTCTCACCTTGACAGACCTGATATTAGCGATTAGCGTGAATGTCATTTAAATGGCAGAGCTAATCATACACTCCAGGTCTACCTGCACCTGAGGGCCCCCTCGCCTTGGCCTAATCACGATGACAAAGGAAATGATGTGTTTAGCCACTCTTAATAACTGCTTCTGCTCATCAGATCCACCGTGAGCTACCTATGCCTCACTCGGGATGCATGGCATACGGCATGGAGTCAGATCTTTGGCCCTGCTTCTTCTTCTTCAGGGTGTATGTTGTGGTCTACGTAATGCCATTACGCATCCAAATGTACATACGTGCTTCTTTTCTGTAATGAGACGTTGTAGACAGGTAAGTGATCAAATGTCACCTGCCTGTTGCTGACATCTGCCAGTACAGTAGAAGAACTTTTTTTTTTTTTTTTTTTTTTTGTTGGGGTGGTGGTAGGGGGATCTTTAGTCCAGATGGGTTTGGATTTGAATTAGCCTCTGCTGTGCCGGCCCTGCATGACCATTGCAAGGAGGGGAAAGGAGGGATGAAGGCAGGAGATTGTGGGAGAAAGCCTGGGGTTTTAATCTCTTCCCAATGTTTATCTCACCACCAGGAGAAAAGCCGTGTGCCATTAAAATCTTCAACTTCTCCCACTGGTTGTCTGCACAGGCGTACTATTGAAGATGTTTGAAGGACAAAATGGAGGGTACAAAAACATTAGCAAAAAAAGCCATGCATGGTATAATTGTATGCACATTTTTTTTCTTCTTTTTTTGGTTCTTGTATGTTCAGTTAATATAAATTGATCCGTTCCATGTTCAGCACTTCAGATTTGCCGTACATAAGTCTCCTTTAATCGCAGCGAAGAACTTATTTGAACAAAAATAAGTAAACATCTCTGGCCCCAGCTGCCACAGGGAATCAGTCTCTTCAGGAAATGAAAATGCCAGCTTGGAATTGTCATCATATTGAGAGTTAGCTGCCCTCTGACCTTGTAATACCCCCACAGCTTCTCTATTTGTGACCCGCTGGATGCTCTTAGAAAGTGAAACCATCGGGGAGGATCTACTGCTCACATCATCATTCTCAGAACACCTAATAGTGGATTTACCAAGGTTAAACCTCCTGCGAGATTACAGCCACCGTGACCTGGAATACAGAGTTAACTTCCTCACAAGCACACACACAAAATGTAAGACATGCATCGCCTGTGTAAGACACACATCGGCACTCACATATAGGTGTTCTGAAATTGCATTCTGCAAGGATAATCTCACCTTAATCTGGATAATATATAGCTATTAAAGTGCTTAAGAGTCGAGATATTTAAAAAAAAGGAAAAAGAGTAATGCGTTTTGTATCTTACGTGCACAAGGCTGCTCCAGAGAGAGGCAAGGGAAGTGGAAGCTTCCCTCTGCATTGTCCCCTGTATTTACAGCCTGATTGGTGCCCACCCAGGCATCTTACAGCTGAGCGCAGCACATGAGGGAATTAGGTAAGTGTCTGCTGTGCAGCGTTAGTAAAATATGTCACTTCTTGTCTTTGTAGGAGTTTTAAAACATGCTGATCACATGGACTTGCTGTTGATAGTATTCACGCCCACGGATGCACCACAGAGACATCTGGGCCTCTGTTGTCCTCTTTTGTGTAAGATATTTCCATGAGAGATTTTTGAAAAGTGATTTCTAATTGTATTAAAGTTTAAAGCATTAAAGGTTTCTTTTTTTATTCAACTGAATATTCATGCACTTTAATAAAAACGGCTGCTTACAGTTTATGGATACAGTTACACTTAGAATTTGCAGCTTTTTAAAACAATAAGAGCACTGTTCAGGTTGAAAGACGGAAATATGATCAGTCATTTTATATTTCAGTAGCCATTATTGAAGGAAATTCTTTGATTTTTATCGCTTAAAGGCATAGAAGATTAACTTACATTTCAAAGATTGCATTCAAAACCAGTAACTGGTGTTTCAGAAGTTTTTTCTTTCTTTTTCAGGAAAAAAAACTTCAATATAACCTCAGTGTAAGCTATATCATGTTCCAATAAAAGAACACAACATAAACTTGTTATCAACTGCTTTGAAGTTGCTATTCTTTTTTCTTTTTTTCTTTTTTGTATCCCTCTTCAGTATAATCGTGGTCAGAATACAGCGACCCTAACGGCTGAAAATCACAATCAGCCACATCTGAGCCACAGCAATCAGTCCTCACAGAAAGATTGCAGCTGAATTAGATTACATCACCTCCAGTCCAGCCATCTAATCTTAGATAAAAGGGAGACCGAACAATCTCTGCTTTCTTTCTTATGCTTCTTTCTTTGTGCTTTGAGGGTCAACCTGAGTGTGGTATGTCGCTCTTGAGTGTTTCACCAACATGCCAGTCATCCCCATATTTTAAAGCTGATCTCCATCCCCCCAGATTTGATTTTTATTTGACCAACATTTCCCCTGCTGTCCCTCCTGATTGCCCCCCCACAGTCCTGCAGGTTTACCACTTAAACAGTTGTAGGAGCTCCTTTTCGAGTGGAAGAGCTTTTTATACAGAAGCCGCCAAAAACAATCAGAGCACTGCAGGGAACATCCTGGCACTGACTGGTATTTTCCAGACAAGATAGACTTATTTTTTTTAAGTGTGCACCTGTAAATGGCAGCAAAAACAGCTATTCAGGTTACCATTATGAACAATGAAGCACAACAGCTCTGAGGGGCTACATGGCGATTGTCCCAATATTACCCAGAAGCCTTTAGGCTGCCTCGTGTATTTGTAAGAAATAGGAACTTGACATGTAACTGAAACTGACACACAAACACTCTTAAATTCTGTGTTGATTTTTTTTTTTTAAACGGATTAAAAATGAAAAAAGCATTTAAATATGGTGACAAGCAACACAAAGTGTTTGTGTGCCGCTAACATGCAGCTACTGAGATGACCTGTGATGGTCAGTTTGTGTGTAAATGTGTGTGAGTGAGTGCGCCTCCACGGTGTAATAAGGGTTGCCTACCCAAGCGTGTGAGTCGGGGTGGAGATGCCTGGCTCATTAGGTACCATGGCAGGATAATGTATGAACAGTTCTCGTGAAGAGAGAGTGAGCAAGAGAGAAAGATTGAAGCAGCCATTGTTCTTTCTCTTCTCTCTCTTCTGTCTCTCCCTCTTGCCTCCTCCTCCTCCTCCTCCTCTTCTTCTTACTCTGCTGCCAGTTTCTTCTTTGTGTGTGCGCGCCTGGGGATATTTAGGCTCCCTGGTCACATTATTCCCTGTGTTTTGATGCAGAGCTGCCACTCCATGGGTTTATACCATTTTATTCATAAATGAATTTATTTATTGGTTTATTAAATTTAATTCATCGCGTCTTGCATGATGCTTGTTTTGCGGCTCTGTTGCTCGATTGACAGGTTGCCAGTCATGGTAAGATTCCATATCCCATCGGCGTCATGCAGCAGCACGTTGCTAATTGAGTTGAATGCGTAGCTCGTCTCTCCTCAGTGGATCCATCTGTCGCCGTCTTGTCATCAGTTTGTTCGCACTTGACAGGTTCCAAGTCGCTCTTTGTGTGTTTAACTGTGCACTCCTGTGTAGGTGTGCGGAGTATTTTATTTATGCAAGGGGAGCGTGTGTTTGTGTGTGTGTGTATGTGTGTGTGTGTTCAGTACAATGCCATTTAGGATGGGTGGCTGCCTAGGGGCTTGTTCTCTGTATTAGGTTCTGCCCCGCTGTGAAGTCCCACAGAGAACAAGCCCTCAGCCAGCCACCTTCTTTATATGACGCTCTCTACTACACACATGTTGATACCCTTTAAGTCTCTGGAAATTTGGCTTGAAATATTAAGACGCAAATTTGATACTAAAATTAAGATTCCCAAAAAGCGTCCAAATCTCAATCAACAGAATTATTAATACCTTGATAATAAAAAAGCTTATCTTGCTGCTTATACATTTTTTTTAACAATAATGGAGATTTGGCTGATATTTGCTCCTTGGCACTTATTTTGATTGACATCCTTCTAACTCTGCATACAACACTTGCGATTGTGATATTCAATGAAGTGCAGCACTAAAAGTATATTTGACTGATATGAGTACAAAGCAAAGACTGCTGAGTTAAAAAATGCTTTGCTAAAGATAACGGCTAGAAGTGAGCATACACACTAAGATGCCCCTATTTGTCGTAGAGGTTACAATGCTTAATATTAACTGTGTAGCATTAGTTAGTGCCTTATTATTACATAACTCATCTCCCTCCAGCTTGGTGTTGCAAATACTACTCCTGCTTGCCAACAAAAGAGACATATGTAGTCAACAGCAGCAGACGTCAATATTCACCTGCTGGCTAAGTTAATGCTCGCTGTAAATAGACAAATAGCTGGCGTGATACATTTTTTATGGCTGGATTCGTTGCATAATGTTTTTAGAATTCATCCAAGATTTGCCAAGGCAAATTCAAACTCAATATCTAAGAAGCTTTCTGAAACTGCATTTTAAGAGACACTCACACCAAAAGGGAGCAGTTTATACAGGGTCACAAACCTCCTCTGGTGCTGGATTCATGTTATATTTTGACCAAAGCACAGCACAGATGTTTCATTTAGACCACAGGGGACTGTTTGAAAAGGTGAAAAAGGGCTATAATATGTCCTGCAAACCCCTTTTTTCAGGGGATACATACAACCCAACCCAAAATGATCTGCTATAAAACTGAATTTGTGAAATGACTAGGGTCAAGGATAACATCTGACATCACAAGACTTATTCCTTTAGCTGTTGATCTTCCCTTGCAGTACCATCTCGGCTGTAAGAGAGGTTACACAGCAGCACATCAATAGTTCATAATGTTACACAGGGATGCATGTGGGCTGATGATGTGATTAATAAGTCTGGAGATTTTTGTTGTTGTGGTTTTGCCTCTGTGGAATTGGAGGTGCAATTGAAAATACATGTAGGGTTAATGTATGTTGAGTACGTTTGTGTGTTCGTGTAGGAACCACATGGTCGGTTGTAGATGTGCGCTTCAGTCCCGATCTATATTTGGCTGATGCTGAGAGAGAGTGAACTTAAAAAGACGATGTGTCTGTGTGATGTGTTCCCTCCATCAGTAGATAGATGATGTCTACGGTGTGTTTTCCCCCACCGCACCTTCATCACTGTCTTTCATCGGCGCTGCCAGCCTCTTTCTGCTCCCGCTTCACTCTGTTCTCTCAAAGTTCTGCGCGTGTGAAAAAAAAAAGACAGACATAAAAGAGAACACAGGGGTGTACGAGGAGGGGAAGATGTGCGTCTGCATGTACATTGATGGCACTTCACACAGCAGCGTGTGTCCTGGCTTTGATTCAGTATGAGTGTGCTGTAAGACTAGAGCGAATAAAGACGAATAAAGAAGAATAAAGACGCGGCGCTGCTTGAAAGGGGAGGTTCACTGCGCTCCTCTGTCAGCATGCTTTGGGAGGGGATTCTGTCTCGAGAAGAGCCGTGGTAAGACCCCAAGTGTTCCTCCATACCTCTAGAAGGCAGCTTCTCTTTTTGCTCGCGTGTGAGTGTTCGTGTCTCTCTGTTTTCTTTTTTTTTTTTGTGTACTTGGAGCACGTGGGAACCAAATCTTTGCACTCTATAAATAAGCAGCTGCCTTATCATCAATCCCACCTTCCACGCTCATGTGAACTTTATTATAACAGATACTTGAATATTGCCTCTGCATAGTCACACATGCATACAACCACGTGTTTGCACCCGTCTTTCCAAACTGCCAGTTAAAGAGCAGTTGCATCAAAAGGCGGCTGTCTCTCATCTCACGTTATCTCCGTCATCTTTTTCCTCGCTTCTCTGTCACTTCACACATTTTTTTTTCCCTCTCATACACTCACTCCCTTGTGCTTCTCCCTCTTTGTTTCCTACCCAATCTCATCCTCACCTTTGCCTCTCACTGTGCTGCCTGCCAGGGAGATTCTTTTTGTTTGTTTGTTTGTTTGTTTTACTTCCATCTCCCCTTTCCGGAGGGTTCTTTTTTTTTTTTTTTTTTTTTTTTTTTAAATGCCTCCTCAAAGGATCCATATCACAGGTTTCTTCTCTGTCCACGCACCTGAAAACCCCCAGTCCCTCTCTCCACCTCCTCCTCCTCCTCATCCTCCCCCTCCACCCCCACCCAATCCATCAGACAGCCAGCAGCCAGCCTCACCGACTCCCTGCCTCATTTCTCATAAATTAGTCGTACCTCTCACACACTTTCTCTTTTTGTTTCGTGCGCTTACTCATTCCATTCTCCGCATGCCCTCTCCTGCCTTCCATCTCTCTCTGGTCCTCACATTTCATTTTTCTTCCTACAAATGCCACACAGCAGTCCCTTAAGAAATGTCATTTCTGTCTTCTCCTTTTGTTCTGTAATTTCTCCATGTCCCTCCTTCTCTCCGGGGAATTCATTTATCGTCGACTGTTCCTCTGTCCCCAGCTCTCTGATCTCTCAGTCTCCGTCTTCCTCCCTACGTCTGTCTCTCTGTCTCTGTCTCTGACATTCCCCTGTTCCATTTTTCTGCTTCTCCCTTTTTCTTTTCTGCCTTACACAGTTCATTCAGTGCAAGTTTGAAATGTCATATTGGCATGAATGTTAGGTCATTTATTTTTGCAATATCATACCATTAATACTGACACCAAGAGAGAGCACTTTGTCCTTTAAGGGAAACAAGCTGTCATCAGACTGTTTCTCATGTAGATTTCAGTGCTTGTATGCATTTCTTTGCTATTGTCAGGAAGTCATTTTGCCCATTTTTTTATTCCCTAACCTCCTTCAGGTGATGAAAGTTTATGACACAAAATGACACAAAGAATTATTAACATGTGACAAATTCACAAGGTTGCTGTTTTGTTTATGTAATCATAAAGCTTTATTCTACTGCAAGAAAGAAAGGTTCAACATAAACCAATTAGGATGAAATATCTGACCTACAAAAAGGTCAAATCTGTTGAAGTCCAATTACAGGACCGTGTCACACAACACAGATGTGCGTCTTTTATGATACATTCCTGATAAGATGTGACATACTGAAGTGTCATGTCAATAAAGGAAGTTTTGCAACGTTTTAGTTTTGTTGTCTTAGATTGCAAATATGGTGATAAGAGGTATTTGTAGGTTTGTTTTTGGAGTCTTATTACCTGTATGATGCCATTCAGTTGTCAGTGACATTGTCTGCCTTCTGTTCTATATTTGTCTGATCATGGGGATCCTGTTTAGTCCTAGCAGAGGATCAACCAATGCTGGGGGAGGGGAAATGGGTCACAAACTGGAAGACACTGATGTTTTTGAACACCTGAGGTGAATATAAAAGCTCTCATAATTGGGCCATATATTCAGTCATCATTGTGTTACCTCATCTGGCTATAGATCATAGTGATTGATAAGAGGTCCATTTCACTTAAAATGCAATATATGATTAATTTTACATATTATTTGTATTGTATGCTAAAGGATCTCTATTATGTGTGAAAAGCAAATGGCAACCTGGGGTGTTGAAAGTAAACCATAGCACTATAAGTTCTTCATTGGTAAAAACTGTAAAGGGGTGAGGGCTAAAAGTTACACTTATATTTGCATTCTTTGCGAATTTGGTAAATGACTGACAGGTGAGTGAGTTGTCGCTGTTTGCCAGGATCTTAAGGCTTAAGGATGCCTCAGCTCTACCTCTTTGCCTGTTGCTAGGTTGATTGCTAATAAGATTGAGATTGTATGTCCAACATGCTGACTTGTGACCTCTGACATTTGATCATACCATCTCTTCAGAAACCAATGGACCCAAGACTGAGAGTTGATTGGTCTATGGTGAGAAGTCGTAGCTGCTCAATCTATTCTAATCTGTTTCTTAGTTGTTTGGATCCTGATGGTTTAAATTGCACAGAAGCATCTACGCTCACTTTACATACTGCTGCCAGCATGCACAGAAAAAAAAAAAGTGTGTGTCCTTTTAACCCTGAACAATTGTCAGTTCTGTTCCCCCTCTGGTGTTTTTTACGATAATCCCTGTCACAGAGACGCTCAGATCCACCAAGGATGCTTTGGAGCAAATGGGTAAGATGTATAACTGAAATCCAATGCTTCAATTTTGATTCTGGTTCTTCTGTGCGGGGAAGAGCATCACACGCTCCCAGGTGGACACAGAACCAATTTACTAGGCCTGTGACAAAAGACGAGGCGGCTATATGAGAACACACCTGTCTTCCTGCTGATGTTAAACTACGTTTGTCAGATTCCAAATGTGTTCATGTTCAGGTGAACAGGGTTCTTTTACCCGTGATGTTGATCTGTAGCATCTGAATTCTGGTAAAAAAAATTGTGACCAGCAAAGATCTGGTGTTTCTTTGGATCTGTAGCTTGGCTCTTGGAAAAAAAAAAAAAACCTTTTTACATCTCTGACTGTTTCTCAGCCTGTTTTGGTTGAACCAGAAGTGACTCTTCCCTGGTGCATCTCGTCAAAAAAAAAGATTCCACTTGAGGACGGTTCTCTGGCGTGCAGGCATGCAGGCACTTGTGTTCCATCAAAATGCTAATAATATCATCTGCAATATCCAGAGCAATATTATTGTAGTGCTAATTGGTGAAAAAATGGTTGATGGGAGCACCTGCCCACCCCACTACTCAATTATATTTAATTACAATGGCTGAAATAAAAGGGAACAAATTGTTTAATGATCAATGTGTCTTCAGTTTGGGAACGCTTTGCGGCCGTGTGTGTGTGTTGTGTGTGTGCGCGCGTGTGTGCGGCTCATTTGGATGTTGTGGAGGTCGTCTGTGTCTGAGTGGAGCGGGCATAAGTGAACGTGGGCCCCTCAGGAGAGGAACTTCTCTCCCCTTTGGTTTTTCTACACCATGATTTATTCATCACACCACATCTCTGTAGAAGTGGTCTTTGTGAGCGTCTCATGTGCTGATATGTTGCCCCACACCTCCTTGTGGTTTCACACTTTGGGAGGCTTGCTGCGTCATACACGTTAAGGGGGTGACATGGTAAAAAAAAAGTAAAAATGGATTTTGAATGAAGCAGTGTTAAAAAAAAATATGAATCACAGAAGATCTGTTGGAACAAGAGGGAAGGAAAATTCCTTATTTTTGAAACAATCAATGCCTCCCAAATTGTCAAATGAACTTTTTCTGCAGGAGTAGCTACTGAGAAGTAGGTAATTAATAGCTTTTTTTTTGGGGGGGGGAGTTCTTTCCTAGTATGTGTCAGTTTTTCTGGCTGCCTTCAAAGTGATAATGCTCCCCGGCTGTTGCCCTCGGGGACTGCTCCATCTTATTAACTTGTCTGGGGAGACAGGGCTGCCATGCTGCCTGCTTTACTGCCTGCAGGGATGGAGAAAGGACCACTAAGTCTTGAGCTGTCTTCTCCTGCCCCAAACATTTGCCTGCTCGCTGTATTTCTTTGTATTCACTTGTGGATGTTAGTGTGTGAACTCGCATATCAACTGACTCAAGGAGGGAATAGTTAAGCAGTGAAGAGACGGTGATTAAATATAATCAGTAAGTCTTTGTGGGGGATCGTATCTGCAGTCAGAGGCTGCGTTCGACTTCACAAAGTTGGTAATGTGGTAGATCGAGTTAATGAAAAGTAAGCCGAGCAGCAATCTAACTTCTTCTTTCCTGATAACTAATCCAATATCTTAGCTATGCTTTACTGCTATACTATTGATCCAAAACCAGGGCTCTTTCTCCCACATCTGTAAACCTCACTGCAGGGAATCGGGTTAATGTAAGGCTACATGAGGTCAGGGATTTGTCAATGCTGCCATGACTGAATGAATGGTTGTTGGAAACCCAACATTTTGTGATGATATTTTCAAAGAAACAGATTTAATTTACCATTTTCCTTCTTCATCACACTCCTCTTGCGATATTTTAATAATGTTAAATACTGCTTTGCAAGTTTGAAATGTGAGAATTGTTTATCATTATTTATAGACTTCTTTATTGATCTGCAAATAAAGGATAAATGGATACAGAAATAACTGTACATCAGACTGTTTTTTTTTTTTTAATTATTATTATTTTTTTATATATATGGCTGCAACTAAGGAATCCCAATCAGGTCCCATTTTAAAAGGCTAACTTTAACAGCAGAATAAACATGTTAAGTCTGGTTTGGGGGGAAAAAATGGTTTTGGTCTCTATTGCTCACTTCAATAACAACTTTTCAATAACTCATCCATTTTGATTATATTAAATAATGACTGACAGGTAGGCGCACTGTTGCTGTTTGCCAGGAGGCTTAAGGCCCGCCTCAGCTCCACCTCTTCGCTGATATCTAAATTCACCAAGAGTTATATAGTCAGCATGTCCAAACTGGTGACCACCGTGCTTTATAACGCTGCCTCAGAATGTGATGGGTGATGTCAGTTGGACTACATGCTTGATGAATAGAGTCGTAAGATTGAACCCTTACTTGAGCTGTTGTCAGACATTCGCTGTATTGGTAATTAATTATGTGTTTTAACTTGGAAATGTGGCCAGATGTGACAATATTTTCCCGGTTTATTGTCTTTTCAGTTGCTTAAATTATCAATCTGGAAGGGGTTAAATAATAATGAGGATTATATGATAAACAACCTGGAATATGACAATGTCACATTATAAGAGCATTTGAGCTTCCAACGCTGATGTCAGAGGATAATGGCCATCATGGTCAAAGTGAAAAAAATCCTGTTTGCCAACGCCCATTATACTCAGTAAGGTCAGCATCAGTGAAGAAACGACCCCTAGTTGCGAGCACAGTTTGACACGTTTCAGAATAACAGAATACATTCAGAATCCTTCACTGATTAAATATGTTTTTGTAGATTTTACTGATGAATTTGATGCATAGACACGCAGCAGGTAGGCCTTTAGATGTGGACAGAGAGACGTTTTATTTTTTAAAAAAATGGAAGAAAATGCACAGACATGGATCCTTGTTTCTGAGCAAACAATTCAAACCAATAATTTTGACACGAGCGAGGCGGTCAGATGTATCCATTGCTGCAGTCAGCCTCCAATTGTCCTTGGTGCCTCTGGAGCTTGTCTGACCGGCGGATATTACATGTTGCTAGCTCTCGATCACTCTCTCCCTACACTGCGAGGAGGCTTTCACGCTGCACGTTTAGATTTTTTGTAAGCTGTTGTCACGGCTGTGCTGTTGTATGTACAGGGAATAGGATTGACACGGACAAGCAACGTGACACATGGAGAGAGAAGTGTCCGATACACCTGAGCAAAAGTGTTTGTTCGAGACTGAAAAACACCAGATGTGGAAAGAAAAACACAATAGCTTTTCTTTGTCTGGCACACGCTCAAACACATATAGCGCTTCATGCCAATGTAGCTCTTTACCTCCCTGTTTTCACCGTGCTGTTAGTTTCTGGCACGTGGCAGTGTTTCATAGTTCTTTATGTGAGCATCTTTCATAGTGCCACTTCATATAAAACACAAAATCATCTGGTGCTCAGGTTAAAGTAGCATTCTCATGAGCAGGAGGAAGACAAATGGCAGGTGTCTGCGGCGCAGCATGTTAATGTTCGCACATAAAGCCTGCCTGGAATGACACACTGAATGAAAAGAGAAATGTCGCAGAAGATTTCATTTAAAGTCGTGAAATATCAAATCAAACCTCCTCACTGCTGTTTGCTTAACGTTAAGCTCACTTTGTATTTGCTCTGAAAATCAATCTCAAAAAGATTTAGCAAATGTAGACAAATTAGCCGGCATAAATTAGCCCGAGCATATTCATTAAGGCCTGTCTCTCTGCGGACTACAGCATGCACTGCAGTGTCTTTATCGTTTAACTGCTTTCATAAATATAATCATGGGTTTGATTTTGAAGTCTCTCATTGCCTCTCATCTATTTCAGTCTATACCAGCACGCTAACTTGTGCACACAGAAGTATGAAGCGATGATAAGAAGAGATTTTTCTGTTGATTTTAGTAAGCTTAACCTCACATCGAGCTCTCCTCAGCTCATTTTTCAAATACCGTCTTCGTACCCTGCTCGCGTTCAGCTCCTGTGTTATTGTCCTGTCTTTCATGCATCGATAGATGGATTATTATACATCCCTGTTTGTAATTGGGGGGCAGGTTAGACAAGGGGATAATTAAAATAGTGTGTGTTGCTACTCCATCTACTTTCTGTTACTGTCTTGATGCGGGTGTCTCAGTGTGTTTTCTGTGCCCTCCTTTGTCCTCCAAGTTAATGTTGTTGATGTGGCACTTACCGAGGACAATCAGATCTGCTGACAAACACACACACACACACACACACACACACACACACACACACACACACACACACACACACACACACACAGAAACACACACAAACACTCCCACATCTGCACTTATGGAAGAAGTTATTTATCTTGCAGAGAGGATTCAGCGGCAGTCTACACTTTATATATTTTAAATAATAATGTTATTTAGGCTTAGGTTTACTGTTTCTTTAACATAAGCTAAGATAAGCTAAGCTACACAGATTTGTCAACTGACAGAGAACAAGAGATCATTTAAAAAATGGATTAATCGTTATGTACTGAATAAAATGGCCCAATAAATGCTGGTTCAAACCCCTAAATTATACGTTTGTTTCTGCCTTTCCTTGTTTTTATTGATGGTAATGTAACATTTTCGGTTGTTTTGGCTTCTGTTTCGACTTTTAAAAAAAGTCTACTTAAAAAAAAAACAATTTTTACAGAATGTGTGTCTTAAATTAATAAACTAATCAAAAATAAACACAATTTCCTTCACCCATGCATCCTTCTTGCCATTTTACGACTCTGCTTCTAACTTTAGTTTCTTAGAATCCATACATAAAAGGATTATTCTCTCCTTGGAAAAGTGCGCAGTAGCATTAGAGATAATGTTGGAGCTCAGACAAAGGACAATATTGTGTGGGCTGACAGGTTGGGTTCCCAGCTGGCACAGGCTGACCATGCTAGGATCGTAGTATCGCCTCGGGCAGCAGGAAAATTGGAATGACTGTGGCAAAGTCATGGATACAGCAAACCAAGGCGTGAGCGGGGGGCCATGTGTTTGTTTCCGTGAGTCTGGAGGCCAGTCCTCATTATAGTGGCTGGTAAAATATTACAGTTCAGCTGACACTGTCTAAGTGAATTGTCCAGGGCAGTTTTGACAGCCAGTGGAAGGCAGGCCGAGATTATGATGGATGATGACAACAGGGCTGCTGCAGGAGGAGCATTGATGTGTTTTCTTGCTCATGCAAGAACTAATGTGTACACCTAATGTGAGACGGTTTTTTGGTGATGGAGATGTGGATATGCCTGATAGGTACGCGAAAATGTCGTTCAAAATGATGCCGCAATTTTTCATACCTACAGAATTCATTCAGCATCCTATTTTTTTTTTTTTTTTTTTTTTTTTCAATGAGAAGGAAAACTGCGCTGGTATTGTTTACCATTCCCTCCACTTTTGTATTCTTGTGTCATTCATACTCAGGTTGGAGAGAGCTTATACAACCCACACTACTAACATCCATTACTTGCTTTATATCAATACAGTTTTAATATTTAAACATGATTACTCCCACTTGTAAGTCATCAATGAAACAATTTATTATTGAAGGTTTGATTGCAGGTTAAAGGCAGCAGTTTTGCCTTTTCCAATTTTAAGAAGGCTGTGTGACATAATCAAAGCCTACTGTATGTCAAAGCACAACAATGAATTTAAAACGGTAGCTTGTTGTTCTGTGTGAAAACTGAACAGCTGCACCAGACCATTTGCTGTCAAAGGTTTTTAGAGGTCAGAATAAAGTTAATGCATTGAAAAACAACTTTCACTGTGTACACATGTACTCTGTTAATACCTCATACCGCATCAAAGCGCCTACATTTGCATCCTGCTCCAATAAAAGCCCACTGTACTGTACCAAGAATGGTTGAAGATAAAGATGCTTGTTATGCTAAGAGAGAGAGAAAAGGAGAGAACAAGGCTTTCATCAGATAGCTATGCCTACCATTTAAGGGTGAGTAATGGACACCAGCATTAGGGTTCTAAAGGACTGGATGTAAATCCTCTCCACTTGATACCGCTCAACAGTCTATTTTTGATGTGTGTGTGCTTAAGAGCCAGATACGCCATCAGGTTCGGATTTAGCCCTGTGCCCTAGAAATTTAGCTAATATACAAACTTTTTTTTCTTTTTTCTCCAAAGAATAATGTAAGAGGAAGATATCATATAAACTGAATCCCGTTATTTATTTTAGTAATAGAAGAAATACTGTTAAACAGCCTAATTCACATGTCACAAATCATTACAATTCTTCTACTTTCTCCAAACAGGAGATACAATTTGATATGAAATTACTTCCTCAGTATTGAGAAGTTCTATGGTAATGGTTTTTTTGTTACTCAAAAAAACATCTGCAGTGGTTGAGGCATTAGTGTTCTTTTTTAAAAAAATTAAAGATCCTATGAGGTACATTTGTGACGATTGTGACCTTAGTCCTATGATCAAACCTGTACCTTTGAGGTAAAAAAAATCCTCTGAGGGACAGTAGAATCTGCCACCACAATCTTTACTTAAAATTGAAGGTGCACTGTGTAGATTTGGTAGTGAAATTTGAAGAAGTTAAACAATTCTATGCTAAATCTTCTGAAGTAAATACACAAACTTTAATCAAAGGAAAAAATGGGTCCATGGAACACTGTTTGGAGATAAAACGGTCCCAGGAGAGTTACGGTTTCACTGTTGCGGGCCTCCCACTATAACTTCTCGCATAGCATTTTTTTTTCAAACAGTGTTCCAGGGACCAAATTTTTTGTATATATTATGAACATATACCACAGAATCTGTACATTTATCCAACTTTCACAATTCTCTACCAAAACTCCATAGTGCACCTTCAACCAAAGCGTTTAAATTGCGTGATTGAAATCAAAAGTCTTTCCTTTTTATTAAAGCTATGGTGAGGAACTAATGGTTTGAGTATTGTTTTTTGACAACAACAAAAAATCTGTTCATATAACACCCTCACTGTGACAAAAGTTTCAGGCAAGAAATAATGAATCGTGTCAATGATACTCCTGGTTTGCTTTTGTAGCTCATGTAGGGGCTTCAATATTAACGTCAGTGTGTTTCATAACCCACTAAAAACTCCTCACAGGGTATTTAAATAAAGTGCTTCTGTTGCTCTAACTTAACTGTAGCCCTGACACTGATTCCCATAACAAGGTTTGTTGTCGGATATAACCGAGTACCCCTCTGATATTAGAGCATTAAACAATCCAAATAATTGCGGTTCACAAACTACTCTTTGTTAGCACCACACTGTTGTTGTTCATTGAGTTTCACAATAATGGAGGCAGGGACTAATACTCAATACTCCCATGTTAGACAGTATTATAGGAATATAGTGATGATGGTATCAGCACTACAATAAGTCTACTTTTTACACCTGCCTGCCTCCTTGTGAATCCAGTGTGGGTACAGAAGTGTTGTTTCATTCACTCTAAAAACAGTTTCTAGGTACGTAAACATGGCAGCTAGAAGTTGTCACCACAGACTTAAAAGGGTTTAAGTTTCCTAATATACAAACTTAAAATCGGAGAGTCCAGGATACCAGGCTAATGAATAGATGACCGGATCTTTCAGAGCATTCATGAACTAATTTTCTGCCCTTTTCTGTTAACTTGTGTCCATTCTTTTGATCTATCTGCCCGTAAACTCTTGTTCACAATAAGGCAGGATCACAGTACAAGATCATTTGAACAAATAGGCCCAAACAATGCTGGATTGTCTTTCCTCCGCCCTTCTCCGAAGCAGATGGGACAAGGAGGACACTTCATCCCCAGGTTCATCGGTCCTTTGGCTTCTTCTGGCGTGGCCAATCCATCTCCCAGTAGTCACCCAAGCGTCTGGGTTCCTGCCCATCCTCCTTCCCTCTTGTCCTCTCTCACCACACACACTCATTCACTCATTCCCTCCCTCTCTCACCCACTCTCTTCTTCTTCCCAGTTTGGCCACAAGGGAGGTGTGTGGCACTGAAGCAAGCATTATTGATAGAGCATCTGTTTAGACATGGTGCAGGATCTGAGGCATGTGGGCGAGCAGCTGGGGGTTCGAGCAGGGGAGACATTATGTCATATTACATATCTTGATATGTCTCGTTCACTTGTGTGCATGCCCATTTCACAGGCACACACTCCCACGGACGCTCACCAACACAAACACATGCCGCCACCATCCCCGAAACGATTATTGTCGTCTCCATCTTACTTGAAAATGTGAGAGAGCCATGCTGCTTCCTCACAAGGAGGGTTTTAATCATTTATGGACTGTGTGCAAGAAGTTCTCTAATGTTTCGACTGTGCACCAGCAGTTACAAAAGTCAGCTTTAGAGGCAATTTCAGACCTGGGAGCCCGAGGCGAATATTCTGGCGTCAAGGCTTTATTGGGGCAGCCAGACAGACAGAGTAGCCCTATCCAGATAATCACCACACATCTCTTCTAGATGGCCAAACTTGTCAAAGCTCACACAGAACACTGCCAATAGATTTTCATCCCTGGCAGATGATGAAACAGAGGATTTTATGGTATTTTACTCTACACAAAGTGTGTACTTTTATGGTTTCACATTGTGGATCTCTGTGAAAATGAAGCAGTCTATTTTTATCAGTTGTGGACCTTCTTTTTTTCTGTCTTGCATCAGTAAGAGATATATTTTGATAATACCACATTTGAGCCTAATAACAGCACATCATTGACTAAGGAACCATTTCCAAATAAGCAAAAAATAAAATTAATATATGTTAAAATTCCTGACATTTGTTTGCACTTGAGAATGCAACTAAATCTTATTTCAAATGGACCAGGCTTCTTCTCTGTGCTGTTGTTTGCTTGTTGTCAAGCTTTGTTTGATATAAATTGTCTGTAATACAAGACATATTATACAACATGGCTTAGAGATTAGTCTTTAGCATTATTTTTTATCTGTCCAAGTGCCTATAACTGTTGAAAATGTTTGTTTTACTTCTAATATCAGATCTACATATTCTTAACCACCCGCCTGTTGGTGACATCCCATCTCACATATGGTGAGTAGGTTGGTGTCGAATGGAAGTGACTTCGATGCATACCCTCAATATATCTTTATCACAGCCAACATTTTCAAATGTCATAGGTGTAATTAAAGCAAGTCTAAGCAAAACAATCTGATGTTATGTGTAATGAATAATATCTGCAGGGATGTACACTCTCAGGGAATGTTGCTTTTCCTAAAGCTCTTATAAGGTTATAAGACCCACTTGCTGCACATTGGAACCAGTTTGCAAGCTTCCAACAGCAACATGGCAAGCTAGGCGTCGGGCTTGCAGGCTGCTGTTTCACGAAGCTCTCGCCAACAATATTTACTGTAGTCCGTCTTCTTGCTCGGCCAGTCTCTCTTTTTCACTTCTTAGCTTCATCCGTCACCGTCCGTCTGTTAGCCTCAGCCATTGTATCAAACAGAACAGAGGTGGGCTAACTAGCTGCTTCGTTGCTGGAGACAGTTGTTTGAACTAGTGCCGTAAAGCTAGCGAGATGAAATACTATTTTAAAAGTTATGTTGTTGCTTTAATAACATTAATGATGGATGCAGTCCAGTAAGATGTTCGACATTGAGAGTCTTGGTTTAATACATGCTGCGTCATACTTTGATGGTGTACAGCACATATATGGTTAATATGTCATCTTACAGCAACACACACGTTTAGGTTTTTTAGCAGTTGTCTGAAAGTAGTTTTCTTGCCTCCCATAATTCCTTGCACTGTTCCACATATCCTCATCCTTATCACAGGTCTAATGAGCCACAGTACTAATTGAAAACACCTGTTGGAGTGTACAGCATCTTCAAAGTCCGTACACACATCAGATACACCTGCACAGGTGTTCTTCATTATCTGGACTGATTGGGCTTTTGCTCTCCGTGGGCATGTTTAAGTACAGAAGGATTGTGAGGCCCTTTCCAAATAGTCACAGTTCAGTATGCAGTACGTACTATTCAGTATGGAGTTTCAGTATACTGAACTTTCGTGGTCATTCAGTATGCATTTTTTGGGTCCACCTCAGTATACTGAACATTTCAGTATGGATACTAACTTCCTGGTTTCATGCAGTATGGATCGGATGCGTGCTTTCAGGAAATGAATTGTATTTTACCACCCACAATGCTGTGCGAAATTAAATGTAAATCGTCACGTCCGCCTCCAAATCAAAACAAACGAGCGTGGATTAATTGAATCAATTTTTAATCTAGAGATAAAGTCCCGACTGAAATCACTACTTTTAATTAACAACAGAAAATATAACAAATGTCTGCATTATTATAAAACCTTTCCCCCTCTGTTTAAATAATGATTTCACTATTTAAATGTGTCTTTATTGGTTTATTTTACTTTATATTCTGTATATTACTGTCTTTCATTTGTACTTTTCTTTATGTAGCCTACTGTATGTTATTTAGTTATTTAATCTGTCTTTTTCTTGATTTACATTGTGATATTGTTTTGTTTTTTTACCTGACTGTATATGCGCATTACTCTTCTTGAATAAAGCTAAACAAACAAAAACGGGTGGATGCGGCCGGTTCGGGAAACGTAAATGACTTCCATACTGAATGAATCAGACGAAGTAGGAACAAATATCTGCCTACTTTGCGCACCTACTGAATAGTAGGTACTAAACAGTATACAGCACGGATAGTAGGTACTGTCTACTGACAGATTGAGTAGGTACTTGGTAATTCGGATGCAGCCTGTGACTTCATCAGAGTAAGCATAGCTCAACACTCAGTGCAGTGATATGACAAGTTATAAGTGATAGTAATTTAAAAGCTCAAAGGAAGATAGAGCTATACTATGTCACTCTACATTTTTGGATTAATTTAAGACAGATTTTTTTTCAGATACAAAAATATTTCCATTATAAACAAGCTCTTTGAGATTGGAAACCTTTTCGTCCTGTTACCTCTGTGATAAAATTATTTTAGCGATTCTCCTACTTTTTTCCGTTTTTTCTTTTAAGCCGCATCCAAGAGCCATTTCGTTCATTTTGTTTTTCAAGAGAACAGCTTCTCGGATTCAATATGTAAATGTGCACACCTGATCTTTGCCACTCAAAGCAGAGATCAGGTGTGCACAATCATTTCATCAAATTGAAAAGCCGTCATTTTAAGTAAAGTGACTTGAATGAAAAGCTGCAGGTGCAAGTCCACATGTGGAGTTAGGTAATCTTAGCTCTTTCCCTACTGCTTGCTGTCTCTATGCACACATTTTCTTTTGAAAGATTTCAGTTTAAGTTTGTTATTTAAAAAAGCTAAATATATGTTAGTACAAGAATTTATGTATAAATGCAGATTCAAATAAACTACCCTGTATCCTGGTCTGTAAGTGGGGTCATTTTCATTTAGCATGTGTTCCTCTTTCTTAATTGGGTCAAAAATATCAGAAATGAGGATACTAGAAATAAGTTTGATTATCTTGCAAAAATTATTTAACTTATTTTCTGTACAACAACAACAATATGTCATGACGGCTGATTGAAATAGTGTTCTTTTAATGACTGATTAGCATCTGCTGCTGCTCCTGATTTGAATTCAACTCGTTTTCCAATTGAAAAGAAAGCGTCTCAAAATCCACTGCACAATGTATTTTTGTGGGCAGAGAGGAACTAATGAATTTATACAACATTTTATTCAAGGTGGAACGTGGCAATAAAACCCAGAGTTAGAAAACAGTGGCTTGCCTTCCTTTAATTATGTATCATAAATGGTCAAACAGTGGCTGATTTAGCTCAACTGCACGGAGGAAAGGCTATTATTAAAGGAGACAGGCCTTTATTTGTAATTTCCCCCCATTTATAAATGTGTGTGTGTGTCTGTGTGTGTGTGTGTGTGTGTTTCAGAAAATATGAAACCCTCCCTGTTCTGCTCCCTTGGCTGTGTTGAGTCACAGCAGCTAATGCTTGCTGTTAATGCAAACTTAACTTAGAAGCCTTTTTAGAAGACTGTTACTGTGAAGAAGCTGAGGAACTTATGAGTTTCCATGTAGCTGACCATGGCACAGCTAAGATGTTTTAATAATGGGAAATGTTAAAAAAAAAAAAACAGAATGCTAAAAATCTGATGTGACAGTCATAAGCAGAGAAGGGAACTCACCAAATACAAATACTCAGATACTCAGATACTGGGAATGAGCAGTTTGCTTTTTGTTGAATGTCTACTCTACTTTCTAACACTTACTGATAAACCGCTTTACTTTTACACATGTAGATTAACATGTGACTCCTAACTCCTCTTATGAGACTTACTTATGCTTTGATGAATTTTCTAAGCAAATGTTTGTTTAGTTTTACTTTGCAACATATCGTCAACACTGTTTTGAACGATAAGGCTCCTGTGAGGAACTTTGGGTTCATGTCAATGTTGGCGCCCCCTGTGGACAAAGTGGTACCTCTTATTTATTAGCTTATCTCATCCTGTACAAGTGTAAGCAACATTCTTGAGGTATTCCTGTCTGAAGATGACAGCTATAAGGTCAAAGTGGTAAACACAACCACAGAGAAGAGGTGTCAAGTGACTGTTAGGTTTATGACTTACAGGTAGAACTTGTTGGAACATGGATTAAAAATTAACCAAACAAAGTTGTTGGATATATCAAATTCAAGTTAAAGAGAGTTAGATGTAATAATCTCCAAAATATGTTACAGTTCAGTTAGCTTTGCACAGAAACATGAAGTTTTTAATACTGGTAGTACATTTAAGAAACCTTTTACTTTATCTTAAGTAAAAAAAAATATTTATTTGATTGGACAGCTGGAGATAGGCAGGAAATATGGGGAGAGAGAGAGTGATGGGATGTCATGCACCAAATAGCATCAGGACTGGGAGTTGAACCTGCTAACTCTGGGTTGAGGTCTGTAGCCTCTGTCCATGGGGCCCTGGTCTACCAACTGAGCTAAAGCAGTGCCCCATTAATCTATTTCTAACAAGTATCTGTACTCTTCTTGTCTTTCTTTGCCAATATTTGCCTTTAGTACAGGTAGTTTTGTTCTGTGTCTCTGTTGAAACCCCCGGCTAACATGAGGGCCAGTTATATTACCAGCGTAGTTAGAGGTAATTATTTCATGCCCATCAGTATATTTGCACAACATTAGTTGATTATATCACACACTGATTGGCATTTTCTTTTCCCAGCTTTTTAAAATCTCTCTAGAATGTGTGTGACTGGCAGATGGATATGATAGCTGTCCATTCGGTCCTGACAGCCCGGTTTGCACGCAGTCCTGACAGCAGACACTCTTAGCGGTCAGCTCCAGTTTACAGCCAGGGACAGAAATGTCTTCCATGCCATTTGTTGTGTCTGACCTTTAAGATGATGAAGCGCAGGGAGGTTGACCCCTGGCAGGGTTTGTTCAAAGAGCGGCCTCTTGGTAACGGGGGGTCCAGAGCCTGGCATCATGCTGGGGGATTGATCAGCCCCTTACTCAAAGGCCAAACACAGAGCGCCCAGCCAGAGGAGAAGGCCATGCAGGACGTGGAGCCTTCCTCTGCTTTGAAGCCCTCTCCAATACCTCAGCTGTTTCCCTGCATGAATAAACATGTCGAACTTCTATCTGCTAAAGCTGCTCTTCTGTCCATTCCTTCTGTAAGAGTTGCACTGCTGCAGAAAGAGACACAGGAGCAGAGGTCACAAAATGTATTTTTTGGGGGGGTTTTTGTTGCCTTTTCGCTCTCTCCCCTTCTCCCTCTTCTGTTTTGTTTACCCTGCTCCCTCTCTCCCTGCCTCTCGCGTGAATACTTCCTTTGCTGTAGCCTTGTTGCACAGGATTAAATCCACTCATTTAGAGCTCGCATTGCTTCCACAGATGTCAGCTTTGAGATTGAAATGAGCTCCCCTTCTGCAAAGAGGCTGAGTTAAAAGGAAATTTCAGAGAGACGGGAAGAGAGAAACTAAACAGAAATGCAAAGTCTTTTCAGATCTTTAAGTGGAGCCTGAGTGTGGCTTAACGTGTGCTGGACCAAGAGCTTAAGTGAGTTTGGAAATGCCTTTTATGATCATGCACCACACCTACCTATAGTTGAATACATTCAGTGGTAAAATACAGTGTGCTTTGCGCAATTACCATTTGATTGCATATTTTAATTAGTCTATTATACCTTTGTGAAATGCAAAAACATGTGAAGCCTTTGTCAACCCACATGTTTGTTAAAAAAATGATAATTGGGGATCAATTAGGGAGAAACTGGCCACTGAATTCCTAGTTATATAGAACAGTGGAGTATCCTGTTATCATATATGTCTTGATATGTGTGGACTTTCATGAAGAAATCATATACAAAAAAAACAGAGCAGGCAGATGTGTGTATTCTGTTATTAGCATCCAATTTGATTGACAAAGAGCAGAAGAGCAGGACTGTAAGATACATATTGTAAAAGCCAAAGTTAGTCTGCGACAGCAGTAAGTGGAGGTGCATATGTCAAACAGATGTAAATGTGGATTCAATGTAAAAGTAACAAAGCATAGTGATGGATGTTTTTCATTAGCGTTTGCAGACTTACAATGTAAAAACGGCCATTGACTTATTTAAAGTGTGTAAACCTCATGGGATGCGGCTGACTCTCGTGGATGAGCAGTCCAGCTTATCATGTAGAGCAGGGCTCTCCAACAGGTAGCTCGGGAGCAGGTTTTAAGTAGCTCGCTTATAGGTTGACCGACTGTGTTAAGAAAAAAAAAATCTGACTACAGTAAATGCACCTCTTCCCACTATTCATATACTGTATTTGGCCCAAAAAAACAAGTGTAAAGTAGTAATGTTTTCTTGGACATTGATGTGAATTTTCAGCAACATATCTTACTAGAAGTGTAAAATATTCATGTTATTTTCTTGGATCTTGATGTGAATTTAAGATTATTGATAAGCATTGGCTTATTGCAATTTCACACATGTGTACAAACAGTAGCTTAATTCAGCTGATGTGGTGCTGTGTAAATAAATGCAAGCGATTTGATGCAAGTCGCTCTTGGCCACTTCCATTTTTTCAAAGTAGCTCTCAGATGAAGAAAAGTTGGAGACCCCTGATGTAGAGTTTCTCCACAGCCTCCCCGAGCTTTTAAAGACACCGGATCATTTTTGTCTCCTTTAGAATGGCCTTTGCATTTGTACGTATATGAGGTTATGACTTTTATCTGCGATCAATCAGGTGTTCCTTCTAAAAAAAAAGCTAACTTGAAAGATAGAAACAAATCAATGATCTTAAGAACATAAATAAGCAATGGTCACTGCAGCCTGTTGAGTTCTCTCGTCTATGCAAATCACTAACCAATAGGCATCAATGAAAGGATATACTGAAGATATAAGGATGTTGGGCTGTGTTCAGTTTATTGTTTGATTATATAAACCCTATTATAATGCAAGTAAGCAATTAAACCAAGCCTGGATGTTATGAACAGATTCCGTCTGCAATCGCTGCTACACTTTGAGCACTACACCACTCTAATTCTGTGCCAGAGAGAGAGAGAGAGAGAGATGTTTGATCACAGAGGGGCGCTCATGAAGCTGCAGAGCCTGCCTTGATTACAAGGGTCAATAGGATCCCGATGACATCATCGTGCATTGCTTGAGTCCATGATGTCATGATTTTAGCCCTTTGTGCGCACTTTGCGAGTGGGAAGTCTTTCTAAGAGAACAGTACTCTTCTTCGCCGTTCTCCATAGCAGCATCTGTAAAGTAAACACAAGTGGCAGTTCCGCCTCTAAGCATTTGGCTCACTCAATGAAAGCAATCTTTGCTAAATGGTAATGGGCCTCGGCAAAGTGGCATCATCAGTGTTCTTCATTTCAGATGAACTGCTACTGTGTCACGCCTTTAAATATACCCTCCGCTTAAATATTAATAACAATCTGGCCATGCAAGGCAATGAGAGGCCCTAATTCACTTAAATCAATTTTACTTTGCAGCCCCTTTGCACATAACTCAGTGCTTTAAAGCCTTGTTGTTTGCAGAGGATTATTTTGATTAAAGGCTTTTAGGCACTGAGTGAATTCCCCTGAAGAAGCTCTGCCGGGAGGTTTTGGCACCCACGACATCCTGCCAGGTTTTCTTTTCTTACCAAACGACTGCAGAAACTTCAGAAACTGTCTCTCCGTCTTTCATTTTTGCCTGCTACTTATTATTCCCCCCTTTTTTCAGATTCTCCACTTATACAGGGATAAGAAATGCTTATTCAGTTTAATGAAATTGATATCTATATCAATAGGTCAGACAACACAAAAAGGTGCATATCTGTTTCATTCATTCCGACTCCCACGTTTCTTCACACCTCAAAAGAAATTCATCAGACTGACTCAAAGGCTTTTGGAAAGGCTCCCGCCCTCACCTTCCTCCTCCTCCTCATCCTCCTCCTCATCCTCCTCCACCTCCTCGTCCCTGCATTTGGTGTTACTGTATGTGATAGAGATTGAGACATCCATTAAGCTCAGACTATTGCTTGCTTGAGTCTGTCATCTTGGAATGAGGAATCCTCTCGTGGTCCAAACCTTTTGGATCTCATTACGCCCATACTCCATTTGTGCTAAAGACAATTCAGTGTGAGCATTTATTTCCAGGTTTGTCTTTTTGCACTGTTTTTTTTTCATCACTCATATTCTATCCACTTGTCTTGCCAGCTTGAGTCCTCACCCTCAGCAGTGTTTACCTAACCCTGCTTGTATTTGTCTCTGGCCTGTTTATCAGCAACTGCTTCCACTGTGTGCATCCAGCATGTTAGACGTGCCGCTGTCTTAGTCCACGCAGATACAATATGTCCTCAGGCAAGTACAGTGGCACCGTGAAGAGATGGAGGGATAACGGTGGCTAAGGCAGAGGAGTCTTGTCACCCTCACAGCAGTTGTGTCTCTGTATGTGTGTGGTGGAAGGTGAGTGTTTGTGTTATGGATATTAGCCAACAGAATTGGATTGTGGAAAAAAAAAAGACAGCATTAATTTTTCCCATCACCTTATCATGGCTAGAGGTCCCTTCATCGATTAGGTTAGGGTCACACCAAATTCTTTTCTCTGATAACATTGTCAAACTACATTTCTGTTAGACCACGTTTGGAAATTAATCTAAGATGAGAGGATGATATTTCTCACTTGGTCAGAGAACAAAAAAATATTACTGAGCATCTAGTGCAAGCATGTAAAGAACAAGCAGCAACCTCAGGTGCTGAACATTAAGCCAATGCAGTGCAAAAAAAAAGAAAAACTCTTTATATTTAGGATTAGAGTTTTGCATAATTTAGCATAATTGTGGAAGTGGTTGATTGATTGACAGGAGGCTCATTGTCGCTGTTTGTGGGGAAACCTGCCTCAGCATCTCCTCTTTGTCTGTGAAGCGGTTTACTCAAAGCTAGGTAGGAACCCCATGATTGGACTTCATAGCACCTTTTAAGAATCCAACGGGAGCCTGAGACTACTTCTATGTTTCAGACAGTCTATGGTAGAGAAAACTTTTCTTATTTTTTCAAAACATGTACAAGTACATGTTTATTTTCCCTGGTGCTACCGTTGTTTGTGTTTTCTAGCTGATTTTGTTCTGTTTTGGTCAATCATATTTTGGATCATTTGAATAAAACCACCATGAACAAACTGCATGCAAATGAAAATTACAGGTACTCCAAAACAGTTGTTTTAGGACTGTGTTTTATCGTACTCAGTGTTTCAGTAGAAGCAGCAACCTCTGTACTTAGCTTGAAAGCCCCTCCATGATCATGTTGATTTAAAGCTGAGGTTGGATCCACTGGGCGGAGCATACCCAATCAGCATCCACAAAGTGAGTCCAAAAAGAAGGATTGGTGAGACACTAAAAAATAAAGAGAGGAAGAAAGTTACAGAGAGAACAAGGGAGATAGAGAGAGCTTCTTTCTTTTTTTGTCCTTTTCCTAAATGGACTGAGCTGACTGGGAAGAAGCCCAAGTGTTCTCATGACCTAATTGCCACAGACTGAAACAAAAAAAGTCACTGTTTTTGTCCTGGTAGAGTGTCAGTGCTAAGCTTTACATAAAAAAAAAAACTGTTCAGTTCAACACCAGGAGCAAAGTGTGAGGCCATTGTTTCATCCAAGTGTATTTAGTTGGTAAGTGTGCTCTTCACTGTCTACAGAAGGGCTATGAGGTAGCTAGCTGAAGCGAAATATAAATATGGATACATTGTGAATTTGACAAACTTCTTAGAGATACTTCTCTTCTAATACATTTTAAACAACAGAGGCAATCACAGCGGTTCATGATGAGGTTGCCAAGATGTCTTAACTCCACATGCAGAGATAATGTTGTGTTACAACACGTACATATTTGTGAGGAAGTCCATTTTTTTTTAATTACTCCTCTCCAATAATGCACCAGAAACAGTAAATCAGATAATTGTTTTCTTATTGTCACGTTTTCAACCAATTGCCAGCCTTTTATTTGAATAGATTTATGAACTGATTAATGGATTCCATTCAAATAAATGAATTTGATTTAGAGGCTATGTTTGTCCCTGAGCCAATCCATGAGGATGAATGGGTGAACTGTGCCTCTTTTATGAGTTTAGCTTCAATGTATTGCATCTGGCCAAACCACAACATTTAAAGCAGCTTACTTAAGAAAACATTCATCATAATTTGATCCTCTTCAACAGGCCCTTTGTTGGGATAATACACTGTTGATACTTCAGTACATGCCGCTTCTAGTTTCAAATAAACAATTTTTCCTAAATAAGAATTTAATTGCAGAACGTACTGCTCTGTCCTATTGATACATTTATAGAAAAGCTCATCATTTTATTGATGGAAGAAATATTCATATGCAAAAATTCTTGCTCTTGTGTATTAAAGTAAAAGGAGAACAATAATTAGGAAGAAATAGTTTAAGGAGAGGTCATATGATCAAAAGATTTCTCTGTATTTCTCATACTTATTTCACTCCTTTATTAAGTGCTCTCTTTAGCTCTTTATAGCTTACTGCTTTCAGCCTGCTGTCTGTGTGCAGGTGAATAAAGGGGTAGTTAGTCACCTTCTCTGTGGGTAATTGCTTCCATTCTGTTGTTTCTCGAGCAGCCTTGTGATCATATCGCCGGGGATAAATTCACACTTATAGGGATATTGTTTGGCACTAATGAGGGTCTCTTTTTAGTTTGAGAGTGTTTGAAATTACACTGAAGAGGTGGAGAGAGGTGCCTTTATTTCACAGGTTCACACCCTGTGCTGCTTTCAAGATGACTATTACCACTGACCACACTGTGCTCTAGACATGTATTGACAACCCAGATTTGTATCAATCGACATGTGTTAGGTCCTGATTACATAACACTGTTAGAAAAGTATTGCTCTGGGGCGCTGGTACCCTAGTGGTTAGTGCACGCGCCACATGTACAGAGGCTACAGTCCTCCAAACGACCGGTCTGGGTGCGGAACAGAACTGTGGCTCCTTCCCTGCATGTCATTCCCAACTCTCTCTCTCCCTCATTTCTGACTCTATCCACTGTCCTATATCTAAAAATAAATAAATAAATGAAGGCTTGAAGAAAAGTATTGCTCTAGCATCATGATACAATTTAGATTAGCCATATGTATGTAATGCAAATGCTGTTAATGTATGTGTTGTTGTTTGTGTGTGTTTGTACGGAGACAGGGTGTCCCTTTAAGTAGGACAGTAGAAATTGATGGCCAACTCTGAAAGCTGACCTACATAGAGACACAGACAAACTAGTTCCCTCAGCTTGCATGCTGAGCCCAATTGCTCTGCAGAAAATGCAGAGGAAGCAGGCATATTGTAATATATGGATGTCGCTGTAGTCTTTAGTAAAAGCATACAGAAGATTCATCCTTACAACATTCTATTATGGTCTCAAATTAGGAGGAAAGATGGGGAAAACAATGGCCAATGTGCAGCATGTGGCACTGCACGCTAGTTAAGTTCACTTCCATTTAGTGGAGGAAAGGCAGTTTTTTTTCTCCTACCTGATTTAAGTGTTGGAGGTCTTTAATTTGGAGAAAATCACAATAAATTAAGAAATGTAATTGATTGCCTGGATATTCCAAATAAAAAAAATGTCCAAATAAGTGCTTGTGAACCGATAAGAACAAACTCACTGGGGCGTCGTAAAATAGAAAAAGGCCAAGCGTGAAGAAAACAACATCACATTGAAATCTAATTACATCAATTTACAATCACACTGTTTCCATCTAATTGTTCTCTGGCCTGATGCTTTATTTCATTGTGTTGTGAAAAAGCTCCTTTGACATTTCTCAGCGATAGGTAATGAGATGTCCTTTGAAATGTTGTCTAACTTAATACGTTCCAGTATTAATCCTCAGAGCTTCTGATCACTCAAAGTTAAACTCAAATCATTTGTATTTTGAGCCAATTATTTTACCACCTGATGTTTTCTTATACAACCACCTACACAAAAGTGATCACCTTTATGTTGTGGTCAAATCGAGGATTGAAAAATCCCAAAACGGATTAGCATTGAAGTAGTGTTATCTACTTAAAGTGTGTAATTCTTTTAGACATATAATTCTTTTATCCATCATTACCCAAACAACCAAGCCTTTGATGGAAATGGAAAATATTCTGCTCCACATACCATCTCCCCATGCACTCTCCATGATGAATAGTCGGTTTTACAAGTACAGCAGCTGAAGGGTTCTCTGGCTATAACACTACATTACAGTGTTGACACTCTGCTATGGCTAAGGCTGATGGCTCATTTGATTAATATTAAGGCTAACAGCTTCAGTAGATGAGTCAGACACTAAACAGTGTTCATTAACATTATTCAATATGGCCTGAAGCTGTGCTTTGTATTGTTACTCACCTAGAAATGATGGCACACATAACAAGCTCTCTGTAGCATGGGGTGTCTTCTTTAAAATGCGTCTTCTCAGTGATCCACAACTTCTTTATTAACTATGATACTTTCTTTTGTGAAGAACTTTTTATTGAGTATACTGAACATGTATACAAACACATATTCTTAAAGTAATGAAACACAAAGCTCACCAACGTGGTGTTTAACATAATCACAGTATCAACTATCATTTAAGTCACACAACTTAACTTTGAGCATGTGCAGATTTATGTCACCTTCTGCATAAACAATTCATATATACCCTTGTTTGTGTAAACACACAAGAACAGTACACACAAACATAATGCCTACACCTCGTTTACCTCCCAGGGTGAGTGGCCATAAACCCCCACCCCACCAAACAACTACTTGAGTAGTTCACTGGTGCCGACCCTGTACAAGCGACATAGACCTGAGGATGAAGATAAAAACAGTAATATTGGACCGAGTGGTAAATAAGACTTTAATATTGAGAAACAAGAATCTGTCTTAAGCTGAAATTCCTAGAATTTTCATGTTTGTAATGTGAAGAAATGTTCCTTTACCAAACAATGCAATCCTTCCATTACTTACCTGCATTCCTTGGCTGTCTCGCATTACAGTTTTTGTCTGAAATATAAACTCATTAGTCACGGAACAGTATATGCGAGTACCTTTTTGTGAAACAAATCCTTTAAAAACAGTGCGTCAAAGGAGGAGAGATGCAAAAAAGCACAGACTGTAATTATGATGAGATCTAACAACATCCCAAGTCTAATTTTCTGAGCGTTGTCTTGTCTGAAACACCACCTGTAGCTCATTGTACAACACACTTCAGGGATTGATTTTACAATCCAAGTAATCATATTTAGTCGTTCCTCTCTGTGTCTCTCTTTCTATCCATCACTGTACCTGTATCTTAACCAATAAATGAACAAAGACTTTATTTTACTGTTCATTTGAGGAAATCAAAGGGAAGCATTTACAGCCGGTAGAAGAGCTGATAAGTCAATCATTGCAGTGGTATGATATAAATATAACCATGAGATGTAAATACATTTTTACATCATTTTTTAATATCTTGTAATGGCATTAGAAGATCTATCTTCATGTATCCCAAACAACACGAGCACCCTTTTAATAATAGATGAAATAAAGACAAACTTTAGACCTTTAACGCCCTTCAGTGGCTATCACAGAATTTCAAACGTTATTTCGAGTTCATAAGGTTTATTGTAAGATGGAAGAGGGTGTTTACAAGACGAGTGTTTTACAAATACATTCTTGATGAGATTCAGTGTTTTCATCTGTTCTTAAATAATGAAAGCCTACGTGAAAAATAAGCCATTTCTAGTTCAAGTCTCTCATTTCTCATTCTCTTTGCTCAGCTATACGTGCCCCTGTGCTGTTGGAGAGTTCACTGTGTTAACTGTATTAAACAGGAGATTAAGGCCCGCGGCTCTGGCTCTCTAGTAATAGCAGACGGAAATACTGATCAAAGGCCTCTAACTGTGCCGTGGTAGTTTGGACTGCCCCTGTCTGCTCTCCTGCATTACAAGAAAATGATGCTCGGAGGCCGGGGCACACCGATGTAAAGGCAGTGCAGACAGAGCAGGAGATTTCTTTAGGCCTGCTTCTTGTTGGACAGGTGAGGGTTTGATCATGCATTTATGTGATGGGATATACAATTCAATTGGAGCAGCAGTTGTAGCTGCAGGTGAGCTGCACTTTTTTCCTAGTGGCTTATTGTACATTTTCTGTGTGTGTGTGTGTGTGTGTGTGTGTGTGTGTGTGTGTGTGTGTGTGTGTGTGTGTTTGTGTATGCACATGTGCGTTTATACTGCACTGTGCCAGTGGTTGTATATGTTTCCATGGCTCATTGTGGGACATGGGCTGGGGAGGGGGGCTTCCATTTCCCTCATGCTGTGTCCCAGAGGTCACAGCTGACACCTTCTCCAGGTTGTGACATTTCCCGGCTCCCAGCAGCAGGCTCCTCTCATTAGACACACTTTTATTCAGTACTATTATACAGCCTTGTTGTTGAAGCATTAAGCTACCTTCACATGATGAGAAGTCACCTCACCATGAGATAGGATGCAGAGCATTACACCACTTGCAGAGTGCAGCACTGTGATGAGTCATAAAAAAGCACAAGGAAGCTCTCCACTATGTTGCTATGACAACAACAACAGTGTCAGTCGTTTAGTAGTTTGAGCAAAACTTGTTTAAGTTTTATAGAAAAACTTGACAGGAAATTTTCAAGTAATGCAACACACCAAGGGGTGGCCCTGCAGCCCAGTTTGTTGGCATCACTTTCCCCATATTAAAACAATTGCACCTCCAGCCAAGATCTACATATTTTCACTTTGTAATATTTCAGCAGCTACAGCAACTCATAAAGGTCGATTTTTATTTTCCTAAACTAGCATCACAGTTATCAATGTTAATGTGCAGATACATGTAGTTACTGAATTGCTTAGTAGTTTCACCCCACTGTCGTAAGTAAAGAAAATCTCTTCACACACACTTTAAAAAGAAACATCATTACTTTCCAAACATTTCCCATTCTCGGATTATGTGAACATTTATCCAGAAAGGACCCCTGGTAATGAGCACCAGGTCTTTTATTCTGTTATTTTATCACAGATAATGCAAACAGTATGTCCCTTACATTCCCCCAATGTACTTACTTAAATGCTCAGGAGGAGTTTGGGGTTTAGTTCTAAGTTTCCATCAACTTGAACTTAACTTCATATTCATTCTAAAACTCCTCCTACACCTGCACTTCTCATAGTGTATGATTCCTGATAAATAAAAGGAACATTTAGACCAATAAAAGCCTTCTTTTTTTTTTTCTTTTCTTTTTTTATTAAAGCACATAACTTTTGAAAATATCTCTGTGGTGCATATTGAAGTCTTGTCAGGCATCAAAAGGAAAAATGTAAGAGAAGCAATTAAGCACACTTTACATCGGTGGTTAACACATTAGAAAATCCTGTGAAGTTTCCAACCACTCTTAATTTAAAGCTTGCGACACCACTTTTCAAGTCAAAGTCAACTTTGCTGCATCAATTTGCAAGTTCTTACGTTATCTGTTTCTGGCAGGATCAGCCTTTTTTTCCCCCAGCTTGGGGTGGGGGTGCTTGGGTAAGTCGGGTGAAAAGCACTGAAGCAACAGAAGCAGAGAAAGCTGAAATAAGTGTGAAATAAAGAGCGAGTATGATGAAGCTGGTAAAAGGCCGTGAAAGCAGGCTCCCTGCCGATTCTGTGGAGCGATGAGATGAGGCTGAGCGCCCGGCTTCTCGCTAATAAGTGTGAGCGAGTGCAGCCAAGAGGCCTCGGCCAGTAGCCACACAACACCTATTATCAGCCTTTACCGCCCAGACTTCCATGTGTTTCCATTTACAGGCTATTGTTTAAGCTGTGGGAAGGTTCCTGAGTGTGTGAGCGCATTGACACCTCTCTCCTTCTGTCTGTCACTGTTGACAGTCTTTAATAGTCTGGTGGAGGTCAGCCTCCCGCCATGTGTGGATTGTTGGAAGAAGAAAAGAGAAGACGCTGGGATGAATGCGGGCAATCTGGCTCTGCTGACATCCGGCAAAAGGAGGACGGGGGAGAGAAATGCTTGTGTTTGGTGCTATTTTGTGGCCTGTAATTGTCTGTAAAGGCTGTAAAATAGGATAGTAGAGCTAAAGGGAAGGCACTGCAATGGGGGGCCAGAGGTTCAGACAGTCCGAGAAGTTGTGTGCTCAGCCGAGGAAAGAGGAAAATAGGGGTATTTTTTTGTGTGCGGGACACATTCCAGTAGTAGTTTACACCACACAAAATGTATTTTTGTCCATTTAAACAGATCCAGTCATGGGTGGAGGAGCCCTGCTGGTGGTATGTGTGGCGCTGCTGTGGCTTGGCCCTGACCCCGGGTGGATATAATGGTGCAGCAGAAAATGTCCTGTCAGTTGATGGAGGAGCTGCCTGTAGCAGCAGGAAGGAGTGTGGCGACAGGGCCACATGTGTGTTAACCTCTTCCCTTGTCACTTTTTTTCTGCCTTTTTCTCCCCTTCTGCCCACCCCCTTCTCCTTTCATCTCCACCTTTTTCTTTTTCCCCTCTCTGCCCTCCTTCTCCCACCGATACTGCACTCCGTCTACCTGCACTCCTCCATGACAAATTACTCCTGGCGGTTGATTTGTTGGTTGTCACAAGAGCTCCTCGCACTAGCATGAAGGTGGGGTGTGCTGGAGGAGGGGGTGAAACAGCTCTACCTGTCATCATCATTAGTTCCCCCCCACCCTTCACACACACACGCACACACACACGCACACACACACACACACACACACACACACACACACATACACGTGTCACCACAGCTCGATGTTAAGATGTCTCAGTGGAAATTGATATTCTGTCTCATAAGATCTCATCAGATGAGATGTTTGTGTTTAATCAGCTCACAGATTTGGTTGCCATCCCTTCTTTTGACAAATCTGAGTGGATCAAGGGCAACGCTTTTTTTTTTTCTCGTTTTTGATGGAGAAAGAGCAGAAAAAAATGAAAGAAGGCGATGAAAGACAAAACTATAAATGCTAGTTATTGTGGCTTTTTTGTGGTTGGGTTTATAGATAGCAGCTGCTCCCCTTCACAAAGATGTCTTATTCTTTCTGGATGATTTAATGAATTGATGCGAAAAGCATCAATGGTGGAGTCGGTCGTCTCTCAACCAGACGGTCGGGGGCTCAATCCCCAGATCCTGCACATTTCTGATGTGTCTTTGGGCTTGACACTTAACCCCAAGTAGCTCTTGCTGCTTTGCCACGCTGCTGAATGTGTATGAATGGGATTAGTTCATTCTGATGATCACTTTACATAACAACCTCTGCCATCAGTGTGTGAATGTGAAGGTGTGACCTGCGTTGTAAAAAATGCTTTTAGTAGTCAGGGGACTAGAAAAGCACTATACAAGCTCAAGTCCATTTTTACCATTCTCAATGGGTGGTTGATATAAAATAAAAGGTAAAGTGCATTGATGTGTAATGAACAGAAATGTACATTTTTGAGATATGACACAATTGGTTCAAAAGGGAATCAACTAATTTAGAGAATTAAGTAATCATTTAATAATAATTCATCATATTGGTTGAAATCCACAAATCCTTGGAAACTTCTGAAGCCACAAAGCAGTCCAGTTCAGTGTTTGCCCAAAATGGCCAAACTCAGCCAGAGGAATTATGGGAAAACTACCATAGAATTTAGAGCTTCAATGATTATGCAAAAAAAAAATTAACATAAGGGGTATCTATGGGCAACTTTTATAAAAGATAAATATATTCATTAGTTTCCTCTCCAACAATGAAAAAATAAAATAGATGTTTGTTTTTTATAAATCACTGTGAACTGAATTTATTAATTCACTTTAGGTTGAATTAAAGACATTTGAAGGCATCATGTTGCACTCTTTGTAGGTTTTTAATATCATTCTGAGCCAAAGACCAGCTCATTCATAGGAAACAAAATGAATCCTTACTTGCATGTTTGGTTTGTAAAACATTGTACGCAGTGCAATGATATTGTTTGAGTATGTGATGTCACTAGTCTCAAAAAGAGCCGTCCCTCCCTTCAGTCATTGACCTTGAGATTTCTCCATTGAAAGAAAAGGACGACTGTGAGCTTTTACTTGAATGCCTGGATTTGTCTAAACTTGTTTGAAAATGATCGTATTCACTGTTATTTATCTCATAAACAAGTTCTATTTGAAAGTGTGTTACCCTTTTTGATATTCAGTGTTTCTCCTGTGTCATCTGACATTAGCTATAATAAACTGATGCTGTCTGCAGTGTGTGTGTGTGTGTGTGTGTGTGTGTGTGTGTGTGTGTGTGTGTGTGTGTGTGTGTGTGTGTGTGTGTTAGTCAGATGGCGAGATGTCTGCAGTGACAGCTGTTTAAGCTCAATCTGAGGTGATTGTGCTCCATCCTCGGGTGTCTGCCATTTTGAAAAGAAACTCATCTCCTTTCAGTCCCACTTGCTGCTTTTATTCACTAACTGTTTCTCTTTTGTGCCGTTTCCTCTTTTGGCAAAAGTAATAGAATATCAGTTTTCCCTTTCAAGCACAGCCATACAGAAGCTCGATTGCTTTGTGCATCATCATGAAAACACAGAGGAGAGCATTGCAATCCACTTGTGTTCAAAAGTCTGCAACCATCTTGTCTCTGTGTCTTTGTGTTTAAAAGAGGGGTTAAGCTTTTATCCTATAAATATGGCATGAAAATCCCACTGTCAACGATGCATTCACTCTCAAGGCCTGCATTAACATAAAAACGAGAGCTTGTTATACAGTGAAATTTCAATAAAAAGAACACAAAATGCTTTTAATGAAATTCAGATGCTCGGGCCCTGGCTCTCTGAATCTCATTAAATGAGCTTTGTGCTGTTTTTCCATCTTCTCTTTGTAGAAGAGGTCCTCGAGTGCCCTTAATAATGTGGCAGATTTCATCATATTCCTGATTTAAAGAGGACAATGTCTGTCTTGTTCACTTGTTCTTTTCCATGCCCGAGCCAATCTCCACAGATGTACTCGCATAGTTTCTGGATGTGGCTCCTTGATAATGTTCCATCTTTTTGGTGCACAGTCTTTGAGTTTTGATAAGACTCTCCACTAACTCATTCTCTCTTCCTCTCTCTCTCTCTCCCCCCCCCCCCCCCCCCCCTCCCCTTCTCTGTTTCTCCTTGCATAGGATTTGGTTTCATAACTTTTGAGAGTGAAGACATCGTAGAGAAAGTCTGTGAAATTCATTTTCATGAAATCAATAACAAAATGGTAAGTCCACTCATTTTTTTTTCAATTCCAGGAGGGCGTTGAAGGATTAATATTTGATTTCTTCTTTCCCCCTCGTATTAATAGCAGAGGAGGTGTGTGTATGTGTGTCATGTTCATATGCACAGACTAACACACACTCTCTCACACTCACACACACACACACACACACACACACACACACACACACACACACACACTCCCCGGGTTTCTGGGTCTCAGGGATGGGAAAGCAGTGGTGTGTACTGACCACAAAGCGTGAAATTGTGTGCCTGAGTTCTGCCTGTCAGGCTGAGGGACGGGAGAGTGGAGCCCGTCCCTCTCTTTCTGAATCCCCCCAACACACACACATGCACATGTACGCACACTCACATACACAAACAAACACACACACAGGTGGAGATGTCCAGGGAAGCTACTGGCAGAGGCAGAGTTCATTAGTCAGGGATTAACACCTTCCTCAGAGTCCCAGTGAAGCTTGTTTTATTTACACCAGTAAGACGGTCATCTCAGAGCACCCAGCAGAGTTCACAGGTGCTTTTCTGAGTCATTACGTCACTTTTGATAATTGACAGGAACCAACTTAAGTGTAGCGAGTGTAACTTTAGGTGCCTCCTTTACCCAGTTCCACCCTGCAGGCCTCTAGAGAGATCCTGCATCATTTGAGCGCTTCTGTGGGCTGAGATCGACTGCAGGGAATACTTGTCTTACGGCCGTTCAGTCTTTCTCTCACTGTGTGTCTTCACTCCCCCCCCCCGCCTCCCCCCCCCCCTCTAACTGAATGACTGACTGGCTGGCTCTGAGACTGACAGGACCAGCGTAGTAGAACCGTGTTCACCAGGGAACCGGCCCAGGTCACATATGACCCCGGTATACTTCCCTGCGTGTCGCCGCTCGGCATCACAGTCCGTGCTCGGGACTGCTACCAGAAAGAGAGCCAGAGTGTGACAGAAATAACTGGAAGATGTTCCGTCACGATCAAAATGTCCCTGATCCTGTGACATGTAGGCATCGCACTGCGAGAACACACAGAAATCATACATCCACATGAAGCATGAACGCACAGGCCAGTACATAACATTTACTGCCCCTACTATCAAAAATATTTACTACCTTATTAGCTTACATTTATCATGTTCCAAAAACAATTAACAAGTCATTTGTTTAGCAAAAGAAATGTGTTGTGAAATCTTGTATCCATATTAATGTTATTTCTCTGTCCCTCTTAAGCTTTTACCTTTCAGAAAAAGAGCCTCATGTAAGTCCAACTCAGTTCTAATGAAATAATAATGGGATTGCAAACAGGAATGCTAATTAGGAATTTGCTTAATAAATTGTCGACCATGTTATTGTTTAACGATGTAGCAATTTCCCTCTACTTTTCTTTTCTTTAAGCTCTTTACATTGACTCGGAGCATAACATAAAGGCTGTGATTTCAGCAAATCGTCGCTATTAACTGAAAGAGTCAGGCGGAGTGTGGAGAAGTCTTTTCTTAGTTGAGATGCTTTTGCTTGTCTTGTCACTGGGAAACAGAATATAAGCAAAAATGTCAACTTCACCTTTATTACCCCCAATAATAGATTTGTCCTACAGCAAGGGAAACATTTATGAAACAAAGAGAAATAGGCGCAGGTACAGAAATAAAGTAAAATGCATACACACAGAAATATGTCAGGTGACAACAGGTAAACTAGAGTGCAGAATACTGACATTAAAAACTTTAATATTCTTCACATTTTTCATTAGGCAATAAGAAGCTAATCAACAAGAGGATCGTCATGGGAGTTGATTTGATTAGTTTTTTTTGGCATGAGAGATAAAAATACAGTTTTGTGAAGAGAAGTCTTTGATAGTCTGAATATCAGACCAGATGGCAGGAGCTTGACTTCTCCAGACAAAGAATGAAGAGGACACTGTGAAATGTGTCAGGCCTTGAAGTTGCTGTTTTGTTGGCAAAATGTGTGATAGCAGCTTTGTCCATTGATCTGAATAAAGGTAAGGTTAGAGAGAGAGAGAGAGAGAGAGAGAGAGGGGAGAGGCATGCCACAGTGTTTATAAGGTTGTGTTCATTGTTGTAAGTGTCGCCCCGCCTCTCCTCAAAAGCTGACAATTATTCAACTCTGTGTGATCAGAGCAGAATGCCCAACAGTGACCACAAACACTCAGCTCCATGACACGCTGCTGTCAAGTGTAGCACACATACAAGTCAAGTCAATTTATTTTATCACAAAAGATTTGACTTGATAAATAAAGTTATTAAAAATAGTATTGGTAGATATTTAAATCTATTTTGGGTAAAAAAAAGTTGTAAAAGATTGTAGAGATTAAATGTTCACATCTCGAAAGGAAGGCCTAAGAGAAGAAATATGTCTTCAACAATGGTTGAAAGATTGCAGACTGGGGGCAGGTCTTCTTTGAAATGGTAGGATCGATCATCCAGGAGCAGCTGATTGGTTGACCTCAGTACTTCAGCTAGGTAAGGCAGTGCCTGTCCATTTGGAGATGTAAAAGTCAACAACATGGTTTTAGAATGGATCCTGTAACAGACAGGAAGCCAGGGAAGGGAGAGCAACACAGGGGATATGTGGATCCTCTTTGTCTTTCCAGTCAGGAGGCGAGCAGCTGCATTTTGAACTAGCTGCAGGCGTTGGATAGATGACTGGCACATATTCGGCACTCCCATTGCAAAGAACTTAAAAGAACACAACACTGGCCTTAGGAAAATAAAGCAAATTAGCAAAAAGCAAAGCAACAACAGAAAAATTATTTTGCACATCTCACAGGTAGGAGTGACTTTTACTTACAGGTCACGCACCCAAAACACGGACAAACTCTTTTTGTTGCAATGATAAAAAATTCTACCACCAACAACAAATACCAGTTATCAAGTAGAGCTTCTGTACAAAGAGTTCTTTTAATAAATGCACTGAAGAGGGGACTTAGCTACTGCAGCTCTACTTTCTACAAAGATGGAGGAAAATTTTGAACAAATGAATATTAGCCGATTGGTTCTTTTTGTTTCCATCACCATTCAAAATTCAGATTACAAGATTTAAAGAGAAGCGTTTTTTGAAATAGTTTTTTAAGCATTATGGATCACGTTTATATGTAAGTATTGTTGAATAGCATGTGGTAAAATGCCAAACTTCCCTCTCTGTCTCTTTTGTGAACACATAAATATACTCTAATCTGCTAAATCTGAAGCAGTAAAATTTCTTGTTTTTAGGTATTTATTAGATTAAATATAAAAATCAATAGATATTTAGTAAGCCCTTACTACTTGCAGGCTGTGTAAATTGGCCCCTTTTGACTGGAAAGGCTCAAGTCTTTTTTGCGATTTGTGACCACACATAACTGTGACGTGACACACTTTCATACTTCACGTGTGTAACAAGAAAATGCATCAGCTGCAGGGTGCCAGTACCTCTGGCCTGTCTGTCGTTACTCTGAAAAGTAAAGGACACGTATGGACGTCGATGTGACCCAGCTGGGAGTCCCAGAAACCTTACCAGAAAAGCCGAGGGTTATTTAGTGGTCACAGTGTGAAAGGATGGAGCACGGGCCGGCTTTCTGAGGCTTTTATCACCTCTGTATGGGTCCCTCTTGGCAACACCTAGTGTATATTAAATGTCCAAGGATGCAGGAAATGTGTGTGTCCCTCAGATCAGGTACAAAGTGCTGACATGTTGGAATGTCTGCAAAGAGAAAATAGCGTGGAGTGTGTTAAGAGCATTTTTCAAAGACACTTCAGGCTTTACCTTAGCCGCACAGAAGAGAGGACTGGTTATACGCTTTCTGAAGCACCAGCACACAAAATAAAAAATGCCTCCTGTCTTCATCCTTATGAAGTACTATACAGAAATAGACCTCATCCATCCTGCCCGCGAGTGTTATCTAAGATGGCTCTTGAATAATTGATGCAGACAGAAATTCCACCCCACTTGGGAGGGCTGTGGATGTACAGGGCAGCCCACCTTCTCCCTGCCTGTTCTCTCCAGGGCTGTGGCGAGTGTAGGGGGGTCAGTGCCCACTCACATGTGAGTGACTGGACCTCTTAGTGACTTGGTCAATCACCCTGTGTTCTGGTGCCACCGAGGCCTCACGCTCAGGAGCACTCGGTCTCTGTCACTGCGAGTTCGGCCTCATTTATAATTAAAAAAAGGGTGCTGCTTAGCAAGAAGCTCTCAACCTGCCCCACCAGCTGCACTGACTCCTACAGCGACCCCTCCTCTGGAGACAGGAATGACTAGTGAATGTAGGAAGTGATAAAAGTGTGGATTGTACAGCTGAAGGATTACATCTGATTGGAGGAACATCGTTTTACTGTAGCAGCACATTATACCATAAACATTCTGTTTTCCTAGCAGGTTATTAAATGTGTAAAAATCAACAAGCGGGGAAAATGTGTGTAACTGTAAATTGCCATCAGATTGGTTAGAGATGGTTAATCTTGGGTAGCACTGATGCTAGCTTGCATGTGCAATTCTGTAGATGAACACTGTCCACTTCCCACCCATGACACCAGTTGTCCCCGTCATTGAACCTGTTACTGAACACAAGCCAGCTGCACATGTGTCTTTATGTAGTGCCCTGCCTTAAAGCCATTTTATATCAAGTCAGTACTTCAGGGTTACTCTAGGGTTCATAACATTCACTGCTTTGCTCAAATTTGCATGTTTTTTTTGTGTGTACAGAGTTACATACTTTTCACCCCCAGTATTTGAAACACTAAACATTTTGGAGCCTTGAGTAATAAGCAAAAGATAGATCAACAGGATATCACATCCACTGGTTTCCTCATATATGATTTTTTTAATGAAATGGTAAGATAGCACCTTAATGCACCTAAGGAGAGGTTTTGAATTCCATTTTCTAATACAGGACTCTCTATCTCTCCCAGTGCTGCCATTATGCACGCGCAGCTAATTCATAATAATACCTATCAAGTACTGGCTCTGATGAGCGAACAGTGTGCCATTAAAATGGACTCACATTGGTTTTAGTCAAGTGCTTCAAGGTAATGTTCTTTAATGTGTCATTTTTAATATTCAACAGTAGCGAATGATCACAACAGGGGGGAGGAATTTTCTGTTAGTTGTCAATTTCTCACTGTGTCTTCCTGACATAACCAACCAATTACAGAGCTGAGGAGAAGAACAGTCTCACTCTGCCAGGCACTGAGGGAGAGAATAATGCAGCAGGGCACTTCTATGTCAGCCTCTAATATATAGATACAGATGTAGTGTGCGCACTGTATTCATTTAAATATAAGTGGGAAAGAAAAATAGCTTCGCCCATAAATTATTCTACAGCATTTGTTTTTATGTTGATGTTTTTTTTTTTTTTTACAGCAGTACCATATATTACTTTGTTTTTGTTGAAGGATTGGGATGATTTCTTCAGTCGACTCCCTCACACATCGTCTAAATCTTAAAATAGGCACAGAGAATGGATCATAATAAAGCCGTTTTTAGTTTATCTTTCCCAAAGTTTCATAGTGTTTCTCTTCAGGACTAAGATAAGATAAGGTGAAGAAGGAGAAAATAGTTTATTTCAAAGCTTTTAGATTCAATTCCTATGTAGATTTAAAAAGTTTTAACCAAATAAAAGAAGTGAATGACGGAATTATACCAACAGGATAAGGCAGGTTACCCTAGAATATACATTTTTCTTTTTTCATCTTCTTTGTCTTTTGAACACATTTCTTATGGAGAAAACTTAAATAAACTCTGGAAAGTTTTTTCACATAAGACAGGAAAAACAGAAACAAGTAGTTGAAGACAAGACAATGGCATTTGATATATTTAACTGTCTAAAGCGTGCAGCGATTCGAGGCATGTCCGACTACGTTCTGCTAGTTACACGGCGCACAATCTGAGTGCAAGGGCGCAAAGAGACTGGATAGGTCGCTTGATTATTCAAAGGTGTGTTTTGGGTGTAACACGTTCTCTTTTAGAGCCAGGTGTGCTGCAGGCTCGTGGGTCAGTATTCACATGGCGGACGTCTATCTTTATTCTTAAATAGACCGATCTCAAGCCGGGTCATTTCACTTCTGTCATTTTGCCCCTGAACACACGCAGTCTTTATGAAATATGTTGATGGCGGTTTGAAGTTAAATTTAACGGAAGCATTCCTGCATCCTCAGAAACAATAAAAAAAAACGATGTCAACGACCGCATGAGGCACAAAAGCGTGTCCTCAGTTATTTAAATCTCCAGACATGACTACAAGATCGGACAGGATCTATGTCGACTAATGTTCTGTGAGCTCAACATCAAATAAAAGGTAGGCTGGAAACAATGACTTACTGATTTTCTCTGCTGGAATCCTTGACTTTACTCTCTAATGCGTGTGTAATGAACATGTGACAGCCAGTATTATCTGTGGGCTAAATTGTCACTGGCACTAAAAGTTATGTGCAAGATTTATTTTAAATCCAACTCTCTTGTTGCATTAGAGTGTGTGCTTCTGCATGTGTTCCTGTGTGTATTAGACAGAGCATGCACGGAGCAGAACTTGGAAACAAACAGAAACAATAAGCTCCTCGTCTCACCGTCCCTTGTCCCATTAAAAAGCTCTTGGCGTTTAAAATGACAACTGCGTCAGGTCACAGTATAAAATAGGGAAGTCACCTGCGCTGCACCCCAAGACACATTGTGCCGACAAACGATAGGGCCCTAAGAGCACTTCTTTCAGCGGACAGCAAAAGATGCTGAAGCGTTAGTAACTAGTATTCGGGGTTTCTAAAAAAAACAATCTGTGTTTACATGTGCCTATAAATCACTGTTACCAAGATTTTTAGCTGGTTATGACAAAAAAGTGAAGTAAATACTGACGCCTCCATATGACCTACAAACTGAGTGAAGTTATTCCTTAGTCCACATTGAATTTTTAATAGGTCAAACATGCTGTAAAAGAAAGTATGAAGGATGTTTTCTGAGAGACTTCAACTTTCAGTGTTTCTCAGATGAAACTGGACGCTTCAGAAGATCATATGTTTTAGTGGAATGCACTTAGTTTAACATAATTTGATCAATCTACAGACGTTATACATTTATCTGTAATTCGAGTTCTTGATATCAGCAGCTCATAGCCTGTGAGCTCTGTCTATAAGCAGCGGGTTGTCTGTGATCAGCTAACCAAGTGTAATTACTTTTAATTAGACCCACCTTCTGAGTCCTCGAGTGCCAGCTGTGCCAGTTCTGCTGTTGTGTCAAACCTGCAAACCAATCAGTTGCGCTGCTGATGAACATTAAAATTTACAGCTCTCAAACTGGGGCCCAGGAGGTTAAATGTGTGTGTTTGGGTGTGTGTGTGTGTGTGTGTGTGTGTGTCGGTGTTTGGCGTTCATCTGGGTCTTATATTTGATCAAATCAGCCCCTGACACTCTGATATAGCTTTAGAGCCGTATAGTTATCTTTATTTCGAGGAGATGTCTTCAGAGAGAAACCGAAGTCTCTGGGTTGTTAAAAATGTTTTTGAAAATATATTTTCTTTAAAGAATTTTTACAGTGTACGAATTTCAAGAGCATAATAAGGAGGCAGGACCACCCTTCAGAGGAGTTTCAGTCCCTCATGTAGTGCTGCCTTACAAGTTGTGGACTGTAAGTAATTGGATGTTTACCCTATGCTGAAGAAAGGAAAGCTTTGAGGGATGCAGGAGGAGAAAACTCACTATTTGCACTGCAGGATGTTCCATAAAAGCTCAGTGATGTTCAGTTCTGCTGATTGAGGACGTGATGGAAGCCATTTGACGTCAGCCTGATGATCTCGGAGATACTTTTAAATGTGTCTCTCAGTGCGCATTGGGGCAATATCATCTTGAAACATGTCAAGGGATCCATTTGTGACACCACAGGGAGCGCCTGGATCTTAAAATGACTTCACATTCTCAGCCTTTACATAAAAATGCAGAGATATCATCAGACATGTTGTCTCTTTTGGAATTGCTGGTCATTGAAGGCATCATTTTGTCCAAAGTGTCTTTCCATACAGCGATCATTGAAAGGTCAAAAAGCTCTAGCTTCGGCTTGTGGCCTTCCACGGGGTCATCAAGAAACACATTGCAAATATAATTTCAATGGGGTTGGCATGAAATTCAAAAAAGGTAAAAAAAAAAAAAAAAAAAGTACATTAATATACCTAATCTTATACATGCACATATATATCAACCAATGAGCAGGGCTTAAAGTACTCCACCATCATGATCTCCAGCATGAGGCTGTGAGGGGAAATCAATTTTTTAAAAATTACACTTGGGAATTTGTGGATGCTGTTGATCAAGTTTATGTAAATAGACTTCACCCACCAATGGTATGCGAATAACGCATCTCTCAACCTAACCAAAGTTACTAGCCAATCAGAAGCAGAGTAGGGCAGAAAACACTGGAAGTGTGAGCTCTAGCGATGTCCTGTTAGCGTGTTATGCTAGGCGGCCGTCTAGGTATATTTTCCGTCCATATGATCTGCTGATTTAAGACCAATGAACAAGTGAGTAATTGATCTCCGTCACAAAAAAAAATGTCCTCCTTCGTGGGGGGGATCTGTGCTGATTTGTAGTAGGACTTATTATGGACAACAGAATATAAAGGCCTCTTTTTTCCCCAAACATCCCCAGGTCAGAAGTAGCTCCAATCTACAAAACTGGTCCGTTACTTAAGACACCACTTTTTGATCTGAGAGTAATTCACAAAACTGTTTATCTGTTTTCAGCAAAACAATGGTTTTTATTTTAACAAGAAATATCTAAATGCACAGAAAGTTTATCCTTCTAAACAACATGTAAAGCAAGCATGCCATAAAGACATCCCTCTAACTTGTGTATAATTCATTCTATTCTTTAAATAAACCACTTGCTATAAAAAGCCTTTTTGGGAAATGATAACACCACACCACCATGTGTGATATTATGCATTCAGAGCTGTGACATTTCCTAACTGTTCAGTCTGTTTTGTCTGTTGAGCTGGGAGTGGGAGCTGGAGTAAATGAATCACAGCTTCCTTTCAGTCTACTGATGGAATCCATTCACTAGTGGAGCTAATAGTAGCCCTACTCCTCCCCCTCTACACAGACGCACACACACACACACACACACACACACACACACACACACGTACACATACTCACCCACAACACTCGTCCCTGAAGGACGGCCATTGCCAGTCCATCCCACCCACACCTTCTCGTTACACCTACAAGGTTAATTTGTATAGGAGAGGTATTGAAAAGGTCATAACTGGAACATCCCTGCTCTCTGTGTCATAGGTTTGAACATGAAAACAACGACAGTGCTTTGTTTTATTCTTCAGCAGTCGGCTGTGTAACTACACAAGTTTTGTTTGTGTGCACATTGTGTGCAGCCTTTGTCATTTTTAGATCATTTTGAAAGAATAATAACGTACTAATAATAACACTTAATTACAAACCAGTAAGTAAGGAGTTCATGATAAAGATTTTTATGATTTTGTATGTCTTTCACATTTTTGAGATCTTAAGCAGACAGATGTATTGCATTAGGCTTCTACAAGATGACCTAGTTATACCTACATGACATCATTTCTCATTTTTATAAGATTACATTTTACACAAAATGAACTAACTAATCATTTGATGACATCAAAAAACCCCAGTAGTCTTATATTTAATAGTCTAATATTTAAACTCAGGATCTGTATATCTTAGTGTTAGTAGTTGACTGTTTAGATTATTTTTAATGTCATGGGCCAGCAATAGTTAAGGTCAAAAGCCTGTTGTCCTTATGTTTTCTGACAGTCGGTCCATCTCATTCTTTTGAACAAATCTTAGGATGCGTAAAAGAATGTTTTTAAAAAAAAATTGTGGCTGAAATTTGGAAGTTAAAGGTCAAAGGTCAAGGACTCTGTAACCTCACAAAACATGTCTGAGGCAATCATTCACAAAGTCATGAACTTGCTATAATAACATTTTACACAAATGTTTGATAGGACAAATGTATGCAGTGGTGACACTTTACATCCAAAGGGTTGAAGGTTGAAAATAAATGTATTTGAATAGCGCTTGTCAAGACAGGAGCACAACGTGCTTTCCAAAAACAAATTAAAAGTGATGATCAAAATGGTAGATTAAAAAAAAATCATCTGAATGTAAGCATGCAGTTAGAAGAATTAATAAAATAAATACTGAAAGGAAAATAAAGTTAAAATATGCACACAGGAGCTCCAATAAAATTAGCCGTCAGCTAAAACGTAAAGTCTGTTAAAATGTTTCCTGGGATTGGATTTAAAGGCAGAAACAGTGTCAGCTTAGGAAAGAACATAGTGTAAGAATGTGCCAGAGCTAAAGGTGCCATTACAGCAAAAGCTTGATCACACTTTACTGTAACTGCAACCTTAACTCTCCTATGGCCTGCTGGGCAATTACAGTTGATCTAATAGGCCTTCTTGGGCAGTTAGGGTTTGTAAGTTCATATATATATACAGTATATTCTTGTCCATCATGTAAGGCATGATGGTCATGATAAATGTTTTCAAATGAATTCTAAAAGAAACAGGGGAGTGTAGCTAACACAGGGGAGATGTGAGACTTGTGATTTGTCTCAGTAGAGAATAGAGAAGTCTGACTATGAAATTTGCACAATCTGAAGTTTTGCTGAGGCTTATGCAGTGAGGTAGGGGAGCAGGGTGATGCACAAGTCCAAGTGACAAAAACTTCACCCTGACATGACATTGTTCTGGGAAAAAAAGAAATCATGTTATGTCATAATTCAACCCCAAAACCTGGGAACAGGCGGGGAAATTATGTCCATTTTTAATATGGTCATGAATTGGTGCTACCAGTCTTGGATACTTAATACTGTGGTGATTCTGCTGCAGGGTTATGTGTGAAGCTTTTTGCAGCAACATCCATGTTTCAAGTATGATCCACTCTCATGTTTTCAACTTTGTTCAATCAGAATACAGTTTCATCAGACACGCATATTGGACATGTGAGATATTTCACTGCCAGTGAACAGAGACACTTATCGACATTACGACGACCAAGGACTACAAAGCTTTAGCTTAAATTTGTATTGTCAAGGCAAAAGAACTTCAAAATATATCAATTTAAAGCAAAAATTGGAGCGGTAACTTGACTGGATGGTGAAGTCTCAAATGAAGAATTTAGACCTACTACACCTTCAAAGCACTGGCGAGTATCCACTGGCGACTATAAGTTGACATCTGTCTCCTGATAGCACACAGTGCTTCGGAGTCATTTCCTGGTGTTAGTTTGGATTACGCTTCACTCCTGACAAAGTCGGGTGCAGGTAGTTTGGATGAGAGCCAAAGCCCAGTTTAAAAAAAAAAAAAAAAAAAAATCAGATGTAAGTAGCACGCTGGAGTCTGATGGATTGCTCAAACTAACGCGGTGCAGAGTTACGAGTGGCCTTGATTTAGCTGTGAGATAACTTACTGAAAGAAGAAACATTTTTAACAGTTTAAAGGTGTTACTGTTTGCCTCTTTCTAGACTGACACAAAACTGACGGATATGCTATCAACTGCTGTATGTGAGTGCAGAGCAGTAAGGAGAAAATGTGATATTAAAACTGAAAGCATGCAGGTTAGGACCATATTCTTTGTAGCAGGAATTCACCTAACACTCAGTGTACTTACAAAAGTTATCTTTGTATATGTGTTTAGAACTCCTAGGGCTATTTTCATAAGAAGAATTAACAGTACCCAAACTCCTCCAACTTAACGCTGGATTGCAATACTTTCAAAACCCATTTCTGTGTTGCCTTCATAACATCAAGAGTCCCAACAGCCATAATTCAGGAAAGTAATTGGACTTAAATGTGCATATAAATTGAGCTGTTTACTGCAGTTCACACAGTGAAAGGTTCAGTCTAAAACCTCCCACAGCCAGAATCTGAATCCCTGCGTTCAGAACTGCTTAACCTTCTCAGTGCCTTATTGTTAGGCTCTGAATTGTCTTGCCGCCCTCTCTGTTCTCCTCTCTTTGACTTAGTTCACTCTTGAAAGCTTCTGCCTCCCCCCCCCCCCCCCCCCCCCCCCCCCCACACACACACACACACACACACACACACTCTCGCTCCTGTGCGTTTGAAGCAGGTGAACACCCACACACTCACACCACCACAGATCCTGGCTCCTGGCTGGTTTTAAATCCGTGACAAGGAGCCCTCTCTCTGAATATCAAAGACCCCCATCTGATAGAGTGTAGGCATGAGTCACACCCAGGTCTTGTCTTTCTCCCAGCAGGCAACCTGAGCGTCCACCTCGCTGGATGCGGCAGCGAACACACTGATGAGACGCTGCTCCTTTCTATGGTGTGAGCAGAAACTTGGCTGGATTTGACACCCAGCAATGTGAAGATGTGACAAGTCCAGCAGTGTACTGAGATTTCTTACAGTCACGTTTGTTCCAGCCAGTTTCTGTTTCCTCACTGGGGGTCAATCTCTGACGATGAGAGCGCCAGTGCTCTCTTCAGCACAATGTCAAAGCATTGCAGGCGAGCGCGGAGGGCAGAGTGGCTGTGACAGCTACAAAGTGGCTGAGGGAACTGTGTACTTTAGTCTGTCTGCTTCAAATGAAAAGGCTGCTAACAGCTACAAATCACAGCTCTGCAACGCAGCAACTTCTCGTCTGTGATAGAAACATTTTAGATTAGTCCTTCCTCCTTTACATTTCTAGCTTTTTGCTGGTTATACAGACAGTAGAGTTGTTTTGAAAGCTATACCAGTATCCAAAATGCCTCCAAGTCAGTCTTAAATGAGGGATAGGGTAACCGTGATTATGCTGTCATTACACAATTATGATACTGTAATTTATAAGTCCTGAATAAAAACAACTTGTTTTTAATAAGTTCTTTGTTTTGCTCCAAAACGATAGCCTTCATAGCAAGTTGCTCTGTACCACCAACACCATGGAGGTCTTACAAGTGACTTCCTTTTATAGAGCCACAAATGAGAACTGATTTAAGTTACATAGCAAACAATAACAGAGTCACTTTTTTTGAGAATGTGGTGAGAGTCCAAGCTACTCTGTATAAAGCACTGTAACATTAAATATCAGTGTTTCATGGGTGCCAGTTTGGGCCATTGGTAGAGCAAGCACACCATTTACCAAGGTCATAGTTCTCACTGCAGCTGACCCAGGTTTGACTTCAACCCTTAACTCTATTCTGCATTTCATCTCAACGCTCTCCTTTCTATATTCCCTGTCCTTCTTCAGCTGTCTTATTACAATGAAGGAAAAATTGCTAAAATAAGAGTTCAAAACAAGATTTCAGTGCCTGAATGGGCCTGTGAGCCCAGTCGTCACTAACCATAGCTTATTATGTTTATTGCAGTAATTGCTTTTAGGTTATCATTCCTCATTCATGACCTTTTTAACAGAAGCAGATTTTAACACACTAAAACAAACCGAACAGTTATTCAAATCGATGGAAAAAATTTATGAGGCAGGTAAAAAAGAACCCCTTTTTGGGTGAAAAAACTGTTTTCAATACAGAAATGTATGTATATTCTTTTTCAGTTGTTATCGACTGTAAAACTACCAAAAGAACTAAAATAATAGAATAAATGGACCAAATAATAAAGCTAATAAAACCCGATTCCTTCTCTGTCCTAAATTCTTGAGTCAGAAAATTAAAAATAGAACTTAATCATATCACAAACATACACAGTTAGTAGTTTAGCTACAATTTAGTTTCAGTTTGGTACTCTGTATCATCCGACACTGCAACTGAAATATCAGAATCTGTATCTGGACTCTAGGTATGCCATACAGTATTTTAAATACAGCAGTATAAAGTTTTTACTAATGTTGGCATCTCCAAATATCACGTCAAGTCTACCTCTGAGCATGTTTGAATGTGAATAGTAATATTCACCTCTGGCCTGTCAAAGTTGCGAGCCTATTTGTATGGATGCCGGGTAGTTCTTTAGTCGAGGTGTACACAGCAGCGGGCACGGTAGCCTGTCTTGTGCAGCAGGCTGGGATGACATGTGAATCTCTGCAGCCGAGAAAGCCCTGCTTAAGTGGAGGCAGTAGGGAGAAGCAAGGCGAGAGCCAGGAGGCAAACAGACAAACAGATGGACAGGCTGATGCCAAGCAGGCAGTGGAGCAAATAGATTGTGCAGCATGGTGAGCAGACTCAGCCTACCAAAGAAACAACCAACAGACACAAGACGGTGCCACCCCTCCGCGGCGATCGCGCCTCTCTATAATTCAACCAGATAGGATAGATGTGTGGTAAATAGGACTCTCATCTTCCTCCTTCTCCTCATCTGCCCCTGTCACATCCCTCATTTGATATGTGTTATGTAGGAGGAGGAGATGTCAGGCTTGCAAGATGGGAAATGAACAAACCTGGATGTGTGAGAGCTGGGAGTGAGAGGGAAGAAATGCAGGAGAGAGATGAGTGCTGCAGGTGGAATTGGACTGTGAGGCACCAGGGAGTTGCCCCCCCCCCCAAAAAAAAAACCAAAACAGAAATACACAATGCCTAACATGGAACCATTACACAAAAAATAACAGGATACAGCTTATAAACTCTTTTTTTCACTCAATTTAAATCTTAAACACGTTGCTTTGACATGGTTTGAGTTAAATTTAACAAAAGTGACGGAAGAGAGATTTTGTCAAGATAAATGGATGCTTTTGAGATGATTGTGTCTGGATTAAACAAAGAAGTGCCTTTCACAAAGAGACTGGACATACTGCCACACCTCAGGGCTGAGGTAATGGCATTGCAGAACAGAGCTTCTGCTACCTTGATGTCTCAGGAAAGTCTTGGAAAGAATTAAGCTTGTATTTCCCTGAGGCACTGGGCACATGCTCACTGGAGCAACAACCTTTGCTTTAATGCAGGAGGAGCATGATTGTAAGTTTTCCTTGGAGACTTCCCTCTAAAATGTGAGGTGCTCGGATTGACTCAGGCTTGCCTTTTCTCTATGGAAAACATTTAGCGCCGTGCAAGTCAAATAGAAAAGCACCTTAAAGAGCTGAGACAGCCCTGTCAGATCCGTCTGCTTATGTACCTACACAGTCTAATAGTTTGTCTGTTTGTGTGTGTTTTTGTGTGTGAACACGTGCCTGTGTGTGTGTGCGCGTGTGTGTCCGTCAACATAGGTAGAATGTAAGAAGGCCCAGCCCAAGGAGGTGATGTTCCCACCCGGTACACGAGGGCGAGCCAGGGGTCTGCCCTACACCATGGATGCCTTCATGCTGGGGATGGGCATGCTGAGTGAGTACACACACCTACTTCATCCTTAACACATGTGCAAATACCTCAAATACGTCTTTATAGATTAAGAAAAAGAGGAAAAAGGTGAAGAAGAGGTTTATCACATTTTTGTCCAGAATTTATTTTTGTTTTGTTTGCATATCATAAAAAATGGAGTCATGATTATGCGAGATGCAGTTCAATAAAAAAAACTCTTTGAGATTTTTAGATTGGATTTAACACTTTGAACTCTGTCATAATAATTAATCCCCCGATACATTCATCAGTATTTTTTGTTCATGGAGTCCCTTCCTTTATGTATTTATACACTTTGCAAACTAAGCCGAAAGGTTGTGTGAGACATTGGTATTGATTTGAGGAAAGTAGTCAAATCAATGGAATGATTTAAAATACATTTGAAAAAATCTGATTTTTCATCAGATGCTCATCTGAAACAATACAAACATGCAAACACTCACACATTTAGTTGTAAAGCATTTCTTAATATACACACATGAATAACATTTTTCTTAACAATTCTGTGCAGTATTCATTTTTGTTATTGCGATTGAGAAGGTTTATTAATAGTGTCATCTGCATTAGAAATACATACATTGTTGTTAATGCAGATTGTGATCCAATACTTGGAGTGTTTTTCGAACATGTAAATAGGTTTTCTAAGATTTTTCAGTGATCCTGTAGATATTATGGGTGTATTTCAGCTTTTCCAGAATAATCCAAACAATGATCTTCACCTGCATGCTGCAGCTCCCCATGAAGCTGATACATTTAGACGTTCTTTTGAGCTGCACGTAATGTAATTAAATGATGTCATCAGGGAACCTACAACATAATGATGTCAAAGACAGAAGCCTGAATTATCCTGCTAGGATAGTTTTTAGGTAAAACGTTTTTATACCTTTCACAAGTCTAAATACCTCTAGATTTTTTTTCTTTAAAGCCTCCAAATAAACAAAGGCACTACATTCTTTAGAGGGTGACAAAAGCTGTATCAGGCAAGCAAGCCATTCGGTCATCAGTTTCCACCTTCTAAAAATATCAACTTATGCAAACTCTGGTCTAGATAGCCCCATTAGGTGGGCGCTGCCCCTAATTAGGCTGCTTCAAGGTGTGCCACCAGTGGCCACTGCGGTCTATTTCTGGTGTGAGTCTGGTACATGTGGCCCCCGGGCATATAGGAGCAGACCAGCACATTATCAAGCTAAATGAAGAGGAAAATTGGTGTAATGTCATATTAAGGATTCATCACTGTGCCCCCCTTAATGGGTAATGAAGGGGACACACATGTCAGAGAGAGATCTCATCTACAGGGACCTCAGCTGCTGGCCCACCCCTCTTCATTACCATCCAGCCCGTGCCTGTGGCCCTTTTTATTTAACACTATTGCACCCTCTTCCTCCCTACCTCCCCACCCGCCCACTTACTCCCCCCCCCCCTCTCTCTCTTTCTATCCATCCATCTTTCTTTCTATCTGTCCATCTGTTTATAAGTCTGTCTGTGTATGTCGTTCACATCTCCTAAGCATATCATTTGGATGTGCGACCCAACTAAATGGATTTGCCCTCACATTAAAGATTTATATTTCCCCTCAAAAGCAAAAGAGACATGCAGATGATTGTATGAGACCTGCGTGTAGCCCCTCCCCCTCACTCTTGTAGCAGGTGCAGGCCGAGCAGGAGTCATGAATTTTTATAGGAGCCAGGTAACATAACATTTAAAGCAGCTTTGAAAGCAGAAAGCAAGTCAAATATATGGCTTTTTTATTGGTTTGCATTTTTCTTCATAGGCAATGGACCCAAGGTAGTGGATGGATTTAAATAAAGCTCTTAAGATTAATGGTAACCTTGAACTACAGAAAGTAGATTGCCATGTATATGAAATACTTGATAATCCACATGAAATAGTTCATAAATAAAATTGAATATTTGTGATTTTTTTTGTTGATTGTGCAATCAATTAAGATTGTCAATAATATCTTTTGGTTTTTAGGGTTTTTTTTACTTCAAGGATTTGTTTGTTCGTTCATCAAAGAATAATTTTTAGATTGCACTAAGGACTTTTGAAAATACGATGAGCTTTCCACAAAAATCCCTAACAATTATTAGAGAAGTAATCCATTGATCCTATTAATCAATCAGCAGATTTTAAAACTGAGAATAGTTGTGAGTTGCAGCCCCTGTAACGGATTGAGCTGTGGAACATTGTCTTTTAACGAGGACATTTGAGAGGCTGTGAACCAATTACATAGGCTTTCTGTAGATCAGTCTATCCATTTATCTTTATACAAGTGCTTTATCAGTCCACATGTGTCATCCACCTTGCCATGAGACCCATTATCCAGTTGTTTGTGGTAAAAGTGTTAATAAGACTGCCCAAGTGCTTCTGCCGGCTCCGTCTTCGCCCTTCCTTTGCATCTCATCTGTTTGAAGTACTTAACAAGCCCAGTGAACTTTTCAGAACTTATTACAGACTAATGTCTCCACGAAGAGGAAGCCACTCTTCCTCTCCGCTGGGAGATGGCGGGCAGAGAGGCACTGATGTGCTCATGTGAGAATATTAACAGCCAACTTGTTTGGAGACATTCTTATCTAAATGAAATTGGAACAAGGACAGCGAAACATTCCTTTATATAATTTGCATTTGGAAAAAAAAAAAAAAAAGAAGACCCAAGGCTCATTATTTAAGAAAGTGTAAGCTCCTTTTGTGCCAAATCTCATTAAAGCCATCCCTAGCTCCTTTGTTTACCGCCTCTAATCGAGGCATTTATCTTTATTGTGTTGTGCCTGACGTATGTTTGCTGAAATTAATACACATTTGAGCCCGGGCGAGGTATGGGTGTACCAGATGGATAATTGATTTTAAAGTGAATCAGAACTGTTGAGCCATAAAATAGGTACATTAGCATGCATATTAATAAGGCAAATAAGAACACTAAGAGGCTGTGAACCAGGCCAGACACAATGGCAGGCTTCATTTAGTGAAATATTGGCTAAGACGCTCCGCTTTCTTTTTCTCTCTTTTCCCTCTCTCCCACTCAATTTTTGTAGATACACAAACACTTAGAATTTCATGAGATACGATCTTAATTTAACATCTTAACTTAGTATCTTAATCCACTCTCCCAACATTTTCATATTCTTTTGTAAAGCTTCCTCCTCAGAGTCTAAGTGCACACATCTGGCAACAAATTCTTCATTTGGTAATGTGAAACCCCTTTGTAATGCACTACATCAGTGTAGGAAAATGCTTTTGACTTTTCTGAAAATATTGAAATAAGGAAGCACGAGGAGCTGTGGTATCTAAGCCTGCAATTTCAGTTTGGCATTTTTATCTGTTTGACAGTAAGACAGCATCAAACACATAATATCCAATACTTTGCGGTCTGGATAGCTTTTTATTGTATCGTATCACAGTTCTTTTCAGGCCAAACAAACACGACTGGGGTTTTTGTGAAAGTCATCCATCTGTAGCTTCCCGGTGATGACTTCTCATCTGCAGCTGATGAGGATTTTTATTTCTTTTTTCTTCCTCCGTCCCCTACTTCATCCACACCAGGTTAAGGCTCTGCTTGGCGCCTGTCTGAGTTGCATTTCTTTTTTTGTCTGCGAGAGAGCGAGGGGGAAAGGGTCTGCGAGAGGCATTTTCCCATTGGGTCAGGAATAAATTGAACTTTTTCATGGACAGCAAACACTGATTAGATATTTATGACCAAGGTCAACCTTTCTGATTCCAGCTGGCACAGGCTCTGAGGCATACAGAACAGAGCATCCACACATGCAATCATTCTCTCTCTCACACACACACACACACACACACACACACACCTACATAGCCTACGATCACTCACACACATACTCCCACACACACACACAAATATGCATGAATGCAAAATATGTATTGATGCCTTCGTGCTGTGGACACACGAAGACAAGTCTCTGGAGGAAATATATGAATGCCTTGTTAAATATTTGCTGAACGGATGCAGAATATGTGTTTTAAAGGTATTTAGAAAGTTGTATTTGAATACCAATACAGAGTAGTAAACCTCTGACACAATGCGTAAGGTGGGAAGCTAAGATGCTATTTAAATGGGTGGTTCAGACTCTTAGCCACATTCTTTGTATCTGTCAAATCATTTTCAGTTTGCTTCTTCAATCAGTTACTGAAAAGACAATAAAGAGTTGCTTGCAGAAGGATAGCTAGCCATATTTCCTGCTAGACAAGACAAAGCTAGCCATTTAGCTGTGGTCAGACAGCTCAAATAAGCCACTAACTACATAATTTAACCTTAAGCTTTGAAATGTCTGAGAGTTACAGTTGAATTTGGCAGTCTGATAAGATACAATGGTAAATAAGGGAATTATCAATAATCAAACATGTAGTTTTACTTTGAAATATGGCCAGATATTCCTCCAAATTCTCACGGTTCATTGGCATTTCAGTTGCCCATTAGTTGACTAGCAGTGGAAAAAAAATAGGTATCTTACATGAAAAGACGTATAACCTGGAATAAAGTGGTAGGACCATGTGAGAGCATTTGAACTTCCCATCCTGAGCATGAAGTCACAGGTAAAGGGCAGATGAGTGAATATACTGTATAGTGAATCCCCCTTAGATATTTAAAGTAAAATAAACAAAAAAATATTACAACTATGTCTTGCCTGGAGCCAGCACCCACTTTTTGTGAATAACGAATTGGCTCTTTTGTTGCTGTTTGTAAAGGAATTTGCAGCAAAAAATTACAATCCAGACATTCAGACATAACTAAAACTGCAGCCAGTTCATCAGGCTAATACATATCTAAAACTGAGGACACTAAAGCTTGAAAGTGGTTTTGCGAGGTCAGTTTTTTGGTGTAACTTACACACAGTGAAGAGCGAGTTATCAGGGTTGGCTCTGGTGATTCATTCCTGGCCTAAAGGACTTCCTCTCATGAGGTAATTTAGTGCAGACTTGTGGTTGAAGGTGATAATAGCTTGAGGAAAACAGATAACGACTGAGACATATACCATAATTAGAGGGTTAATTATGTTTATATTACCTTTTGATGGCGCTCAGATTTTTTACTGACTCACACGGTCGCTCGCCCACCCACCCGCTCTTCTCAAATGTCTCCCCTCTTCTCTGTTTCCTGCTCCCTCGCACCCTGTTCCTCAATATGTTGCCCACAGCTGCTTCTGTCTGAAAACGGTCCTGCTAATTAACTGCTGGGTCTGTGGTTGTAATAAGAGTCATGACAGCAGATGAACAATGCATCTGCTGCTCTTAAATTTTTCTAATGACACTGGCTCCTCTTTGGGCCTCGATGGTTCTCTTCATCCATCCAGGGACAGAGCTGCTTCTAAACAAGTCTGTGCTCTTACACTGACTTTGACTTTGGTTTACAGATGACAGATTCCTGTTGAATATGCCCTTTTTAGCATCTTTTTAGCAGTATCTGTCTATGGACGATTTATGTATAAAACACTAGTTGGAACATTTTGACTCAACACTTATATACAGATAAAACACATATAAAAAACATATTCACTAAAAAAACAATACAAAACATGTTCTCTCAAAATTGAAAATGGGACATACCACCACCAGAATTCTGTTTGCTTCCTAAATTGATCCATACATCTTTTGATGCTTTTAATTGGTAAACATTTTATGATCAGTACTAATGAATTCCATCATCATGGTGGATTCTTTTTAACTCATCAAATTAGTGATTGGGTCTCTAAAAACCCAATAATAAAGCAGTTGAAAATGTTATCTAAGGGCATACACAAATACAGTTTAAAAAATAGGAGGGGGGGTTGGGTTTAAATATGGCAACAATATAGGAACAGGTGCGATATCTGTGAAAAGGGGATTATAAAACATCATATAAATGTCAGGCTAAAGGTGCAAATGAGGAGAAGTTATCACCTCCCTTTCCATGGCATCTTATTCACAAACTTCACCCAGAGAGATTAACAATTATCCATCATTAACATGTACCGATCATTACAGGTAGCAGCTTCAGGTGTTCATACACAGCGCTATGAGAATGTCTGACACCTTACTGAATAAGATGGCTGATAACCAATAGCTATTGTTTCAGGAGCTTATCAATGTTAGGGTTCAAACCCTTTTAGGACCACCATTATTAAAACCTTACCATTAAAAATAAATTACAACTAAATGGAGAGAAAGTCAGTACAACCGTCACTCCATGACGGGTAACTTAGCTTAGATTAAAGAGAGATTGTGTGAAGTATTAGCAGCTTTGTCAAACTCACATTTTGAATCACCCGAAATGCCTTCTATGAAAGAATGATCTTCTAAAAAAAACCTGGTCCAATTCTTGTAATTGTTGCCATCATTCTTGACTGGCTGGATTATAAAAACCTCTCAAGCAGCAAGAGCAGCGTGTTCGAGATTAGAAGGTTAATGTCATTGTGACAGCTGACCATTGTGTAAGGGTGGTGCTTGTTGTCAAGTTTCAGTGCACAAGCCACCATCAACATTATGAGCAATAAATACATGCTGTCTCTTTAGACTGGAAGCGGGAATATAAATCACTTCTAGCTTATTGTGATTTCTCTTCAACAAATAAAGCTTGAGTTACACATAAAACACTCGGGAAGTGAAAGATGAAAAATTTTATTTTCAATAAATAGTTTACGCTCTTAATGTTTCATGTTTAATTTCAAGTGGATTATTGTTGTTTTTAATTGTTTAGAGTTTTGTAACGTTAGAATTTGCCTGAGAAAATGAGGTTACATTTTAAAAGCAGCAATTACAGATTCATTTCTCCTTTAAATTTGATATTTAAGTTGCTATGTCCTTATGCTTTTTTCATGTGGTCTTGTGGTACTAATCTGTTTCTAATGCACATGTTTTTCCAGTTCTCTTCTCATTTCTGCTCCGTCTCTGTCCCCAAAGGTTACCCTAATATTGTGGCAACGTATGGCCGCGGATACACTGGTTTCGCACCCAGCTACAGCTACCAGTTCCCTGGTGAGTTCAAGACTTTCTTACACTTCTCTCCAGATAGCTGTTTGGAGATTTTAGCTGCTTTGTGTTATGCACTCTCCAGCACATACAAACATACACGCACAAAGAAAAAATAAACAATTGCATGCTCACACACAAACACACACACACACACACACATAAACTCATCAATATACAAGTCAGTCCCTAGATAATCTGCAGGGTGACACGTATGATACGTGTCTTGATTCCTGAAGCAGCTTTTGAAAGCTGACATATAGTGAAGTAAATTGCTTACTGCTTTTCATCCGACACTTGAACACCACCATGACCAAACGTCTCAAATGAGGGAACTTCTTCCTCTTTACGCAGTCCAATGTATGCAAATTTCTCTTTGGAGAAGCAGAAAAAATAAGCAGCCATTTTTGTCTTGTAGGCAGACTTTAAAGTGTGGTCTTCCTAATGGAAAATGAATGAAGTCCTTTTCTGCATGAAAAGTGTTGACACAGAGCACCAGGCGCTTTAATGGGAGTCCAAATGGTAGGCGCGCAGCAGTCTGAAGGTGAGCAGCTGGACCTCTACCTGCTGCAAGAGCACCCATGCCTTCGTGGGTGCCTCACCTAAACAGGCGTCCCGTCAATTTCATGCCTTATTTAGAGACTTTTCACATACTTTGTTGGCCATGGCAGACATCATTCCTTCCGCTGATAAGACAGAATGGGAAAATATTGGACAGCGGCTCAGATCTCTGTAATATCTTTGTGAAATAGATTCAGGAATGGTAAGACAGGAGGTCCAGCTGTGACCACCTGCAGATCAGACATGTGTGAGATTCATACTTGACCACAACATTATTTGAGAGAAGAAAGGGAATAGCACCTTCTCATCAACGTGGGCGAGCATGAGCAGAATACAAATGCTGGAATAAATCGTTAAATCTAAAAAAGACATTTAGAATTGGGGGAAACGAGCACTTATACATTTTTCATATTCTCTGCCAAGAGAGCGAACGGGGGAAGCAGTGATCAGTTTTTTTATTCCATGTAAGTAATTCTAGTCAAACATGGATTTTTAAAATGTTTACTCTTTAGGACAAATTAAGGGATATCACCTTCCCTGAGGCAGAATGTATGATCCTGTCCATGTTAAACTCAATTTAAAGCATTTGATAAAGCTGTATGATTAAAACAGCCTCCTCTGGGCTCGCTCATCTCTTGACAGGGTAATTGGAAATTTTAATGTATGAATCAAACTCCTCGTCCAAATTAAATAACCTCGGGCCAAATATTGACTAGTGTCCTCGCTTTCTAAGATGTGGGAAGCATCCTCAGTTTAACATCAAACGCTTTCTCGCTCTCTCTCTCTCTCTCTCTCTCTCTCTCACACACACTGTACACAGCTTCACTATAAATAAGTAGAGCTGGGACCAGGCAGGCCGGATCCAAGAGGCGTAAATTGTTGGCAGCATTTCAAGGCGTTGTTTTTTTTCTTCTAACTCCCAGTAACCCTCAGGGGTCCACTGTTAACATGAAAACAGTGCTCAGGCAATTGTCCAAGATAAAGATAAAACAGTGATAAAACATTGATCAGTGATGAAGCACTGAATTAAGAAAGAAAACTCAATAAGCCGAACACAGAAAAAGAGGAGCTACAGTAGACATCCCTACAACACAGACAGAATTCGAGTTTAGAAAACAGAAAGCAACAGAGAAGTGATATGTACGTACAGCCAGACCGTCTGTCAGCAGACTCTAAAACAATATCTGACAACTTAGCACGCTGGCCGTGGTGACACTCCCAATTAATTCACACATTGATCACGGAGTGTGTTTGATATCGATCATGCCAAGAATGTTTCTCTGTGTCTGTATTTGTGTGCCGTGAGTTGCTTACAGAATAATTCCATCAATACTGTTTAATGCGATGAGAGATCTTCCCGCTGATTTACTGATGTAAATCACATCTTTCTCGATCCGTCAGAAACTCGTCCGTGCAGTGATCAAATAACAGAACATTTCCCTGAAGGACAAACTCAGACTGTGGTATTTATTTGTGCCTAAATCTGTTGTATATGTATCAGTGTTGGCAGACAAACCAAAGTCCACCAGTGTTTCTCTGTCTCAGTAAGCTGCAGTGAGAGGGATTGTTCTTACACTTTCTTTATAAGTGTGGAGAAGAACACACATGCATGTCACAGCTTTAGGGGCAGTGTGACATATGAGTCATGTGCAGACCACAGGGAGGAAAGAAGAAGTTGCTGTTGTTCTAATGCCGCGATAGAGGAAAAACAACAAGGCTGATTTTAATAATGCACACTCTGCAACATAAACAAATCATAAAGAGCTTTTCTGTCTGAGGAACAAAACAAATCATGCTTCCATATACTGAATCAAAACAGAACCATTTATAGTTAGACAGAGAAAAGGCCTCGGGGCTTCTTTAGTTGCAGAACAAACTCACATGCAGAGTTTGTCAACTTTTTGAGAATTTGGAAATTAGCTGCAGGTTCAACATCATGAGGCCCATGAAATCTCAAACATTTCCTGCTATACATACAGGATAGAACATGCTGTTGTTTAACAACTGCACAGTGCTAATCTTTGCTCATATTTAAAGCCTGTTGGTCCCTTGTTTAGCGCTGAGATCATACATTCATATTAATAACAGAAAGAGGAATGACGTGTTTAGTAAAGACACCCCCTCTGATTTTTCTCTCACTTTTCAAAGACCAATCTGTGTTTGTGTTCACTGCTGATCACACTTCTGTCTCCTCTCTTTGCTTCAGCGTTATGCTTTAACTAAAGTGCACTGACGCTGCATACTGCATATGTAGTGACAATCAAAGAGACAGCTTTGTTTACCATTATGTCAGAATTACAAATAGTAAAGAGGTGTAGCAGATTGATTAGCAGCATCCCCAGAACAACAAGTCTATGTTTGGTTTCCTCTTCATTAAAGCCTTTCTTTGTAACACTATGTAGATGACAATGATCACTTAAATGTGTCCGATATTGAAGCATCACATTTTCCTCAGCTTTACATTGATTTTCTTGCGACTAGAGTTTGTCTCTGCTCTGACTTGTAACACAAATATATACAATAACTTGAGCAGTCATCTCTGTCTGATCCCATTGTGTCAGAAAAATGTCAGAAAATGTTCTCAGATTGTTTTTTTTCCACAAGCGGTGGTATTGTCAGTGTCAAATGAAAGCAGAGCGGACTGTAATGTATGCATGCAAATGTGACATGTGAGATGTGAGTGTTGTCATGCTCTGTGAATGTAAACATCTTCACAGTTTAAGATGAACACTGCTGGACTTCTGCACAGCCTGTTTCTGTCTTTAACTTCCAATAACACCACTTCCTCAGACTTGTGTGGTTTTGCTACTGCCATGAAAAGAGTTGTAACTACAGGTACTTTCATTCCCTTAAACAGAGGTGATTTAGCATCATCTTTCATTTTACTTAAATCTGTTCCACACATCCAGGACTTGAAAAGCTGGAAACAGCCCAGGACAAAAATAAAGAAAGAAATTGATGTTCAGAGAACAAATGAATATTTTTCTGAGAGTGATTTAGTCAAACTGTCTTATTCTCCCACTTTTTGTTAACTTACTGAATAAGGACACACAGTTGATTTCAGGCTTACCTCATCCAACAGTAACAAGCTACTAACAGGGAATGTTGGTGGTAAATGTGGTCAACTGAAACAGTACTTTTCTGATGGTGTGCTAAACTCACTGACTTCTCCACTGCAACTCTTTGGCTGTAGACAGTTGTTCTAATAAATGGTTGTACATCCAGTCGGTCAAAACAAAGTTCAGTGTATCCTACCTCACTGATATTTGGCATCCTAATTTTATTGTGGAGACCACAAATCCAACTGGAATAGCTTTTAGTTCTGGACCACTGACTAAGTCAAATGGCATCACTGGTGGCTTGAAATACAAGAGTTTTTGCAGTGAGGCCCCTGAAACAAAAACAACCCCTTTTAACTGTGCACCAAACAAGGTGAAACTTTTTAAATCAATCCATTCTGAAGGGTGGATTCTCCAGAATTGCCAAAAAAAAAAAGGGGAAAAATAAAAATGTACTTTCTCAGATTAACTGAGAATTATGCTGAATCCTTCACGCACTGGAGTTGATCTTTGTGCAGTTTCATGTGCAGAATATTGACAATTGTTACAAGATTAAACACTTTGCTATATGATACATATTTACGGTAATCCTGGAAACATGACTCAAAAGAATTGTGTGTTTTTTGAACCGGCTAATTCTGATCAGATGAGTCATAACGACTCCGTCTCATTCATATTGCTAAGCAAATCGTATACATAGTAAAGAGCATGTAATTCACTAATACTGCAGCAAATAGCCACACACAGTTAAAATGCAAAAATGACTGCCTGTTGAGACAAGGTGGTAACGGCCCCACAGTCATGCAAGAGATTTCACATGCAAATTGTGAAGTGATCAGGAAAACACTTCTGCCTAGGTATGACGTAAAAATTAATAATCTATAAATAATTCTATAAATATTACTTTATTACTAATATAACCAGGGTTTAAATTAGTCTGACGTGGCAGAGTAAAAGTCCAGACAGCTTCTCTCTACATTCAGATGCAAAACAAGAGCAAACCTAATGGGCAAATTTGCACCTGAGTACCATAAGTGATATATGCTTTGTGAATGAGACCTTGAGACACAGCAGATAACAAGTGTTCTTTTTGAAGCTGTTCGTGGTCTCAATCCATTCTTAGTAAATCAGGCCGTCAGACTTGTCTGCTCTTTTGAGAAACCCACTTGCAGTGTACTTGTCTGAAGACTAGACACCATGTGATCAAAATAAATATGTATTTTCATTTCTGTTTAACAGCATCTGATCTGTTACTATCATCAACTGGACACATGATATGCTGTTATAGTGAGGTGACACAATTGGCAGGTGTCCTGTTTATAATTGTCTGATAAACTCTGAGAGCTGTAGAGTGACGTCAGGCTGGTCCATATCTGTGAATGTGGGCATCAGTATCACTTAGGCTGAGCTGAAGTAGTTGGCATGTCAGTCATGTAGCTACAGTTTTATTTTCAGCTGTTGAACCCACACACAGCTGCCTATAAACATCCAGCTGTAGGATCATTGTGTTTCTCAATGAGGGCCTGTTGTGGATTTCACATAAAAACCAATATAACCCGACAGAGTTGTCTTCTTCAATAAAAAAAATAGAACCTTTAATCACTGCTGTCGTCCAACCACACATGAAGTAGTAAATAATGCACTTTGAATTTGATATTCAAAACAAAAGGATGCGTTCTGAGAATGGTCTCCATTAGTCCAAAGAAAACATGAAAGCAAAATAAGAAATGTTTTACACCACTCTGCTCATGCTGGTTGGCAGCTAGGGCGAGTATCAAAGTATGAAAGAACAGCATTAGAGTCTTTGACTGAGATTATCAGACTTCACAGCGAACATTTATCATGCCCCAAAGAGCAAACTAAAAAGTAAAATAATCTTTGATTCAAAAGAGGCACAAAGGACCTCACTTTGAGTCTTTCAGAATTTAAAGACTGTACTATTTCTGTTGAGCTTTTCATTGCTTTAAAAAAGGAGAAAAAAAATGTTCAGTCAAGTTTCAAACGAGATCTTTGCCTCTTGTTGTGGTTTTTAGGGATGAGGAGTGTTTTCACCCTGTTTGAGCTGACTGACAAATATTTTACTTTAAATCGTCAGTTTGTCTCTTGAAATTTTAGCCAGAGAATCTGGTTACATTTTTTGAAAGCCCAGAGAAGCTACACTCTTTCGCTCTCTAGGAATTCATTTCATGTCTGTTTTTTCATTCACTTTGAGCCTATAATAAGAATGATGCTTACCTGAAAACAACACATCTGACATCTTTGGCACTAAAGAAAATATATTAAATAGGATTCTATTGTTTCTCTATCTTAACCCAAAGTGCAGCTGTAATCATCTGTAGAAACTGAGAAATCAGGAACTGACAGGGCATAATGAACCTAACTACACACGTTTTTGTTTTTATGCAACGACTAATTAGCATTAGCTTGCTGATGAATCTGTGTTTGTGTTATTCAACCGTCAGTGCCCAGGGGATCATCAGGAGATGTGCTGCATTTAAAGCAAAAGGTTGCTAGTTGAGACGCCGGTTGTGATAAAGGCGCATGTTTTAAGATATATCTTATTTGATCACAGCTGTACAGTACATCAAGCTGTCGTTCTCTTTTAAACACCACCCCGAGGCTTGCATATATTAAAATGTAATTGGCTTTAAAGAAAACCGTTTTTAGCGATAAATGCAAAATAACGCTCTCGCTTAATACTCTTCTAGTAGTGCTAGCAAACAAAGAAGAAGAAATATGTTTAAGAATGGTAGCTCATTCCATTGTGTGTATGGTGTATGCATGAATAGAAATGATGTCTGTGTGAGGGAAATTCAATTAAAGAAAGAAAATAATGTATGCATATGTGCATTATGCATGGGGAAAGCTGCAAATGTGAACATGAAAAGCAGGAACACACCCCTCACACATTCAATACAATGGTACTTTCTATTGTTACAGTCTTGTATTAGTCCTTATTAAACTCGCATGAATGCACACACACACACACACACACACACACACACACACACACACACACACACACACACAGAAGCTGCATTCATACAAAGACTAAGATTCAGCAGCTCGTGCATGAAGGAAAAGGAAGCAAAGGTGGAAGGAGTGAACCAGGTGCTCCTCTCTGTCTCCCGTCTTCCCGTGCATCTCGCTACCTCTGCCGCCGTGCCCTCAGTGCCTCCCCTGGCATAAATGACCATTATGGCTCCATTAGGGCTGCTACTAGGAGGTCATTATGCTGCAGTGAAAAAAAAACAGGGAAGAAGATGTTACTGGGGTCCCATCAGGGAAGAGACACAGACTGAGTGAGAGAAAGACATAACACTCAGTCATCCAGCTACTCCAGATGTCATGGCAGACAAACAGCAACTCAGGGCCTAGTGAGTCAGCCTCTTAAGTGGTGAAAGAACGGAGGGAACGGGTGATTAAGGAGGGGAGAGGGCAGCGGTAAGTGTAGCGAGGGTGCAGTGAGGACAGAGGGGTGGGTAATTTTGGGTTACAAGTTACTTTAACGCAAAAGAGATAAACTATCCAAGCTGTTTCTTTTGAAAAAATGTACACCTTATGTCTCTTTCTCTAGACACATTTAAGCTATGTCTGTGTTGTGTTTGGTAAAGGGTTTTATCATCCGTTTTCTTGTCTTGTTGCCGAATCCTTTTCTCGTCACACACTTCACCCGTGTCAGATCTGTTTCCCTGACAAACATGATATGTGGGGATAGAACTCCAGTAGTCTCCATCCTTTTGCATCTCCAACTCCTCCAACCAACCGTGCTTGAAACACAACAGCACACTCCATCATGTTAAAGTGACAGAAAATGACATTTCAGAAGCCTAAAATCAGAGTGGAGTGGGTTTCACTTTTCTTGTGGATGTAAACAGGACTCAGCCCAGCAGGTGGTTCTAGTTTTGCCGCCTGTCTGACTCGTGAATATGAGAAACCTGCGGGGTAGCCCTGTTGTCAACAAGACCATCCTGTTCACACAACATGAGGGTTTGCATTTTGTTTTCATGTATGATTCAAAGAAATGAAAATGGAAACATGTTTCATGCATTAGTTATTTAATTTGTGATGAGCACAAACCAGAAACCAGAGAGCAGTACAACAAAGCAAAATCAATGTGTTAGCCGCCTATGGAAGGACTGGAGTCATTTAACCTGCATTATTCTGGTGGATCACATGGTAACTTATGCTGCACAATGAACTTAATTTAAAGAAGCTTGTGTTCAGCGTGTCTGATTCAAATTGGCTGAATTTCCTTGTTTTTCAAAAATCTTTCCTTCAGGTTTTCTGAGGTAATAACTTATAAATGCAAAGTCAGCAAACCATAACATGAAGTCAATTAAACCATCGAACAAAGCTGGACAGTATCTTTAGCACAAACTGTATTGAGATACATGATTGATTTATATTCACAGGACCAATTGCATTTAATTGATGATGCAGGAAATCTGTCCCAACCCTCAAGACTGCCTCCTATCATTTTTGTCTGCGAGTGATGCAACAATCATACAACAAGAAATCGATCATTACATTCTTTGCCAACACTTTTAATGATCGATTTTTATGGATTTTTATGGATTTTATGGCTTGTTTGTTGCAGTCCTACTTCAAAGCTCTGCGCTGCGATGCTCCGTTTTGTACAGTAAGGTCGTATGATGTGTCAGACGACCCTTTTTTTATGGAAAACACACAGAGCCTAAAATAAATGATTTTATGATAAGCTTAATGTTTTACGCTAACATTCACGGTACAGTATAGATTGTTCCACTTAAACACAGGACACAATGTGACAGAGGATGTATGATTAAGGTGACACCTATAGGAGGTGTGAGGTGCTCCATGAAACTGTAAATAACAGTGAAAACAAGGTGTTAACCTTTGGAGCCCCCTCTTTTCCCCTAGGAAAAAGTATGCCCACACAGGGAGCAGCTGTCCTCTCTGCAGGTGGCATATAGGGAAAGAGAACTGCTGACCTGTGCAATTGGTATGAAAGTGAGTGCTCCTGGGGGCTGCATGCCCCTATAAACTAGGGCAGAGCTAACCAAGCATGTGATAAATGCGCCGAGAGGTCACACCCGGGCATTGGCCTGAACTCCAGTTAGCCTCCCAGGGTTTAGCAACTGTCTGCTGTTTAGAGATGGAAAGGTGTTGACATGGACTATATATAGAGCTGGAACCTTTTGAAACAAAGGAGGCCTCTGCAAGGTTGGTGGTCAAGGACAATAAGGTACGACCGCTGTGTGTCAGGTTTCGTAGGATCAACCTCTGCTGAAGACTAAGCCATCATGAGATAGAAGGAGAAAATGTTTTCCTGTGATACAATGTTGTCAAAGCAAATTAATTTCTTCATGTTGATGTGGTCCTGAAGCAAGCAAGTCTTCCCTGTAAGAGTTCACCTGAATGTTTAAAGAGAGAGAGAGAGAGATAGAGTGGGAGTGACGTGCACCTAACAGCGTTAGGATCTGGACTCGGGTGATTATAAATGTTTTATCTTTGAATATTTAAATATATATTTATACACTTTTATGGATCTCAAGTCCTTCCTTTTAGGGGGCTTATGAACTCTTTTAGATCTTTTGGATCCAGAAAATACACCATTGTGTCAATGGACCTTTGTATTCCTGCATTTAAAAGTTTGGAAGGTGCCTGTTCAAACTTGCTGTCCCATGAAACTTTTCTTCTTCTTGCTTATACTTCATTGCTTCCTATGTTTAGGACTCTGCGCGCACTCATTATCACTAGATCTGAACCTCACTTAAGTACTCAACATCTTATATTCCCCATTTCAGGACAATAAGTACCGCAATTCTTGGCTCCAGTTCTGCAGCAGGTGGAAAAAAATCACTGGCCTGAGGCTGATGAGGAGCTTACCCGTGTCGTGGGTGCATGCAACATTGTCCTCCATGAGACAGATTTTACTGCACCCAAGAGACACACGGGATCAGTAGACCAGGTGCTTATCGAACTGGTGTTACACGGCAGATTGTTCCTCGGATCCTGTGACCATCTCTCTCTTCGAGCTGGGCGAGCTGTGACCCCAGCAAGTGGTCCCACAGGCCACAGTGAGTGCTACAGGGCTGGAAGCAGATGGCCCTCCTGATGCCACACTGACTCACAGATCGGCTTTAATTGCCAAGGCTGATCATTAGCCCGATGGGTCTGTGGAGGCCGGGGCACTCTATGAGTCGCGGGCCTTAAAAATAGGGCCTGACGAGGAGCGTCATGACCTCACACACTCAAACGACCGTGCACAAAACATCTCACACACACACAGAGGGCACAATGAAAGAGTCTTAAGGCTGCTTTTGGAGGTAGTGGTGGGGGGGCGGGGATCTCTCGCCTTCTCTGTCTAGACAGCTATGCTGGCTGCACACACACTCTCACAGATTCACACATGAAGACTCTCTGAACTCCCCAGGCCATGATGCTGTAACCAGTGACAGGAGTGACTGTGTGTCTCTGACATTACAGTTTGTGACGCTCTGTCTATTTTTGTGTCTGCGGTAACTGACCTTAAATCAGTTTTATGTGCATGTGCTTATAGCTGTAAAAGTTAAGACAATATAACTCTGTGTTTTTATGACACAGATGCACAGGATGGATTCAACAGGTGCAGCAGAGGTCAGACAACATGTCCCTCAGTACTTTACAGGAGGACTAGTAGTCCTGTGCATTTATTTTTTTCTGTCCAGTGTCAGTCTGTGTTGGACAGTCTGCACGCTCACATGCACGCAAGTTACGTCACATGTTCCTTCTCGGGTGTGTGTGTGTGTGTGTGTGTGTGTGTGTGTGTGTGTGTGTGTGTGTGTGTGTGTGTGTGTGTGTGTGTGTGTGTATGTGTGCACTTGTCTCTGCAAAAACCAGCTTCTGAAGTCTGACACAGGCAATGCTGAAAGGCTGAATACTGGCTATTTCCTGAAAGGGGAAGGGAAGGTTCACCTCATTTGCCCAGGTCTTAACTCACGCCAAGACAGTCGACACATTCTTGACACACACACACACACACACACACACACACACACACACACACACACACACACACACACACACACTGAAACAGGCAAACAGATCCACAGTTGAGGTTCCTGCTGTGTGGAAGATGAGCTGCTGAAAGAGGAAGAGTGGCAACGCTAAAGCTCATTATGTCTCTGCTGTTGAGCCGCTGGTGTAGAAATGAAACTGGAGCTGCCCTGCCTCGCACATGGCTGCCACCTTTGGACACTGCAGGAGACTAGAGCGAAGGAGCACAGACATGGAAGCAGGCAGAGGAGCACAATATGTGTGTGACTGTGAGACCATGCTCAGTGTCTGCTGCCTGTTGTTTTGATGCCACCCACTGTTCGAGAGCTTCAGGCCTGGCAAGTTGGGTGTCTACCCAAACTGGCACCCTCCTCTCCTTCCCTCCCTCTATCCCTGCCTCCTGCTGACTGTGCTAACAGCCCTCCAGTTGTGCTCATCCACTGTCTAGTGCACGGATAAATGCATATGTTTAAAAACATGGATGCATATATTCATTATCATAACACACACAGCACTCTGCATACCGCCCCTCTATGTTTGGAAACATTGCTCTCAGCTCTGGTAATCAAGTGGGAGCCAGTGTTGCAGTGCTATTTTTGGGTCATGCCACATTTTTACCCTACTTGCCCTTGTATCTGGAGCAGTGGTATATTGTGTAACTGCAGCGCATAAAGCTGGCTTAAACATAGTGGAGTCTGTAAGGGCTTTAACTTGGCTGTAAAATCAATCACATGTCTTGAAATAGTGTTTTTGAAGCTGGATATTATTTTATTAATACACTGTATTTTATAATGAAACTTAATTAGTAAATACTGCAAAAGCAAGGCCTGAATCACATATTTAACTTGAGCAGGGATGTGACATTAATGCACTGACTTTCATTTGAGAGAACCCCCCCCTTATCATTCATCTGTCCCCTCGGCTGCCTCCCTCAGAACTGGGAGATGGGCATTAAAATGCATCAAAAATTAAGGCTGTTTACTTGGACGTTAATGAGAGGAGGCTTAAGTAGTCTAGTTTAATTAGTATGATTGGTTCTATGGGGACCGCACAGGCACGACCATAACAACTGATTCATTCGGAGCTCACAGGACCTTTTCATACTCTTTGGGTGTCAGAAGTGATGTCAGAGGAGATTGGACTGCGGAGACATGTTGCCTTTACTGATCCCCAGGTTTGGAAAGGAGCACTGCAGTTAAATGCACTGAAGCAGACCATTACATAAGCACCACTGCAAGGTCAGACATCTGTGTCCTCCCTGTCTGTCTCTCTCTATTAAGTCACTGCCTCGGATATTAGGGTTGTGAACCGAGACGGCACCATTTACAAACCAGTGTCTCTGTTTCTTGCACCAAACGTCTTTTTAACTTTTTTCCAAGGAGATTTCCTCTCCATTCCCCCCCCCCCCCCACATCTTATTGTTTTCTCTCCAGTGCTCATTCTTTAACTCTCATATGAATGTGTGTGTGCGATTGAGTGACTGCCTGAGAGAGTGATGTCGCTTTTGTGGAAGCAGAATGTGTTTTAGATCACTTCTGCAGCAGAGGAGCCGCTTCCTTTTGACTGGAGTGTATGGGGAAGGAGTATAAAGAAAAGGTCGAAGTGCAGCTACTCTTCAATAAGGAGCCTAGTTTGTCCTCTTTGATGCTATGCCTCCATGCACTTCAGCTACAAAGAAGCGGCGCTCTTGTCACTAAGAACTGAAGTACTGAAGAAACTGAGCTTTCCACCACATCGCAGTCACTCACACTCAGAGGCACACAGCTGGCTGACGTGTGTGTGCAGAGTCTGCAGTTTTAAAGGATGCAGGAATTTTCAAGTAGAGGGTATTTCTATAACAAAATAAAAAAATGTAGTTTTTTATTCTAACTTCAGAGGGATTATGCAGGTCTATAGAAGCCTATACAACAAATACTGTATACACACCATGTCATCTAACCGGTAAGGTAATCTGCAATTCAGTATCCCAGTTTGACTGACATCATATAGTGAGCTTGAGACCACTCTTAAACTAAAGGGCTCTGGGTCGAGCCCCCTTGTCGGCAAGAATTCGCCCTGCTGAAGTGTCCTTGAGTTAACCACTCAGTCCATACCAGCTCTGTGAGATGGGTCTGTACCTCGACCCTGACTCACCTCTGACCTTCCTGAAGAGAAATTCAACCCATTATATCACATGTAACTCGTCTTAATTGAAAACTTTGTTCTGATTGGTCAATTACATGCCCACTATTTCAGTACATCAGACACCAGCAATGAAGAGAAGGCAGTTGCTAAAGGTGCAGTTCTGATTCAATCGGATCCCAGAACCACATCTAATCAAATCAAGCTGCAGACAGATTTCTGGTATAATTAACAGCTGCCTGTTGATAACATAAACTGTATATAAAGATGGACGATGCACGTCAACCTCCTCCCATTGTACAAAGATGAAGTCAAAATACCCTCCTGAGGAGTGCTGACATGCTGTGCATTTGGACCCAGTGTCTGTGCAGTAGAGTAGCTGGAGCTTCGGTATTGACGTCACGCTGCTTCTGGTAACAAAAACACACATTTGTCTTACAGAAAAAATGGCAAAGATCCCTCACATTGGCACAGCCTGCAGTAGGACAGATTCTTGAAGCAAATACTCATGGTTGTAAAAAGTTCAATAACTCTTGTGTTAGTGATTCTTACATTCCCTCTGACTGCTCCCCCTTTACTCTGCTAATCTGGTTCATGAAGGGCCACAGAAGCCGCATTCGACAAGAGAGTTGATAAACTCAAAAACAACTTGTCAAAAAAAAGGAAAAACAAAGACCTGGCTGACATAGAACAATATAAAAACACATGAAGGTAACATTAAATGAAACAGAGTACTGAAACAGTTTTTAAAGGTTTGTTCATGGGAAATAAATGTCAACAGATTTTGGTTGTTCAGGAGGTAATAACCTCAATAAAGGACCCTCTTATACTTCACAATCAGCAAAAATGTTCAGTTTTTAAATGTTCAGTTCAATGAATGTTCAATTTATTTTAATTTAACCTTTATTAAACAAGTCATTTAGATTAAAATATATTTTTGCAGAGTATCTAGTAAAGACAGGTAGCAGCACAGGTAACAACATTTTCCGACAAACAGCTAGCAGATATTATTACAAACATAATATAAGACACATGAATACATTGAAAGACACAAAATGAAAAAGTTATATGTATAGTTGGGTTCATTTTTAGAATCCTGGAGGGTGTAATTGTGGTATGGAGATAGTTCAAACACTAAATATAAGGGACTGTTGGCTAAGCAGAAGGAGTACAATTATTTCTCGATGAATAAAATCAGATTCAAATTCAAATGCAAAGACTAAAGCAAGTTATTAATATCCTTCTCAAGCAGCCATATAATGAGCTGAAACAAGACCTGCAACATCCTGTTGGGGTTTTTCGACCAACTACTCGCTGTACATTACTGCTGATGATGCTAACGTAACAGTAGATTTAGCAGACAGATGAAGTCAGATCATCTTTTTGTGGCATAATCATTCAGAAATCTGTATAATCTCAGTTTCTCTATCCAACCTCTTACTGGAGTAATGGTTACAGTGGATGAGATGATGTGACTTGGTCTGTCAGGCTAATTTTAATACTCGATTATGTCCTGTAAAGGAACAGAGTAGTTCTCCTGCAGTGTGTTGGATCTTTCCTCTCCGTGCTTTTTGAAAGGAAAGGAATTTTACCAAATCTATCTCCTTCCTGGCCTCATCATTTTGTTCAAAGTTATAAGATACCATGTGCAATTACCACCATAAAGCCCAGCTTTGCAGAGCTCGGGGCTCACTCCACTTTTGTAATTGACTTTTTCTCTCCCCAATCAGAAAACCACAAAGTCTTAATGGCACAGGATCAGTGTGCCAAATGGTTTCATTACAAACAGAGACTGTTATCTTTGGCCAAAAAAGAGACCCATGGCTAAGGTTAAGGGACACACACAAACAAAAATGTACACACACACACACACACACACACACACACACTGACCCACACCTGTGCACATACAGAAGTGGATTTATGTACGATCATATCAGTGAGCAACAGAAAATTGGCTACTCTTATCATACTGTATACAGGTCAGGGGTCTCGGTGTGAAAGAGTCGATATGTTGGCTGTATTCAGAGCTCTCCCAGCAGTGTTACCGCACAAACATTCAGGGCAAAGCTCTCCAATGACAAACCATAGCCAGCTCCAGATTATAAAGAGATACAGTGTAAAAAATGCTTAATGCAGTCACTAATTTGACATTACCTGCTGTAAACCTAACCAACACATCAACCCTTTCTCCGCTATAGTGTCTCATAATACTGAACACTGAAAGTCACCTGTTAGAGTTGATTTATTACAGTTCAATATAACACTGACACTTCTGGGTTAACCTGATATAGTGCCAATGGGATTTGCCGACCATTTGGGTGCTAGTATTGACACATGCTGGATCAATTTTAACCTGGTATTTTTTTATATGTGGGATATATTAAAATGTAGCAGTAGCATACTGTTAGGCGCTTATTTTAAAAGCTTCAGTTTTTGTGATTCTCTATTGGTAATTTTAGTTAACCTCTCCATTGTGTAAGATAACATTTTAGAACATGTTTTTTTGTCACAAAGTCATTTGCACACCAAAGACACATTTTCTTTTCTTAACATGTTTGGCACTGCAATTTGACATTTCTTTGTATTACGTGTGGAATGATGCTCTATGCTGTTTGCATTATTCTTTTACAGTGATTTTACATAATGCATACATGTGCTTCCACACAGATAATCACTCTGAATTGTTGAATTATAGGAAATCTCCAGCACTTTAGGTCTTTGCACATCCATGATGTTTAGATAAACTTAAGAATCAGGTTCAAAAATGATAAGTCAACATTAAGAGAGCAGAGAGAGAGAGAGAGAGCTGAGATAGTCGGGTAGACTATAACGTGCCAGGCTCCAAACAAAACTGGAATCCTACAATTCCCATAATGCAACTTGCACCTTCTCAAATGAATGCCTGTTTTTTTTTTTTTAAATGCTATTGAAATCATATATATAATATATATTCTATTATAATATATTAAAAATATGTAATATTTTTTAATTAATGTATGTCAAATGTGCCAAAAAAATACCTGGAATTACTTATTAACCCAGTCATATTTTGCTGTTTGCATGCCAGCATGTCTTTTTGACCATTCCTACCGCACAATCCCCTGCACAGCAGAAGAAGTGTCTCAACAACTGAGTGGCAGAGAGAGTGCAGAGATGTGCCTTAAATTGCAGCAGAGGTATGGGCAAGAGGATCAAAGTATAAGGAGCAAGGTTATGATGAAGTAGGATCTCCCAGTTGGATGCATACTGCATGTAAGGTACTGTACAAACTGTAGGAAGGCAGCTGCAGTCTGAAGTGTAGTAAAAAGAAAAGGGCTGTTTGTAACTGAGACAGGGTGTGTCATGTGGTTGGCATTATGCCCTACAGAAACCTGAATGGCCACCCCTTAATACTGATAAGCTGTCTGCCCTGGCATAGACAGGATGTTCAGTCCAGTTTATTGTGATATGTTGCAAGAGGGCTAGTAAGTTTTGAGGCGTTTCAATTAAGACATTTTCTTTTGTTGTCTTTCTTTGACTCTCAGAGATGAATATTTTTCTTGAGTACTTAAAGGATTTAATGATGATATATTTATTGCCATGCAGTGATTTTTTTTCCATTAAATTAAATAAACCTATACAGGTAAGTAAAATATGTGTGATACCTGTATTTTGGTGGTTAAAGTAGATTCTATGAATGAAGATTCACATTAGGGATGTGAATCTTTTAATATCTCGCCATTCAACTCGATTTCGATATTTTGGGTCACGATTTGATTCAAAAATGTATTTTGATTCAAACCAATTCCCAATACATTACAGACATGTTTCAAATGGGCTGCTTATTAGAGTATGTACTCCAGTCCTGCTGTGCACTAAGAAGCTGCAAATTGTAATTTTTGTCTTAAAAGCTCAATGCAATGTGTTCAAGATTACACAGTTTTAATATTTGTAACATTTTTATCAGCTGGTCTGTAAATACACAGAGGAACACCTAAAAAATATCTCTGAAATGTGAAGGACGATGGATATCTGTATTGTCCTTTCAGTATTGCCTGGTGGATTGGTAAAGTGTTGCTATGTGCGTCAGTCAGCAGTTTTTGGCGGTTGTTCCACTCACTTTAACTCGGTTGGAAGTGTATTATGTAAACTCAAGCATTTGAATTATCCCTGAAGTACTTCACTTTCATTTTGCACACCCTGCATGTTGATTACATCGGGTCAGACTTCTGCTTTCCGAAGAGATAGAAGATTCCAGTTGGCGCTCTAACGCTTGACTTCATTGAAAACAGGACAGGATGAATTTCTTAATTCACCACAGACAGTACAGGTAGTTAGTTCTACGCTGCTGCATCTATGTAGGCTACCAAAGAAGGGTGAGAGGGTGCATGGAAGAAAATTCCAGCAGCAGCTTGGCTGTGCTCAAGCTGGCTGTTGATGAAAAAGTACTGATAGGACATAGGAGTATGCGTTTTGAAAATCAATTTTTGGACATTTTGAATCGATTCAGATTGACAGGAAAGGCTATTTTTGCCAGCATTCAAACTGGAAACAACATGGCAGCTATTTCGTAATATATATTTGTTTTTTATACATAAACAGTGTACTGAAATCTCATTCTGAAAGCATTTGGTGCGAGAAATGTGTAATGTAGTTTCTGAATTTTGACACATTTGGCCTAAATAAAAAATGTATTTAACCTTTGTGGTGTGCGCTCTGCTGTGATTGACAGTTGGCACCATGGTTCACGCCCACAAGCAGCAAAGAGACTAGGCGAGAAGCGAGGTCTTGCGTGAAATATCACGTCTTGTCGTATGCAGTTGGGCTGCACCGTAGCTCAGTGTCCTGGGTGGGCAGCTGCTGTCCAAAAAGTCTGGACACCCCAGGTGTGAAGAAAATTTGTGTGTGTGTAATCTTCAAAACCAAATCATTAAGATATTAAGTCAAGTTATCCAAGTGTAATGAGTTGCCTCACAGTGTTGTTGAATGCTGTTTAACTACTTGAGTTACCATTTGGTTTGGCTTCAACTTTTCCTCCTTCTCTTCCCCAGCCGGTCTTCTTCAAACATGACATCATGTGTGACCTTTGTGGCCCGTGCACAGATTCCAAACACAAAAAGGAAACCAGACATACATGACAAAATTAATTCAGATGATTGACAAGCAACCCGGCTCTGTTAATCAAGTTACGCTCACTCTGATTAGACCTTTAATGTGAGTAAGATAACCTGGTTAAGGTGTTTACACGAGAGTTGCAATAATATGCGTATTGCATTAGCCTGGTTATAATTGAATTATTGGTGTGCATGTAAATGTTGTCTCCCTCTCTCTCTCTCTCTCTCTCTGGCTCATTCCCAAACATCTCTGAGTGTGTTGTCTACGAGGGGAAACCTGTGTGTGCACTGTAGGTCTCGCTGATCAGAGGAGGGTTGAAACGTGAGCATGTGTGCGGCAGTTCATATGAAAGCCACCTGGCCGGCTCTCTCTCCCACTCTATGATTTATGCCTTTGATAACAACCCAGAGATGCTTTCAACAACAACAAAGTAACGCTGAAGGATGACAACAATGGGACACTTGTCAGTCTGGAGATGAAAAGATGTCTTTCTAGGTGGCTGTCTCTTTTGTAACTTTGATATATATGTATTTTCCCTTTGTTTTGTTATTTTGTCTCTTTGTGTTACCCTGTATCTTATCAAAGGTTATTGATGAAGCAAAGTGTGAAGTGGAGTCAGTTTTCCTTCTCTGCATGCCTCTCTCCTCCTGAGGAGGCGGCAGTGTGCTTCACTGCCTCGGCTCTGACTTATCTACACACTTATTTCCGCTGGCTTGTCCTTCTGACTGTCATATGCTGACAGGAAAAAATTATTTATTAAAATGCTCAGATCTGCTGGTTTGTTTTCAGCCTTTTGTAGAACTACATCTATACATTTTACCTGAGTAAAAATGTAATCTTGTTTCCTGAGAAATATTTTGTGTGTTGTATCCCTCAGAGAATTCAGTGAGAACCAATGAGACACTTCTGTCCTGGCCTCATTTTTTCTCTTTCTCTTTTTCCTCTTTCCTCTTTGTCTCTCTTTGATTTTACTGCTGTCCTTCTCTGCTCATCCATCTCACTCATCCCTTCTCTCTGCTGAGAGACAGAGAGGGAGAGCCCTCTCTCGCACTCTCTCTCCATCTCTCTCTTTCTACGTCCAAAACTGACAAGCTGAAGGACTTCTTCACCCTCTCTGTCCCTATCAAAGTCACAGGCGACGTACCGTTAAACCTCTGTTAGCAACTACTCTAACCCAGGCTCTAGTTGTTCTTCTTTGTGTGCTATAAAGCTAAAATCTTGGTTTAGAAAATCTTAAATGCTTCCTATTCTGAGTTTCTTAGTATGTTTAATACTTAAATTACTCCACTCCATATTTCCACTGAGAATCAATCTAAGTGATGTGCTAGGCTCTATTAGATACTAAAATGTGTGCATAGGCTACTTCATCCATAGGGCCTCTGCAGAGTCTCGGCTGTCCCTCAGCTCCTCCTGTGCATTAGACACTTGACAGTCTTCTTAGAGCAGAAATGAGCGACTGCTCTGTGACTGATGGGGCTCCTCTGTCAATGACGAGGGAGCCACTCCTGGCAGTTTGGGGCCAAAGAACAGTACAGATTACATTAACATCAGTCAAGCTGTTGTCAGACCACTAGGACATAAATAGGACCTTATTGATGCATAATGTAACAACTCTTCATTGTGACGCCGTCTTGAGTAATAGGAACAGAAAGTGGGAATGGAATGAGGAAAGGTGGTATGCCGAAAAGACCTGCTGACATGTTTTAGAATAGTGTTTTAGGATAAGATCTGAGATAATCTGAAGGGTGTCAGGGCTCTATTAGCAAAAGTTAAGATCATAGTGTGCTACAATTATCCACATCTCCAATATATTTTAGCTCCCAATTCCTATATGACAGCTTGATCTCAGACATATGCTTCAAAAAAATTACCTAGGTGTACAGCTCTAGCATCAATTTGTCTCCTGCAGGGCTCATGCCACATTAGGTGAGCTGGTTAAGATAAACCATTGAGACTAGCGAGTATTAAAAACAGTACATGTCTGCAATTTAAAAATAAACCTATGACTTTTCAATTTGCAACAATTAGGTATGTATTTAGCAAAACAGTCACAGTTTGGCAAGGAATAGGCACCAAATCTACGCGATCATAAGTTCAGGTAATAAATCTTAAATAGTTTCAGTTAAGTTATGATCTATGTTGTGTAACGAATGCACCATGAATTACCTAAATAACATATAGGTAACATAGGTAACTTATGGTAACATATATATGTTATTAAGGCCTACCTTACTTAACAGGGAGTCAACTATTTCAGAGAAGTCAAGTGGGAATGAAACCATGGTTCTTTCTTTTTTTAAGTGTTTGGGCACTAAACAAGCTGTTGTATTCGAGGACTTGGGAGTAAGACCATTTTGCCCCTTCCTACTTTCCAGGGTTGAAGGTCTAAACTAGAAGAAGTTTAAATAAAGTACACTGATGAGTCGTTGACAGGGAGTAAAAGTGCAGGCAAAGTGGGGCTCGTCTTAACTAACTATCAGGTGATAGTTTTTGTGTTAAATTGTGCTATGGAAACGGCAAAGCAGCCTTGAAAACACAGCGATATCATCTGCTGTTTTGATGGGGGCCAGAATTGATTTGACCAATCACATCACCTCCCTTTCTCTTCTGTAAAAGCAGCATAATACTCAGCAAAGGGCTTTGACTGCTTGATAATAGAGAAAAACAAAGCTGTTGACCCGGTCAGTGCAGGCAGCCGGGGCAGACAAGAAATCCCAGGAAACCTTGACACAAAAATTGCAAGGTTCTGTTTGATCGCTATGACACTGCCCTGACTGCATCTCTCCTCCTACTTCAGTTCAGTCAAGTTCACACAGACTCACAAAATAGAGGTGCAGGTAGAACTGAACAATTCCACTTTACGTTGTATTGTATATATGTATATTAATAATTACAAAGTCTCTTTGTTTCAACTCTTTATACACTACACCTTACAATAGTTTCAGATTTTGGACAACATACAAAGAAGTTGTCTGAAACTGTCAATTTCTCTGACCCGACAGAAGGTCAGTTTGAGAACAGAGGACACAGGGTATAGTTTCTGTGTAAACTGTCTTTCATAATGAAGCAGTTCAACAGTCCAAAAATTGACACCAGAAGCTAGAACTAGGAATTCAAAATATTACTACAACTATGATGTTGGTGTTGGGTGATGGCTCACAGTTTGGAATTAAACAAAGTGGCCACAAGGTGCCACCGATTTGTAAAGATTAATGGCAACAAAGTAACGAACACTGCAGTTTTTTCAAGTTTTGACTGTTATTACAGGAACTACTACTACTACTGGATTACAGGAACTACTGGATTGAATTAGTTGACAGAATAAAAAGGCAGTTTAAGCTTTTTGCAGCAAGTGTGGAGAGGTCATAGTAAAATAATCTCAGACTGGATCATCTGCAGAAATTTGCAACTTTTCTTGTTCTAAATATAGATATATCTAAAAGATGTGACTTTCCATGCAGCGGTCTATTTTTTGTTTATAGGGTTAAAATGAGCGGCCTCTTCAGGTTAAATGTTTCTTCCTCTGTGCATGCTCTCCTGAAGAAGACTACATTTCTCTGCTCCAGGCTTTGAGGGGGGAAAAGCTGAGGACAGTTCCCCTGAGTCCAGACACCAAGGCCCCCGGGCCTCTACAGCTCATAAACAGATGTGTCCTTGTCCCCAGCCAAGTGCAGCCACTCAAGTGGCAAAGCAGGGGCCCAATAATTGTGAAGAATTGAAAGCTAAATATTGGCTTTATCTCCTCAGTAATAAAAGGGCCATGAAATTGATTTAATGCTGCAGCGCTTCTCTTGGGTGGCTTCTTACAGCGTGAGCACAAAACAATGAGCAGCAGCCATCTATTAATTAACCCACCTAATCCTGCAAAGTTAATCTCTCACCACAACTTTGCCCGCAACTAACTTCCAAGCCAGTGGGTCTATTGGGGGTGTCATGACAATGGCAGCGGGGGGAAGATAGATTCAGCACTTAGGAGGGGGGGAGAGAGAGGGAAAAAAAAGGGGGAAGAAGGGAGAGGTGCTGCTTGAACACTGTTCTGCACAGCAGCCATGGAGACGCTGTAAGTGGAAATGCAGGGGTGGATGGCCATCATGAGCATAGCATCAGACTTGAATTGTAGGGGTTTTTCTGTGAAAAGAGGAAAGAGTAGAGTTTAAGCTGCTGGAATCATTCACATAAATGTGGCAGTGGATTTTTTGTTGCCTTTTTTTTTGTTGCCTTTTTTCACCACGCTGCCTAACTCTCCCTTTTTTTATTCGGAGCTGTTAGATAGTCGGGTGGCAAAGTGGCATTTCTTCCTCTTCTTCACCTGCCACCCAGTCGCTGTGTTATGGCACCTCACTCCCTAACACATACACACACGCACACACACTCATGGTCATATTGTGTCGACAGAGTTGTGAATTACCTCCTTCTCAGCCAGCTGATGAAAAGCTATGTGTTTTTCTCTTTGGCTGCGGCTCATCTGACCCTTCTCCTTTCACCCTCCCTCCCATCCCTCCCATCCCTCCCTCCCGTCGGTCTCATCAGTCTTTTTGTACGGTGGAATAGCAGTACAAGGCTCACATGGAAAAATGGGTCACCCGCCAGTGCGCCTCTCACCTCTACAGCATTCAAGAAATAATCCTCTAAGATGTCCCGCACCATTTTTGTAATGTCTGAAGCGAAAGTCTCTCCACATTGTGGCCCCAAACATGGAAGAAAAACACACATGAAGACCTCGAGAAAAGCTCAATTTGAGAGAATTTAGATATCTTCTTTTTGCTGGTGAGGAAAGCATTTCCCGTGGAGATAATTTCAGAAGGCTGATTAGGCATTGACGGTGTTGAGCCCAGAGTGAGGAATCTCATCACAGCTAATGACATGCCATTCCTGTGCAGAGAGAGGAGCCTGGGCCCTGGGCATGGACTAGCCTCTGTCAGCCACCTCTAGCTACTGTGTTCATTAAGGCCAACTATGTAATTACAATTCACAGATACAGCATTGGCTTAATTACAGGCTGATTATTAGGCTGATATTTGTTGGACTAATCAGACCCTAAAGAAGAAGTGGATTTATATTTTTCATGGTCTTATTAGTGTATCATAAACTGACAATTTGGACTGATTTATGGATGCTTACAAGCTTAAAAAATCTCAGCGTTGGAGGACTTAGTCTGAATGTTTACATAAGACGAAACAAGCACAAGAGACTTGTTCAGTCTTCACATAAGCTAACAGATTGAAGTCTCTCTGAATGACAAATCATCCAACAGATGTCTCCATCTGATTGTGGGGGATGTTTTTTTTTTCTTCTTTTTCTACTCCATATCTTCCACCTGAATAGCTCCAACAATAAAAATCTGGTATGCTTTCCGTCCTGCATTACAGTGGCTGATTCTGATTCCATACAAAGTCGCAGTAATTGGGAGCACTCCCGAACAAAATGCAGGGACAGTCCCCAGAGGAGGGACTATTATGCCCATGTCTATGCAGCTCAGATGTGGCTGTAATCTTTCATCCAAAGCATGTGACATAAACATCCCCCAGAGCCGAATCCTTTCTCCATTATAATCAGGGACTTAGTGAATTGGGATAGTCAGTTTACTTACAGTTGTATGGATGAATACAAATATGCACCTTTTCATTCGGACATGCATATGAAATAAAAATGTTTCATTGTAAATGTTCCACGAAAGTCACTCTCATGTAAGACGTTTATGGTGTTTTTAAAGAGTGAATGTGATTTGATATTCCCCTTCATGAGCATAATGACAAGTATGTTGAAGCTGCACTTATCTCACTTATTGTTATTTTATCAGCAGGTAGCTCATGAATATTGATTTTTTTTTTTCTGTTTCTGGATCAATTCGGGATTTTAAATTGGCTACAGTAAGAATCTGCTGATAGATCAGAATCAGCTTTATTGGGGCACAGATGGTCTTGTGGTTGTGTTGCACAGCCCGGGTTCAAGTCCAACCTGTGGCTTCTTTTCTGCATGTCATTCCCCACTCACTCCCCATTCCCTACCCTATCCATTGTCCTGTCTAAATAAAGGCAAAAGCCTCGAAAATAAATATTATAAAAAAGAAAAAAATGAATCTGCTAGGTATGTGTAGTAAAAAGCAGTGTGAAGAACAATGATTCTCTAAACTCTCATGATTTTTATGGGCCAATCAAAAACCTTTTTTTTTTCCAGGGATAAATATTCTGACAATTTGACGTCATTCCTGTTTCCAGATATTCAGCCAGCCTGAGCTGAGAGCAGCCTCAAATAATAAATAGATGTTAAAATAGCAGACTGACTTGTGATGTGCATTGTTTATAGAAATATTACTCATGATATTATAATCTCTACTATTCATTTTTGTATCTGTTTAAAAAGGGAGCATATCCCAATAGTAGATAGTATGCAATCACAATAAAGTATATAATCACAATACACATCAAATTGTCACCTAAGCATTTTGATGAACTAACATCAGGACTAAAGCATATACCCCAACTCTATTAGAAACACAAGAAAATTGAGTCTGGTAAGATAATAAATACAATAAATAAATGAATGATGCTGTTACGTTACAGGTAGAACTACTTACTCATAGTGGTCTTTGTAAATAATATTTCACAGAGTACAAACTAGACCTGCCTATTTTATGATATATTAATTGATTGAGGTGACTGGATTAAAAATGACTCAAATATATACCTCGGTGACTCGGTTCACATTTGATTCAGTCATGATAATAAAATGATAAAAAGATGGTCTGTCAAACAAAAGAATTGAATGATTTACTGTCCCAGTGAACTTCTGTATCTCTGGGTTACTGTAGCATGTCGTTCATACATGAGCCCGTGTCACTGTCAGCTTTAGCTTTCTCCTGTACAGAAGCTCGGTGCCTATGCAACATGCTCCTGTAGCCCAGAGACAAACTCTTTCCCATGAGCAGGCAGTGATGTACATGTGTATGTGTGTGCCTGCAGGCTTCCCAGCGACAGCATACGGACCGGTGGCAGCGGCGGCGGTAGCAGCAGCGCGTGGCTCAGGTAGGGGGGCCCGTGGAAGAGGCGGCTACTTGGCGTACCCACAGAGCACAGGGCCAGGTAAACGCTCTGTCCATGTTCTGTGTGGCTGCTGCTCTCTCCAACTTCTCCTGCTCTGCTTCTCCCCATAGACATAGTCCCCTGAGCCCCCCCCCCCCCCCACACACACACACACACACACACACACACACACACACAGTGTGAGCTTAGACTGATGGCACCACACACATACAGGAGAGATTTTATACAAGATGCTCACACTGTAAAAATTTTTACTTTGATCTTACTCATAAATATTGCAATATTTGACAAAATTTTTTGTTTAACCCATAAATTATTTTGAGTATTTTGAGTTGGTAAATTAGATTTTTACACAGTTTTTTTAAAACTTAAAAAAATGTAATAGCATTTTTTTTACATTTTTACCAACTCTTCTATTAGTGTGTAATGCATCAAAACCACACTAAACAATTTTTCAGCAATAACCAAATTCAGATTCATACAAACTACATTGAGCTTCGAATACTAAAATGTTAACCTTCAATCAATTATTATTAATAAGCTAGTTGTTCTTGCAACTACCTTTCAATTTGATTAATATCATTTTAATTAATATATAACCTCTACAAATTGTGCCTTAACCCATTCAGGCAAAAAAATGCTTCAAAGCTCCTACACAAAACACTAACTTAGTTTTACATTCACACACTATGTAATGTAAAAAAAAAAAAGAGGTAATATAAGGTTTTTATTATTTAATTACTTACAATTTTGATCCCTCTTTGAGTTTTTTCTCCAAAAATAAAACAATCAAAATCGTCTGAAAATACAAGTTTAAACAAGTAATACATTGTATGGTTACCCCATATAACTTACATTTAAATGTTTAACAAATGTAATGGGTATTTGTTCAGTAACTCTAATGGATTACAGTCCCATTTATTTTCTCATTCAAATGACAATTACCCGATGTTGCCAGATTAGCTAAAATATTGCAGTAATCACCGTTTTTTAAATTGTCAACACTCTGGTAGGACACTAATGACAATCGATTCATTGTTTATGCGACTTTTATTATCAGTCCCTTTTACTATGACTTAAAAATTCCCCCACCAGTAAAAGAACAAATTCACAGCTCCCTTCCCCGAATACTGAAACAGAAAGTATGAACACAGAGAAAAAAAAAAAGACTCCTTCACAAGTCCTGTCAGCCTAACAGCCATGTTTGATTATCTAAAGCAGGTTTATGTACTTTTGAGTTGGTTTCACTGTTAGTGTTTGAAGTCTCACTGAGAATCTTTGAAGACTTCAAAAGTCTGAAAAGTTTGCAAGAGTGCTTCAGAGTGAGTTTGTCTGTCAGGCAGAGAGTTTGGCATGCAGCAGCCACATTATTAGGACCATTCTGTGCTGAAATTCTCTTTCATAATCATCATCCAGCTTTTTTTGGTCCCTCTGCATGTCTCTGTGCTGATCCCTCACAAGGAGACCACATATATTTGTTAACTATATGTTATACTATGTTATAAATTGATGTATGAATTCAAGCGATGTCAGGTCAATGAAAACAGGCGATGATTCAATCCTTTACTCTTGCAGGAATAAAACAGCCTAATACATAATATTCCTATAGTTCCAATATTCCTAATTACATGGGGTCAAGACCTTGTCACAGATGGGATGTTAATACAAATATTTTAACCTCTTGTGCAAAATGTATCCCTCTAATAAATAACAACACTATTCAAAAGGTCAATTATGTTTTCCATATAACTCTCAACTCCAATTTCCTCAGACCCCCACACTATCTGCTGCTGAAATAAGAAGTAATGCTCTTTAACCAAAAATAAAATAATGCAGGTCTCGGTCCAGGCATTAAACCTAATGGACAAAACAAATGCACTTCACCGGCTAGTGTAAGCTACCAAAATAAAACACACATGTTTGTTTGCACCTGTAACCTGAAGCGTGAGCCAGGGAAAGATGGAGAGGAGGCTAGGAATGGTGTGCGAATTTCAGGCTGAGTGCTGCACCAGTCCAGACAATTATCTGGGCATTTACTCCTTACAGAGACGAAAGAGAGATTCTGCGCCCTCTTGGGATAATGCGTTAAAAAAAATTACATTAGTCCCTTTTATTAATAATAATAAGCTTGTAAATCACACAATGAAGCGTTAGCTTGCGGTCTTAGCTGACCACATCGAAAACTCTAATATTACAAATTCATGGTAATATGGGCTCATACTACACTTAGAGCTAAATGCTAATGTTGCTAACTATTTATGCACTAACTTAACAATATTAGCGCAATAGCATGCAAAAGTGCTAAAAGTAACACAACTTTTACATTTGATACAGTATTTAAAATTGAAAATTAAGATTGAAATGTCTCTTCAGACTGTGTGATTTAATTTAGACTGAGGTTATAGATGTGTTTTTCCACACTCTTCTAACATAGTATGTGTTCACAAAGTTTAATCTGCTTTGTATCTGCAGCTCAGCCTGTGGTGTCTACCTCTACACTTGTTCTAAACTTTAAAATACTGCAATTCCTCACAGACTTCATGCATTACTGACCACAATGAGAATCTGCAAGGCCAGAAAAACAACTTCAAACTGGTTCTGTGTGGTCATCACAGTAACCTTTGATTTCATGGTGCTCTGTGAATTCAACTAATTACAAAGTTTCAGAAATAATAAAAGTGTTGTTACAGGATAGAATGAATTTTTCACATATCAAACACACATTAAGTATAATTCATTAGTTTGACAACATCAGCATATAAAATTAAGAAGTGTTAACTGTACCAGTGATGTGCTCTGTACAGTGTTTGAAATTGTAATTTCTTAAACAGCATAATCTGCATTTTTAGGGTTAATCTGCCAAGTGCATATAGGAACGTTTTGAAACACATCACAGCCCCACGGGATAATAAAAACATGATGCAGGGTACTACATGACACTTATCATCTCCAACAGGTTAGGGCTTCTTCAAGGTATCCATCTCACTTAGATCATTATAAATTGAATAGTCTTATTCTTCAGAATGTAGCCTTATGTACTCACCAAACAGTCAAATGTCCATGGTGTACCCCGCCTCTCGCCCAATGACTGCTGGGATCGGCTCCAGCCCCCCGCGACCCCGAATGGGAAAAGCTGTAACCATAACGGATGGATAGAATATCTGCAGTCAAAATAATCAAACACAAATACCAGCCAGTACCTCTATGTTAGCATGATAGATTGCTAAAGAAACCAACTTACAAAGCACTGAGACCATTAAAACATAATTCCAGTTCACATCTTATTCATTCACATAGATGAATATCTGCCAGGAGATTTGTTCCAAAAAACAAGTCTTTAACATCGCATTGATTGACTTGTTCACTTCATTTGGGCATCCTGCTTTTTCCAACCTTACAACTGTAGATGAGTCAATGGCTGTCAATAAACACTCCCTTGACTAAACACACTGCTTCCAGGATTAAGAGAAAGGTGTCTTTCCTAATCAGACCAACTCTCAGAAGCTTGTTGGTGGAAATCTGCAGTAATTCTCCCTCTGATGTAGCTGGTTGGTGCAGTCACTATCAGATATAAAGGCAGTAGAAAATGACTGTTCAATGTCTTTGCTGTGATACTTTAAGATGAACACACTCCTACATGAACACTCACAGCAACGCTAAAAGAGTCTGTAGTGTATATATAGTATTCAACATTTACACACACACACATTATACAAACACACTCTCCCTGTTGTCCTCATTTGCACTTAATTCAAATCAACAGAGGGAACACTGGAAGCCAATCAGATGCTCTTTTCGTTCACATCAGGCTGTGTGATTTTGCATGTTCAAAACAAACAATTTGCTCAACAATTGCAATGAACGTCACTAAGAAGCAGGAATGTTGATTTGGGGTTAGCAGCAGCCAGGAAGCAAGAGACGTGATGGCAACCATTATGTACAGTTTAATTCTGACAGCTGCAAATGGAAGGGAAACAAGCAAATGACTATGAACAGGAGGTGAGGGGAGAGGGGTGATTGGGGGGGGGGGGTTCGAGTGGTAAACAGTGACATTAGAGTGCTGAAACAGCCACGAGGCAATTGTAAAGAAAATATCACTCACTGAAATAGCAGGATCTGTCTGCAAATCAAGACTACTTTCACAATAAAATGTGAAATAAAATCAGGAATATAAATGTGATTTAAATGGTCTCGTAAAATATCGGTAACTGTATCCTGTTTTATTGTTAACATTTATTATTAACTGTTCTGTACTCTAGAGCCAATGCATCTTCATGATATAACAAGTGCGGTCCTTCATTCTGTGGTTTGTGGCTTTGTAACGGTCTGAGAAATGATTTATGGAATACACAAAGAATACTACACAATAGTGCCTTCGCTCTGCACAGACACAGACATAACAGAGGACACATATTTTTTCAAAGGTTTGACCTTCTCACTGTGTGTAGTTTCTTTGGATTTTTCTGAATTTAGGTCCTATTTTATGATTTAATTTGCAACATGCTCAGCCCAAAATTAACCCAGGATTAGCAATCCTTGTGGGTTAAAGATCTGAAAAGCATTCTTCTTTAAGTGCAGATGCTGGCTTTTGTTGTGGACAAGATTAATGTGTGATGTAAGTGTAGATTCTTTGTGCTTTGACTCCACCTACAGTTCCTATAGAGCACCACATTTTATAGACTTTGACTGCAGGGGAGGTGGGATGTCACCTAAATTGCCACTCCAAATCAAAATAGTTTAATCTACCAACAACAAAAAACAGCTGCTTAAACATAATTCAATTCTCTCCCGAATAAAATAATATCTTAACACTCAAACCAATTTTTTGTTATTTAGATTTGTTTCTTTGACAGATCCCTTTTTGTACAGATTTTCTCTTTGTGCGCGCTGAAAGTCTTGTTTGTCCGCGACACTGAGAATGTGGTAGACATGTTCTCTCCCTGACAGGGGGCACTTTCACCCGACTAGCACAGCTCCACAGACAAAATGACAGCATGCTGACTCCCCTCTCTGACAGACCTCTGCTGATGACAAGGTGTATTTTGGACTTCTCACTGTGTCCTGCCAATTGCAGCCAACTATACCCTACTTGTAGTTGTATACCACAACAAAGAAAGTTACTGAAGATGTAGACATTCAAACTCTGCTATGTTGCTGTCATGCAGAAGACAAGGGCAGTGCAATATGGAGAAAGATATCAAGATAGTTTGGTCTATATTGATCAATATCCATATTTGTCTCAACATATAATTTCAATAAGCTCTTAGTTTGAGGAGTAGCAAGATAATAAAGGTAGTCTAATAGATTATTAGTTAGTTTACAAACATATGATACATTTGTTTGTGATGTATTTAAAAGTTGTATTGATTCTTAAAACTCAGGATTATTGTAACAGGTTTAAACATTGAATGAAGCAGTTTCTTGAAACATGATAGCATGATGTAATTCACGTTCAAGCAGAAAATGCACATTAAAGCTCCCATTAGGAGATTTTTAGACAATTATGAAACAGACTGGAATTAATACTGATGCCTCTCTATGACCTACAAAAGCAAACAAAAATATCAACAAGAAGACTGATTATTTTTATAAAATCATGTTTAATGTCTCTTACCGCTGCCACCAGGTAGGTGACAGAAGATCAATCGCACCCTGCCGAAACAGCCTTAGTTTACAATTTCTGCTGTAGAGACTCACTGAGAGCGATGTTTAGCTGTTAAAAGAGAGCAGGAGGAATTTTTTTTAATTATAAATCATAATACAATATTTTCACGTGAACAGGACAAAATCAAAAAAGAGATAAGACATTTAGCTTTGTCCACAGGGGGGCGCCAAAACCCTCAGAGTTTCTTGTCTGCTCCTTCAAAGAATCCCAGTTCCTTGCATTATTTTTTGCTGTGTGTGATTCAAGTCTTATCAATCCATATCAAGTTAACATATCCAGAGATTATCACAATTACAATCATTAAAACTTGTATCATTCATACCCTATTGAGGTCATTATTTCACCCTTGTGGAAACAAGCTTCTATATTACGACTTGAAAAGTCCCAGATATCAGTTTTAAAACAAAACACTAAGTGGTTCTTACTTCTAGGACAGTGAAGGCATCGTGTTTTATGAAGTAAAAGTTTAATTGAAAATGCAGTGAGTCCAGAAGCTCTTTGAAGAGCCATTCTGCAGTTTTCGATTTTAGGTGTTTTTGCTGCCCTGATCTCTACCAGGAGCATGGTCAACCACAAAAGAGCAAGAACAAGGGCAAGTCTTCTTGATACATGTTTGTGAGGGAGTTTGAGAGACTGTGGCCCTAGGCGAGAAGCAGATCAGAGAGTTCTGACACCGGTACTGTTTACCCTCAACTAGAGATAGAGGGGTGCTGGCTCATACTGGGATTTATAAACTGGTACCATGGACTTTAACCTGATTTCAACTACTGTAGGGGGCCACTGGAGGATGCAAAGGGCAGTCATGTATTATCTAATTAAGTTGCTGAACATCTGCATAGATAAGCAGGATTGGGGGAAATTTGCTAATTTAGAGATGACTAATCCTTGCACCAACACCTGGGCTGTTTTTTTTTTTATCCACCTCTGCTGTTGATATGAAGGATGAACCTGCATAAATGAGCCGCAGTTGCCTCTTTAACTGATATAAACAGGTAGTTAAAACACAAAATGAATGCTAATGTTAGGGTTAGGTTTATGTTGACAATAAATTACGTATACATGCATACATCAAAAATAATAAAGAATTTAATTGAATGTCCTGCTTTTGACAGATTGAAAATGCCAATAGTTTATTCCTTCTGTAAAAGAATGCAAGTTATTGTTCAGTTTTCCTCATTTTAAACTTGACTTCTGTGAAATCTCCTGTGCTATATCATTGTCAAATGAAAAAGGGAAAATGCAGCTGATGCATATGGTTCTGACAGTCCAGGGAACTTCACAGGTCCCAGTCTACTCTGCATGAGTGTTTTCCTGAGTCCCTCTGAGCTTTCTGGAAAGCTCAAATGTCAGTCTCAGATCTTAGCTCTACCTGCAGAGTACACAGAGACCCATTCAGCTGGTTTGAGAGGTCTGGCTACTTGTTATGTACAGTATGTCAGAGTAGACTCAGGTGTTCAGGATGAAATAGAGTTGGCTGTGGTCAGTGTTGTGCAGAAATTGGACTGATGTGATTTGCAGTTGTGTCTCTGCCAGTTTTATTGGGAATCTTGAAGGTCTTTTTTTAAGAACACTTTTCTTTACTCAGTTAGATGTTAATCTGAAATTTTCTCTTTTACTGATCTTACTTCTTCTCCTACCTGTTTTTATTAAAAAGGGAAACTTGTGTGACGGATATATCTGAATTAAAATCATTATCAGTGTGCTCCCAACAAGCTCTCGTATCTTGAGCTACATCTGGGATGCAGGATTGGCTGCGTGCACTGGTCTCAATCAATCTGGCTCTTCGTGAGCTCAGGTCCATTTGTCCCAGATGCTAATCAGCAGAGCTCAGCTCTCAGGCCAGAGGCGCTTTACATGCATTCAGTGCAAAATAACAAGAGCAGACATGCCAGGCCCATCCTGCTTGGGTTTTTGTTTAAGGCCCAGGGAAAGATGTGACACATCAGGGAGGGCAAAGAGTCCCTTTGCGCCTCCACCACGTAGCCGCGGCTCTCACAGCTGTGGGTAGCAGATGCTCATAGGTTATAGGCACAGGCCTTCAGGGACATCACCACTCTGCCCTCCAGGGGCTGTACACGTAACAGACTCTCTGAAGAAAACTTGCTGAAAGGAGGAACAGGAGTAAAGAATTATGTCTGAATCACAATATGTGTTGCATAGTTTCTAGTCACTACAGAAAATTCTGTTCCAATTTCATTGTATGTTTATTTGAAGACTTGTTTTTTTAATAAATACAGATTTCAAAGGAAATTGCATAGCTAACTTATTATTCATGATGACATTTCTTTATTTACAGTAGTAAATATGTTCAAATTGAAAATTATATGACGTAAGAGGATTTGGCAGTCTTTTTACTTCCAGTTTGAGTGAACTTTTAGATGTAGCCAGAAGCACTCACAGATTTTTAGTCATAGTGAGTCTTAGATTTCTTAAGAGCGTATAAGCATGACCAGACATCTATGAAAAAACGTGTTCAGCCAAAAGGCCAGGGCTGTCAGCTCTGAGCCTGCTCATGATACGATAATCTCTGCCGACTGTAGATAACCGAGTGCCCTTTCCAAGCCCAAACCAGACCAGATCCCAGACAGGTTAAAATATGCATTAAAGCCAAATGAGTGGGCACTGATTTACTACACTGTTGCTCATTTAGTGTTCACATTTCCTCATCATTTCTGTTGAGTTTGCCTATTACCGGAAAGAGCAGCAAGAAAAGGGAAAAGGAAGCATAAAAATGAAAACTAAAAAAAGAAACAGAGGCCTCAGTATGGGTGAGTAAACGCAAAAAGAAATCATCTGTTAAAATTAATTAGCCAAGCTCCTCTGAACACAAAATGACAAGACATTAAATATGTATTATTTATGAAATGTCTGTGCTCTGAGAAAAGGGTGTCTAGTGCTGTTAATTACTCAGCCATTCATTCAGAAAAGATTATTTCAAATGGAAAGTGAAAGCAAGGCTAGACAGCAAAAGAGCTGTTAGTTTCTTTCACGCTATTTTTAAATGACATTGGCGAAAATGGAAAACCTAATTATGGTAGCTCTAAAATTCAAAGCTAATTTGAGAAGCAACATGTCAGGTTTATTGACGTTCTCTGTCGAGTGATGTGGTTTGGTGGCCACCAAGGAATCCCACTGGCGCCGCAAGGGACAGTGAGGAGTGACTGCATTAAACAAAGCTACTAACGCCGCTATTTGAAGTGCGGTAACTGCCCAACACTTAGTATATGTGTATATAAGGGTATCAAAAATATTGCAAATAGAAGGTTAGCTGTGATTAGGTGGCTGTCTCTGTATTTAGAGAGCACATAATCAATCTGAGGGTAATTGCAAGTTCCAGAAAAGTTTTTAATTGTGCTGCAGAGGCTACTTTTTTGCTAACAGTTGGGCCATGGAGAGTGCTTTAGAACTAGCGTATTTGTTTTAGCTCATATGTTGTGTTTCTGTGAGCATTAAATTAAGTATAATCACAAACTTTCTGCATAACACTGGCAAACTTATGAAAATATTTTTCACATCCTGTAGTCACAACAGGCTTGGGAGCGTGACGTTATCTTTTATCATCAGCGTGATTACTTTTATCCCAACTTGTGGAGACAAAAAAAAAAAAAAAAAGGCAGCAGTGCTTTCAAGGTTTGTGATTCCTCCTTAAAGGCAGTCACCTGGCTAAGTGGGAAAGAGAGTAGGGCATTTATCCACTTAAAGAGCACCACCCCGATGATGTCAGTAACAGATGACTGCGAGACACTCCCCTCTCCATCGCCCCACAGCCAGCTCTGGTCACTGAGGGCAGAGAGGGATAGAGGGTGGGGGTAGGGAAGATAATTACCAGTATAAATGAAGCCCCGCTAACGATTCGCACTGCTGGGTCCCCTGATCTAGTCTCCAAGGCAACCTCAGCACGCTCATTTGTTTTGTAGATGAGTAATTACATCCAATTAGTGGCCAGTGGAAAAAAAGGAGTCCAAGAAAGGCCCATTGTTCTGGATAGATTGTGTGAATATTAATAGTGGGGAGGTCTGAGGCGCAGTGATATGATCGTGATACTGATGCAGCTGTGGGCACACTCTGCCCAGTCTCATCCTGCATAACAGATCAGATAGCCACTGATGAAAATATATGGCTTTGAGAGTGTGTTTGGGCCTGAGTGTCTGAGGCAGTGTCCAGCTGCCTCTATCCAGGAAACACGGCCAGGACAGTGATTCACACCGGGCAATGACCGAAAACTTTGTATCGTCTGAAAATGCCATTACCTGACTTAATGTTAGATACTCCAACCCAATCTGAGAAAATCTGTAAACCTTATTGCAGTGGTGGAAATATGTACTGTACACTGTAGGCAGTACATTTTATTTCTGGGTTTTCATCACTCACGAACACAGAGTGCTGCAGGATAGGTGTTAGTTGATAGATTTAGAGGGTAAATAACTTTAGCTTGTTGGTCTTTGTTGTCAGGGATTGGTAATAAACTTTAACAACTATCTTCATAGAGCTGGGCAGACACTATGTGGATCTGGCCCCACACAGGACCATACATTAGCCACTACTGAAAAATGTTTGTTTTCAAAATATGTCAAGACTGGATGTCTGAACCTTTGGTTTTCTATCTTGTTTGAGATGTATACCAGACAGATCCCCACATTCCCATTGTCAAAATACTGCTTACAAACTGGTTTTAGCTTGTTTTTGAATGAATTAAGTTTTATGGCTAAAATTGTAGTTTTAGGTATAGACTATATTCACAAGGCGGCCATTTTCCTGCAATGTCATGCTCAGGGTGGGAAGCTCAAGTGATATCTTGTTTTACTGCTTTTTTCCAGGTTACAAGTCATAAACCTTGAGTAACAGACACATTTTGATCTTTTCACAACTTCCTGATTGATGAGCAATTACAAAGACAATGGATAGTAGAAATGCAGAGAGACATCTGGCCTCATTCAACTTAAAAAAAAAAAACATTATACATTGATAAGCCATTTGCGTCTATAGAGGGATAAATATAACCTGGGGAGCTCTGATCTTTGTAATAATTGCGGAGAACATCTCAGTTTTATAATCTCCTGCTAATCAACCATTTCTGTTAACTGAAAAGTTAAAATTCCAGGGCAAATTAGTGACCATATTTCATCACACACAGATGCATTTTCCAGTTCAAATGTGCCACATCAAACATTGATGTTATCAGAGGTCCCAAGGTAATACTAATCCCGTGCAAATAGACTTTTTCAGATCACACTAACATTAGAATTTAGCCACTTCCTTGGTTGACATACTCAACATGTATTTAGTCTCACAACTTATCTTTAACTTTGCAGCTCTCTCTTCAAACTCCACTGTTATTTTAAATTACTGTATCATTGGTGAAGAAAATAGTAAAACAATAACATTAGATTCTATTTAACGTTCGTAACGTAAAATTCAATTCAAATAACTTTATCCGTTAGTAACTTCATTCTTCATTTCTTGCTTTCAGTTCATATTGGAATCACACATACTAATGGTGTCTTTCTGTCTTCTTCCTATCTTTTTTTTTTTAATTGATAAGCACACTCTTGTCGAGGAAGAATACAATTGATTGTAATTGTTTATTGATAAAAAACAATCAGATGTTTCAGTGTGAGAATGAAAGTCAAGGGTCCTGTCTAGCATAGAGGCTGTTAAAGTAATCCCATTAGAAGCTTTCCTATATTGGAAATAACTTTAATTTCACATTTTTTGATTTGAAAGCTAGCCCATATCAATAATCAGAAAATACTTTGATCAAATTCATAAAAAAATGCATTTAATCTAAGTCCTTCAAAGATGCTACAAATTCACTTTTATCAAACGTTGAATTTTTGCTGTAACATGATCAATGGTTAATGGTATTGTATTTTATTAAAGTAACGTTACATGTCACTCATAAAGCATGACAAAGTATTATAATGTTGAAAGAATAGCCTGGTTCAGTCTTTACACTGTTCTAATCTGGTGACATATTTAAATAGCTTCTTCTGAATTCCCAATAACAGGGTTTGTCAAATGTTTTTTCCCCATTATAATTATTCCATTGATCGGGTTTTCCTCATTAGCAAGGCCAATCAATTTGGTGTGACATTTGTCTAAGTGAAGAAAATAGAAAGATTGGTTCTTGAGCTTTGTTCGATGTGTCAGGCTTTATGTGACGTACGTAGGAAGCCTGCCGTATTTGGAGCCTATAATTTGATGAGTGGGCAGACAGCCCACAAGTGGTGAGATCAGAGTGCTAAAAAGCACTGGTGGAGAGAAACATGGCTGTGCTTACATTTCATTTGGCAGAAGTGGACTGTCTCCCTCTGAATGGGTAGAGGTGAAGTGGCTTTGAATGGCTGTTCGCCCCAGGACCCAAATAAAAAACAAACACACAGCAGGGGAAACCTAGCATGGCAAAGCCAGTGTCACCAATCTGACTCCCTCCTGAGTAGATTAACTCTGTTATCAAAGAGGTGTGAGAGGAACCCGTTTCTTTTAATTGCACCCTTTATACAAGCAGCTTGTCTCAGATTAAGAGGACAAGCAATAAATGCCAGCCCGATTTATTGCTGAAAGACATTTTCTAAACTGTTGATAATCCGCCATCTGTGTCAAAGAGAGAATCATTGGAAGAGGCCAATCCGAAACGTGCTCTGAGTATTTAGAGCACTTGTGAACGCCTGTCATCAATAAACACCAACATCTCTGTATCTTACTCACATAAAAACCTTATCATCAGTTGCTTTTGGTCAACAACAAAAAAGAGGCTTTAAATTAATTATTGATTGGTGCACTTTCTGTTTCTTTTGATTTGAATGACAAAAGCTTCCTGCAGGTATGTCAACAAGAAATGGTCTGTTTGCAATGAGAAGTGTATTGAGCTGTGTTTTAATGATTCTCCAGTTTTATCTTGCTCATTAATTATTATTAGTAAACACAAAAGGCAGGTTAATTGTGTAGAAGCCTAAATAGCAAATCTGTTACCTAATTGTATATTTTTTATTTGTTGCAATGGTTAGGACATACATAGCTTAAAAAGTTCTTGATTTATTTAACTCTAGCCAAGGCATTATATTAACTTAGGATGTTTTCATTGACCATATATTGACCATATTGTCTTCTGATCGAGGGCTCAGAGTGGGAAGCTCCAATTCTCTTTATATGTGTTTCATGTTTTCAGTTGCATTAATGTAGGAAATCAATGTCCTTTCATTGCTTCAACATTTATCAATAACTGTAAAGACAAACAGTGAAAAGTCCAGATGGATATTGGGCCATACCGTATTTCAAGTTAAGACAACACATAAGCCATTAGCTACTAAACCACTACTGTTAGCTTTCATCCTCTTCTTAGCTAATTTTACATTAAGCTTGGAAGAGGTTGAGTTCTACGTCACCTTTAATAGTTATAGGCCTTTACAATATTAGCAGCATGGATAGATGTAACTTTGTAAAATCAATTTCTTACAGATGGACCAGCATGTCCTTAGTTCATTGGCTTGATGCTAACACATAATGAAAATTGCCTTGAACAGGCTAACAGATTTAGCATCATGGTTGCGGTACTTGAGAAACAATCTATTTTACGTAACAGAATAATGTATGTGTATTAAATGTGGGTAAAATCAATCGGATCTTTTGTTAAGAGATGATAAGTTGGAGTCTAAGCATCTCAACGGTTTATAACGCTACTATTGTTGTCACCTGAAACTTATGCTGTCTTCTTCTTTTGGTATTTAATGGTAGTGAGCAAACACTTTTCAGAAGGCCTACTGCCACGTCTGGTGGCAGCTCCGCATCCCATCCAGGTGTCAGTAGAAATAATGGGAATAATATTTTAAGTTGGGATAAAAGTTTCACAAAACCTTTGATTGTTCATAAATTAACGACGATTCAAATATTCTTAAATCACGACCCATCCCTACCCATTAACTACATCATGCTAGAGTTAATGTTGGCATTTAACCACTTCCTCAAATTCATTACCATTAACTATGAATGCAAGCCCCTCTTATTTTATTGCGTTTAATAGGTCACGTTCACATACAGCCATTTCATAGCTAACACAGTAATCTAGGTGTGGCTAAATGGCTAAGTGTATTTCATATTGTATATTTCATCACTGTTAAAATATAAACAGTAAACATTAACCCATTTCCGAACTCATGATTAAAGTAGCTTAAAAATGGCAAAATACACATATTAACCGTTGTTCAGTAGTAGTCATTTACCATGAAATACAATGAAATATGGAAAGATGCCCTCAATAATTTTGTTATTCATTGTTATTTCAGTTTACGGTGAATCAAAAAATGTTACTAAAAGATAATGATTAACTGATTACCTGACATTATACAACTTACAACCCAGAGAAACATCAAAACAATGTTATAAGAGCTACTGAGCTTCCCACCTTAAGCCATTTGTCAGGAAAATAAGGATACTATGTAAATGAAATGAAATTCAGGGACAGAAAGTCTACATCCATAAGTGTAATGCTGGTATCAGAACACAAGAGTTTTACACAAGGACCACATGTGAGGGGGGCCTCGCCAACATGGCACTAGCTGCTGGGGAGGGAGGGCAGAGAGGGCCAATTCAAGCAGACAAAATGCACGAATGTAACTTTTAATCAGTGAAACACACCAACCAAGCTTTGCTGCACAATCTGGACTTTGATTTTGAAAATGACAAAGTTGATTACCCCAATGATGGAGTCCCCTCCCCTCCCCCTCCCCACCCTATACTGTATCTCCCAGGCCTCCCCGATTACGGGTTTTACTCTGCGCCCAGTGACCAGAGGGGGGGGCCCTGCTCCTTTGCTGACTATGGCTCCCTGGGGCCCCAAGCGGCTCAGATGCTGCACAGTGAGCATGCCACCTCCGCCTGCAACTCCCCCCTCCAGCACCTACACAGCCCGGATCAATTTAAGAACCCAGGTTTGTATATGCGCATCTATCTTATCCAAGTTTTGGAGTTTTTCAGTTTGATTCATGACATTATCCCATGTAGATGATCTAATCTTTTTTTTATATTCTTATTATTTTCATATTTGCTCTTCTTTTGTCAAAGAAAGAAAAAAATTCCCCCTTCAGGAAACCTTAAAAAAAAGTCTTGCTGACAAAATAGCATTGCATGTCCTTCTCCTTTTGTCAATTTTCTAATGTAGATTTTTCTGTTTCTTTGTGAAGTTATGTTCCAGCCCTTGCCTGCACATAAAGGGCCAACTCATACAGAATGTAAACCTTCATTTGCATGTGAACATAATAACTATGATATCAGTGAGTGTGCTGGCCTCTAACACAGCTGAAGTTGATGTGAATTTTTCAGCTGCAAAGGAACGAGTTAAGTGAGGGAGTGAGAGTGATTTTTGTTTGTCAAGCCCTTTAAGTATTTTAAGTGATAGAATGATTGTCCGATTTTTTTAGTTTTTGAAAGTCTAACTGGGATCAGAAGAAATTATGGACACTTTTGTAGACACTTAGAGGACAACATTTTTGCATAATAAAGCCATTACTCTCCAGCAAAATAACATTTTCATCTTTTTCTTATCTTACTTATGTAATCATAGCTTTCAAACGCCAGGGAAGAGACTCCACTGTCAAGTTAAATCTACTGCACATTGACATTTCAATACCTGCATGCAGTGAATAAAAGATATTAGAAAAGTCGTTTATTTGGGAGCATGCAGAATAAATTGCTCTTAACTGAATTAGCATTTCTGGGATTATTTCTTTTTTATTTTGATAATGAGATATTTAAAATCATGTTTGCACAGACATGACATACCACCAAAGTTCTTCATTTTGTTGTATATAAAGGAGGTCTATTTTAGTGGTGTGCCTCGGTGCATTGTGGGAGACGAGCCAGTGTCAGTGCTGACCTACACACAGCAGTTGGGTTCTCTTTCTCTGGAGACTCACAGGCCCCCTGCTGGGTTTGAAATGTGCTATAGCTTTCAATCTTGTACCTTCACTCTTGTGTCCCCACCTCCACTTCACAATAACAGCAGCCAGACATATTGCAAGCAAAAGTGGCTGTCCGCTCGCCCTTTTGGCCCAACAAAGTAATTGTGTAAGTGTTAGGCCAACTCTCCCCTTGATGGTTAAAGTGTTGGCCAGCTGCCTCGGGCAGATGTTGGCATTTCCTACAGACTGACTTTAGCACAGTGCATAGCAGAAAACATGGACAGGTTGCATAGGAACAGCTGTGCAGTTGTGAAGAGTTTCTTGTGCTTTTACTTTCTTTCTCACAACACTTATAGAAGTGAGGTAGCACCACATGCATGGTTCAACATACTCTTGACTTCCCGTAGATCTGTGAAGCTGTGTAAAGTGTTTTAATTCTTACACATTTGCATAGTACAGTGGAGTTAACTTCTTCTTTATATAACTGCGAATACACTCACCAATTCCCCTATTGAGTTTAAGGCCTGGTTATAGCAGGTTCATATTTGAAACATTATAGTGGACAGATGATTAGAAAGGGGTTTTAGTAAGTCAAAACCGTCCTGCGTTTTAGCAGAATTTTTTTCTTAGTTGGGAATGGAGCAGTTTTATTCTCACCTGACAGGAGTAGTAATCCTGAGTGAGTCAGCAGAGGTTGATTACATCATAACACAATTTATGTGCTTGTTGTCTGTGAAATAGACTTTATACTTGTAGCCAACCTCGACCCTATTGATGTGAAAATCTCATTAGAGTTCTCAGGAACACAATTTTGCTGTTTATTTGAAGGTTTTCTTTAAGTAGATAAGAACAATGAATGATTTTGAAAGTAGGAATAATTGTTTTTTGTGTACATTAGGTGTCTTATGATGATGATTACGAGCATAGTGAGTCATTTATCATGTCATAACTGCTCCTTACAAAGTGATGCAGATGGCTCACAGATTCCCAGCCTAAAAGGGGGATTAGGATTATTTCCATCTTCAATTTGATGGCAAATCTCATTGATAAATGCTTTTCTTTTATACTGTCTGTACTGTGGTACTTTACTGGAGTGAGTTAAAATGAAGTAAATACAAGCTAAAGACATTGACAGAGTCATGATGTAGACCATCATTACTTCAGGTCTTCCCATTTTCAAGCATCAAACATTTTTTCTCTCCAGACTTGTTTGTCCTTTGAGAACCAGAAACTCAAGCGTGAGAAAGACTCAGCACTATCAGTCCTTATTAACCAAAATCAAAATGAATAGTGACAGACACTAGTCTGTGTCACAGTTGGCTCTTCTTCTGAAAAAACAATCTGACCCACATTGTACTCGGGCTTGTTTTGCTCCAAAAGCTAAATACTGAACCAGAGCAGCCCCGAACATTTAAATGAAAAACTAAGCTTCACAGGGAGATGTGGGGTGAGACACTCTCTAATAAAAAATCACCAGTCATAGGAAATGAGGATTGCCATTTCAACTGGAAAAAAAAAAATCCTTAATTATATAATAAGGCAGCCTAGTGGGGCTGTGCAGGCGAGATAAGAGCAGAAGCTGCACACTGTTTAAAGTCCTCACAGTTAAACAGAGGGTCAACTCTACTAGATGTGTGTTTAGTGAGATGGCTTCATTTTTCTCGAGTGTTATACATGAGTATAGAGCTTGTTTAAGGTGTGTCTCTTAATCCTGACCTGTCTAATAAAGCTCTGGTAGTGTTTTGTATAACATGGTGACATTGATACAGTTTGTACACTGCGTTTATCTGCATCAAAACATTGGAAATATCCCAGTTATATTCACTATTCTGACACTACAAGGGCCTCCTTGTCCACAAACAATACAGAGCGTTTTCTGTGCTCTTGAGTATTTTTCTTTTTAATGCAGTCTTTTTCCCAGTCTTGTCTTTGAATAAGGGTTAGACAGAGGGTTATGTGAAGCTGACAGCAGAGGAGATTGCTGTTAAGAGATCACAGCGTTTTTCTTTCTCCCTGCCTGTTTTTTTCCCCCTGCTTCGCCAGTGTTGTTGGCCTTTAGTAGGCATCTGGATTTTCAAAAGACATTTTATTAGTCTGAGTTGCTCTTACTCACAGGGTAAAGGTGGTAAGTCATGTACAGTATTTCTTTTTTATCCCCCCTTGAGTTCGGACCTGCAGAAGAAGCCGGGTCAAGCTTTTATATTTCCCCCTCATGCCTCTTTTCTCTTGTCTCACATGCCGCCTTTTGTTTTATGCCTGGAGTTACATCAGCAGCCTGAAAAGCTGAGACACACAGCTGAAAGTGTGGAGAATATTTTTAGCGGGTCCTTACCAGCGTCTATGAATCACTTGGTTATTAAGAAAAGCTTAAAAGTCTGGTTACAAAATGATCAAATGAAGTCAAAATATTGAATGTTGTTCAACAATGTTGTTTTCCAAGTTCTCCTTCACATTATGCATGTTCAACATTTACACTGCAACCTTACTAGTTTAATAGCATGGTGGAAGTCGTTCCTAGCAGTGTGCTTGTTTTGCGTTTGTGCATGAATCTACAAAGTGAATGTCACTCCTATGCATAAGACACAGCATGTAGATTATATTCAGAATATCATACTGGATTCAACACTGATTTTGGCTTTTAAAAACCATGTTCAACCTTTATCCTGTGCCATCCTGTTAGATGATATCACATGAAATTGAATTTATAGTTGTTAAAGCAGAAAGTATCTGTCCATTGAGACAACCATATGAATCCAGTCATGTGTTCTTTTATTTAAATTTGCCCCATAGCAAGTAAGAATTGAACGTGAGTGTTCTTTTTTTTCTTTATAAACAGCTCTGCTCTCTTCTGTGTTTGTATGCAGGCGCTAACCCTTCAAGGCCCGGAGGTTTCCCTGGTGCTAACAGTCCAGGGCCTGTGGCTGACCTGTACGGACCCAGCAGCCAGGACTCTGCCGTGGGAAACTACATCAGTGCTGCTAGCCCCCAGCCCGGCTCTGGGTTCGGACCCAGCATCACAGTGAGTACTTAGATGCAGACTTTCTTTTGCTTGTTGAGCTCAGCTGCCTTTTTTTTTTTTTTTTTCTGTCAGCATAACATCACTAAAATCAGAAACTAAGCCAATCAGGCTGTTTGTGGTTGTGACTTCATGTAAAACAGTTTAATATTTGCATTTTTGTAGCTTAAATAAGCACTTCCTGACTCTTAGCAAATATGCTAAATCCAAAAAAGCTCAAGCAACCATTCATTACTGACCATTAGCTTGCATTATGTCTCTTCTGCTATTGAGTGCAGAGGTCCCATAAGCATGTGGTACATCAGAGTAAACCCTGTCCGAGCCCTCAAAGTTATCTGTGTTAAACACAAACGTGTATTCCCCTCAGCTGTTGCACAAATCACCTCACTTCAGACTCTGTGTCACCTTCCCAGAACAAATTCTCTTTATTTTTAGAAGCCCATCTGTCCCAGAGCTTGAGCTTGCTCTGTCACCAGGACAAAAGCTCCCAAGCAGCTTTTGTCTCTCCCAGTGTCCTTGTCCAGGTGTAGTGGCTCAGCCAGGTGCTGTTGCAGGGTGCAGTGTCCACTTATAGGTGTAACAGTAGACCATGTTTACTGCCTTTAGAAGTGTGTCCTGGCCTGTGTGTGGCTTTAGGTGATGTGCCACTACAAAATGCTTGGCAGGCCTCAACTCAGGTGTTACTGCCAATGCAGCCATAGTCTGAGAGGACAGTGGTGCTTTATTATTTTTGAGGGATATTACCTACAAGATAGATTATATTTTTATTATGACTGCAAGATTTCAAAAGCTCATTTTAAACCCTTTAAAGAAACTTACTAGGGACTTCAACTCAGCTGACTTAATAAGAGATCATACACAGTAAATCAATGTTTAATAAAGAGTATCTGTCACAATGTAAGGTAGCATTATATACAGAAAATAACTAACTTCTTTTTACAGATATTCTGTTTTATGTTTATCCTTTTTTCATGAATAAATGGACAAGGATCTCCAAAAGATGCCTCAATCAGCTTTTTGTTTACTGATCTTGTGTTTTTTTTTGTCCACCTCGGACCTCTCTGAATAATTAATCTTAAATTATAGAATCTGAATATTGTGTCCCCTAGTGAGGTGAACGAGGGCTGAGCTCTCAGTCTCCCTGCCTTTCCTGTTCGCCATGCATGTTTGCGCTTTTTTACTGAGTGACGCAGTACAGGTTATGAAAATAACACCTGCTTTCTCAAAGAAGCTAATTAATGCAAGGCTTAACTGACGTAGAATAACAACAAGCCCATTAGTACCGCAGGCGAGCGCTGCAAGACTACAGGGTGACGACACCCTTCCAAAAATTATAGACCGCATCATTAAATTAAAATTTCTGCAAAACTAACCAGAAAGTAAAAGGAAGGTTAATGCTGGATGTTTGTGATGTTCTGCCTATTCATGTATTTACTTATAGATGAAATGGAGGAAGCTTTTTGGTATTTTACAATTCTATATGTGAGGAGAAATGTTACCTTTTTTTGTGCATCTCTCAGAAAAATCCCAAAGGAACATTTGTGCATCGCATTGAAACATTAGGACTAATGGTGCAAGGCTTAAAAAGGGTGTGCGACTTATTGTTGTGTATAGGGGGTGATGTCACTCGGGGCACATGTGCAAATTGTTCATGAGAGACTTAAACAGTATTTATTCATTCCAATAAGTGTTTGTAATTGATTTATGATACCCAAAGTAAAAACCGAGCTTAACAGGAAAAACACATTTTATTGGCTTTTTGCCTCCCTAAGCAAAGCCTCTTTTATTAATTGTTTTAGGTCCACTGGCTATCTGCCATAATCTGTTGGTTTCAGTGGAGGAAGCAAAATATTTGTCATGAAAGACCGGGCTGGCTCATTTTCAAAGTAGATATACCAGCAGATAGTTTACAGATGGAAATGAGGCGATTTGTTTCCATTATTTTGCATTTGTTTCAACAGTTTGTAGCCACACTTGTACACACTTGAAAAATGTAAAACCTAGACTTGTGTTAACCACAAAAGCTACAAAGGCTTTTTTTTTTTTTTTTTTTACTGCTAAACAGGGTCACAGGCTTTGTTTTAAAAAAAAAAGCCCTTGACACCGTTTTCACTGTTTTTACTAAACACATCAAATGCAGGGGAGCTTTTGTGGTCCCTCCACCGATTGTGAAATTGTGCCTGTGATACCTGGCACTAAATCAGCACCTCTGAATCACCGGTTGAATAAAACAGAGGGCAATAAAGCAGAGAGGTGATGTGACTTCCTGCTCTCAGCCAGATGATCTCTCTATTCAGAACATTTAAATCCGGGCATGATTCAGAACTCAAATGTGCTTCATAATTCATTTTCTTTTTCCTGAGGTTGCTGCTGAACTGATAACGCGTCGGATCATCATATGTCACAACCTCATGGATGACTTCAGAGTCGCTGATTTGTAGCTCGGTCTCACGCTCCAGTGATTTTATTAATCCCTTTAGCCAATATCAAAACAGCCTCTGTGAAGAAGAACTAATGAACTTAACTGTTTTTTTTTTATGCACGACAATTAGAGTGCAATTAGCTGATTGGAGTGATAAAGACAGATAATCGCTGTGGAAAGTGCTTCTCTTTTCTCTGCTGTATTTGAATCCAAGGATTTCTTCAGACCTGTCAGCAGCAGTACTATTCACAGCATCCTGATTACTGAGCTGCTAAAGAACAGCATTCAATACTCCAAAACACACTGATCTCACTAATACAGGTTTATGATCCTGTTTTCTGCATGATTTCAGATTCAATCAGTCTCGTATGTTGGCATGAATTGAGGATTGTGTGTTTATTTCAGTCCTTTTCAGGCCCAAAATCGTCAAATGCAGCAGCTTGGTCATAGGCAAAACGCTTCACTTTACTCTGTAGTAGAGCCCGACCGATCAATCAGCCAGCCCATAATAGTACATGATTATTGATATCGGCTACTTTTATATATCGCCGATATAACTAAGGCTATTCAATTTAAATTTCTTATTTATTTTTATATAGTCATTATTTATAATTCAGTGCAGTGTTTGATCTAAGGAAGATATTGACCAATATATATCGGTATCATTATTGTTATTCTCCCTTGTGTTAGCATCACACCATAGTGACAGCATACGTATTTTTGGACGTATTTAAATGTAATAAATACCTTATCTTTTTCCAAAGTGAAAGAGCCGTAATGAGGGGTAACGAGCTGCGATATGTTACGTCAGATCCAGCGAGGCGGAACAGAGCTGTGTGTTTGTGCATACCTAAATGTGTGTGTGTATGTGGAGCTACCGCTGTGTGCTCACAGGCCGTATCTTTAACGCTATTCTCAGGATTTCGCAGCGTCTTAACGCCCTGTGATTGAACACACTGTGACACAAATATTACACATATGTGGGTGCACTCTGTAAGTACAGGGGCGTTTTGAGGACTGAACTTGGTTACAGCGCTCGTGCAGAATCGAGTCTTTAAGTGGCTGAAAATGTTGAAAACTGCTGAATGTCCAAAAGCCATTAGTGTGAAATGTGTTTCTGCTTGCTTTATTTTGAAATCAAACTGGATGTTTTCTGATTATTATCAATTACTTTACAGATTTCTTTTGAAAGTCTAATTTAAAGTTGCATTTTTTTTATTTTTTTTTGCTAACCTGGGCCTTGAGCGCTGCCTGTGCCAAACTGACACTGATTAATCCCTATACTCACAGTTGAACCTACGGGGGCCACAGACTTGGGTTGCTGCATTTGACAAGTTGGGGTTGATAATTTGTTTTATATTATTATTATCCCTTTTTCTTTTTCACTCATTATGTTAATCTATTATCATTGTTACCTGAAAAGTGATTTGAAGGTGTACTATATAACTCTTTAACATCTTTGACCATGTCCTGCTTCCTGTAGCCATGTTTTCTCTGTGTCTCTGTTCCAAAATTATAACCTGTTTGATATTTGTGACGATGTAGTCTCCTGCTCTGCTTCTCTGAACATGATCAAACTGAATCAAAAAGTTCACAGTTATGCTAGCTGGAAAAATGAAATGATACTCACGTTTCTCTCCTTGAAATGCATACTGACAAACGCACTAACTGTACACTTTTAGGGCCCGTTGATTGCGACAGCTTTTACAAATGGATACCATTGAACAGGTGGCCGGTTGCCATCTCATCAGAGGTATTGCATTTTATTTACTGTGCATTGATATCAGTCTCTCTCTCTCTATGTGTTCATCACATGATTGGTTGTCTATTCACCCCTCTCAAAATGACGAGCTGGTAGTAAAGTGTGTGTGCGTGTGTGTGTGTGTGTGACAGAGGGTGTATGCTGCCACAAATTGGGAGGCCTCTGTTGTCGAGGTAGTCAAAATAAACAATTGGGCAGTTATTTAAAACTAATTCAATTCTAAGACATGTGTGTAACTACTTAAGTTTTTAGCACCATGAAACACACACACACTGCTAACAGCTCTGCATTTATTCCTTTTTCTGTCTTATTAACCAGTAAGTCCCTTGACATAATAAATGGCCACCCTTGAACAGTCTGTGATATTTACAATTCTTTACAGACCCCCCTTTTCTGTTTTTGACCTGCTTACATGACCTCTGCTTTTGAGGGGGCAGAATTCTTCTCACATTTCTCCACACAAAAAAACAGATCGATTGACTCAAAAACCAAAAATTTCTATGAACTGAATATTTCAGTTTCATCATGTTTATTTTGTCCCTGTAATTCCAGCCAATAATGTCCCTCATACTGTGTGTACAATAGAATCACTAAAACCCATTCAGTATGAGAGCTTTTTGTCTGCTTTCGCCTCCTTTTCATAGATACACTGTGTGATGTGTTGACCATCATTGTGCACATTTAGTTTTTTGTTTGCTTTTTTTTTTTTTTAATAAAAGCAATCCAACCACTTAAATATTAGAAAGTAGCTGCACATGCATGTATAAGACTAAGCCATTGAGGGATGTAACTATTAGATATAGAGCTTTTAAATGCTAACCTACATGCTCCTTAGTAGGATGGTCTTTACTTTAGTTATGTGTTCTAATGTTATGCCTGTAGCAAGTTCTGCTGCAGACATATCAGCGCCTCATTAGAATCCAAAATATATTTCCCATTACTGTATATAAAGATGGTTGACTAGTCTCCACCTCCTCCTGTTGAACAAAAGTGAAGCCAAAATATCCCTGGTGACGGGCGCCAACTTCTTGTGCTGTCAATTGCCGTTTTTACTGTTAAGGCGGCAGTGGCTCAGTGCTAGAGTTGGTCATCTCGGGGGTTTGATCCCCACCTCCTGTAGTCACATGTAGACGTGTCCCTGGTCAAGACATTGAACCCCAAATTGCTCCTGCTGTTAATCCAGCATCATGTAAATGGAACAGTATTGATGGACAGCTGGGCACTTGACAGAGCAACCTCTGCCATCAGTGAGTTAGTGGGGTGAATCAGTGAATGTGACTTCTTGTGCAATCAGAAGACTGGAATAGCAACATTTACCATTTAACATGGAGGAGGTGAGTTTTTTCATCTTTACTGCATCCAGTTGGGGGAGCGCTAAATGTTTTGGCTTCACTTTTGGATAGCAGTCATGTTGTCCATCTTTTCATACAGTCTGTGCTCTATATCCACATATTTTTGTTGTAGTGTCAGGAATTAAGCAGATATGAAATGACAGTCGTCTAATGCTGCTGCTTTCTTTTTTGTTTTCTTTTTTCTTTATCACCCAGCAGAGTATATCTGGTGGCCCAGGAAAGACAGGACGAAGTTTCTAATTGGCTTTGTGTGCAGGTGATGCTATCCAACTTCAAGCACTACAGCATCACCCGAGGAAAAAGAAACGAAAGTTGGAACCACATGAAGAAGAAAAGAAAACGTTAGTCATCTCAGAAAAATAACAACTGCTGTACTATAATCCAAACCTCCTATACCTTTACGACCTGGTTTGGTATGATGTTTCACGTCGATTTCATTCACCTGTTTCCTTTCCTCTGTTTGTTTTTGATTAGCTTTTAGGAAGTCATCTTAGTTGAACCTTTAATTTTGTGTCATTTTATTTAATCTTATAGTATATTTGTGTAGATGGATTTTGTTTGAATATGGGGGTCATAGCCAAGAATATCTGCAAGTTATGTCTTCATCTTTGTATCGGTGAGTGTACCAGAGAAACGATTGGATGTTTCATTCAGTCTTTCCACAAATAAAAAAGAAACTCGGTGTGGAGAGACTCGGAGAAAAAAAATCAGTTTAAAGGAAAATTTCAAGAGGGTATCTAAGTAATAAATCTTAGTAGCTGTTTTATTTCGTGTGATGTCGCATTGTTAACCATAATTACCTATTTTTGGGCAATACAAAGAGGACTCCAATATTTTTATGGTCCTTTTTTATAAGTGTTGTTTTTGTTGTTTAGAAATATATATATATGCTATAACAAATTTCATATAACTACATTGTGAATTCAAACTTGAGAAAAAGAAATGTAGCTGTACATATTATTCCAGTCACTGCATATAACCAACTCAGTGAGAGAATAGCATATTTTTGTGATGGTGTGTCAAAAGAAAACATGTTATAGCGTGTGAATAGAAGAAGAAAAAAAAAACTGTCAACAGTTATTAATCTACCTTTGTTTTGTGCTGGAAGACGACCCCAGAGACAGAACACACTTTTGCTCTGTAAATACTGAAGCTGAATAATTTTACAAGTGTCATACCAGCAAAATTTACAAACAGAGAGTTAAGTCAACACAGGTTTCAAAGAAATAAAGGAGCCTGACGGTATCTTTTGTTTGAACTGTTGAGATATCGGTATCATTTCAAAGAAGAAGAGAAAAAAAAAGACGATTTAATCCAAAGCACACTGTACTTAGAGGTGAAGATCAGAACTTGAATCAGGCATTTTACAGTGCTCTGTGCATTCTGACACTTTTATACTGAGAGGAACTTGTTAGTCGTACGTTCTTGTTTGTGTCATCCTGCTTGTTCCTGATGAATTTCTTCGGAAAGAAACACAATATCTGGGCTCTTCTGTTACGCGAGCCCTTTTAATGTAACGCTTGTTCTCTGAATCCGTTCTTTTTTGGAATGAATTAGGAAAAAGTCAACGTTTTGATACCATACCTCAGCCTTTTTGACTTCTGGCGTGGAGTCATTGGGCAGGTTTAATTTATTCTCGTGGTTAAAAACAGAATGAAAACACTGAAAGGTTAATAAAGCGAGTAATCATTGCACTGTGAGTAGTGAAGTACAGGCCTTTTTTTCCTATTTGCACATGTATATGCTGGCTTTTCAAAACGGCCCTGTGCTTTGGGATAGTATGAAGGATTTATGGGTTAATGTATTCTCGATGAAAGCGTTTGTGGCGTTGGAAATATAACTGATATGTTGCAGTGTACACTTGGATTTCTTTCTCTATTAGACCCACGTCTCATCTAAAGATACTTATACAGGGTCAACAGAGTACACTGAATGATTCACTATCTGTCGCTGCACCAGCTTTTACACAGTGTGTGTGCTAAATCATGTTACTCAAACAATTATTAATAATAATAATAATAATAATAATAATAATAATAATCATCATATTTTCCAGAGTGCAGTCCGTTTTTTAGAGTCATCCATGGAATGAGTGGTTGTTTTATTTTGAAAGGACTTTACCTGCTGCGGATGTTTGTTGTTGTTTTTTTATTTTTACCCCATTCTTGTTTGGTTTGATTTGATTTCAAAACAACCAGGTAAAGAAATATGCTGGATACTTTTACAGTAAATGAAACGAAGGTGTGATCAAGTAATAATTGAAACAGTAAAGAGAAAAAAATGACCCTTGTAATGTTTAAATGTAAAAGAAAATAAGAAATACAAATCTATAAAAAAAAAAAAAAGAAAGATGCTTCTTTGCTGATTTCAAGTTTAATCCGAGTTTCATTGATACTTTGTGGTTTATATATGAATAATTGTAATATACTATTAAAATGTACTGTGCATCCATTGCTTTCTCTCTTTCCATTCCCCATCCTCAGAGATCCTCCTTCTTTTTGTTGCTCATTCATGTATTTCATTAGTGTGTAAAGAAATCACAGTTAACTTGTAAACAGAGTGCTGTCTTTGATACCAGTGTAGTGGTCTTTGTTGTTCTCCCTTTGCTCTACCTCTCCTTTCCCTCATATCTACCCCCACCCCACCTCCCCACCCCATGCTCTTTTTCTATCTCCTGTAAGTACAACAAGTAGATGTTATATAGGACTCATTAATATAATACTCGTAGTGAATAGTGGATTTAGGACTCAGTCAAGATAGACCTTTATCTTAATGATCATGTTATTCAGATATTTGCAGACTCTTCTTTTCATAGAGGTTCATTGTAATTTATTCCCTGTATGTTTGACTTTTTTTAGTTTCTGCCACTCTCACATCGTTTCAGCTAACCAAAGCTCTCACGGTTGAACAATAGAGGAAGCGTCGCTCTAAGAAGGAATTGTTCACGAGGCATTATTTGGATCCCCACCCTTGAATGTTTTAAAAGGGGTGTGCCATACTACCTTAAATGCTAACGCTAGATATGCAAAACTTTAATTTTGGGTCATTTGTCAAGAGGGATACAAGCTAAAATCATGGAGAATAGATGTTATGTAATAAAACAGTCATAATTTTATAAGAATCATAGAAATGATTACCATAGAAGTCACAATATCAGTCACAGAGTGATGAAATAACTACTTTCAGCATTAGAAATGTCCCAGATCTGCCACATTTATCATAAAGCATACTCTGGACTTCATCTTTTCTTTCTCGGTTTAAAAATGTAGCATTATGCATTCTAATGATCTTCATCTTAATTGGGAACTGTTTTTAGTTTTTATCCGATATCAGTGCAGTCCACACATTTCTGAATGAAAGAGGCATTACTGTAGAATTGAAGTAAAAACTAGTGTTATAGCATCTACTGGGCAGTCTTAAGGAATATTTTGAATTCATGTTGGACCAGCACCATAAAGCTTTGACTGATGGCTAAGCCAAATAAAAGTAGCAAAGATTATATTTTCACAACCTGCAGCATGTCATCCTTCAGCACCTGCTGGATTCACATGAGCAGCTAATGAAACCTGTTCAAACAAATACATTCAGTTAAGTAGCCCAAACTGTGTGTACACTCCACGTTATTCTTCCAGTATCATAAAACAAAATGTAAGTAATAATGCAGTTGTTTCATTAATTCACCCTTTGAGCCCTTACAGTTGAATACTGGGACATTAATAAGAACACAAATGGACTCATTATATCTAAGAGACCGTCAGGTTGTTGGAAATAAAATCATTTGTAGATTATTTGTCTTGGAAAAAGAAATTAAAGTGGTTAAATAAAATCTAGGCTTTCCCATTAACTATAAGACAACAAAGAAAAACCGGGTTAATTATTCCAAAGATATATTTTCAACTCTAAATGCTTCAACTATTGGCACATTAAAGTGTGAAAATATCACATCACATCACAACACAACACAACCAATGGATAAAATAGGAATAATTAATTTCAGTTAACCCACTCACATAAACTAGTTGATTATTATTCTGAAGGGATAACAGGAAGTCAATGTCCAGTTCATTTTTTTCCTCGATTTATCTAAAATGATATATAAATCATTAACTGGTTCTCAAACGTCCTACAAACTGATACAAGAAGCTCATCCAGAGCTGAATTAAATTATCCACAAGTGCTCGAATATAGATTGATTTTGTTTGTTTCATTCCCTTGTGGCTCTTAGATAATGAACCCTCTTTGACGAGAGGAGAAGAAGTCAATCTTGAAACGGCTCATTTTCCCTCACACCATATGAACTCCGGTTGTTTTGTGATCCTGTAGCTTGGACTTTAAGGTAGCATGGCTCTGTTGCTGTAATTTCATTTAATCTCAAACTGACAGCAGTTTACAGCTGATGAATGTTACACATCTTAGTAGACTAGCTTATCCATTAGGGAGAGGGGAGGGGTCTTGGTTTAAAGAAAAAAAAAGAATCAAAAAATTAAAAAAGTCAACCTGAGAGGTGTTGACATTTGTAGTGTACTACCGTATCCATTTAAACTTGAATCTCGAGGCAAGTGCTAGGCAATGGCCAAACTATTTCTCCTTAGGGGGGAATTCACGCCCTGAAATCACACCGACCTGTGAGGTTTCTGTCTCCTTGGGTTCAAATCTGTTTTATGAATATGAAAAAGTAGAGACATCAGTCATGGACCGTTTCAGGCTCAGTTAGTTAGACCGGCTTTCATTGAACGTTTCTGAGCATTTATACCTTCAAAGGGTTTTTCATAGTGTTGCTGATGGTTTTAAACCAGACAGTGTGCCCTTATCTCTGAGAGATAGTGGATACTGTCAGAGTGACCACAAATTTAGTCTCCCAGCCCACAAAGTGACTCTCACTGTACACACTGTAACCATCGTTTATAGTGCTGGCTCTCTTGATAGAGGATAAAACAAAGATGGCTTCATGTTCACAAATCCAACTGAACTCCTCAAGGTGACAGAAAACACACAAGTTGAACTGTACTGATGTGTTTTGGGGTGAATTTACCCTTTAGTCCAAAACCATTGCCATCCCACCCATACTCATTTTTAAAGATAAACACACAATTGCAATATATATATATGTGTATAGATGAATATATACTTGCAATTTGCACTCATTTGATTAGACTGGAGACCTCAGCTGTATACAGATTTTTCCTCTCACACACACACAGGTTCATTATTAGTTTATGTTCACCCATGTCGTGTTGTGTTCAGAGCAGACAGCTCGGCCTGAAGGAGAGCCTGCAAGCTCTTCAGAGTGCACGGGCGTCAGTGTGTGGCTTTGCTGTGCTTCCATGTTTGTGCACGGAGCTCTCCACACTGCCGTCGGCCCATTCCTAACACTTGCCCCCTTTTTTTTATGTTAACCGACTTTTTATGGCGAGAGACAGACAGACTTGACTGACATCTGAAAGCATCTTTCAGGTTATCATATGGCTTGCTTAAGCCCTGTTGTAAATTATACTAAAAAGAAAAAAATAATAATACATGGATGGGGGTCTCTCACATATCAAATGTGGAAAGTCTAATTTTATATTTGTATTTTCAAATAATAATATTGACAAAAAATGTCTGTGAAAGGTTTCCATCCTCTACTGTGGTCCAGAAATTGATGTGTCTGTCTGGAAAATAAATAAAATAAACTGGATTGTTATATGACTTGTTTTCATGTTTCATTGTATTTTTATATGTATTTTAAAACATCGTATGCACTGTCCATTTAGAAAAGATCAAAAAATTCAACTGCAGTGATTCAATCTTCATAATTATGAAGAGAACTATTTCTTCAAAGAGGCTTCCCTTTTTATTTTTTAGGCATCTGCTGACATACCATAACTGAAAACTGTACATATATATATATACATATACATATATATATATATATATATATATAATTATTTTTTAGGTGTTGCATTTGCTAAAATGTATTCTACAAATGTGTTTTCCTTTAATGCCACATTTTCACTCAGCATTTCAGCTCCGGGATCCTCTGAGGTTGCTCTCAAGTCAGCAGGATTAATAGATCCTGAGCTCTAAGATGCATTCAGGGACCCTGTGAACAATCGTGCTGGTGTGTTATTCTGCTGCCCCTCAGTGGTCGCTCACAGCGCTGGGGAAAGAGATACAGCAGCATTTTCAGATGAGGATCACAGCATCCCATCAGTGCTTTATTTTTTCATCAGCGGCATCACATGGAGAGCATCAATATTAGCCGAGGCTCAGGGAATAAACAGGCTGAGGATGTGATGAGTAGATGAGCAAACAGGCGGCTGCATGACAGGCCTCTTAGAGATGTACAATGGATAGGAGGGAGATACACACACACACACACACACACACACACACACACACACGCACAGAAAGTCTCAGGGTTTACCTCTGATGTGTTTGTCACAGTGTTTGGAGAATTTCATTTCATATGTCAGAAACAAAAAATCTGAGTCAAATTCTGAGGTGAAGCAGAAGAATAAGTCACAGTAAAAGTATAAATAGTTTCCGCAACGTTCCCTCAAGAAATACTTTTTTTTGTATCTGTTTTCAAAATATTGTAAATGTTTCATTAAAGAGACTCCCGTATCTGGTAATGAAAACAACAGACAAAGACCATTATAATATTTAGATGCAAAGATTATTAATATGCATACATAATAATAATTATGAAAAGAGCTAAATCAATTTTAGTGCATTTCTGGAATTCTAAGAATGCCTTTTTTTGAATGTGAAGCATAATGTTTGTGTTGCATTTAAACTCGGGGATCAGGTTTTAATAATGCTTGTCAGGTAAGACCAACAGTCGGACAGCTTCATCACTCATTCAGACAAGGTGATCTATAACTCTGACTGAGATCAATACTGTTCCCAGCTCTGTTTTTCACAGCCGAGGCACTACGAGTTTTAAATCACACTGTGTGTGTGTTAGTATAATGAATGTATAATTGTCTGGACTATCGTTTCACTTTCACAGAAGATGCTTTTGATATTTGGCTTTTTTTTTCGTCTGACAAAGGATTGTGGAGCTCAGTCACAAGGTTTATGCGTATATAAATCTCATACAAACATTTTTAAAATATGGGTATTAATGTTTAAATAAATTGGACACTTACAAACATGTTCTGCCCCTTTTAATGGCTGCAGTTTGTCCAGCTGATTTTGGTCACTGTAGTTAGCACTCACCACCAAACACTTGATGCCTCCGCTGTCTGTGTTCTTAACTCACAGTCAGCCTAACTGGTTGACCTTTCCACTCCACCTGCCTTTAATTAAGTGCTAATTAAAAGTGCCATTATGATCAGAGAGCTCGGCTCTCGTCAGCCCATAATACGACGATTCAGGTCTTTGTTGGAACACTGCAAGACAATCAGGCGTCATTATGGAGCTAAATGTCAGCTCACTGCAGAAAAGGGGAAGCTGTTGTTAATGTGTGGCAGCAAAGTTTGTTTTGAAGACAAAATGTTGTGATATTTGAGCAGCAGGCACCACATTATGAATATGTATCGTCATCTGCATCTTTAATGGGTTTGTATTTTACATTTTTACTGCTTAACATTGAACAAAATCATACAATTTGGCACAGAAAAATCACCAAATACGGGCGTTTGGAGCAGCATGTCACCAGCTCATTTGAAGGCCGTATACCTCACACCATCCGCTCTGTGTAAATTTCCCATGGGTCTTTGCTAACAGGCTGAATGTGACAGCTCCTGGCAAACACAGAAACAAGCCACTGTGTGCAGAGGATGCAGCATGACAACAATGCTGCAGCAGCTGTGGAGGTGAAATGAATGAGTGCTGGTTCTAGAGGAGGGTCTGCTGCCTGAGAGGAAGAGGAGAGGGATGAAGAATACCTGGATGCCATGCATATTCATGCTGCAGGAGACCCACAATCCTCAGCCTGCGAGGACACTTCAGGGCCCCTCAGCATTTTTTTAACACTAATTAAGAGCCAGTCTGAGCTGTTGGCATGTTTAATTGCCAATTACAGGTAAGGTGAGCTATAGATGAAAATGACAGGTATTTATATGCTACATCAGCCTCAATAATCAGCCTGTGTTTAAACCTTGAAAATTGGACTGGAATGAAAGGTTGGGAAGCATCCAGGATCCTCACACAAGCCTGGCATTGTAGGAATTCAAGTGCAATAATGAGCAATGTTCAATGGATATGCACTTAATTGTATGTGCATCACTAAATTATCTCCCCGCACAGCCATGTAATGGTTGCTCCTCTTTTGAAGCGTAAAATTTTTTTGACAGAGCTGTGTAATAGAGTCAATAGTTGATGTGCAGACTGCTGTGGATGGGGGAGACGAGGCACTCAGGTGGCTGTTTCCTCGCAGACTGCAGGCCTAATGTAGCCTTTGGCATGGAAATTGACGTGACATTGATGGGCACTCTCCCGCCAGCAGAGAGGCACGCGCCTGCACAGCCTTCCAATTCACTAATAATTGCTGATTAAAAACTAGTTAAGAGTCCATGAAAACTCAAATGTGCATTAACCAAATGACCTTGTGGGAATGGCAAACAGGCAGCAGCCAAGAAAGCAGACGGCGTCATGCGTGGAGCCTCTGTCCCTGGACTGTTTCTGAGGAGGAAACAAACAGGAGGGCGCTGCCAAGACTATTGAGTTTCTTTCAAAATGAAGTTTAGTTGTTTCATAGACTTCATCTTTATCTTTTTCAATTATTATTGAGCTGATAGAACTTTTTTCCAAGAGGAGATTGTCAATCAACTTTGAAATAATCCAAAACTGACTGATGTGACTTAAAAATGAAATCACACAATTAAAAATCTTCTTCCATAGATGTAGATGTGGATAATCTAATATTGTCAAGAACAAGTATCTTTGTTTCTTTCAGATTCAGTCAAAGGACATCATCAATAAAATCTATGTTTTATATCACTGTTACTTCATCACTTTAGATTGAGCGTCTCCCTGCTCCTTGATGTTTGTTAAGATCGTGAAGTGTTTTCTTATTCTTCATGGAAAATTACAATGAAATGAAATGACTCAATAAAATGTATTTTATTGTGCAATAACCAAATCTCTAGGGGGTAATATAACAATAATCACTATAATTAAATATATTTCATTATTCCCCTAAAACAACATGTGATCATGAATCTGGAGATGAGTTAATCGTCTGTTCAAACTGTGAAGATCTTCTCATCTTTTCCCTGTAGATTGATCGTGTTATCACACACATTCAACACAAGGCTGATCATTGAACTGGAAGAAAAAGAAGAAAAAAAGAAACTTTTATCTCCAACATTTTTTCCACTCAAAGTAATTATGGCCTTCATGTTGTGTCCTGTAAGCTGTCTGATTTCAGCAGTATGAAGAGGCCATAAACTAACTGACACAGAAAATTCACATATTGTCTCCCTTTTCTCTCATATTATCCACCAGATGAGGCATTACGAGCTCACAAAGGCCGTCGCTTTTGGCCTCGATCACAGAGGATGCAGCTGTCTGTTCATTGTTCATCATCATTGTCTTCATGGATCTGATGCTGTGGAATCAATAGCTGCCTTAGAGCAAACTTGTGTGCAGCAGACTGGACTGTAGAAGCAGGTGAGACTGTCGATTATTACCTGAGGACAGAGAGAAAATACAAAGTGAAAGCCTTGGGGTGGGTAAAGATGTTGGTGTTGATGGCATGATTACTGGTGGATTAATGATCAGTTGGCTGGCTTCTGCAGATTCTGGCGTCACTTTCCAGCCTGTGGACTTTGCCTGTGAAAAATATTCCTCCATGCTCCTTGTGCTCCCTCTCCTCTGGCCTGCCAAAACTATTATGACAGCAATTAAATGGATGAGAAATGAATAAATGTGTAGGTGGGAAGAACGCTGACCGGTCAAGAGGCACACTAAAGCGAATGCTATATTTTCATACAACAGTTAGAGGGCTGATTCATTTTCACTTGACATATCAAAATGTTTAATTTAAAACCTGATGAGGATTATTTTTCATCATATTACAACATCTTTTTTGCCTAAATTATTCATAACTAAACTAGATGTGATGCAGACTAATGCAATTATTGCATTTTTTGCCATACATTTTGAAAACCAGTCAGAGAAATTGCCTCAAAAGGACACTTTGACACCTGAATTTTTAAGGTAAGAGGGGCATCACAGCACCGTGTAATCCATTTGTGATTTGTTATCTTCATTAAATGCTTCTATAAAGCATTGCTGTTAAAATACAAAAGATCTCCATGCTTTTTGAAGCAGATGAAAAGCAGACAAAATCAGTTTTAGCGCCTCTAAAGTCACTGCAGATACTTGAGAGAGAGCTTTAAGCCAAGCATGCATGAGAGGGAAACGATGCATTTCCACTGGTTAGCACTGCATACAGAGGTTTTTTTTTTTTAAATCAGACACAAGGTGATATGTGTGAAATCTCAAGTTATTTGACATTATATCTGCGTGTGAGAAATGTTCCAGAGATTTTCATAGGCAAGGTCACGCTCAAGGTCATTTTATATCTCATCAGGGAAATTTAATAAGCAGCACAGTAATAATCCATTTAATGCATGACTATTTAATGGATAGGAATTAAGTAACAAATTCAACACAAACACAACAGTAACAGCATAAAACACTGCATTATTCCTCCCCCAAAAATATAAAGCAGTTTGAGCAAAGAAACAATTGAATTTCCTGTAGTTACAGCTTAATGGCTGCAATAAAATAAGGTGATATAGTTTAAATTTCTTTAAGTATTTATTATGCTCTGTTTGTGATGGAGAGCGCAAGAGGCAATTCCAGGCTTTAGCAGCATGCTTTCACTATTTATGTTTTTTTTTCTTGTGTGTGCGTGCGTGCATGCGCATGTGTGTGTGTGTGTGTGTGTGTGTGTGTGTGTGCGTGTGTGTGCGTGTGTGTGTGTGTGTGTGTGTGTGCGTTTAGACAACACATGCTCTTATCAATCTCTGCACAATAACAGAAAACAATTTGCTAATGTTTTGAAAATAGCTTTCCCTCGCCCTGCTCCAGCATTGAGAGATGTATGCACAATTTCATAAACACAATCAGCGCGCTGAATGGTGGCACTGATATTCTGGGGGGAAAAAATCTCATTATTGTTCCTGAGCTATGGAAAAGCAGTCAATGGGCCATATCACACAAAATGCCCCCTCCTCCCCCTCTTCCTTAGCCCACCAGCACACAAAGCTTAATTTCACTAGCAACAAACAATATGCAGCAGTTTTCACAGGGAATATTACTGATGACCAAAAAGGAATCACGAGCGGGGCAGCTGCACCCTGCACAGCCTGCGGGCTCCACTGGTGGCTCTGCTGCTCAGATCTTTGGACGCACCACTGAGCACATAGTCTCTCTGAGTTTTGTTTTTTTCTTCATATATTTAAGCCCCAGTAGCATCATTACAGCTGCACTGTGTCATGTCTGATCTCAATAATCAATGAATCTCGATCTCTTTAGTGACCTGTGTCCTGGCGCCTGTATGGATTTACAGTCTTTTGTAACTCATTACATCTTCACCCTCACTCCTGAAGAAGCGTGATGAAGAGCGGCCTCAGAGGAAAGCCAGTAAACAGGAAATGAATGATCGGACCTGTGGGATTACATGCACAGAGACAGAGTGTAAGTGACTAGACAGACTAGGGAGGAACACACTCTCTAAGTCCGTGGGCCTAAATAAAAACAGCCTCAGTGATGGATGATGACAGTCCAGTGCATAATCAGAGGATTTCAATGAGCCATAATAAGAGCACATGAATCAAGCCGCCTTAACACAAGTGTCTAGGACAGCTCCTTTACATGGCAGAAATAATATATCCTGTTTGTTATTAATAATAATAATAATAATAATGAAAATAATATGACATTGGTTTTATTTAGCGCTTTTCTGAAAACTCAAAGACGCTTTGACAAAAACAGAAAACAATAAAACAAAACAAAAAACGACGAGGACAGTTCAACGAAGAAGTAATGTAGGGGGGGGGGAGTTAGTGGTTGTAGGCAGTGATGAAGAGGTGAGTTTTGATTGATTTCTTGAAAGAGGTGAGTGTGGGGGAGTCTGTTGTTCATAGTCTGGATGAGGGATTGTAAAACGTTTGAGGTGTATTTGAATGCTAGTGTCATTTTTTAAAAACAATTTGTCTCGTTGTACGCCTCCGCTAACACACTCTTCATGATGTAAATACAGCTCAGACATCACAGACAGCGGGACTCGCGCATCACACTCATTGTTGACAGTCATGACTCAGAGAGATTTTTACAGAGGATATACTGGATTTCTGCTGTATTAATGTGTAAAATGTTGCACATTCTTCCTTTAACCGTCTAACCCTTGATAGTGTTGGCATTAACTATATAGGTTGGTATCATGATCTTAAATCAGCTCATGCAAAGGTACATCCCTTTGGTTTATATCAAACTCACTGCTGCTAAATGTCCTCTTCTATAAGTTATGTGTCTGTAGCTCCGCCTGACAAATTACAATGTGTCAGCATCAAGATGGATACTCTGAAAACACACCAAAATAACACCACAGACAGAATGTGTCTTTCTCTAACAATGTTAAGGCTATATTATTGACAGAAATATAAGCCATGCACATAATTTTGCTTGAAGTAGTCAAACCAACGTGTATTAAAGGCTTTGAGGGTTCAGTGTGTCTAAGGCTCAGGGGGAACATTGGGTTCAGGCCTGCAGTGTTTTTTCTCTGACCCATGATGCATTTCGGATCACTCACAAACTCTGGCAGCACTTGACTGTGACATTTGATGATGTGAGGTTTGTGGAGATCATCACAGATCACTAAATGTCAGGAGCTGTCTGCTCACAGGTGATATATTCCTCTCAGAAAGCAGGAGATGCTCTCAGATGATACACTGGTTTCTCTACCTGTAAAGGATGGGCATCAGCTAAGAACTCGTGAAATAGTGAGAAGACTTTCAATAAAAAAGACTCAATAAAATTGTTTTTGACCTGTATGACAGAAAAATGTCAGCATGTGTCTTCAGCTGTGATTTACAAACCTGACCAAAAGAAACTGCAGAATGAGTCCACAGATTATTGAGCATTTTAAGCGTTTGTGATTGCTATTTCACTGGGACAGTTCCTGCAGTATGAAAATAAATGCAAAGTTAAGAATTTTTCAAAGTTTGATCCAAAAGGCAGCATGAGTTACTGTACATGACGTTGTTGAAGACGTTCTGCCTCTCATCAGATCAGAAATGAGGAAGCCTTTCAATTTAAACTTGACATTACCTCGACCTGAATGACTGACAAACATCTCCTACATTGAAAAGCTTTGTGTAAAATCACAAGATAAGATGTGTTTTTACTTATTTTACAAGTCTCCGTTTATCATCTTAGAACTCCTTAGAGTTATCCTAGTTTATCTTGTTCATCTCTTGTGACCCTGAGAAGGGGGAGCAGACCATTAGTTTGGGAAACCTCTGGACGAAAATACCAATTCCGTGCATCAATCAACCGTGACCAGCTACATTTACAATGCTGTTTACTTATTGATGGATCAGTATTAAAAAATCTCATAATGTAAAAAAAGGGTAAAATCTTCTGCTAATAATTTAAATATTGATACTTCAAACAAATGATGTGACCAAGTCTTAACCTTGAAGCTTGAATTGAAGGATTTCTGTCCAAACTTAACTGGTTAAATAGTAGAATAATGAAGTTTCATACGGTTTATATTGATGTCAAATTGGATCTATGTGATGGGTAAGTGCACTGTGCACATGTACTGTCCTTGTGTTGTTTAAATGGCTGAATTTGCAAATGTATGAAATCCTCTCAGCAGCAGTGTGACGAGACACTTTCATGCGTACTGGTGAGAATGCAGGTGGATTACATTTTTAATGACAGATGAGAAAGATTTGGTGGATTTTAATCCAGGGGCTCTGTATCTCAGACAGTTTTCCTTTTACTTTGCCAAAGCGGTCACCAAGGCCGTGCTCGTCCTTTTCACAGCAGTCGTGAAGTGAGAAGAAGTTCACAAACATGCGGAAACAAAGATGAAAACCTTTTACTGACCTTCCAGCATGACGGACAATCTGTACGAGCACCCAAGCACCTGACCATCAACCCCTGTGTGGCCTTAGTGAAGTACAGAGTAATCAAGGGAACACTGAAGAGATGGAGGTAACCACCGGTTCAATTCCATGACCGGGGTGTAAAAATGTGTGCGTATTTGTGGTGAGAATACGCCACCTGCAGAGTGTCAACCGCTCCAAGAATCATCCGAGCAATCACACAAGTCAAAGATTTACTCAGGATTTTAAAAAAGACAAAAAGTGTAAACACATTTGATGTGTAGATAAAATGATTTGAATTCATCCTTTTAAATGACACTGAGCAATTAGAATCGTGTGGCTCCATCAGCTGTTTTTCATCTCCCCAACACAGATTCAGTAAATGTTAAAGTGAATGAAGCAGAGGATAGACATTCAGTTAACTGAGGAAATATAAACACAAGACAGTCGACTAACAAAGGAAAGGGAATACACTAATAAAATATGATCAGGTGCAATACATATAATTCTGTAAAATCACAATTAAATGGATTTGTTTAGAGTGCAAAGACATGTTATGCATATTTTGATTTTAAACATGTTTCTTATGATCTATTTATACAATGATGTCAAGACATTTGACACAAAGTCTTTATTTTTTTAAATCATTAAAAAAGCCTTGAAGTGCAATATTCCCCCGTACAATACTCACCATTCATGAATATATGATGCACATATATTCATGATACATATACATATTTTTTACACATTTTTTTATACTTATTATAATTTTGTTTTGTTTTTATATTCTATTCTGTTTCATGTATTTATATTTCATACTAACCTTTGTCAAAGGAGCCTCCTAGCTCATGTTGTTAATCACTTTATTTTTTAGGTGAATTATAAATAAAATGACCTCTGACCTTAGGGAAAAGTTTAAAAAAATAATAAGAGATTTGAACATTTCGGGTCATTGAATCACAAGATGAAGAAAGCACAGTACACATCTGTCTGTAGTGATTAAGTAAGTGTTAGTCAACACTTCATCCACAAGGGGGCGTCTCTGGACAACAATCAGCTCCTCTGATCAGTGATGAGGAATCACAGTGTCAGAGGACTGATCGACCACTGAGGAGGAACGTTTTCTAACTTTGCTGTCGAGACAATATATCACGTCTGTGTTTTGAATTCCCACATTTGAGTATATGGTGTTTGTACCCCAGACTGTCTTCAGAACCGGTTAAGCCTTCATTTTTATTTTTATAAAAGGCATAGGCTATTTAAAATCAGACCAGGGGAGCTCCAGACAAACTGTATCTGTTGATATGTGCTTTGTTTTTATTAAACTACCAATATATTTCATTTACAGATTATACTGCGTGGAAAAAATGCCAAACATGAAGCACCCTCATCATTCCAAAGGTAACGCGCGCGCGCGCGCACACACACACACACACACACGCGCACACACACACACACACACACACACACACACTTCTGTGGCCATGCACATGTAAAATGAATCATTGGAAATAATCAGATATAGTCTTCTGACAGTTTGCTGACTGAACAGAATCAGATATGTCAGAAAAAAGCACAAACACCACACATCCAGATTTCTTCATGAAATTTGACATTTTAATGGAAACTAAAATTGTGAACACTGGAGGTTTTTTTTTTTTTAATTGACTCTATTACATTGTTTGGAATTTGAGGGTTATTATCATGCTTAAAAAAAAGAACATTTTAATGTGACACTTTTGTTAAATTCAAACAATAATTAAATAAAGCAGACTCCTCACTTAAAACCGTAAATGTCAACCTGTAAGACATTTGAGAAAGAAATGCTATTGCCTCATTTTTTTAGGGGGGGGAGGGGGGGGGGCTAAAGATGCAGAAGTGAGATAAAGAGGAGCAAACAAAAAAAATAAAATAAACATCAACAAGCACAACAGCCATTTTAGTTGACAGAGAAACAAAACAGAAAGATGACTCGGCACAACAGATCCCCTTTCTTTTCATGACTCAGTCCTGTGAAGACACACGTTGCTCTTGGTTACTTGACTTCCCGTGTGAGGGGTCTTGACCTCTGTATCTCTCAGGTGTCATTAAAGAAAACAAACAAAAAGCCCCCCCCCAAATTAAAACATTTTCCACTAGAGGCAATTTAAATGACACAGTTTTTTTTTTTAAGTTGAGCACAAACACGATGTCCAGCATTTCCCATTCCAGACGACTGATTAGTGGATGAAGAGGCAGCACTTTCGGTATTTTGTTTGTAAGATCTCTCCTCCATCACACTGTTAAATAACACCCTCAAAGTGACATTCAGCTGCTACAGTAGTGACTCTTCTTCACTTCAAAAACTGCTCCAAGCCCAGCGCAATGTCACAGAGCTGGTTATGACATCATCAACAACCCCTCCCCCCCACGTCTTTCTGTGCGTTTGCCAGTTAGTAGCTGAATATCTGAGTAGTGTACCTTAGGCGAAAAAAGCAGATCCAGAGTTTTTGAACAGCATGTTAACGCTTCACTCCCCTCACTACAAATAATAAAAAAGAGGAAACAGGAACTCTGGGATGCTCGTCACTCCACAACTACCTCAAGAAATGAATTCAAAGTAATTTGTATAAAATCTGCAGGAAGATAACTTAAAATGTATTAACGTGGGTGTTATTGGAGTCTACATCAGCCCTAATCAGTAACTCAAGTCATCTCAAACTCAACAAAAATGAGACATTGTGATTTTAGGTATCATTTATTCCTTTTAGTCTCATCCTACGTGTGCATCTACGGATAAATTAGGTAATACTCAAAATTAAAAAAAAACAAACAGAAGAAAGAAAACGTCTTGAAAAACGTGTTAAAACATCAATTTGTTAAATCAAATCAATTATGTGCTACTTCAGACATTAACTCAACACTGAACAGCCATGAGTTCACACACCAGCAAGCGGATGTCGTCTGTCCCATTCAAACTGATTTTGGCTTTAGGTCACATACATCTCTGAACACAAGCCAGGAAATATTTCAAACCCTACACAACACATACAAATTGCTCATCGCTTCCAGCTGCGTCCATGTTGCTTCAAAGAAATTAGGATTAGAACTTGAACAGCCTTGCAAGTGTTACAAAAACAAAGAAAAAAAATGGCACAGATATATGCTAGAAGCAGATTTTAAACAATCAAAATTGCTGTAAAAGTACTTTTTTTTTTTTCCACACAGGCACCGAACATGAAACAACAGGAGGGCAGCGAGGGAGGGGTGTGGTTGAAATATATGAGGAACTTGCATATAATAGGAAGAACTGACTACACACACATACCCACAAAATGACGAGGCCAAACTCGCAAACCTGGAAGCCTGCTGCTTTAGCATCATTGAGGTGATTGCACATCCTGAGGTGGAAATATAAAAAACTCCACATGATCAGGTGTTTCTATCTCAACACACCAACAGTCAGTCACTCACTTGCACCCCCCCCCCCCTCCCCCCTTCACTCCGATTACTGATTAACGTTCTAGGCAGCTTCAAGAACCTGTTTTTGGTATGCAGGCTACAATGCTAATAAAAGTTCTATCTTTAAAGATGCATATTCCACATAGCCTTTTTGCTGTAATAAGTGCTTGATAAAAGCACTCCATTCCTCCCTTGGGGTGGGAGGAAAGGAGATTCTCTGATTTCCCTGTGCAGGACCATCCTCTTTAAAACATGACAAAGTTCAAATATCTTCAAAAAGGTCGTAAGACTACAGTAACAATACATACAGCTCCATTGAATCACCCTGTTTAACATTTAGAGCCTCAAGATGCATCACTGCTGACTGATAAATTTGGCATTTTTTATGAGATTATGTCACTTTGTGTATCGATTAAGGGCAACAACAAAAAAAAAAAACTGTTTTTGTTACATTTTTGTTATGACAGATTAAATATTAATTTTCACAAGAACAAAAAAAAAAAAAAAAGTCCAAAAGCTAACAGGTGATATCTCCTTGAACACACTCGCTTCCCCGTCGGCCACATTGGACACATCAATTGTTCTTTATCAGAGGGCAGCATCTGATAACACACTCATCCATCACACGCTGTACAACGGAAGCCAAAACGAAGCATCTTTAAATAACAGAGAGCTGACTGAGATTAGTCATGGAAGTTAAATGTCAGGCTGCAGCTGCGACTTTCTGCAGTGCCGTCTCATCGGGACACAGTGGAGAGAAGTGTACTTGAAGAACAGCTCACCCTGACAGGAACAGCAATAATAAAGCAAGAGGTGCTTCACTATGAACACATGAAAAAGTAAAATCAGCCATCAAAGACGGCAAGAAAATATCAGCCTAGTTGACTAAAACATGGAGCAATGTGCTTTTTTTTTTTTTTTTTTTTTTCTTTAAACGGGGGAGATAAAAGGAAAACTTCGATTTTAAGAGCTCAAAATGATCAATGACAGCACCTTGCATGCCATGACGGTTCCCTAACAAGTAAGTCGTTTGGTGTTTTGTTGTCATAGTATCATATGAGACTCTATATAATAGGACTCCAATTCAACAACTCCAATTAAACATTACAGGACAGGGGACATTTGAAAAAAAAACAATATTGAACATAGTCATGGCTTTATCAACACTACCTGAGTTACATTTAATAATTCTGTATTTATTTCTTTTCTGAAAAGTAACAGCCCAGAGCCATTCTTTCGAGGAGTATTTCTTGTCAGTACATATAGATCTCTCTCTAGCAATTAAAAGATAAAAGCAATTAGTTTACATAAAGTGCTATTAATCCACACATTAACCAAATCATATCATCTAGAGAAAAGAAACCTGGACAGCTCCTTCGTTAGGTTGAACAAACTTGATTCTGATTTGGAGGTGGTGATGAAAAGGGATGTCACAAATGGCCAGTTAGCAGTTTAAGCTAATTTTGGGCTCTCTAGACTTAATTAGATCTTTCAGCATGAGCTCATTTTGCACTTAAAAAAATGTGTGCCACTAACTGATAATGCACCTTAAAACTTTTTTTGAACAAACAAACAAACTGCAGGTCACACCAGCATCTTGGGTGATGATTTTGTAGCTCCATATAACCCATTTTTTCACACAGCGTATGGATCACACGGTGTTATTGCACACTGCTTTGCAAAATGTTAAATGTTATCCACAGTAAAAACATAAACGTACAACTCATCTTCACATTTCAACAGTTTCAACAAAGTGGCTAGTCGGGGGGGGGGGGGGGGGGGGGACGACAACCTAGATTAGTATTGCAATTTTTGTTGTGTTGCTGTTATCTTTGCATGGCGATGAAGCGCGACCTCTGTCTCGTTCATTCCCACTCGTAAACATGCAGGAAATACAATGCCATAAGACAGAGAAGTAAAGACCCAACGCTGAGACAGAAATCAAAATCTAAGCTGTAAAATGCAACACATGTTCCTTTGATCAGAGGAAGTGAACAGTTTTTACAGACAGAAATGCAGGCAAAATAATCTGTATGAACATCCTGAGTCTTGCTGCTAAACAAATTGAACAAAACGCAGAAGACCTTGTTGGTTATCTTGCTAAAAAATGTCACATAGTACCTAAAGTCATGATTCATATTAGAAAGTTGTATGAATCTGAATTTAGGAATAGCTTCCACTGACCTCTATTCAATGTGCATGAAATGTATGAAAAGCTTTGACATTAAAAGGTTTTGCCTTCAGCAGAGACCTGATTTTAAAATCTTTAGCGCACCTGTAATAAACGATGAAATGAAGGGGCATAGCTTTCCTTCAGATGGGGCACTTCTGTACCTGTGCTCTGGGGTCATACTGCAGTGCAGAGTAACACTCATCATGTTAAGTCTGACGTAACGGTATAAAAGAAAAAGGGTTGAATTTTGAGGGCTCTGATTTCCCCTAAAGGCTTTAAGACAAGGTTCTCCCTCCCTGGATGGGGACTCACCTACGAGCTTCCACTGAACCTACAGTTTAACAGGCCTCCTAAGATCTTTAGTCCACAACTTCAAGGCATTCTTTGCAAAGTGTGGTCTCCTTTCCTCCACGATGAATTCTATCTTGCACACACGTGTGTATGTATAACGTCTAATGTATCTACAATGAACTCAATTGAATGCGTGAAGAAAAGAAAAAATGACTGAGGCATCCCAAAGTCAGACTGGCGGCCTCCGCAGTTCAACAGGATAAAGGCTTAGGGAGGTGCAATCCATGACACCTTCCTTTGTTGAACTTGAAACATCATCCTAAAGAGCAATGACAAGGGACACTCACAGCTCCAGAGTTTGCAAGTTTAACATGTTGGAGGCACCAATCAACCCCTTTACCATCCCTCCAGAGTGTGTGTGCACATTTGTCTGATGCCCCAGAGGAGGTCCGTTATTCCATCAACGATTCCAAGGAAAATCTGCCATGCTATACTATTAATGTTTTCACAGTTGTCACTTTCTGTCCCACAGGGTTTATGATTTCCAAGGTAGATAACCGCAGCACCCAGAGGAGAAGACGGTAAGTACTGTAGTCCATCTGCCTCACTGATCAGGTCCATCCTTGGCCTCATCATAAACCACTACTCTTTTTGGATCTACAGCACAAGGGGGGGGAGAAAGGGTACAAGGGTTAGATTATCCAGAATATGTTACACATGCAACAGATTCATGGGATGTTCCTTCACAATTCAGAATACCTTAACAACACTTTACATACATAGAAATCTGCACTTACGGCCGGGTTTTATTATAGCTCGAGGTTGAATATTTAGCTAACATAGCCTCAAACATTCCTGAACTCGTTGTGTTTGTGTTGATATCCACAGCCTTTCTGATATGAATTTTTCACTTGCCAGCTGGCACGGCTGCAGTACCGGGGATTGTACACCAGCAGTATGTCTCACACTCTCTGTTTGTTGATTACCTCAGGATGCTTATGTTTCCACTGTTTAGTGATCGAACAAATGTGGACTTTTGTTCAACAAGTGCTCGCTGTTATGTGATATCAGTCCATGATATATAGCAATCAGTCCTCAGTCCTCCAGAGGCATGCTTAGGGGATATATATATATATATATGCAGCCGTTAAGGTGCCATGTACTACAACTGGAGCTGAGCTTTATTTATAAAGGCTCTTGGATGACTTATAGCAAGAAGATGGTTACACATGAGCTGGGACCTTTGAAGCTAGTCATTTTTGACTTATATTCAGTCAAGGGATGCAAATATTCATACTAACTGATCTGAAGGACACATCTGAACTCAGTATAATCCACTCACCAGAAATAGATCAAGTGTCCATCTTTAGATTCATTCATTCATTCAGCACATTGCTCTCGCTTCAGCACATTTATGCCTTAAATTACTTCACGCATTATAATCTGAATGTTAGTAACTGGCATGCTTCATGAAGGTTTTTTTTTTTCTCACTTAAAAGAATTTATTCTTAACTCACAAAACATTTCTAATAACATTTAAGGAAAACCAAAAAAAGTTTAGTTTACCTTGTTTTTGCAAGTTAAAAATGCATTCCATTTCTGTAAGGAAGGAAAAACACATTAGTCTCACATCTACATTGAATGGTCAGCACATTTGCTTTTTCAGGAAATGCCATGCTGAATTATTAAGTCATACCTAAACATACATTGGGCAAATCCAAATCCCTTAAGACTTAATGTTGCTTAAAGTTATGAGCCTCGAGATTTTCAAAAACTCAACTTTGATACATTGCATTTTTTTTAACACAGTAATTTTTACATTCTGTAATTAATAATATATACATTATATATCATTGTGTATTTTTGGAAAACACCTTGCTTGCAAGGAATGCTTTACAGGAGATGATGCTGCTGATAATCATTACTGATTGCAATCTCATCTCATCACCATCACTAACCTCACTGTTTACTTCACACCCACATTGAAAACAGAGCTGCAGTTAATAGATAATAACCAAAACATCTGCTAATTTTCTTACACTGAGATCTATTAAATGCTGAGGCGAATACACTGGGCGAAAGCAAGCATACAAGTCCCTCCAACAGAGGCTTGTACATACTCTAACTGTTCATCATTCACATTTCTCAATTGTGGATTTTTGCATGGCAATAATTAAAGAATAAAGTAAGCAGCAGCAGCGGTTAGTTTATGAGTCACAGGCTGTAACTTAGCTAGTGTCACCAATAACCACTGGTTTTACCAAAGCACCCAGGGCAGTAAATCTTCAGAATTGCAACTTATATTGTTAGACAAAAAATAGAAAAAGAAAATAGAAAAGATAGATAAAAAATTACCTTTAGTGTGATAAGTGACAGCAGCTTTAACATCAAAGGATCCCAAGCTACACCTTCTGCCAATGTCTTTAGAGTGGGCTGGCTCTTTAGATGAGCCAAAAAACAGAGTGGTTAGCTGGCCCAGTGCAGGCTTAGCACCGTTGTCTTTACTGGGGGCCAACCCAGAAGAACCTGCACCCTTACCCTCAACTTTTGCCCTTTCCTGGCCACATGGCGGCAGCTTGTTTTCCTCCTCACTCATCACACAAGCAGGAGAACAAACATTATACACATTGCAAGGGGCACAAGTCCTTTTCTCTGGGTCCTGAGCCAAAGTGCCAGGCTCCAAGAATGATGGGCTAACATCAAAGCAAGGCTGGGCAGCTTTAGCTGTACCAGCCTGACACTCGCTTTGAAGTGTGACCACAGTAGTTTTGTCCTCTGTGGGCACCTGGCCACTTCCTCCCTCTGCCCCCAAGTTGGGCTCATTGATGAAGGAAAGCCCCCACTGATTCTGGAAGATATCTCCCAAGGCTTTCTGATTTGTCTGAGCAGCCGGCGGGTCAAGGTGACGAGCACTAGGGAGCACAGGTTGCATATTTAAAGGGTAAATTAAAAGAGCACACTTTCTAAGCTCCAATGCTTCTCCATCTACAGGACTAATTGTAGAGCTACAGTTACTTTCCAAAGGAGATGCTACATTCTCGCCACTTGGGATAGATGGGGCTGGTGGAATACTACTAGCAGCAGGAGCGAAGAAGGTACCCACTGATGGGCAGCCGTTTCCATTTCCAGAAACAGGGCCATTAGTAAAGCTAGCTGAGGTGATAGTTTTCATAGCAGACATAGGGACCTGTGACAGTCTAACAGGAGGAGGCAGTGCCTCTCCTCCACCTTGAGCTACTTTGTTGAGGTTTTCTTTTACTTTACTTGCATAACTGATCTTGGGAACAATTTTAGCACTGCTATTGTCCACAGGAAATACTGGAGGGGGCTTGAACAAAGTCCATGAGTCCTCTTTTGAAGGTGAGGAAAGCTTGGCTTTGTGCCTGTCTTCAGTCTTTTTACCAAAGGTGCCAACAGATTTGCCATCAGAATTTTTCCTCTGAGATTCACCCATTGAAGCCTCCGAGGCAGCAGTCCGCCGAGCTGAGGACTGAGCTTCTACTTTATTAGCGGCTTTGAAACCATCAAGTCTGGAAGTAACTCCCTTCTCGACTGTCTCAAGATTAAAAGCCCCGTGATCCTGCGTAGTGTTGCCCGGCTGCATTTCTTTGTCCTTTTCTCTTATTACATTATCAGAGTTCTTGGTGTTGTTGCATCTGGCCTTGCGTTTCTTCGGAGTAGTGTATCCACCTTCAGAGCCGCTGCCATCATTGTCCTTGCTAGAATAACCATTTGTTATTAAGCCACAGTTTACAACACCATTCTGAAGCAACACAGAGCCTTTCTTATCCAATGGATGGCCCTCATGATGATTAAATTCCAGAGCCTTGTCCTTGTCATTTTTTAGGTCCATATTCTTTTTATGGTCCAGTCCTTTGCTGCTCACTTTTGGAACAGTAGTGTACAGCTTTTGTGATGACCTCTGCTTCACATTTGTAATACTTGTGTGTCTGTTACCATTGCTGTTGGGGGGATGCGACATACCAACAGTATCAGACAGATGTGGATTCTTGTCCCCCTCCTCCTCACTGATGTTTACTTTCTTATTGCCTGAAAGAGGAAACAAAATTTGTTGAAACAGAAAATATTAAAAAAAAACCTTTCAACTCTGTTAACCTGTTTATCTACTACCCAAGGAGAAGCTAACTGCAGAGAAATGTATGTAAGAAAATCATGCCCCTGGCACTGAGAATTAAATGAATGTGGCCCTTGCTGTGACCACAGTTGCCCATCCCTGCACTAAAGCATGGGGGTCTCTGCTGTGTCAACGTGGGGCTTCTCACCAAATGGGGCTGCCCCTTAATGTCTGAGGGCACAGCACACAGAGGCTTACACACTGCCTCACTCTTATCACGGTTAGGTAGCAAACGTGTTGACATATCAGAAACGAAAGGTCGATGGATCACATTATATTGTGCACACTAAGTGGTCGTAATCGAGGTTGCTGCAGGACTTCACGTTGACTACACAACATGCAACAGGCCTGTCAGATGGAAGATAGCCTTAGCTAAATGTGACACGCTTGCCCACTAACACGCCCCGACTCAAAGCAATAGTTGACTGAACTACGAGATAGGTGTCTTACTCAGGGGGGAAACCCGACATGCCAGCTTGGCAAATCATCGTGGTTGTTCAAGAAAAAAAAAATCATTTTAACGCCCGATAATTGTAGCATTAGCTCGCAGTATTACAACATGGCCGACAGGAAACGGGAGCTCAGAACATTCCAGTGGAGCCGGCTCGTTTTCCTAAAGTGGACACAGACATGTAATGAATAAACCTTTTGTCTGCTGTCGAAGCCGAGACGTCATGCACACGAACACGATTCAGTCACAACACTTAAAAAAGGGGGCAGCTGGTTACTATGAAATCACTCAGCAAAAGACACATTTGGTGGTGAAACTAGCGCACAAGGTCAATCCCCGATGTGTCAAACCACCACCAGCGACAACTGTCACGCAACGTCAGCTAGCCGACAAGCTAACCAACTTGTAGTCCCAACAAACAGAGGCACTCTCTCGGTCTGACTCGTTTAGTACTCACCAGGTGCACTCATTATTTAATCACAGCGAGTTAAAGATTCTAGTTCGGGTACATATAGTTAAATCTACAATCGCGGTAAGGGTTATTATTAGTTAGCAGATGCTAGTTGGCTCGTTGACATTAGCTGACTAAGGCTAGCAAAGCGTTAGCTGACTTTTTTCCGGATGGCCCGACCTGTTTTCTTCGTCTGCGTTTCCTGATGCTGGCGCTGGAAGTGGCTCTGATCATGTTTTAGACACGGCGTTTGTTGAGTAGAGCTTCTGTCCTCTCCGTGGTGGTGGTGATATTGTCTGTCTTGTGCCCGATCTTTGGGCTGTTCCTCCATTGAAGTGTGGACTTGTTCCCCCCACTGTGCTTGGCTCACTGGGGTAAGTCCAGACCAGTCCAATCACTACCAGTGTAAAACGGAAGCTATTTGAAGCCTCTGTAAACGTCAGCAAGTGAACGTCTAAAAATGGCACTGTTTTGGGTGGCCACTGTCACTGAAGTCCATATGTCTACTATTTTAGCTGAGTTATGCAGAAAATATGTCGCAGGACTTTTAGGTGGATGTTTAAAAGTGTCACTAGATTTAAAATAACGGAGGGACATTGAAAACGCTTCTCGGGGTGGGGTTCGTGTTTTTGAACTAAAATCATATGAGGCGCTGCCACGTCTCCAGCTAGAGGACACTTCAGTGGAGGGTCCATCCATAGGAGACATACCCCACTCCCCAAATTAAAACTTGTTGCTTATTTATTCCCCCTGTCGCAGAAGTTTTTTTAACACAAGTGGACTGAAAAACATAAACATACTATACCAAACTGTATAGATATACGGATTGTATAAATATATATATATAGTACATCAAATTGTACAAATAGATATGTATATACGGATTGTATAATATATAAATATAGTACATCAAATTGTACAAATAGATATGTATATATGGATAGTATAAATATATAAATTATAAAAAATCATAGTATATGAAGTTGTATATATGTTTGGAAAATCATTGGATTGTGAATATCAAATATAGTATCATATAGCAAATTGTATATAGATAGATTGTTTATATAGAGAGCTTATAATGAACACAGGAATTTAATTTAATAAATATTAATTACTGAGCTGTGGAAAAGGGGTAGGATTAAATAAGTTTTATACTTCTTCCTACTCCTTTTCAGGCATATCAATTGAATATATGTAATTTTCTTTTTCTTTTTTTGTGAAATAATTAGTTTTTTGTTTATTGTATTTTCGTGCTTTTCATTATGTTTTGTATTTTTGATATGTTTGATTTTATTTGATATGTCTGAAATAAATTTAATCAATCAATTAAAAATTTAATCAATCAAAAAAAAACAAAGTTCCTGTGAGTGTATTATAGCCTACGCCGTATTTCTGATAGAGCTTAATGCAGGACTACTTAATTATTAGTTTAATATTAAAAGCCGACTTTAATCTTAATGTTGGTCATGTATTGTGTACATAAATTCCACCGGGAATAACACCTTTTGAATACTAAAAATGCATGACTTTCTTTGATCTCAAAAACATAAATACCACCATGCAACCTCCAATATATAAAAAAAATTCTAATTCACTTTGCACCAGTTTAATTTTTGCCCACATCCAAGAAAACATGTAGTCATTAGAAAGGTTCAAAATAATAAATATAAGATTTATTCATGCATGGAGTTTGTTTGAAACAGTCAGCTGATGAACATCTTAATAGACCTATTTACAGTCTATGATCAAAACAACATTAAGTTATCTTTAAATAAAATGTTGCCTTGCATTTGAGATGATTATCCTTGTTACATTTTTCCCACTATTATTTTGACAATATTATGTGAGTAAAATCCCCTTCTTGATTAATTTGTGGATCCATCTAAATGCTTACTTTTGACAAGTCAAACAACTATACTGAAATATTTTGAGGGATTATAACTGCTAACTCACAATGAATGATAGCTGTTTAGGATGACTTTTGTGTAGAGGCTGAAAGAATTCACTTTAAATGTAGAAACATCGCATTAATTGTCCTATTAGAGGTTTCACATTTAAATATCGTTGAGTGCTTTGTTTGCCTGTCTTCACCATATTCATTTAAGTACCTATTGTGATTAATTAGGTAATTCTAAATGTAAAAGTCAATACAATACATCAGGACATCCCCACTTTATAAGGAGTCCAAAGCAGAGTCCCTCATACTGCACTTTGAAAATGAAGGCATGTGAGATATGGTGCAATATTACTCAAATGTGACATACAGTAGCACACAGCGCCCTCTTGTGGTTACAGATACACATTCTCAGAATATGCACACAGTACATTACAAGAGGTTCAGCCAACTCAAGTCATTCATTTTTGAGAAATAAAAATATTTTATTTTACCATAATAGACATCTTCTAATACTTTTAGCTCAAAGTAAAAAACACATTTAATGTAACAGAAAGAATCATTTCCAAATTTGATATTGTGTTTAACAATGTTATTTTCCCTTTAGTAACTTTAAAAAGAGAAAACTAGTGTAGGCTCATCCAGTAAAAATCCATACAGGGGCAGAACAAAAATGTTCTTACCTCAGGTCTGCACACTGTTCACAAAGTTCAGCTCTCAATGGCAATTAGGCTGCCAAATTGCCATTGGGAGCTGAACAGTGTGCGGGCATCTCTGTTTTTTCTGCCTTTAGTAACTATATAAATCTCACAGTATGGAACAGTTATGTTAACAAATATGATTTACTCTATACAGTATGTTCTAATATCAATATCAAGCATCTCACTGTATCTTAACTACCATTTCAGGAAAGAGCCCATCTTACACAGTCTCTTTGTGCTGCTATATGCAGCTCTGCTCCTCCTGATGTATATATAATAATAATAATAATAATAATAATAATAATAATAATAATATATATATATATATATTACATCATATTACATCTTAATTTTATGAGAAGGTTTATTTTTAAAATGAGACTAGCTACACATAGTCACGTGGTATGGGTAAACAGAAAAGATACTCCAGAAGTATAAAATAAAACCCCACCTGGAACAGAGTAAGCACATTATGGGCACGGTCCAACAGACAACAGACAGTTATTGCAGTGGCATTTTTCTCATTTCCCATATGAAAACAGAGCAGGGGTTGAGAATAATGTTAAGCCAAGTCAGAGAAATTGAGTAAAAAACTAGTTCAGTGCTGGTGAGATGCTTCTTGACTTGGAGGATGTCATAGTTTGAAAGATGAAGTGTATCTTGTAAATAATTGTTCATATAAGCTGATTAAACATGGTCTAAAAATGTCATGATGTAACACTTGCATAGCACTTGAAAAATGTATCATATCACCTAACAATGTTAAAATGAAAATGTTTAAACTGCTGTATGTAAGAAATGATGCACCAACTTTCAGTCAATCAAACGAACACTACTTTATTTTCACCAACAAAATATTTCATAGATACATTTCTTTCCAGCAAAAAAATAAATAAACAAACTATTTAGTCTGAGTGTGTCACCTGGGGTCATACAACAGCCATTCAGGAGTCAGGCAAACTGCATGGAACATTTTTGATGATATATGCTTTTTAATACATTAGATTCATTTGAATGTGGATGTAAACTGATTGGCATAATAGACCACTACTTAGGGCTTTTTAACAAGTTATACCCGAATAATACTTTATTTGACATAAACACATGTTATTCTTCTGGAAAGGGATGTAGAAGGTGAATAGAAATCTCTTGGCAGAACTGAAACAGCAGGCTTGAACCAATGACTGGCCAGGTGGATGGAAGAAATAGTGCGTTTCATGCCTTAATATCAATACAAAGTGACTCTCTGGACAGTTTCTACTTATTTAATTTTGACTGAAAGGGCTGCTTACAGAGGGCTCAAAATATTATTTAACTGATGCATATGTTCAATATTCATGTCACTAAGAAATATGTCATGTATCTCCCAGATCAATGAAGCACACTGTATCTGTGATATTAAACAAAGCAGAGTTTTTACAGTTTAAACTGCATCTTCTTCTTCTAGTGTTAAATGATCATGGCACTGTTGAACAGGGCTCACATTAAGATAATGCACAACCTCAGGCCTGGTAAGAATGTGCTGCAGTCCAAATGCATGTGAAGCTATGGTAACTGCACAAACAGAAATGTTTACAGAAAACATGTGATTTGAGATATTAAAGATGCCTATTGTACACGCATAGACAGAGGTGTGATGTCATCAGTGTCATCATGTCATCAGTGCAGAAAAGAAGTGCATGTCTTTGGAAGTATGAAAATTGAATGAAACTGATGGATGCCACTGGACATGCAGCCACAACTCCTCTGTTATGTCTCGACTGAGGACCCTCAGCCTGTAAATGTTTCAGTAAAGAGAGTAGAATTAAAGGTTTCCAGTGTCTTTATGCTCCGCCTTCGCGTTGTCACATTGTGGCATGAAGGTCCTCATGTCGTAGAACTTTGTAGGTGAGCCAGTAGAGGACATTGAACATGAGGAAGCTCATAGGGAAAACGGCTCTAGAGATGGTATCAATCCTTTTTGCCCGATCGACAAAGCGCCTGCGTATGTCATAGAAACCTAAACCTGGAGGGAGATCTGCAAAAATTGGAGTTGCATCCATTTCCGGTGCACTTGCAAGTCCAAAACTCTGGAAGAGTAAACCCTGCTGTGCCAGCTCTTCCTCCTGGAAGAAAAGAGAAACATCACAGAATAAGCATCAGCTCCAAGAGTTTATCTGATGTCTGTTTTTATGTCTGATGATTGGCTGGTGTTTAACCGAACAAGGCACCACATACCCTGGCACAGACGCTGCACCGCTGGTTCCCATGAGGAGCAATGTTGCCTGACATGTTGTTTCCTTTCGCCTTGCTGTCACCACTCGCCTGCTGACGGGGAGAAAAGGCAGCACTTGAATGTAATCATCAAACAGACTGCATTCATTAAACAGTTTGCTGCCACCACGCAACCCGGGTGTGCTTCAAATCCTGTACATAAACAGTTATCATCTGTTCCTGACAAAGTGAATACAAGTACGACATTAATGTGAGATAAGTCAGAGGGAATTTCAATGGCATTGCATAATCCCAACAAATTAAGTCCAAAGGATTAAAGCAGCTGTTTTCTGTGTTGTGTATTTATAAATGTTTCAAAGAATGAATGAATCCTGCAGCTGTTGTCACACTGCTTCATTTAAGATGTATTTCAAGGTGGTTTTCTTTCTATCTCTTCTACTCCTCTTCTCCTCAAGAGGCCCAAAGCGAGGCAGAAATATGCTGAGAACATCCAGCCTGCAGTGGGATAAGAAGAAGGTTTAAATTAATTACAGGTCACCACTGTCTGTGTTTCCCGGCTGGAGAGCAACATGCAGCTGAGTCCTGCAGCTCGTGCAGAGCCGGGCGCAGGGAATAGCAGGTGACAGCCGCCCGAGGGGGCTGAGTGTGGGAGGGCTGTTGCACTCACAGTTCTCTGCCGCTGTTGCTCCTTCAGCTTCCTCCTCAGTCGAAAGAACTCCTTGTGCTGGCGGGAAACAAAATTAACGGCTGCATACTCCAGCAGGGCAGCAAACACGAACAGGAGACACACGGCCATCCAGATGTCGATGGCTTTCACATAGGACACCTGAGAGAGCAAAGACGGAATCAGTGAAGTCATTCAGTTAAAGTTAACAGAATTGATGAAAGAGTTTGTTACAAGAACCACAATTCAGATTACTTTGTGCAGCTGACGTTCCCAACCAAAATGATACTTTGAAAATAGATCATAGAAACTTAAAGATCAAATATGTAACTTAAGATAAATGAAAAAAACTTTACAACAAAATAAAGACCATGACCGATACTTTCATGGGATTATTCTTGTTGATGCAATTTTATATAATTAATGTATAACCCAAACCATACCGGCTTTTGATCCTTTTACCATAAACTTTAATATATCTAAATAAATGTAATGGAGTGAAAAGTAGCCTACGGGTTGAATTGTAAAGAAGCACAAAATAAGAGTAGAAAATTGAAAACGTGCAGTTATAAAGTAAATGTATTCACTTTCCATCACATATCTAAAGTTCAACTGAAACATTTTCTCTACCTCTCGATGACCTCACAGTATATGAAGTACTTTAGATCTAATATTTATTCAATAACTGAACACTCTAGAAAGGGTCATTATGCAAATTCAGCACTTTCACTTTGAGACTGAAGGTATATTTCTTTGAATTGAACTGTACTTTTTATTTCAATAAAAGTATAAACATTCACATTTTATTTTTTTCAGGGTTTTTACTGCCTTAATTCTTGTACAGAGACGTGTGTGTACTTCTTTCCCATCTAATTTCTTAGCTTTATACTTTCCTGTCAATTTCAATGTGTAGAGCAATGAAAGACCTAACTGGGAAACATTATTACGCAGCAGTGATCCAAAAGTAATACGTCTCTCATTTTAAAGAGGTCGCACTGCCCACACTGCCCCCAAGCCAGACTTAATGGTGAAAATGTCTTAAAGGTCACATATATGCTAGATACACTTTACCATGTTTTTCTAACACTACTGTGCATCCCTAGCCTGTCTACAGGAAATAGAAAAGTCCATCCTCTCTGTCTTTTGCCTGCTCCGCTTTTTAGAAAATGTGTGCTCAAACAGTCCGGAGACATCACAAAGGGCAGTAACCCCTGCCCCAAGTGGGTGACACTCCCACAGCTAGGTGTTTGTTCTGCCCCCTGAGTCTGCCTTCTCACTGTCAATAATCCAGCATTTAGTGAGAAAGCTCAAACCACCCTTCCAGAAAGGGGGCTGTGTTCAGACACAGTTTATTTACATTTAAAGCTACAGACACAAAAGCAGCCTGTTCTGAGCAGGGCTGAAATAGAGGAGTTTATAGGCATGATCAAATACAGACTCAGAGCTCCCCAAAACGCGAAACTTCACAGATATGTTTTGGGGAGCTCTGAGACTTGTTGAAACTGGTTGAAAAGGAGAATAATATGTGACCTTTAAAACTGGTGCCTGATTCTAAAATGACTCATATCAAGGAATTTAATCTTCTTTTGAAAGCTTGCTTTTTATGAGATTTGAGATCGAGTCAACAGGTAGCAATAAAACATATTGAAATCAAAAAACAATTAATGCATCTATTCAGTAACCATTTCCGAATGAAAAAGAGATTTAATGTCAGCAATAAAATGTATATTTAAAGAGGGCATGTCACACCTTTGGCAGTGAGGCCCTGGAGCCAGAGCTCTGCGTCGTCATGGTGAGCACCGTGGTGATTCCTAGTCCCACCCTAGCTGGAGCCGCATCCATGTTGATCCAGAAGGAGACCCAGGACAGGATGACGGTGAGCAGGCTGGGTATGTACATCTGGATCAAGTAGTAGCCCATCTGACGCTCCAGGTAGAAGTTGACTTCGATGCAGGTGAATTTACCTAACACAGGAGGAGATACAGGTCCACACTGACAGTCTTATTAGAAGTTGATTGTCAGCTTATATGCAGGATGTGACTGAATGTGGTTGTATGTCATGTACCTGTGTTGTAGTGTTTGGTGCAGTATCCGAGGCCTTGCTCCTCTTTCAGCACAAACTGAGGGAGCGTGAGATCATCGGCTACCTGCACCGCTCCCACATTCAGCCACTCAAAAATAAGATCATTCATGGTGTAGCCAACTAGCAGAGAGATACAAAAAAAACGAATGCAGTATAAGATTAAAACAAAATCCAATAGGTAATTATTTCAATCCTGCTTTGAAAGATGAACTCACAGCTCTCAAGCTGCATCGTACACGTCTGGCTGTCCATGGGGAAGTTTTTCAGATCCATGGGACAGGAGAGGGTGAGCGTCAACCTGGACAAAAAGAGACCGAACACTGTTATGGCACCTGAAAAATGCATACAGGGTAGACCTTCATACTCTAACTCAGGAATAAAACAAAAAAAGCCCACAGCAGTAAGCTACAGCAGCAGCCTTCTCTCCTGTCACTCAGAACCCGTTTTGCACAAATCAAAGGCAACATCTAGCAGCTTTAACTTTTAATCCCTTTCTTCTAGTACGTTTATGTGCTCTAAACAAATAACACAATTTCATCCCTAGGGAGATCCTGTTGTACAATTTGCTGCAGCAAAACACTAGGTAAAAAGGGGGAAATGACCCCTACCCCTCATAAGATGCAGGAGTTACTGCCAACACTGCATTGAATTATTGAATATTTTCCTTTTATTATTTCACTCTTGCACATTTGCACTTAGACCCTACTACCTCCACTCCTGCCATTGTTTCTTACTGACATTACTGTGTCCTGTTGCTGCTATTTACTTCCTTGTTTTTATTGATGCATTCATGGTGAGTTGCACTATCTCTATTTCAATGTCCTTGGTGCAACCACAAAGATGTTTTATTCTCTATTGTATTCTAGATAAGGAGCAAAAAGGACAGAGGTGCTGTCATAGACTTCACTAATGTGTTTCTCTTTCCACCACTGCTTTTTTTGTTTTAGTCATGAAGTATTTCGCTGCGGACTTTAAGCAGCCGTCTTCTCTTTAGTCCAGCAAGGACGAGTTGAAACATCGCACATAAATGAGCAACATTGCAGCGAGAAGAAAGCTGATTGGCCGTGGTTCAGTGTCATCAGGGGATAAAGAGATTAGTCATTAACTAAATAAGGACATTTAGTTGTTTGTGCAGTCTGTGTTGTTTTGGGTAAATAGTTAAGTTGTTAAGTGGTAATCTAGATTGTGGGTCATTTGGGGTTTATCCCCTAAAGTTAGGCTTAACTTGTAAGTATTACTTTGTGGGTAACAGAGTAGCTAAAACAGCTTTAAACATGGCTGTGTTTTGTATTCCAGTGGTGACTCCTTACCATCACGCTACAGTTCATCCACTGCCTGCCCATTACTGACCTGATTCTCTTTTAGCTCACAGTCATTGTTTTACACAAAGTTTTTTGAGGGTGCTGGACAACAAAATGATAACTGAACCAAACTGAAGTGAAACAAGCATGTTGAACCACATACTCATAGGTAGGGGTTCATATTCAGTATGCAGCTTGGCAGAAAACACAGAAATGAGTTTGTATTGTGTGTCAGATCCTGGTGAATGATTCAGCCTGATTCAGGATATGATCATCAGGTCACCTGATGCTGTAGAGGACGTTTCCGTTCTGAAATATGCGGAGCAGTTTGTTATCCGTCGTGACCTCGTGAAAGTTGGCTCCCTTCTCATTTGCAAAGAACAGGTCTGGTTTCCAAATGGAGTCCAACATGGAGGGGTCCAGGTCCAAAGAGTCATCAGGGTATTCCTTATATGCCAGGCGAGGGTCGTTCCACTGCTGTCGCAGAAACACATTGAGCCGGTAGTCCTAAGGTAGGAAATAAAGTCACAAGAAGAAGAAAAGATACTCATAAATGACTGAAAATAAACGTTGCATTAAAGTCAGAACTCCCACTGGTCATGCCATAGAAGATAAAACATTCAGGGTTTTTTCAAGCAGAAACAAAATTGGACTAATCTGCATGTGTCTATTGATATGATCATGTCACTTTAATAAACCTTGTGAGAGGCAATAAAGGGGACGAGTTACAAGTAAACCTGCAGCTTCTCTCAGCAGGTAAGAAGCAGAGTGCCTGTCAACGCTGCCTAACAGACCTGAATGCTCATAATCGGAACAACAGAAAACTCCACTTATAATATCATTAATTAAAATTTGATGGCTATACCGAAAGGTATTTTATAAAATGTAAGACTCCTTCAAACTCTTGCATAACTTCATGTCCCCTAACACTGCACAGGCCTCATGAATAAAGGATAAATGGTATCTGACAGAGAGAGGACAAAATCAGAGCTGACATGATGCAATGAACTTACAAGATGGTGTTTACAGTCATTAATTAGTCATAAACTAATGACAGTATGTTAAGGCATCATGGAACTCGTGGCAAACAGCGTGAGGACAGCCAGAAAACCCCACAAATGGATAAAACCAAAGAGTCAGAAGCATCTGTTGAAATAGCATGAACCAGATCTGTTTACAAAATAACAGAGACTGATGATCCTGCTCTGACAGACAGAAAAACCAGCTTAGGTCTTTTATAGAACAGCTACATCGAAACATTTAGTTCTGGTGTAAAGCTTATAACTCTGAACTCTTTGTTTTCAATAAGTACTGTCTAGCTTACTGTATGTCCATACAGCAGAGACATGATTTAGGTTGCAGAGCTTTTATATAACAGCACATAATATCAACCTAAAGAACATAAGAGCACACGTACATTATCAGTTCATGCTTTCATTGCTGAATGGTGAAACAGATCATTAAAGGTTCTTTCTCAAGTCTAACTAAGTGAATTTACTTCAAATCTTGTATATGTCATTGTACTGCTACTACAGGGGCGGCCGTCTCTCAACCGGGAGGTCGAGGGTTTGATCCCAGCTCTTGCAGCAACATGTCCAAATCTGTCCTTGGGCCAGACACTTAACCTCAAATTGCTGTGGATGTGTATGAATGGGATTAGTTACTTCTGATGGTCTCACTACATTGTAACCTCTGCCATCAGTGTGTGAATGGCTGTGAATTGGTAGGTGTGACAAGCTATAAACTCAAGTCCATTTACCATTTACTACTCCACTAAGAGTTGTTTTGGATTATTCTTCCCAAACATCTAAAATAAATGATATGGTTATATATCAAGCTCCATGGCAAGATACATTTAGAAACTAAAGTTAATTAACTTATCAGTATGAAGGTAAAGTTATTTAGTAGTTTTCCAAAATGAGACATTCTGTATAAAATTATTCTTACATTTAGTGTGTTATTTTGATTCTAAATCAAATATGTGCTTTTCCTTATGTATTACACATTTTAGCTTGTAACAATGTTTTTGTTAAGTGTATGAGGACAAAACTTCTTCTATCACTGTGGAAACATGATATTTAGTACTGTGACAATACTTAGGGTGCAGTGATGGAGTAGGAGGGATCATTTTAAGTAGCTACATCCTGTAGTGCACAGACCATGCACTTGTGAAAAAACTAAATTAAACAAAAATATGACCATGAAAGTGACCAGTGCAGACTCCTACATATGAATAGCAATAAGTAACACTTTGAGATACAGTCTACATACAGAGACAATCAGCACATTTGCTTTCGATTATCACCCTGTACAGTAAGTCAGAATTTTTAGAGGGGCAAGCAGCAGCTGTGTTAAATGCCTACAGGTCTAATTGATCTAAAACCTGATTGTTGAGAACAAGTGACAGTGATGCATATGTCAGTACAGATGCAGTGATGTGTAATCATCTCTGAAATGAAGGGTCAAACTGGATTCAACTGCTTCATTTGATGCCTTTAAGATAATTATAAAGAAAAGAATGACCAATTGCTTAAATGTTCCTATAAGGTCAAAATGTAGTCTATAGACTATATATTGTTATATACAGTCTGTGGTTAACACTGTTTGTCTAACTTGTATGTGTACATAATGAAAGGAGGTGTTCTCAGACTGCAGTACAGTCTAAAACATCTTGAAAGTTATTTGTTTTAATCAAGTATAACTGCTGAGGATTATAAATAAAAGTCTCACCATGGTTGTTTCAGTGATGGAGCCAAAGCTGTTGATGAAGATGTTACAGGTGACGTTAACAGGAGGACCTGACAGAAGCAAACCACACATCAGATTTAAATCTACAGCTTTCTTAAATCCCACAGACGGTGTTTTTTTGAAGAGACTGCATGAAGAATTAAAAGAGGCTGGGATTTCCCATAAAGTAACATATCCACAGTGTGCCATGCTATGCCATGATAGATGACTTGTCCCATATAAGCAGCATAAAATTGTGTTGTCATTTCCAGTACGCTCCCATTTGTGTAGTCCATCTGTCAACCTCTGAACTAAATATTTCAGTGACTCATTTCCTGAGAGGCAATCATTTATTGATTCTCTTTCAGAAACATTAGTTTATTTCTAGATTATCAGATGGGATTTACCCACAGCATGCACTGACGAGGATGTAGAGCGAATATGAAATATATATGAAATGCGACCCCAGAGAACGAGGGGGGAAGTGTGTCAGAGAGAATCCTCCTGGCTTCACTCACAACCAGAGACCAAGATTAGACTGAAATAAGCCTGTGGGGTTAACATCACTCACATTTCTGTTATACATACAAAGCTTGTGTAAAAAAATATATCAACCTAGGGCTGTGGGTCAGATTCAAAACAGTAACAGTACATGACAAAAAAAGAAAACATCAGAGCCTGCTGCATCTTTGACTTCTGACGCATCTGTGAGTGATTTGTGCTGCTTCACTATCCAGGTTGTTGTGCTAAAAACAGATGCATACTTTCTCACACCTGCCCTGACAGAGGTAGTCCTCCCACTGCACGCCACGGTGTGTGTATTTACCTTTGAAGTTTGGTCTGATGCGAGCATCGTAGCCAGATGTGCGTCCCATCAGTTTGTCCAGAAAGTCAGATGGAGAGGGAGGCTTGGCTGCTCTGCTGGGGAGCTTCATCTCCTTACAGAGCACAGAGCTGCCAGATGACAGCAAAAATAAAACTGGATGTTTTCTTAAAATAATGCTGATGGACATGTTTTTTCTGTATATGCCTAATTTATAACATCTGTATCTTCGTTCAAAAAATCTAGAACGAACCTGTCCAGATTCATAAATTTAGCCAGAAGAGTGTTTTTCTTTCTTTGTTTTTTTTACAGTTAAGATTTCACAAACTGTTTCCGAACAGCAATGCATGTGTTCAAAGTGTTTTTAACATTTTCTTGCCTTTTGAGTTTAATAATGCATTTTTCATACATTCACTTTTTCCAGTGATTATAATAGTTTTTTTAAATACAGATTCCAAAGTGTTACATTCATGATTCTGGGGAACGTTTGTTTCACAACCCTTCCTTGTCACAAAACCCCCAAAAGAGGAGGCTAGTTTAAGCATATAATGTCTAACATTCAACATTTGTTCACTTTATGTGTGAAATTATTTAAAATACAGTAAAATTACTGTCAAACAAACATGCATTAACTTCAAAATGTCTAACCAGAGATGTCCATATCCTAAAATTTAAAATGTTCTCTTACCTGCCTGGCAGAAAAGTGACAGACGAAGCCAACAGCACATAAAACATGTGCAGCAGCATTCTCTGTCAGTCCAAACAGTGGATATAAATCCAATGGAGGGGAAAAAACTGAAAAAGAAAAAAAAGAAGCGGAGAAGCAGGGATGCAGGGATGCAGGGAACTTGTTGTGTCTCTTCCAGCTCGGTGCTGCCTTCTGGACTCAGCTGAGCGTCCCTCCCTCTCTGCAGGTGTAAAATCCAGGAAGCTGCTGCTGTATAATTCAAAAACCCGGGCAAGTTTTTATTCTGCCCATGTTTGTGTAGATGACTTCAAGCTTTATCTCTTTTTTATGGCCATATGCATGTTCAAGGATGTACTGCAAGAATATTTAAAGAGACAGGAACATTTTCAAAGTAGAGAGGGTGACAGTGCTGCCTCTGGCAGCAGCAGATTAGCAGATAGATTTAAGAATTAGAACATGTTTAATTTACTGTTAGGGAGTCATGAAGAATTAAAACAACCACGATTCATTGAATGTTATTAAAGATTCCAAACATTTGTGAGCAGTGACAGATTGTGGACGGTGAACCAATTCCAGTCAAAAGACATTAAATACAAAATATTACAGAATTGTATCAGCTTTCTTCTTGGAATTTTAATTTGTTTCCCTAAAAGGAGACCCTTCACAAGGTTGGAGGAAAACTGTTGACATGAGCCAGTATCATCATCCCTTCGTCTAGTGTAAATCTGTTCATAATTGTTCTTATCATTTAAATGAGGACTTAACTGTTTACAGTTATAAGAACATATGTAATCACAGCAAAAAGAAAGCATCCAGTTCAAATTAATTCAAGTGTAAGATGTCTCTAGGAGCATCAGCACACATCCAGAGGATATTTATCCACTGCAGAGCCTTCCAGAGTTTCTGGTCTAATTATTCCATCTTCAAATCGCCTGACAAAATCAAATATAAATGTGGAAGCTCATGTTTATTCCTCCATACAGAGGAGGGGGAGGCAGTTCAGCCATTTACTCATGTAAAATTAATGTCAAAGAAAGCGACGGGACGTTATGGCTGCACGTGTTTGCCTCACACTTGAAAGGCCGCTCCACACTTTGCTCGGGAGCGCAGAGTGTCAAAAGGGATAAGAAATGTGTGAGAACACAGAACATGAGTGCAGTCCTAATAACAAGAAGCCCAGAGTAGAAAACACACAATGTTTCTGCATGATGGAACATTTTCACCTCCGGACAAGATAAGTAGGCCAGGCGTCATTTTAATGTTTTTGTTGAAGCGTACATTGACTCTACTTAATTAGATCCTACTTTGACACACTGTAAAATTTATGTGTCAGAGCCTTTTTTTTTTTTTCTTTCTATCCAACCCTGCCTGTTCCTGTTTAAACTAAAAACGGGTGCATTTAGCTGAGGTAACACCTTTAGCATCAGCACTCCTGAATTAAAGGTCTTAATCTGAACGCTTCACATGTGTGACCCGGGTTAATTTGCCAAGCATTACATATTGATTCAAATGCCCAAGGACACATGAGCTCACCCACACACACATTAACAACCATCACATCTCACAATGCAAGTCAACTGATCTGATCTGTGCTATTATTGAGGAGCAAAAAATAACGGGATCAGTCCAATTTAAAAATAGCTTTTATTGCAGCTTCTCTCATGACAAGCTGCTCTGATCACACAGAGGGAAACAACAATAATCCATGCTCAGACATGTTTTAGCCTGGTGGAGAGAAGCAGGCAGACATCTTGACCATGATTTGAAAAAACAAAACCAAGAAAAAGGCAGAAAGTTGGTTGACAGAAGAGAGAGGATGAAATGTGTGAAAAAGACAAACAAACACAACAGGTGCAGCGGATACAAATTTCAAATAAGAAAATATTCCAGCGACAAAACATAATTTACATGAATTCTCCAGTTTTTGTTTGTATGATTAGGTTTGTCTGTAAGTGCATGGCAACAGCTGTCAGAGTTCAGTCTTAACATGAAGCGTAACGAGTATCAGCCGTCACCATCTTAATCCTCGTGGATGTTGAAAAGCTTGGCTACTTCATTCAGATCTGCATGTTCCTCTCCATCTTTGATTATCTAAAGAACAACAGACAAACAATTAACAACCACATGTTAACATAAATCTCAGCTTGGACTCAGATTGTTTTAGTAAAAAATAAAAGTCTCCCTATGTACCTTTCTTGCAATAGGCATCCTGTTAAACACGTTCCACAGGATAATGCCCACCACCACTTTGTCTCTCAGGTAGAAGATGACTCCTTTCCCGTAGTCGTCTCTGTGCTGCTCCACAGATGGAGCAGGTGTTGAAGAAGCGACCGGGCTGGTGGCTGTGTCCTCGGTTTCACTTTCTGAGCGGATCCCTGTCCCTGTGATCCATTTTACGAGTAGAGTTTGCTCAAAAATTCATCATTTACTTTTAGAATAAAGACTTTAAACCTGATCATGCCTGCTCCTACCTGACTTCTCTGTGGCAGCTCTAGGTGTGTCTTTGGATGTGGCTTTGGCAAACACTCCCACTGTTGGCAGGCTGCTGTCAACAATCCCAATGGCCTCATATCCCACATCTGGTCCCAGGTCACTCCTGGAAGAAACAACAGGAGAGGATTGGAATTAAACCAGTGTCCATGATCTGAAAATCACTATTTGTATATCAAATACTTATTCACTATTTTATTGTATCCTCCAATGCAAAATAAAACAACTTGTAGATTTTTAACTTAAGTGTAAAAGCGGGTCTTAAACATTGTGTTTGTGTAGAACACACCGCTCCCACATTAACACACAACAATAAACAAAAGCAGGGCTCAGAGTACACTTTGAGTGACATCCCCCTGAAGACTCCTAATAAGTTTCAAGCTGGATGATGAGCTGCATACAAATCTCAGACAGGAGTTGGCAGATGACATGTTGTGGTCATTCTGCCCAGAGAGCCAATACACTAAGTGTTGCATCAGTAAGAAACCATTCAGACGTGTGCTTCTTCAGTTGGCACTTTTTCAGTGATAAGGGCAGTCTAAACTAGAAACTGATGATGATGATGACAGAATAAACATTCTGTAATCTGTCAGCAGCTGGATTTTGTGTTTCTGCTGTGCATTGTGCAAAGAAATTTAACTTAAAGGGATACTTCACACATTTGCATTAAGCTTTGTATCATTAGAAACCTGGTAGTATTTTTGAATGGTCGTGCATCCCGCACTCATTTTCCCCTGAGATGGGAAATCTTTGTATTTTTAAGTCTGAAAAGGAGCTTCCGAACACAAAAATCGTCATTTTGCGTCACTGGAAGCTGTTGCGGTTAGCGGGGTGAAACTACAACGCTAGTTCCTCATATTTTCGACCACTGAAGCTACAGACCAATCACAGATCAGTGGGTGGGAACTCACTCCCAGAATCAAAACTTAACGTCCGCCATATTGCTTGGAAGCTATGCTATGGAGAAAGCTGATAATGGCGAAAAAATATAAATAAAGCGGCGAGATGGCTGCTGCTGCCGACAGGCCGGTTTTGTGTCGTGGCGGCCAGCTGCCAGCGGCCAAAACAACCAGCAACCGTCTCGCGGCTGTATTGCTATATTGCTATATTGCCTCCGCCGGCCGCTGCCATCTCAGCAGTCAAGACATAAGGCCTGCCTGTCGGCAGCGGTGAGGACGAGGAGCCGGGCCGGCTCGAGCTGGGGCGGACTGGTAGTGTCGGTGCTCTTACTGTTTGCCTATGGACTCAGACATAGAGTCTGTTTTCTGCCAGGAATTTCCAAGATACCAATTAAATTCTGGAAGAAATCTCGGAATCAGTTGAGGAAACAGATTAGTAGAGGTCTCTATCACACTGGTGTAAGAGTTGTTGTATACCAGGATGGTGGATGAAACAACAGGTTCCGAGGTTGATGAGGAGGATGATGATGATGATGATGATGATGATGACAGTTATTGCCTTAATATCAATGCTACTGTGGATCCCTCTGATATTACACAGGCAGCGTGATATAAACATCATCACCCACCACCTCGATCGCAGTGAATTCTTTGAAATATTTCCTGCTGGGTTCACACATCATCTCACCTCAACTTAAAGCATAAATTACTACTAATGGACAGGCAGGAACAAATCTGGATAATGTCAAAGTGACAATTCAGCTGTTGTAGTTTACACAGGCAATAAAGGAAATATATATATATATGTATAAGTGCATCGCATGTGTAAAAGGAGCGTAAGTGATTTAAGAAAAGACCCCACTTCACTAACACACAATGGGAGTCCTAAGTAAATAATAAAATAAATGAGTACACCATCTTAAAAATGTTCTCTAAATGCTAGCTATATGCTGATTGGCTATGTTTTTTTCTCTTGCTCCTTAAAACGTTCTAAAGGTGATCCAATGGCGTCATTTGCCGCTGTTGTTATCTTCCTCACGTTTTAAATGATATATATGTTATAGTAATTGTTCTCACTGTAGACTTCCATTCAAAAAGGAAAGCAGCCCTGTTAATAAGGAGAAAAGTATTTTAGAGCTAGGGCTACTCATGTAAAACAAAATCATGGATTTGACGACCTTCATGTGAAATTTAACCGACTGCTGCTGCTGAGTGATAAGAGGTTGATATGTTACACCGAGAGGCACAACAGACACATTCTTCAGCCACATTATACTGGCATATCGTCCGACAACATCTGAGGGTGCACAAGTCATAATAGTTTGACTGAGTGGCTTTTTTTGGGACCCCAGTGAACCCATGTTGTCAGCAGTGTGTCATATTACTTCAGCTGCCGAAAGCAGCCAGTAACCGCATGCATCTTTGTAAAATGGGCCACACTCCACACTGTGGCCTAATTTTTGGCAGCCCCTTGAAAATGTACAACAGCCCCTCTGTTTTAATATTAGTGACTTGTATAAAGTCAGTACATTTATTACGGGCTGGAGAAATGTAAGAGCGAATACTGCAGCCCTCTGCTGGGAACACCAACCTAATGTCCTCTAAGGGCATTTTAAATATTTTACAACTTAATGGTATTCAAGAAATCAAAGCAATCATGCAAGTTCACGTGGCTTCTAAAAGGATTAAATCTGAGTCATGTGCACAGTGGGACTTCCTTCCCCAGTTCCAACTAATTTAGATGTATGTATGTAGTATGTATGAACCAAGACCTGTTCTATCAACATTTCAGGCAGGATCTTTCACGCTCGTGTTCTCTGTCATTTCCACTTTAAGTTGATTTCATTGCTTGCAGTCACAGCTTTGATTTTGCAAAACGCTTTGAATTTATGAATCATTTAAACTTTGATTCAGCACCACCAGCGGAGGAACAGTTATTGCCGAGACACTCACCAGAACATAGACTGATGCCAGTAGGGTTTGTTGGCCCCCGTCATGTTCTCCCCTGCGAGTCTCCCGCTTACAACGGCGTGATCATGGTGCTCCACTCGTCTGCGGCCCAGTCTGATGTCATAGAAACACGCAGCGTCTCCTGCCTGCACCAGAGAGGACGGGTTAAAGCTGCACGGCATGCATTAGATTAACAATTATTTCCAACCATAAAACAAGCGAATTACAAATTTCAAGATACATTGTTTCTGGATCATGACTTGAGTTTGCCTGAAGAGGGCACTATAATACAAGAGTAGGACCTAAAGGTGGAGGTATACATTTATGAACCATATAGGAGTATACCATATACACCTGCAGAACGATGGCTTTTTGAAATTGTATTTATTTATATAAAGTCAACATTAAAGTGCTTTTGACTGACTCTAATGTAGAGATGTGATGAAAACAGTTAACATGCTTAAATAAAAAAATAGTCCCAGATAGTTAGGCTTTCAAAGGCTGCAATTAAATACTTAAACATAAGCAGAAAAATTCAACTCAAACCCCAACATAACTATTTATCACTTTGATAAATATCTGTGGTTCTTTCTTGTTACAGTACCTGAAGGCCCTTTAACAAAAAAAATTTCAGCAGATTCATGTGTTGTTCCATCTTCACTACACACTTCAGCAGGATCTAATAGATTGTCATAGCACCACTATTAAATACCATTTAAACATTAACTTACCACCCAAATATTGGATCTAGCTTGCAGCTCTGCATTGACCCGAAAGCCACCAAAGTCAGAGTCCACCTCTAGACCTGCTGACTTTGCAAGGTCAACATTGGGCTCCAGGCCAACAGCCGCCACTATGTGGTCCGTTTTGACCTGCGAATGGAAAACGGAACATAATCAGTAACTGATAAATCATTTCTTCATTTACACTGAACTCGTGGAAAAGCCTGGAACCTACCAGTCGGCCATCTTTCAGCAGGATTTCCACCTTGTCATCTTTGCAGGTCACCGATTTCACCAGAGCTTCTGAGATTATTTTCACACCCTCTAGAAAACCAAGAGATATTTTTTTTTTAGGTTTACAAAGAAACCAGGAGAGAAGAACATACATATTTCTTAGGGTTTGTAACTGGTTTAGACATGACTACAAAAAGGATGTGAACCTCTTTTGACTTTTTCTGTTGTCCAGTTGCTCAGATACTCAGGCAACACTTTCCCCATGTTTCCTTTCTCAGGGTACATCTGAATCACCTCCAGGCCAGAATCATTTGCTGACAATAAGAGAAAAGAAAATGAGCAACCCAGCAACAGTGCAACAAATTCATCATTTAAAAGAATATGTATTTTTATTTAATATACTCTTAATTCTTTCTCATTTTGTCTAGCAGTCTTACATCTCCTGCCAAGGGCACAGGCCAGCTCGCTGCCCAAGAAGCCGCCTCCAATGATCGTGATGGACTTGATGTTTCTGGACACCTTGTCCAAAGATTTAAAGTCATCAACCTGTCAAGAGAAACAGCATTTATATCACATTAGATCCTGCATGAATGGTTCTGATGTGTCACAAAGTCAACCAGAACTTATTAAATTGACTTTATATTAGTGTGTGTTAACCTGTCTGTGGACAGCAGTTATTATTCATCTTCAACACCTTGAGTTACTGATTTTAAGCATCTGCCTCCTGCTATTTATCACTTAAATCATTTGAAATTTAAAACTTAGATCAAATAGATGATCATATAGCTGGACAAAACCAAATGTTCCTATTTGTTTTAACTCATGCACCTATTTAGAAGTGATTAAATCAACATTTTGGAACTATTTCTGACCATTCAACCGTTTCATTGAATGTTTTCCATAGTCATTAATATTTTTTTCTAAACATTTCCACTATGTTTCTTTACTAATCCCATCAGAAAAACACAACTCTCTTCTAAAGCCTGGTTCTAACAGCCAGTGAGTGTTCCCAGACTAAAATAGAGCTATCACCCCCTTGTGGCCAAGCACTGACCTTGCGGAACAAAGTGGTCCTCTTCATCACCTCCTCTCCTGCTCTCTCCATGACCTGCAGGTTTCTTGGCACACCACCTGAAGTGAAAAACTCAGATTAGCTCCGGCCAGGTTTAAGGATTATTCTGTGATAAATGCATCCTAAAGCTGCCTCACCTGTAGCGATCAAACACTTGTCATATGAAATCTCAGTATCGTCGTCAAGTTTCACCTTGTTTCCTCTCACGTCCATGTGGACCACCTAAAATAGATTCAGTCATTTCTTTGATGTCCAGAAATCATCAACACTGCATAAATGTTTATTCAAATCTGCCACCAAAATTCATGTATTGTAAGAAGAAGTGCTTGTCAAATCAACACAAACCTTTCTGCCAGTGAGAACAGCCACTCCACCATTTTCTGCACCTTCCAATTCTTCTGGATTTATATAAAATGATGCCGGCTGGAAGTAGATACTGAAAATCAAAGGGGCAGAATGATAAAAAGGTTTTAGATCATTTCACAACGTTCACACATATTAGCTCCAGGAAATCATTTGCTGTAAGGAACATGGTATGAGCTCCACCTAGCTCCATGAAGTATTTATAGATTCCAAAAAAAGATCAGAGTTTCAGTATCAGTGAGTACTGATAGTGAACAGGACGAGTGTGATCAATCTAAAAAAGAAGAGGTGCAGTACGAAAATAAACTTTATAAAATAACATTTTGTGATAAAAGCAAAGTGATGTCACAGGACAACACAGTCTGACTGATGCAAAAGCAACAGCCACTAATCAAGCAGAGATATACAGATGTTTATAGAGCCATCAGGCAGGTACAGAGCCAGAGCAAACTTTGAGACTTCCAGTGTTGCCAAATGTTAGTTATAAAGTACTTTCTGATAAGACTGCCTTTACAGTGCTCTGCCATTGCTTACGGTTCTAATTGCAATTTATGAAGTTTGAATGAAGTTGAGAGATTACATCTAAAACTGGATTATTAGCTGCACTTGCATGCAGATTTCTGTTGATGTGGCTTAATGAAGGCCAATTTTTCCTCAGATGACTGTTAATGGCTTCTGGGTTTTATTCTGCTGGGGTAATATGTTAACACTCCTTTTGACTGTTTTCCTCTGTACAGCCAAGTCCCACTGAAGGACTACAGGATGATACTACTCGGACTACAAAAGGAAACAGGAACACGTCCGACACCAAACATTGTGACTACAGACTACACTCTCCATTTACAGTACATACAGAATCTGTAAATAGAGACTACAAACTAAATTCAAAGAAATGCAGGCGAACACAACAAAAGCACAACACAAGAAACTTGAACATAAAAACAAACCTTCTTTCCTTTCCATTCCACTGTTTGAATCGCAGTGTTTCTGTCACACTGGGGTCATCAGAGAACCAAAGTTCTTTAGAAAGAGGCGGCCTCATGTACGGAAGGTCTGGCTCATCAGTCACAATAAGTACCTGGAATTAAATATTTAAAAAGAAAAAAGATTCACTAACCAGATACAGCACATGAGGAAACATTATAACACAACTATGATAATGAACTGAATTCTGAGCTACACAGATGTCAGACACAGACGCCAAACTGACCTTAGCATCTGGGTCTCTAGCTCGGATTGAGCGGGCAGCAGCAAAAGAGGCAGTACCTCCACCAATAAGAAGGTAGGGGGTGTGTGAGGGGACCTTGAGAGAGACAGGTGTGGACTCTCCTACTAGAGTTTGAGAGAGCAACAGCAAGCGGGAGAAAGAGATGAGGTGCAGAGAGAAAGTAGAGAAGAAAGGCAAAAAGCAAAAGAGAGAGACAACAATCAGTACATGTGGTTTACTGCTCATCAGTCACCATGACTTACACTAATACACCTGAAAGGAGTAAATGGGAGAAGAAATAAAAAAAATGTCATGTAAGTGAGATTAACCTTTATCATAACAAGAACTCAAACAATGTGGAAAGAAACCAGGAACAGGCAAGGATAAAAGCTGTAATGAGGAAAACAGGTTAAAAATATAAATAGGAAAGAAAGGTGTTTGAAATTAACATTAACGTTATCAAAAATGGGAGGAAGTATCAGTGTTGTGTCTGCCCGCTTCCCCCACTCCAACCGAGGCTGGACTTTGGTCTTACCACTCTCTGACACCAGTTCAGGCTGAGGCTCAGGCTCAGGCGGCTCTGCTGCAGGGCTTTCTGCTGCTGCTTCTGCTGGAGGGTCTGTTAGTATAACCGAAGCATGAAGCAGTCAAGACAAAATAAACCCTACGACCTGGACAATGTACACCACTATCACAGGGCGCATTTCCATGCACAGGACTGACTGAGCTCTTACCACTCTCCACATGAGGTTCAGGGGGCGGTGGCGACTCTGTTAGTTCGATTGGGGACGGCTCAGATGGGGGCAAGGGTTCTAGTAGTACAGTAAAAGGTCACATGATAACCTCTGTTGTTATTAACCATCTTTATCTACTCCATAGACTCAGGTCAGGTGAAAAAAAAACAGAAGTGTTAAAAGCACCTGAATCATCAGAGAAAAAAAAAATTTGCCAGTAAAATTAGTACATTAATCTGAACAGTCTTTTCTTCTTACCCTCCTCAACTACAGGCACAGCATGTGGTTCTGCTGGCTCCTCTGGGGGGGCTTCTACCACCGGCTCTTCTGCTATTGAATTCACAGCACAGATTAGGATTACAACTCTTAACAACATTACTGAAGGGGAAGACCTTCAGGATCTATTTGTTTCTCCAGCTTTACCCTAAGGACATTCTGCAGAGTATATACACTCACACATCAACAACTAGAAGCTGCCCTGTTGCTTATGTTACACATAACTTTGTATAAACTGTAAAACAAATCATAACAGTAAATATATCATGTATTTACAGCAAGTTTAGTCATTTAGTTGTGGGTTGTTCCTTTTAAATTCAGCCTTAGACAGAGAATACAAAATGTCTTAATATTAAAAAAAATGTCATTTACAAGGGCAGCTTTCAGTTCGCTTAGACGTTAAACAAAAAACACTTTTTGATTGTACCCCAAACCACGTTTCACAAAGTATGACATGTTCACAGAAAGGGCTCAAGTAGAGGAGGTTCATCTCACAAACACATGTGACAACAAATCACAACAGCATCAAACTGAAATGACAAGTGTCTCACAAAAAACAGAAATATTTTCACAAATATTTCAGAATGGAGGAGAGAATGTTTGTCTGAACAGTTGTAGAAAAACTACAAGAGGGTTAATTTATCAGGTTAGAGGAAACCGAGTGAATTATACCGGAGCAAACTGAAACACAAAACCATGAACCATGACACAAGGTGAATGAATATTTAAAAAAGCATGCAACAAAAAGTGTTAAAATAAAGTATATGCTGTTCATTTTTGAATCCTCTGTACACACATACAGGCTTTCATTTATTTATTCTAAATAAGTGGATCTATGGTGAGACATTTTTGATGTTTTCAATTCTAAAAACAAACAATCATGACAACAGGTCATGGAGTCCTCCTTTCCAAACTGTTTCCTCTAAATAAATAGGGTGGTGGAGCTGTCAGTCTAACAAACTATTGTAAATTCTGGTCTCAATCACTAACATCTGTATGGGTGTACAGAGGCTTCAGTATAGAAACACTTACAGATACAAGACAAAAAGAGTTTGATGTCAGGGGTCATCGGGTATAAAACACGTCATTATCATCATACATAGTACATTTTTTTTGCATTGTAAATATTATGAGCAGGGTAAAAAGAAGAGGGAAAGACTAAAACATGTCTTTTCCCTCTTCTTTTTACAGCCCTTAATGTGTACACAGTGTATTAGTGAAGGTGTGATCATGCACATAGTTCAAAATCTTTTTTTTACTATTACTTAAAGGTCACATATTATCCTCCTTTACAACCAGTTTGAATAAGTCTCAGAGCTCCCAAAAACATGTCTGTGAAGTTTCTTGATAAAAATCCACTCTGATTCTGTATTTGATCATGCCTATAAACTCCTCGATTTCAGCCCTGCTCAGAACAGACTGTTTCTGTGTCTGTAGCTTTAAATGTAAATGAGCTGTGTCTGACCACAGCCCTCTCTGGAAGGGGATGTGGCTTGGCTTTCTCGCACCATGCCCAATTGTTAACAGCGAGAGGGCAGAACAAACACCTAGCTGTGGGAGTGTCAACCACCTGGGGGAGGGGTTACTGCCCTTTGTGACGTCACAAGGGGAAAACATCCTAACGGCCTGTTTGAGCACACATTTTCTGAAAAGTGGAGCAGGTAAAAGACAGAGAGGATGGACTTTTTTCATAATTGGGGGGTTTGTTGACAGACTAGGGACACATATTAGTGTTAGAAAAACATGATAAAATGTATTTTGCATAATATGTGACCTTTAATGTTTAAACATGTGTATGTAAATGTTAAGCATGCATGCAGAAATGTAAAAAAACAACCTAGGGGTGGTTCAGTTGTTTCACTGGGGGCTTCTACTTCAGCGTCAGGGACAGGGGGGCTCGGCTCCTCTGGTAAGGGTTCTGCTTGTGGTTCTGGTGAAGGCTCTGCCTCAGATTCTGGTACAGGTTCTGCCTGTGGTTCTGGCTTAGGGACAACTGAGAGAGAAATGAAAAGATTTCATGGAATTATTAAGTAGACATTAAACATATTCTTGTGTGTTACATGACATTTAGATTGTACATCTGCCAGAAAATTTAATGTGTTAAACACACAGTTTGTTTTGCAGTCTGAAACAGCTGTTAACATGGCAACAAGCAGTAAACTGAATCACGCACTCCAGAGTCAGCTAATTCCAAGTAAACTATTCCATGAAAAAGTATTTTCTTGTGGATTAATAGAAACATTTTTCTTTTGATAAAGAGTCAAACAGCAAACAAAACATGGCGCTCGTTTTCTTGAGATGTTTCTAGCTCTCTGTTTATTGTAAGTATGTTTTATGACGGATGGAGTTTGATCTACATGTTAAGATTAAAATCTACTCATAAATGAGAGAGAAATGACTCACCCTGTGTCTCAGTGGCTTCCACAGCTGAAAGGACAACAACAACAACAACAACAAACAGACACAATCAGCACAGATACATTCTGGATAGGGCATACCTAAAGTTTTTCACAGGAATGTTGTTCTGCCTGACAGGGCTTTTAAATTAAAAGCTTTAAATAAATCAGAGAACCTTTTTTATGTAGAGTGAAATAAATGGCTTAAGCTTTATGATCATTACATTCAGCTGCTAACACGGGCTCCGACTCGCTGGGTGTGTCTGAATTTTCTGTGTTGAACTTCTCTTGTCTGGAAGAAATCTCATCAATACGGTCCTGATATCGTAGTTGGTCCCCCTTTACAGTTCGGTATGCCTGTGAAAACAAAAGTGTATCACAACAAAAGTAGCAAATCTATGGGACAGCTATAGTCAAGAACTGAAAGCTTTACATTATTAAAGTTTAAGGAAATCTTCAAAAACATCATATTTAACAGAATGGAAAAAGGGGGTTAAGATGTAAACCAAGTGTACTGTGTGTGTGTGTGTGTGTGTGTGTGTGTGTGTATATATATATATATATATATACACACATTGATTTGTGTTATTCATATTGTTTTGATGTTGAATTTTGTTGCTCTATGGGCGTCTGTATTCCTTGGTGTTATTGTGAATGCCTCAGCATTGACCTAACCGATAAATGTAAAATGAAAAAAATGAATTAGGACCAGATAAGCTCTTAACTTCATCCTACACCCTTTTTAAACATAGTGAATTATAAAAAATTATATTTACAGGAAGGATGCAACTGAAGAAACCTGCTTTGCTTGCATTTATAGTTTACATTTATTTTTTTCAAATTTAAAAAAATAAAAAATAAAAGTAAAATAAAAAAAACAAACTTAAAACACATTCAACTGTGACTCTGCTTAGCTGATGCTATGTTCAGTGCATGTCCTGCATTTAATGAGGTATGAAGCCAACTCACATAAACTCCAGCTCCAACGCAGGTTACTCCAACCAGAAGGAAGTACAGCTGGTTTTCACGGCCTCCCCCTGTAGGCCCAGTGGACATATGAGCCGCAGGAACTTGTGCTGGTAGTCGGCCATGGGTTAAACCTGAAAAGAATTAGACAAATCACAAAGTCTTAAAACTGTTCAAATAACATTATCAATACAGTCAAACAACTGTGATACTCTCAAACATAATTCAGACGTGTCACAGTTGCAGTGCAATTAGGTATTAAACACCTTCATACAATGGTTTAGAGTTAGATGTCTCATGTTTTTTTTTATGTGAATGCTGAACTGTTCTTTATGCGTTACATTAACGCCCACTGGACTTTAAAAATGATCTTCCTTACATGCACTCTGTGAGTAGTTACACACACTAAGATTTTGTTTTTCTCATAGTCCACTGCACAGCTCCTACATTGCACATTTTGTGTTTTTTATTTTTATATTTGATATTTTACATTTTTTATATGTATATATATTGTAATAGCTTCTTATACTGTATTATTTAAGTTGTTGCTAGTTCTGCTTTATTTCCTTGTTAATTGTTTAGCACCAATACACCAAGTCAAATTCCTTGTGTGTAAATAAATGTACTTGGCAATAAACCCTGATTCTGATTCTTCTTCAGTAATATATGGTTTCAGTGGATTCAATAACATGGCAGGAGATGCTCTCCTATCTTTATGTTTGTGTTTATAAAGCTCATCTGATAGCAGCAGTCTGCTGCCAAAACACTGAATACAATATTTATTCACTGGTCCCTAAATAAGATCTCTCTTTGCTACAGGTTGGAGAGTAACAATAGCTGTTTTCACATATGCACTCCGGATAATATCTAGATAATTACAGGAGGACCGCTCCAGAGATTCTCCCGACCTAGCCGTTCACATATGCTCCTCACAGCGGGGGACTATCCCTGTCAGAGGGGAGGGGGATTTCCTGAGGTAAGATGTGACATAAATAAACAACGCATAAGTAGTGGCCGAAGCAACAGAGTCCGCTACACGATATTATAATGAGAATATTTGCCTTTATATCAATGCTATGTTTAGTGCAATGGAATGACAACATCCACAAGAGAGAGGAGAACAAGATACTGACGACCAGAAAACATAATGCAGCCGTTTCATAACGTGCATGGAGATCGTAGTGGTCGCGTGTAGACACTTTATGCAGTCACTGTATATAAACGTCATTCTCTTTCTATTGGCTCAAATGGAAACCTCCGGAGTATATGCTGCCGCGTTCAGACATCAGCTCACTCAGATTTTCTGCAGATAAAATACTAGGGGTCTGGCCGGAGAAAAATGTGGCTGTTTGCGTTCACACATAGCCTAAAGCACCTCAGGGTAACCAAAATCCTAGGAGTTTTTCAGGAGATTTCTGTATGTGTGAAAAGGGTTATAGATGAGGTGAGGAGTCACAAGCACAAACTACACACTCATCATCTTTGTATTAGCCTAAAGCTTGTAAAAAGGTGTCTGACGGTAATGTATTCAAACTATGTACGTCCACAGCACCTGTCCAGTGAGGATACCGAGCAGTAAAGTATTAAGTTACTTTTACACTAATGCTACTATGTTCTAAATGAACAGAGTTGTCAGCCTGGTTAAAATGTGAAATACAGAGACAAAGAATTTAATGACTGTACAGCTGTTGAGGTTAGAGGTGTTAACTAAACTGTTAGAGGTTGAACTATTAGTAAAGGTGCTGCTGACTTGAATATCTGCAGAATAAGCCTGTGGATGAAGACCAACAATAATAAAAGCACCAGAATAAGAATACTACACTCATATGCAAGGTAATAATACATCACAACAGCTTTGTCTTGTGGGTACTGTCACAATCTGGTAATGCAAATTAAATTAGGTTAACTAAGATATCCACACATAATCTGAGTTGGGTTAAGAGGCTTTAATCCTCATTATAATCAACCCATCTAATAGACTACTTTCTTTTACTGTCTCCTTCATTCATCACTCATAACTCTTAAAGACATGCTCTGCAGGAGTGCAGCCTGTTATCCTTACAGGGTCACTGGGGGGGGGGGGGGGGGGGGGGGGGGGCCCAATGACCAACGTCGATATAGTTGAATGAAAGAAGGAAAGTTCATTCTGACAGCTTCACTTCTTACTTTATAACCCCACACAGCATCTAACACTGCTTCATAACATGTTAAAACATATGCCATAGAAATACGACTTCACTTGTCATTCACTTGTCTGTGACTGGGCAACAGTCAGGGGAGTGCACTGTGTTTAGTTAGTTACAGTGCTGTCAATAACTTCTGCTTATTACCTCAGTTAAGGTTAGCTGTCTCTACCAAGCGAAGGTCACCATAGCGACCAGAAGCGGCCTGTCTGACTTAACATACAGTCAGCGTTGTGTAATGTCATGCTACTAATACATGTTTGAATTGAATCAAGCTAAACAAGGAGACAGCAAGTGACTAGTGACTTACCTGTTCGTCTCACATTCTGTCTGCACACAGTTGATGAAGCTCTAGCTAGAGGTGCAAGCTTTCTCCATACTGTTCTACATTTCAGCATTGTGACTCCGCTCCGCTCTGACGGTTCCCAGCTACCTGGCCGACTTGTCGGACGTGAACTCCGGCTAGTTAACGCTGAACAAGTCCTGCTGCCAGTACAAACCGCCAACTAGTAGCACCACGCTACACGCCAAGGCCAGAGACAGGTCATACGTTTCAGCGGGATTATGGGTAATGGTAAAGACTCTCTGAACACGGAAGATGGGTGACCACCAGGAGTCCAAAAGTAGGATAACGCCATTGGAAAAAAAAGATGGCGTCGGCAAACATGTCAGTGACAGTGCTGAAGGGATTTTTAAATAACTCTCGATAGACAAGAAATGGTTCTGTTGCTTTTTGTGGGGAAAAAAACAGCAACCTTTTTTTGAAAACCTAAAAACAACATCTGCAGGACTTAAATTGCTGTTTTTATCTGTTTATGCGCCATGTTTAAAGTTGTTACGTCGACTGGTATCAGTTTGTCACTCTTGTCTTATAGACTCTTTGACAGCTGCCGTAAACCCTCTTCTTTTACTCTTCTGATTTACAGATTCAATGCAGCTGAAGTGGACTACTGCCCTCATGAGTTTACTTGTGTGATAAAGCAACCCTTTTAGAAAAAGTTTTTCATCCAGTGTTAACAAAGACATAAATACAGATGAGGAGGTAGGTAACAGAGATAAGAAGTGCATAGTTATACGATTTTTGTGTAGGCTATTTTTGTGCGTGTAAATAAGCGTTAGTGTCAAGTTGATAGGCAATAATAGGCAACAATAATTTGGATTTACCAAACATGTCATGTAACACATGATTTTGCTTGGGTTATTATCATATGTACATTTATTATAAACTAAAAAGGGAGCTCTTCGATTTTTACTCATTCTTGTATTACGATTATGAAATATACGTGGTGATTGATGGATGTCCACTGTAACAATATTTAATGTCGCCCTCTGGTGGTGGCTCAAGACATGTGGACATATGTAAGACATGCTGTTTAATGTGGGCTCAAATGACCTACCGAATACTTCATTTGAAAGTTCCTTTTGTCTGCTTCTGCAGTAGATCAACTAGTTGGTGTGTTATGTGGCTTCTTTCAAATATAAGGGAAGTTGATTATTCATGATAGGAAATCATTTTCAGCTAGACAATGAGGATATACTTCCTTTCAAAGAGGAAATCTAAAGGTGCTGGTGAGATGGCAAAGGTTCTTTGTTTGTTTTTCAAAAAGCTTTACAAGCAACTTTTCTATTAGAAAGTATAGAAATAGAAATGTGTATGGTGTATTTGAATTGTAGCTGTACTCTCTCACTTTTACTGTATTTCCACAACCATTATTGATACACTACATAAACCATAACTAATACTCAACTACTTTATTCAAAGCTACAGTGATAAACTATAACGTTGTCTTTCTTTGCAACTTCTGTGGACAAAGCGGTGGCCTACTTCTTATCTCCTGAGGTTTTCTTGTACATGTGTAAGGGAGGTTTACTGATGAAAAATGTCATTCTGCTTTCTTTTGACAGTTAAACATATCTGCACTGCAAATCTTTGCTGTGGAAAATGTAAACAACAGCTGTTCCGGCAGCATTTTCTTAAAGCTTTTCCTGACATTGAGGGTGACAGGTATTAAAAATACTTTAGAGATACAGTCAGTTTTCTCACTGATGATCTTGTTTGATTTTGTAGGTCATACAGAGTCATACGTTTTAGAGAGGACATATTATACCCCTTTTCTACCTTTTAAAACAGTCTAAATGAAACATCTTTGCTCAAGCACCAGAGGAGGTTTGTGACCCTGTATAAACCAGCTCTCTCAGAACGCTCCGTTTCGGTGTGTGTGTCTCTTTAAAGGCAATGAGCGATCCTGTTTGTGCATGTGTGTATATTTTAGCCTGTGTGTGTGTTGCATGACTTACAGAGTGTAAAAACAGAATTTAAATCAATAAAAGTAAATCTTAATCTTCATCTTAAATAGAACAAACCAATGCTAAACAATTCCTTAATGCCCTTTTCATCTATACTGATGCATCAAACTCAACAGAAAGTTGTCTTGTTGAGTTATTACTGCTGCGCCTCATAGATGCAGAGTTACTGAGACCCTGAGAGGTAGACCACCATGTCTATGACAAGCACTCAAAGCATTTTAGGCATACATGTAATACCAGCACTTTCAATGAAGCGATCTCAAATACAACAGTGCTGGCATCTTTTCAGCTGCCTTTGCAAAGTGTTGATTGCATGGTTATATACTTTCTGAAGAGGCCTGATTGTTGTAGGAGCTGCTTGTGACTTAGATGTTACATAATGGTCTAAATGTGAAAAGATCATGGAATGCATAAAACTATTTGCGGCATGAAACCGTAAACAGTCTCTAAAGAGTGTTAACCTATGAAGGTTTGCTTTTGAAACGTCTCCGCCGTCAGATTTAGAATCAGACTTTATTGAAAACTAGGCCTAACCTAATGAATTGGTATTTGTGTTTCGCGTTTACATTTTTATAGGAATGGAGTAACGAATAACGGAGAGAAGTAAACAGTTGTACTCCTACTGTTGAGAATCTTAAAAACAAAAAAGTATACTATATAATTTCAAATTGAAGCTGGTAACATGTCAAAGCTCCAAATTTATACTAAAGAAAACAGTTAAAAAGATTGTTGATTAATCTTTAAATTGGCATTATTGAATTTAAAAAGGGTTCAGCCCAGTGCGACGAGAATTTAAAATAATGTATACACCTCCCTGAAAGCTCATAAGAAATGAAGCCCTTATTAGTGTAGCTGTTAAAACAACTTCTTCAGAATTTAGATTCCAAATTGAACAAAAATAAACCATTACAATATGAAAATTGAAACAGTTAAACATTCTAAATGTGAACCTCAAGATAAGATCTTGTGGCAACATGTGACTGTGTGAGCTGTAGTATGTTACTGTCTATTACAACCGTGTCCTCAAACCTGTCAAACCTCATTATGTGTAGTATTCCCCCCCCCTTCCCTTTAACGCCCCCACAGGCCAACTGCTCCATACACTTGCCCGGAGCACTTGCAAAAACAAACACATAATTCTGTCTTTCTCTCTCTCTCTCTCTCTCTCTCTCTCTCTCTCTCTCTCTCTCTCTCTCTCTGTCTCTGCCTTGCTCTCACTCTCTCTTCTCTCTTGTCAGTGTGATCAATTTCTTTAACTTCCTCCTTTTGGAGTGGCTGCGCTGAATACCAGAACACAGGATATGCTTCGCAGTACCTCTCAGTCTCATAGCAGCAGCAGCAGCAGCAGAGGCAGCACTTAAAGCACTAGCAGCAGCAGCAGCAGCAGCCGAGAGGACGACACACTCTGCAGTCAAGATGAGTGCTGGGGATGTGGTCTGCTACGGCTGGCTCATTAAATCCCCCCCGGAGAAGAAACTAAAGAGATTTGTGAGTAGGAGTACACGCCGGACTCTTGTTTATGTCCTCTGCCAGCTAGTAGGAAAGCCGGGTTGTGCTGTTGAGGCTTGTGTTTTTGTGTAGATGTGTGTGTGTGTGTTATGACGTGGAGTGATGATTTAGAAAGATACCGTGGGTTGTATGTGCTTTTGTCCAACTGAGCTGGTTTTCAGTCTCCTTTCTATCATCTTCCTCAATTCTTTATTGGCATCTTGCTTTAGTATTTTCAGCGTTTTGATGCACTTTATATCTCTAAGAACATTATAATCTGTCAATAATCATAAATACACATGCAGATGTGCCCCACAAACACATGGAATAATGTGTATGTAGTTTGAACATCAACAACATACAGCCGTCAATGTTTTGTGGTTGTTGAGGTCATGTGATAATGTTGGGCTGGACACTCACTCTGCTGTGGGTGTGTGTGTGTGTGAGTGTGTGTGCGTGCGTGTGTGAGTGTGTGTTTAGTGATGAGTGTGTGCAAAATTGTGAAACATGGGAAGTAATGTCAGGCACCCAGACACTTCAGACTTAAATGACAAGCAGAAATAGTCCAGCTTTATGATGGCTGTTTATTGCACTTCCTCTGTACCAGTGGAGGAGGAAGAGGAGTAGGAGAAGAGGGGAGGTGGGAAAGGAGTAGGAGGAGGAGTTTGAGGAGGAGGAGGTGGAGGTGGAGGTGGAGGTGGGCCATTATTTGTCAACAGTTGTGTATAGGGAAAGGGTGGGTGGAGGTGTGTTTGTGCTTTGATGGGGTGTTGGGCAAGAAATAGAAACTTATTTTAACACAATATGCAAATCCTGATTTCAGAGTGCAAAGGAATTACATGTTTTTCAGACTAGTGTAAGGGCAGAAACACTATCAGGCAAATTATTCAAATAGCAAGTACTGGCACATGGCATTATGGAAATGTGGTTTATCTTGGTTGAACTTGTCTTTGTTTGTGGTATTATGAAATGAAAATCTTCAGCCACTGACTTTGAGTACTTAAGTATCTTATTTAAGAACATGATCAACAACACAACAAAACAGAATGTACAACACACTTATTGCTTTATCCTTTCTGACATGAACAAGTTAAGTTGTCTGATTTTCTGTCAACATTGAACTTATCCCGTCTCTGTCCATTTACTACAGAGTGTGGAAAAGTAGGCCTTTAGTCATGAGTGCATCTTGAATCTAGACAGATTCATATATACCTGTATAAATCTATCTCATATAAAATTCAACTCATTATTATTCCTTTCCACAGTATGTCAGTAAGTTTTAAAAGCTTTTTGTCACTGTTTTCTATCAAATGTAAGCTTCTACCTTCCACAGTGTAGCTCAAAAGAGAAGCGCTTATAATAATCCTACAAATCTGTTGAACTGTGCAAATATGGACATCTAAAATGTCGTACTTCTTACTTTGACTCTTTTGAGAAGGGATATTGTTGGCAACCTTTTAATCTGATCAATAATGCACCTCCACACTGACATTTTTTTTGACAGGTCACATTATGTGCAGAGGTGTAAATTATGACAGGAAAATGGCTGAATTCCATTAAACTGCTTCAGTTAGAGGGTCCTGATACTTTGCATGCTGACTCACTGTCACGCAGTCCTGGCTGACTATGACACTTTGAATAAAACAGAACCATCGTTAACGTCATTAGTAACACTTGAGCTTCAACCTCTATGACAAGTCCAATTCTATAAAGAAAAGAAAAGAAAAATCTCTCAAGGTTCAGTAAAGTTGCCCAGTTGTCACCTCCACTGACCTGAGAGCTCTTAGGTGACATTACCCCAGCTATGAATCTACATCTGAAGAAGAAGACCACGAGAAGTGGGTGAAATTTCTTTGTGAAACCCACGGTTGAATCACAAGTTTATACTTTATTGTCAGACATCTACTTCTAAGTGAAACTCCCTTGTTCTTGTTTGAAATATAGAAGGAAAAGGTGACATGTCTATTTTAATTATCAGTTTTGAAGGACTTTGATCATCTGCTTTTTTTCTGGATAAGCAAAAATAAAACTTAGAATAAAACTTGGGTGGCCCTGGATACACATAAATATTTAATTTGAGTGTAACTTTCCAAAATCACAAAACGTCTCTCGGATCAAAATGCTGTCTGTCTACTAGTTATGGTTTCCTCTGAAATCTTGTGGAGGTATTGGCTGTACATGTGGCCTGTTTCACCATTTCCTGGTATAAACACAGACGACACGTTACTAACTGATTTGAGCAGGAGCAAAATACCCTCATGTCTTTCTGTGCCTGCACTGATGATGCACAGAAAGCCACAAAGCCAAGTCTGAAACCTGTATGATAACTTATGCATTACTAGTAGATTGAAAGTAGATTTCGTCATAACTATTTTTATATATGTAACTTGACACCTACAACATTGGGCTTACTTGCATAAGTAGTGAGGACGTATATGTGTTACATATTGTGTAAAGTTTGCACAAGTCTTCAGTAGAAAACTGTGACCCAGAACTATATAAATACCTCTTTCGTTGTTGTGTTTGACATTTTCTGTTAAATACAGTGAACTTCCTCTTCTTTGCACTTCTGGGAAACTTGGGTTGAAGTTCCGCTTACTGACCATATCAAAAGCAAAAAAAAAAAAAAAAAAAGGTAGTTTAAAGTTGCTAAGTTAGCTGCAGCGAAGAGCAGTGATCTTATTCCCATGACTAATGTAAGGTTGTTGGAGGGATGTTAGTGTGCAAACTGTGCAGCACTACACGATAACACAAGTGTGAGGATATACATCATATTTAACTTTAAGGCTGTTTAAACAGTGTGTTGCTTTCTCCCGCAGGCCTGGAGAAAACGCTGGTTCGTGCTCCGAAGAGGTCGAATGAGCGGTAATCCAGACGTACTGGAGTACTATCAGAGTAAGAACTCCAAAAAGCCTATCCGCATCATTGACCTCAAAGAGTGCGAGGTGGAAATGCTGAACGGGCAACTCAGGATAAAACGAGACTTTCACGGGAAGCACCTCTTTGTGGTGAAGACATTGTCTCGTATCTTCTACCTGGTGGCCAAAACAGAGGAGGAGATGAACAGCTGGATTAGCAGCATCAGCCAGATCTGCCAGTTCGCGAGCCTGGAGGATGCAGGTGAATATACAGAAAGATTTGATTCTGTTTAATTTGATATGTTGTTATGTGAAGCTACACCTGACATCCCATTTTGTTTAAAGTGAACATCACAAAAGAATGGGTGTTAACCAGAAGATGTACTTTGGAAAGTTCACACTTTGTTCCACATCAGGATGTGGTGAACTCAGAGGTAAACTTTAAAATGAGGTCAAAAACAAACTGTTTATTTAAACAAACACCAAAGACCTCAAAGGTGCAGTTTACTGGCATAGCACCTTATGTTTCAGTAAAGTCCTCAGAGTTCTAATTTTTAAATTTTCTTTAAAACTGTCCAAACAGAAGCTTTAACTAATCTGCAGTAAACACAGTGGTGAATTGATTCCGTCCAGTGTATGTTGTGTGCAATTTTTTTAATAACCTTTAAGTCCTAAAGATTCAGATTTTGACAGTTTCAGGCAACATTTGTCAAATGATTCACACAACATCAATGATACTTCCAAAGAAGATACAAAGAAGAAGAAAGTGAATTCAATTTTTTTCACTCTGTCGTTGAGACATGCTAAACACCTAGCACATAGGCTGAAATACACATACACACACACACACAGGATCTTATGGGCAATGCACTCATGGAGAAAGGTTAGAGTGAGGGGCTGAACATAAAAGAGCGCCCGAGTAGTGGTGGGTATACCTCTTCTGCTACCAGCCCAATTTCCAAACTTGGTCTGCAACAGGACTTGAACCAGCAAACCCAACCCAGGTCCCGCCATTAATGAGCTACTGCCGCCCCTTTAACTGACTATTTGCTCTACTTTTACTGGGTACTGTATGGATTGTTTGTTGATGATCCAACTTTGATCCAGGCTTGTGGTTAGCATGCATTATATATCAAGCGGCTACATTTCTCACTAATTGAGCTCATAAACCTGCAAACAATCACAGACATAACATTATATTCAAAACCATTTGATACAAATCATATCCGGGATTGGTTTTTGTAGCAGCAGCGTTCAAACAAGTTCATGTTTGAGTTTGGTTTGAATTGCAGTCAAGTTATGGTAAAGTCATCTTATTTTATCATTAATCTGTTTGCATCTGTTTCCAAGTTGTTGTTGTGACGATTCGCCTGCCACATAGTGTACCGCTTATTGGCCCACCGCAGAATTGAACATCTTTCAGGGGCAGGTTTTTAAATGATAAATCACAATTACCACAATGAATTGGCAGTATTCTTACTATTTTTGCAAACACACAATAATCATGCTATACCGGTAATATATACTTAAAATGAATGCAGTGATATTGAGAGAGGACAGTTAGGGACATGTCTGTTAGAAAACTGTCATCTGTGTGAAGGAGATAGAGAAACACCACAAAGTTGCTGATAATGCCTGCATGTTGCTGTAAATCACCCTAGCTCTGAGAAAGCAACACATAAGTAGTTGATACAAATGCAAAGTTTATTAAACACTCTTAACAATGTGATTTTGAAGAATGTTGTCATGGGTTTAATAGCATTTTAGAATAAAGCCATGTTGCTTAATCTAAGGGCTTTTAGACAGTAGAAGTAGGTCCAGCCTGGATCTGGAAAGGGTTTTGTAAGATGGCACATCATTACTTTTGTAAAGGATTATAAAAGATGTCTCTGCGCCCACAAGAGAACATAAACGTCCTTTAAGGCTAGCAAATGTTTTATGAGAACAAGCAAAGTCTTTTTGATTTTTTTCGCCCTTCCATGGTTCGGCAGACACAGCCTTGACTACTTGGTGGCCTTGAGAGAAATGGAATAAGACACATTTCTGAACGAAGGTCAATCTGACTAAAAGACTACCTGAAAAAAAAAATTCTCTTCAGATTCACCCGCTCCATTCTACATTAAAGTATAGGTTGTAAGAAATGTGTGTGTTTGTGTTTACATGGTTTGATAGCTATTGGTGTCAGCATGACGGCAGTTTTCTTCGAAGAGGTTGTAACATTTTCCAAACTACCCGCTCTCTATTCCTCTCTGCTTGATCTGAACAGAGAGCTCAGAAGAAGGCTTCCCTCACACCCCCACACCCCTCCAGCCGTCCCCTGACAGCTCCGACAGAGTGTCTGTATCCAGCCAGCTTGATTCCAGTTATCCTCTGGACTACCTATTCCTCTCTCAGTGTGAGACGGGGAGTTTGAGCACTAGTCGGTATGTAAAATCTCATTAATAATTTAACACATGGAGAACAAAGCAACATTAGCTTGTGTTTAAGAAAGATGTTTTATTTTTCCTCTTATTGTAGACTTGACAGTTTCTCAAACTCTGAGAGCTCCCTGGAGCAGAAGTCATCGGACGACGCGGTCAAAGACATTGCCCCTTCTCCTCTGTTCACTGATTCCACTTCCTCCTGCATCTCTCACGCTCACAGCCCCACTCCACCCGTCTTCATCCATGGAAGATTGACTAACCCTCCTTTCAGTGCTCCATGCACCTCCCTGGCTCTGCCAGCCTCCTCCTCCTCTCCACTTCGCCACTGTGCTACAAGCGTCTTCCAGTTCGACAAACTTTACTCTTCTGCATCATTTGAGGCAATGAGCGACACACAAACACCCCCTCCGCTGCCACCAAAACCCAACCACCTGTCAGAGCAGCTAAGTGATGAGGGATTGAACAAGCCGAGGGGGATGAGCACACAACATTTCTCAAGTCACAGTGTTCTATTTCCCCGGAGGACATCTTTGTCAAGCCTGGACCATTTAAGAATAGGTATGTGCTCGATAGGAGAGCAGTCTCACAGTAAGTATAATACAAAAACTGAGAGCTGGGTTGTAACAAAATTAATTACAACCCTTAGTGTTATTATGACGGCACAGCATGTCAACTATAGCTGACTGGTAAACTTTTAAACTAAAGTCTTTTAATTATATATCTCTGTTTTAGGAGATGCTGGTAGTAGATTGATGCGGAACAGAAGACAGAGTCTTAATTTGGTAAGACATTCTTACAAAAATAGACATTTTGACATTTGGCACTTTGGTATATTGACTTTTCCCTTCTTCTTCTTCTTCTTCTTCTTCTTCTTCTTCTTCTCCGATTTCAAGAGTTAAATGAAAAGACTGATTCATATTCATGTCTGTGCCATAATAAGTATAAAACAAGGTCCAGCGGCTAGTTAGCTAAGCTCATAGCACAAAGTGAGGAAGCAGTATGTATCTCATTTAAGGCACCTAATCTTCCTGTTGTTTCTGCTTGAGCTAAAGCTACAACCGTGAGATGGTTAGCTTTCTCTTCCACAACTGGACTCTTCGCTGGTTGCCTTGCACGACATGATAAGACTTCACAAAGCCACTGCACCCAGCAAAGAAATAGTCCAGCAGGAAACAAGACAGAGATGCTCACACCGATCCACAATGGCTCTAATACTTTTTTGCTGATGAAAAAAATAAAAAATAAAGTTTGTTAGGTAGCTGCTGTTGCTGGACAGATTTGAACAGTTCTGAAAGGAGCTAGCTGTTTCTTACTGTTTCCTTTCTTTGTGCTAAGCTAAGCTAAGCTAACTAGCTTGCTCTCTGTAGTCTCATATTTACTGTTGGGTCATGACAATAGTATTGGATTTCTCATGACTTCATCAAAGCCACTGTAGAGAGTTTACTTTTACAACTGTAGCATGCCAAGCGCTAATGTATTTATTCTATAAATAAATTCAAAAGTAATCTAAATAATTTGAAAGGAACATAAATATTCAACAGACAGCAGCATTTACAACTTGAACTTAATATGGTGGATGTGTCTGATCATATAATGCTTTGTCTTTCGACAGCCGTCTTTAAATACCATACGAGTTCAAAACTACGAGGAAGAGTCATATATGCCCATGGCTTCCCCTTCTCCCTTTTTTACCACCACTGAATCTGATGGTTACATCCCCATGAGCCCCAGGACATTCAGCTTCCCCAGTGCAAACAACAACATCGAGTCCTCCACACCACTGATGTGTCAACCTGGAGATCTTGCACCGCCCCCAATTCACCGGCATCTAAAGCCTCGTTTGAGGCGAGGTGAGAGCCCTGTTTGGTTCAAGTTAAAGACGATCATGATGTGTCTGGATATGTGATCTTTGTTAACTGGTTTAAAGGGTGAACAGATGTACAAACTTGTCAGCATGTGAATTCATAGCCTTAGTCATCTAGCTGTGCTTATGACACATAATTGTACATATCAGGACAAGCACAGTGACCTATGTTACGCATCACTTTTGTAATCTTACCTTTCCTTTGCACACGAGGGAACTGCAACCACTATAATAACTTTGTCCTTTGTTGGTTCACAGTTCGACCCCCACCTCTTGACTTAAGAGGCCTCTCTACAATCACAGAATGTCCCACTCACCTTCCTCTGAGCAGAGCCATGACAGAAACATGGTGAGAGAAAAAAAGAGCACGTACAAAGTCATTACATTCCCAAGGCTCTCTACATAGTTAACTAAAATTACGATTGGTATTTTAAACAGAAAAGAAGAGAATTGCATTTAAAGCCCAATTCTTAATTTTGACCGTATAGATGTGGACAAAAAAATCCAATGTTGACACAGTTTGACTTTATTCAGATTAAAGTTTAAATATAAATATTTTGAAAAGAGTTTGAAAACATGTATCACATTAAAAAAACTGTCTTACTCCAGAAAGCATATTGGACCCTGGTTTTTAATATAATTTACTTGCACAAGTAAAGGATTATTCCTGTGTTTGTGTTGGTAAAACTATAAAGGTTTTTGCCACTATGACGTAAACTTATCCCATGATTTGTTTTTATTGTGTAATTACAGCTTTTCAATGCAGTTGTTACCTCTTGAAAGAAGACTTGAAAATGGGGACAATCCTAGGAATGAAGAAACAGACTGCACTGAACTGGTAACATTTTCACATTTTCATTTTCAACTTATAGTATAAAGACTTTATCATGTATTGTGAAAGAATTTTCAATTTCCAACAATGTTCCAACAATTCATCAGCTAAAGATATTGTACCTATTTGACCAGATCTGGCTAACATGGAATAAAGACAAGCTGGAGCTATTATATCTCTTCTTGGTTAAAGACATTATTAATAATTATGTCATCTTTGTCGTTTAGCTTGAATCAACAAAATAAACATATTTTACTAGAGATAAAAAAAGAGAGAAATAAAGGACATTCTGGTAACTGCTGGACAATTTGTGGGAGTAGACATAAAAAATGTAATCTCAACACAGCTAAAAAATGTGGGAGTGGAAAGGTTTTTCTCCCAAAATATTTGATCAGCAGATTGTAATCACACTGGGGTCTTTCCAGAGCATGTGAGAGTGTGTATGTAACAGGGTAATGTTGCACCAGCCCATTCCTGGAGAGGGTGCATAATACATTGATTTCCCAGAATAAGGTTAAACACATTAGCCTTTAACTGTGAGCTGGGCTTTACAAGCTGACAGGCAGCAAGAGGACTCAGACACTTTTACTGTAAACTCAATCTGAAAATGAACAGTCCGAGGCTATACCTTTTATCTAATCAATCTTTTACTATGAATGCAGCACATATGAACTTGACAATGTAAAACTTTCAAAGTTGACATTTTCGGAAATTAAATTATTTTATTTTAAGTGTGAGCAGTGATGACTCAGCAAAGTCGGCATCTATTTTTTCTCTGACAGGAATCAATGAAACCCTTTTCTGTAACTTTCGACGGAGCAGTCCCGGCGTGGGCAAGAAGATCAAACCTGGACTATTTGTCACTGGATTTCAATTCAGCATCCCCCTCTCCTGTGCTGAAGGTATGGTTTGATTGGATACATGTATATACACACACACACACACACACACACACACATACACACAGTATATATATTTACATAGATATAGGCTATATAATATATACCCAATCTGTTTTGTCAAAACTGCTGTTTATGCAACAATAGCATCTGTAACTTCTTTATCTCTCTTTCTTTTTATATTCTACAGCAGGTAATAACGCTATGATGCTACTATTTTAGCTCTGAAGAAGTATTACATGATTGTGATTTCATACAAGTACAACATTATTGTCATTTTAAAAACTTTTTATTAAATGTAATTGTATTACATCTCTTTATGTTTGGCAGAAGCCCTTTCTGACTGATGAGCACAGAGTGGATTACGTGAAGGTGGATGAGAAGAAGACACAAGCACTGCAAAACACAAAAATGGAGTGGACAGATGTCCGGCAGTCCAAAACATGACTGGAAAAAATATACGATGAAGAAAATCCCTCACTTTTGGTTTCAAGAAGATCAAGAGTAACTTAAGCATTGGATATATGAAGAGGACCAAAAGAATTTAAAAGCACTTTGAATGTATTAACCAAGCACAAGAGCAAATAAGCAGTTTTATGCTTGTTTGCTGTGTGAAAACTCAAAATTGCACTGTAAAAACTTAATTCACTCTCAGTAGATTTGACTTATACTGTAAATAATACCAGACTGCACTGTATCAAAATTATTTTTACTGTAGCATTACGTTTTACCAAATTTTGAAAAGGGCATATTGTTGCTGCTCTGTCTGTGTGACTTGCTTTAAATGTATGTTCAGTGTTTGTGGCCGTAAAGAAGAATGTTTTTAGTGTTTCCCCCTCACTATATGTCATTAATAATTCAGCGATCTCTTTTTCCTTCTCCTGAAATGAACTGCTTATAGAAATGATTGTTTGTGACTACTCTTTTTCTGACTTCAGCTACTATTTCATTCACAACTCAAATTTAAAAAAAAGTAAACTACCACTATCAGTATTCATGAATCAAGATTAAAATGACATTCAAATAATTTCCATTTTTAAACAGAACTGATTATCCACCCCTTTTTCCTCAAATGTTTTATTTATTGTATTTTTGTTATTTATTTTATATTTTATGTGTATTGTCTCATTTACACATCCTGCTGGCAATGATTCGTGTTTATGCTCCAACAGTTATGAATAAAGTTTATATTTCAAAATACTTTTTCATTATGATTTAATGTTAGCAGGTGGGAAAAACATCACACCTCATCCAGATCCTCTCCCTTTTCCATGCAGACAAATGTGCAAAACACTGTGTACAACTGAACATTTAAAATACATTATGTAGATAGATAACATAACATCATCTCCTCATCTGTTAAGCAGTGAAGAATATGAAGATTTTACAATTGGATGCACATATTTTTATGAAATAAGAGTGGGGATATTATTGTTTTATTTCAACATTAAACTGGTATGGTTAGAAAAATGTAGGCCTATTCTACTATTACTGCTGCTGCTACTACTACTACTAATAATACAAATAATATTTATTGTTATTATTTATTATATATATTAGTTGTCGTTCCATTTATATTATGATGAATAGTACGTCATAGAACACACGTTGCACACATGTTGCGTCACTAGCATGCGCCGGGAGGAGATTGACAAAAGGAGATTTGGGTGATTTACCTGAGAAGTCGGGAGAGGAAGTCATCATGCGACACTTAAACTCTGGCGTTTTTTGTCAACATCAATTTCACAAGCGGCATGCGTGGCTGAACTACACGCATTAAATCAACCCTTTGTGTAGGTGTTCTTCGTATTTCTACCGACAGACTCTCACAGTCACAAACTGCAGGAGTGAAGGTAATGCTGCTAGCATGCACCGCTGCTAGCTAACGATAGCTGGAAACAAATAAAACCGTGCCTTGTCCAAGCAGCACAGGGGCCTGCTTAATCAAATAGTAGAGTTAAAGCGACATCAGTAGGCATGCAGTGAGAGGTAACCTCGTCTCCGGGGAAAGAAACAACACCAGTGTCTGCGAGATCTTGACTCTAGTGGGTAAGTTTGTTTACTTTATGATTCATTACAGCTAGCTCCACAGTAAAGTGCTAGTGTTTCACCTGGTTTGTCTTGTCTAGAGTCAGAATTGGCTATCCACGATTGTCTTTGCCTATGCTCCCATTTAAAGTTCATTTTGGGGGTGGTAATGATGACCCACCTGCACATGGTCTTAGAGCTGCTCAGCTGCAGTACAGATGCGCTTCTTGCTTGGCCCCAAGGCCTTTATTATATCTAATGTGCAATTCATCTTTGGTAAAAAAAAAAAATGAGTCAGTCTCTTGTAAAAGTTTAACAGAAATGTGCTGGATACTTTTATTTTAGTCTGCCAGTTTATTTCTCTATTACACATGTAATTTATGGCAAGGCTGTACTTGTTTAGTGTAGTTGTGGTTACATATATCTTCCGAAAATACATACTGAGGACTAAACACCTCGTATAAAGAAAATATAGATTCAGTCGGGTTATTGGTAAAGTATACATAAAGATGACAAAAGCATACATGACAATAATGAAATGCAATCACTGCACTGTTGACGTCGTGACCCTTTTGTTGGTGAATTTAAGAAGATTGAGATAATTTTTGTAGTTTATAGATTAGCAGCAGGGGTTCCTCTATGTTCTTTAGTTTTACCTATTATCCTTGTTACCTACTACATTGACAGCACAATAATATTTAAAAAAAAATCTTCCTACATTTATTTATATTGATCGTTTTGAGAAAAGAATATCTTAAATATGTCTGATTGAGAGTAAGCATACTGTTATGATAATTAGTTAAATGACATAGCAAGACTTAAGGACCAGTGAACTATTGATCAAAGACCTAAAAAACAAACAAAAGAAACAATAAAACAACGTTCTTTCTTATTGGTCTTAAAGCAGATTGTGGCTCTGTCCGGCAGATACACGGATCTTTTTCAGTCATAATTTGTCTACAGTCAAAGTTTCTATGCCCAAAAATAATTTTATTGCGATAAATTCAGACTGCTCAATGATTATATTGCGATAAAGATGAAAATGAAGATTTATTTTGCTGCCATAAAAGGCAGTAAGTCAGACATTGGTCATAACCAACCCCCTGTAACTGGCCATACAAACATTGAACAGTAATAGAGGAAAACAAGAGATCATGCTTATGAACATCTAAACAGTCTAATTATGTCTAAAAACAAATACAATATTTCTTTACATCTTTCCACCCCCTAATGAAAATAAGGTTTAAAACTTGCTTTGTGAATCTTTGGTTGTGAAACCATATTGTTGGTGCTGATGATAGATTTGAACTGATCAATGCTTTCCTTTAACTTTCTCAACACAGGGCTCATATCAGATGGAGGACAAATTCACTGCAGTGAACCTATCAGCTGGTTTTGAAAATTCAGCAACTATGACTTCTGTCCGACTATCTCTTTAAATTTGGTAGCTATGGCTTCTTGTAAGGTAGATGAGCTACCAAATGACTCTAAGGATGGGGCCTCAGCCTGCAAACAGCTTTCCCGCTGCAGCACCGATGACATCACCGAAGAGCTTCAGTTGGATACAATGAACTCTGTGGTCAAATCCCAGAAACCTGGAAAATTTAGAAGGACTGCCTTGACATTTTTCGGAGTTCGTAAAGGCATCTGCATCTTACCAAGTTTTTTCGGTGGAAGGAGTAAAAATCAGAACAAGTGGTCTTCTAAGAAAGGGTTCCCCAAAAGCAAGACCCATGATGGGCTGAGCAAGGTTAGTTATGATGACAATTCACGAGTTGGGTTCACCTCAGCTGGAGACTTTGAATACCACAGCCAGAGGGACTCGGCTGGAGATCTCCGCAGTAGCTGCCACAATGAATGTAGTTTCCCTGTTGCTGAGCAGAAATCCCTGAGTCTCAACCGGCAGAAAAAGGGTTTAAGGGGTCTTTTTAACAGTTTCAGGCATCATAGAAACAATAGAAATGCTGGATCGGATAAAACTGAAATGATTGCGATGACCTCTCCTCGGTGCAAGAAAGAGGTGCCTGTTGTCCTGGACAACGTCAACAAGTATGTCACAGAGTGCCTTGGATCTGAACCTGGTGTGCCTGATTTAGCAGATGTTATATGTGATGTTTCTATTGATCCTGCTGCTGCTGCTGCGATGGTATCAGAGGAGTGTGTGGAACAAGAAAGTCTAAAGTATGAACCGGATGCTCGGATCTGTGATGATCAAATTGAGGAAATTAATTTAGTGGCTGCAGTTTCCAGTGAACTTGAAGAGAGTTTAAGAGTAAACAGTGAGCCTTGTTTGAAAGTTAAGATGATGTCTGAGCCAACACTAAAGTCTGAAACACCTACTGGCTCATCAGATCAGCTGAACCTGATGTTTGGAGACGTTGCATCGTTAAAGAGCTTTGATTCCCTCACCGGCTGTGGGGACATTATTGCCGATCAAGAAGACGACAGCATCACAGAGAGCACTGTGTCGGGGGAGAGGAGCAGAAATGGGGGCAAGAGGGCCTCATGTTATCTCACCTACCAGGGTGGCGGTGAAGAAATGGCATCCCCAGAAGATGTGGGTGAGGAGTGTCTTCATGAATTCTGGGGGAATGATCAGTCGGAGGAAATTTGCTATACCTACAACCAAGACCACGCAGATCTGACCTCTGACCTGACGAGTTCTCACAATATAGAGTTACTGAACAGTAGCAGCGCACAGCAAGCCAGTGGGATTGACACATCTTCAATGGCTGATGTGGTAACTCCTCAAGATGAGCATCAAGAATCAGTTCCAAACAGCGACGAGGGATACTATGATTCAACCACCCCAGGGCATGATGAAGGACAAGAGAAGCCAGACAGACTGAGGACAGACAGATTACCCAGAGACAGTTACAGTGGTGACGCCCTCTATGAGCTTTTTGCGCCTGATGAGAGTCTCATCAGTCCACAATATGAGAGCAAATCCAATATGCCCAGTTCACAACAGTGTGAGTATTCAAGTGAACCAGTTGGTGTGAATAATTCTGCCTTTGATCCAGAAATGAAGCGACTACAAATAGATGCTGACCTGTATAAAGTTCACAAATTTCTAGATGTGCCCAGCATTTGCAGTAAATCCCCAGAGTTGGCACAGAATGTAGTTTGTCGGCAGGAAATTGGCACAAATAAGAACTGTAATATGAATTCAAACCCTCAAGCATCAGTCGACAAGACTAATACAGAACCGGATACATTTAATGAAAACGAAAACATGTCTGCTTCACCTGAGAAAACAACAAAATCCATAAATGCAAATTGTGAAAAAAGGCACAGCAGCACATCATTTGGAAGCACGTCTGACCTAGATTTTGAAACGTTTTGTGAACCCAAAGAGCAGCATCTTGAGGAGAACAAGCCTGTAGCTCTACCGTACAAAAATAAAATTTCTCAGTCTCCATATTGCAACAAAGATTTGGACGATGAGCAAACAGTGAGTTTCTCTCAAGCACTTGTGGACTACACAAAAAACTCTGAGATGCTGAGTAACTTGCAGAACAGTGTGGATGATTTGGAGGCAAACTCTGCCTTCACTCCAAACATGGAGGCCTTACCTACCATTGTCACATTTGATGTAGTGGACATGCATAATGAGGGGGAATATGACGAGCAGATGCAAATGGAAATGGAGGAGGACATATCATCACCCTATCAAGAGTTTGAAGAAAGCTACTTACAAAAAGACGCGTTTGCTGAATGTGACTATCAGATGTTAGATCTCTATGAGCAGAACCTTATCAGTAACACATGGGCGATCGCTAGTCTCCCCCGGCACATTGGCATTACAAGAGTCAGCCAGTCCATGCCTAATCCGTTGTCTCTAGACAGGAGAAGTCGGTCTCTGGACACAGAAAGCCTTGAGTTGAATATGCCTGACACATACAGACAGAACAGAGCTGCTATCGTTTCTTGTCCTCAAACTGAAAAAGACGCTGAAAGAGATTCCTCACCACATCACAAAAAGAATGTACTTGTGTCTGCATCAGAATCAAGAGACAGTAGCAGCATTATGGCCTTATCATGGCAAATAAGGTCAGAGATGGCTTTAAGCCTGCCTCTGGCTGATGGGGAAGCCACTGAAAAAGTACAGAGTCTCAATCAAACCCAAGTGAAACACAAAATACCTTCTAGTTCATCCAGCAGTAAATCACAACGCCTGTGCTCTGATGTGTCCCGTGATGCAACTTCACAGATCGCAGATCTCTACAACAGGCAGTGTCACCATCCTTTGCAATCAGATTTGTGTTTACCTCATAGCACCTTTGTTTACCCTGGAATGATGGAGGAGGTATCAGATGGTGTTGATGAGGATTTCTTCTGTAGATCTGCCAATAGTTTGCAATCTTATAACCAGTGCGGTAAGAGCAGGCCAGTGAGTAGCCGGGATGGAACATCTCATGCCGGGAGTCCTCTGAGCAAGGGCGTGTTTAAAGACGAAATGGCCATCCTCAGTGAAACGAGAACAGCAAAGTAATGTGCAACACACTTCCAGAGGCTAGCTTCAATTGAAAAGGCTCCCAATCATACAGATGGCATCAAGGTTACATGTGTATGTGCCAATCAGTGCTTTTATTTTGCATCCAAAAGAGTTGTTGCTTCATTTTTACTGGCAGCACTGATCTAGTTAGGAAAAAAAAGTCTGTGATGGACAAGACTGGAATTTCAAAATATTCTAATATGTAGGGTCTCTGCCATCAAGCTGCCTTCAGAACAACGTTTATTTGATCCTATTGTTAAGATGAAAGGAATTTCCTTGTTAGCTAAGAAATAAATAACCTGCTTCACATACAAACATGTTCGTCCATTTAAGCAAGAACATAGTTTTATTTGCATTTGAAACACTGCAAGATTCCTCTTATTAAGCTATTAAGTTATAGGCGTATGTAGCCTCAGAATCAAGGTCACAACCTTTGTTTAATGCATATTCATGAAGCTTGTTGTTGTTTCCAAAGTGCAGTTGAGCAGAACTTGCCTTTTTCCTCTACACCCTGAACACATGTACATTAGGCTCATGCTTTTAAGTGCTGGCTTATGTTTGAGTTTACACTGCTTGTTTATAGCCTCTCTTTGCTCCAGTAATGTTTATGTTTGCCTGTCATGATGCTCAGATTTGCTGTTTCTTTGGTTTACTTCATTTAGGCTAGATTGGGTTCAATCACAACAAGAAAGTATCCCATGGAGGAAGTCCCAAATGGGGTATATTTAAAATGCATTAAGCTGTTACATTTAACTCAATCTTGCAACATTGAACAGCTTATAGTTACACTTAACCTAAACAAAGATGGGAATGTTAGCTCTCGGTTTAAGTTCAGCTGCCATTTCCTATACTCACTGAAGACATTGTTTGTCATTATGTTTTACACACAGATTCCCTGTGTATTTAAGTGCTCTACATAAAAAAAAAAAAGAAACGGTCTGATTCAAATGTCTATGAAATGGTAGAGGAAACAAATAAAAGAATAAGTTAGTAAGACCTAATAGTATCTGGATCGTATGGTTTCCTTTTGGCCTGATTAGCAAATTTGGCCTTAGTCTTAAGTCTCTTTTTCTAGTCCCAGTTGAAACAGCTTGACCACCTGTAAAGTGCAAAATGGTTCTTCTGAAGTGATGCACTCCAGTATTGCATTTCTGTACGCTATAAGAAGGAAAAGTTAGTTTGATTTAGTTTGTAATTGAAATAGTCTCAAAAGATGAACTAGAATTATCAACCTGTATCATTTTCTTGTACTGATCAATCTGAGGGTCAACTGTCATATGATGTCGTTTTTTATTGTGTAATACTGAAAAAATGTCAAGGACTTTGTATTTATATTCTTCACTGTTTGTACACTTCAACGTTTAAATTTGGCAATTACTATTGGAGTTTTCTTTTTTTACAGTCTAAAGTTACATCAATGTTACATTTAGGTATTCCGATTGAAATGTTTCTGTTTTGTCAAAATAGAACGCTGCCTTACACTAAAATAAACATGACAAAACGAACTATTACCAATTTCATTTGTTAATTTTTTCTTGGTTGTTCATACTCCTGATAATAGGGACAAAAGCAGACAAACCTATAGGTTGATCATAGTCTTTATAGTGTGTATATTGTGACATAGGCTATACAGTTTCAGGTTCACAGCAGCCAAAATAAAAATATAAAGTCGTAGTCTAGTTCAGATCCAGGACTGTTTTGCTGATTGCCTCATATTGCACTTTCCACATCGTTTATTACTTAGCCAAGTATTCACCTACCTTTGTTAACATGTGCGAAACAATATATCAATCAAGTCACTGTATGTCCAAAACTGAATCAAACAACACGAAATTGACCCTCAATGCCCCTAAAACAGGGAGTTTTACTTTTTTGGTCTGAAACAAAAGTACACAATGAGTCAGTCCTATTTGAAAGATTTACTTGATTATTTTCTTTTATTATATAGCAATTTATTTTTCTTCAGGATTTAAGTGTGGATCTAATCTGTCACCGCTTTTTTTTTTGCAAAGCTTATTGTTCCTGAGAATGTCTCTTCTTATTTTCAGAAGACATTATTCACGCAGGTCATCAAACTATCGTGACAAGTCACGAAGAGAGCATTATGAAGTAGACGCCGGGCCTGGTAGAAACAAGTAAAGATAACGCTCCTATGACCCCGCTGTGTTTTCGGAGCTTATATTACTTGTTTCCTTCACGTTATCTGGCAACCCGGACCAAACTGCGACAGCGCCAATGGCAGCAAAACATAACTGTTACAGGCGAGAGGGATGACAGCAATAAGGTGAGATGGGCAGCGTTTGAAGTCAACGATGGCAATGTTATGCGTGCAGATTATGTTGAGATCCCTGTCGTGTTGCGTCGATTTAACATCTGTCTATATTTTTAAATAAACGTCAACTTTTATGTCAAGTTACTGTAGTATTCCGGCAAAACGTTAGCACACTGTCAGCAGCTAAAGCTAACTATATTAGCTGACGCTTAACTTAGCCTGTAGAGCCTCTGAGTTGGCTATAATCACCAGCCCTGATACAATTAATACCAGTAAAAGATAACTAAGTTGCCTGACAACTGGGCAGTCAGCGTTACCATGCAGTAATATCTTTCCAAGCCATGGACTAACAAGATAAACCGAAGTAGGCCGGTGAGTTTATGTAGCTAAATGTTGACTCTTCAGCTAAGTAACGGTAAACGTTAGCTTGTGTGCTAACTGTCTGGAGACGATGTCAAAGCAGGTATCTCTTAAATACACCTGACCACAAAGGTGACGCCTTGTGCAGTCGTAGTGTTAATACATTATTCGAAGAAATGTAATGTAAGTAGGACAGTTTTTTTTGTTTGTCATATTATTTAACCTTCCACCATTTCGTCTCTCTCAGCATGATGCTGTGTATTGATGTTAACCTCTTGAGTGACGTGTCAACTAGTTAGTTTAGTTAGTTTACTACCACACTAACTTATTTCAACACTTAACAAGGTTTCCTGTATTTTCACTGACATTGGGACCAACTTTGTGTTTCAATTTTGGGTGCACATTCATTTGGTTTGCTGTATAGTCAAGACTAAACTGTGAATAGTAAATAACAGTTCAATGCCCACTTCACCTTTTACAAACTAAATATCTTAAAGCTAATTGGTACATTTTCCAAAATTTTCTTTGAATAATTTTAAGTTGTTGGCACACAATATAGATCCTTTTTTAAGGGTAAAGTACAACTTTAAAATCACCCAACAAATTAATGAGACACAATTTTTAAACTATTAAAGTAGAAGCAGACAAAATATATTTTAAAGACTGGGAAATAATTAGTCAAATTATAGGCATACCCCCTATAGGTACCTCTATGTGTTTATTCATACAGATGTTTTTAAAGAAGTCACCTTCATTGTCTGTGTTTGTGGTGCGGAGCATTGCTTTTTTTGAGTTGGGGTTATTGTACTGTTTTTTAATCTATACAATAGATAATGAGATAAGTAATCACCCATGTACCCACAAAAATAACAGATAAAGGATTTTAAAATGATGAAAACAGATGGAAGTGATGTTCTGCTGTAGTTTTTTTTTTGTCCCGTAAGTAACAGCTAAATATCACTTGGCACACAATCAACCAAGCAAAACCTAAATGTAGTCTTTAAGAGTTTTGTGTTGACCAGCTTGAGCAGGCTGATGAGATTTTGGGTCAGTTTTCTGGTTTTGAAATGTGTAAAATAACCAGTGTGTCATTGTAACATATGTTGCTGGTCTTCTTAGTAAAAAGTCCCTTTCTTCTTGTGTTTTTCTGTTTTCCATTCTGTCATCGCTGTACAGTGGATGCTGCATTTCATTGTACATTTTTTCAGTCTTCTTAACTTCAAAATGTTTGACTAGCTAAGTGGTACATTCAAACATTCAACCTACACTGGCCATAGTGCAGTTTATCCCTGTATTTATCCTGATGGGCATTTTGTATGGTCAACAATGTAAAAGATGGCTTCAGGGCCCTGCTTCACTTGTTGCTATGAAACAGAACTACATGAGCCTGTGCATGTGCAAAGATAGTCTAGAGGCCTTGCTGAGTCCAAGCCTGCGACTCTGGAGGTGGGAGGGAGAGGATCTGCTCGACTCTCTTAAACATGTATTGATGTGGTCATGCAAGTTGTGATCAGCAATGATACATTGTGCACCACTGATTCTGTAAGCCATCACCCTCAAAATGTCTATTAACCTTCAAGGTCTTCCATGAAGATCAGTCTTGTTTATTACCATAAGAATGAGTTGTTTGTGAAATATTAGCAGTTTCAGAACATTAACCAACCATTTGAATGAGAAATCCCACCCCATATATTGGCCATCATTTGTTTTCTACAAACATATAACAATCCAGATTAACATTTTTTTTTTTTGTAATTCTCATTGGTCAGAATTGATATAGGCTAAAGTAATGTAATCTTGTTATTACTAATATGCTGCTTCAAGAGTTTTAGTGTAGAGTTGTAGTATAGCTGTAAGTGTTCTGCATTTACTGACTGCCTGAAGAGAGATGATGAGCTGTGTTTGGGTTAGTCGTGACTGGTAAAAAGGAGTTAGCTGATGACAAGGCTGTGTTGCTAAGCAACTCATATCATGGGCTGCGCCTCTTGAAGCTCGCAGCCTGCTGTATTCTGCACTGCAAGACTGAGGGAAAGTGCAGTGCAGTCTAGTGTGTCTCTTCATTAATGTACTGGTTATTCAGATTGTATGATTACTAATAACCATGCGTAAGTATGTACACTTAGAGTTCGGACTGCAGACTCCCCTGAACCCTCCTCTTCTTTACCATAAAACAGATTTGTTCCCTAAGGAATACTGTTCAATTTAGATTGTCTGTCAGAAGGCTAGAGGCGCAGGGATACTCTGTTCAGCCCACACTTTGTCTCAGGTTTAACTCTTGTGCTTACCTTGTATGTGTCTGCATTGGATGCTGCTTACGATGCCACAAGAGCGTTTGTGCTCATAGGAGCAAGCATTGTTCTGCAGTACATTAACACCATTTGTGCAGGGTGACAGGAGATTCATTTTAAACCTGTAAGCCTGAGAGAGTATTTTTTATGTTTAATCAACAAGCACATAAATATCTGTGGCAAGGTTCTATCTTGATTGTGTGGATTTCTTCGTTGTAGAGGTGTAATTCAACAAATCAGCAAACAATGTGACTTCAACTGTAAGTTCATGTTGCCATTTGAGTTATTTTTGAATATATATTTTGAAGCACTGATGGTTAAATAAATATATTAATTTTCATAAATACTAATTTACCACTATTAAGATACATATTAGAAACATGACTTAAAATATGAGCAGAAGGCTATTGTACAGAATATTGCTGATGTAAAGTAAAAAAGCCCTAAAACAATAACCATGATATAAATGTGTTATTACATGAAGCAGCACACACTCATGGGCATAAAACATGACCACAGTGTTTTTATAAAGGGTAACTGCAGGCCACCATTGTGTTACACTTCGAATTTCTGAAGCGTTTTTTCTTTTACACATGCACTAATAGGTGGAAAGGGACAGAATAAAAGACAGAGAATCGTCAATTTCTGCTTTTGATTATGATAATTTAAAATGAAGGATCATCCTCATCAAATTTTCAAATTGAAACCCCTGGCTTTTTGTGAGAAAGTACCAGGATAAATTATGTAATATTCACAAGCTGATGCTATTTCCACTTAGCATTCTTGAATATTAAACATTTTTTCTTTCCAGGGTTTTAGGTTAATCTCTTGCTGCATACCAACAACACCTAGGACAAACAACTCTAATATTGTGTCTGCAGTAGATGCTGTTTAAAGTTTGAATGTGCAGTGTATTGTAGTTTACAGCTTTGAGCAAATCCTTAGTTGTGACTTTTAAAGAATCGTTGGTTTGCAATGATGAGGGTCTGACATTTTACAACAGGAGTGACAACCAGATAAAAAATTATAGTCTGCACACATGCCAATCAAACAAACAACTAGGCTTGATTGGTTTGCAAACCACTAACACCAAAACTCCGAGAGATCATACCTATTCCCATCCTCTGAGTCCTTTGCCTGCACTGCTGGGTTGGTCATTTGTTAATTTGTGTAGGTGACTAACCTGTTCCATTCATCTGACTAATCTTGTCACTTCACCCAGGTAGTGTTTCTTACAGGTGGAGAATTTATTGGTCTAGCAGAATTCATTATATTGTTAATCACTTTTAAAAGACATTTTTATTTTAGCTCATCCACAAAATTATTGCGCCATTTGACAGAAACAATACAAATTTAGGTTCATGACAAGACTCTGCTGTGTAACCCTTAGATTTGTATTTGAATAAACAACTATAGAGAAAGTTGGGGGGACCAAAGGTGTGGCAAGGCCCCGAACTCTAAGTGGGCTTGCACTGATTTTTGTTTTGCCAAAAAAGTATTTTTACAGCATACTCACTGACACTGAAAAAGTCTTTTCTTAAGCTCCAAGAGGGATAACAAGTCAATATTAACTAGGCAGGAGTGCTGAAATAAGAGGAAAAGTATGCATTCACAAATACTAAAGGTTAAATGTGTAGTTTTAATGATGACTGATTTTGCATGCTAACAAACTGCTGCACTGAAATGTTTTATTCTCCAAGACTCTTCTATTTTCTTTCTATCCCAAATACAGTTTAACAAGTTCATGCTTCTAATGTACATGCCTCTAATCTAAATCTAAAAGAAACTTCCCCTTGTGTTTTGGCTTTTTTTCAGGATTTAATTGTTTGATCATTTCCTGCTCATATAAGGGAGACGTGGTTACTTAAGCTCCACACTCAGAGCCTGTAGTGCTCAAGGCCAGCATTGAGTATGATTCCTTGGTTGAGGTGGAGGTGAGGAAGCATGGAGTGGAAATCTGAGATGTCCAGACAAACCTGATGACAGTATGGTCAACGGTGGAGAAGCTCAAAATGGAAAAACACCCATGGAGGGAGGAGAACATTGACTCAAGTGAGGCACAGCATGGCACTGACGATTCTGAGGATGGAAGCAGCTCAGACAGCGAATCAGAAGATCAGCAACAGCAGAGGACTCAGGTGAGCAGCAGCAGCAGATGTAAGAAGAGGGAGCCTTTGGCTGTCACGAAGCCCCACCGACAGCTCTGTCGCTCTCCATGCCTCGACCGGCCCAGTTTTTCCCAGAGTAGCACTTTGCAGGATTTCCGTGAGGATGAGAGCAGCACAGGACCAGGGGTCAAACCTGCCAGCGACAAAGAGTACCAGACCAAGATGGACTTTGCTTTGAAGTTGGGCTATTCTGGAGAGCAGGTGGAGACGGTGCTCAACAAGTTGGGGGCTGCTGCACTTATTAACGACGTTCTTGCTGAGTTAGTGAGACTTGGAAACAAAGTGGAGCCTGAAAGTCAACCTTGCAGCAGTACAGCAACATCAACATCCCGTCCCCCCTGTGTTAAAGAGACTGTTAGTCCAGAGGTCTCAGTGGAAGATGACTCTGTGGATACCTATGATAACCTCAGGCCTATCGTCATTGATGGTTCAAATGTGGCAATGAGGTAAAACACAAACACACATGCATCCATATTTAATTTCCCTGTGTTTTTATAAAGAAACTTGTGAAAACGTTTATTTGTATTTAACTTCATCTTATAATACGATGTTTCATTTTCTAGTCATGGAAACAAAGAGGTTTTCTCTTGCCGTGGTATCCAACTTGCTGTTGAATGGTTCTTGGAAAAAGGACACAAAGACATCACCGTATTTGTTCCCGCATGGAGAAAGGAGCAGTCGAGGCCTGATGCCCTCATCACGGGTAGAAAAGCAATTTTTACGAAACTGATATTTTATTAGTATAGGACATTGTCAGATATTAATTAACATGTTAAGAGGACTGAAAGGTTTTCCTGGCTGAAAATAAGGCTGAAGGTGGTACCTTTCTTACCATGTGCACACACATGTGCATATCTCCTGTGCACACTGGTTTAACCAAACACTTGTTTACAAGCAATGTATTTCAGGAATTCCTTTAATTGTAACATTGGAAAGGATGTCAAAATTAAATTCAATACAACATGGAAGCTAATGGGTTGGATTACAGGGTTAAAGCAAAGTTGTATCAAATTAAATGATGTTTGTTGGAACCTGGGGGTCCTCCAACAGTACAGTTTGAGGGACAAACACTAATTTCTTAAATTCTGGTGTATTTTTGTGCAGCACATGAAGTTATCTTCTTCATTACAAAGTGTTGTTAAAGGAAAAAAGTGATGCAACAGAGAGGCTTACACGACTCTGTCCCAACTTTCTGAAATGTATTTCTGGCACCAAATTCAAAACAAAACAAATTTAATTCCCCCAAAAATAATGAAAAAGTCATTTTCAACATTTGAAGTGTTTTCACTCTTCTATTTTCTATCACGTATGGAACTTCAATGTTTGTCATATACCATCATGCTCTGTTTTTTCATTAACATTTTACACAACATTCAAACTTTTAAAGGGATACTTCACCCATTGAAACATGACTCTGTATTGACATTGGGTCATATATGTAGTAGTTGGTGCCTTCTTGGCCGTGAAAAGGCAGAAAGTGTCTTTTTGGCTCATGTGGATGAAAGACACCAAATAAGCAATATAGCCACGAGACGGTTGCTGCCGACAGGCTGGTCTTGTGTCACGGCGTCTAGCGGCCAGCGGCCAAAACACAAGACCGGCCTGTCGGCAGCAGCCATCTTGCCGCTATATTTATATTTTTTTGCCATTATCAGCTTTCTCCATAGAGCCTGTTAGCATAGCTTCCAATCAATATGGCGGATGTTAAGTTTCGATTCTGGGAGTGAGTTCCCACCCACTGATCTGTGATTGGTCTGTAGCTTCAGTGGTCGAAAATATGATGAACTAGCGTTGTAGTTTCACCCCGCTAACCGCAACAGTTTCCAGTGATGCAAAAATCGTCATTTTGCGTCACTGGAAACTCCTTTTCAGACTTAGAAATACAAAGATTTCCCATCTCAGGAGAAAATGAGTGCGGGATGCACGGCCATTCAAAAATACTACCAGGTTTCCAATGATACAAAGCTTAATGCAAATGGGTGAAGTATCCCTTTAAGGACTTAGACTTGCAACTTAATGTTCATCAGTGTCTACTGTTATTCTTAAAGATTTGTTATAATATGGGTTTGGTAGTGGTGATATAATTTAATACTTACTCAAAACTTCTCTTTCAGATCAGGAAATACTACGCAAACTGGAAAAAGAAAAGATCCTGGTTTTCACCCCATCTCGGAGGGTTCAAGGCAGGAGAGTGGTGTGCTATGATGATCGCTTCATAGTGAAGCTGGCTTATGATTCTGATGGAATTATTGTGTCAAATGACAACTACAGAGACTTGCAAAATGAGAAGCCAGAGTGGAAGAAGTTCATAGAAGAGCGTCTCCTCATGTACTCTTTTGTCAATGACAAGTAAGAAACCATAATGCATTCTTTTGGCTGATGAATAATGTAAAAATCTAGGGATCTTTACTCGATGCATGGAGCCATGTTGATTTGGTTGAAAAATACTAAAATATTAAATCAAGGCTACTATTATAAATGGTATTTGATGCGAAACATTTTTTAGAGGAAGAGACTATGTTTACAGAAGATGTATCAAGTATAATTAACATGACGTTTTTTATCACAGCAGCACATACAGAAACAATATGGCAGCTTTCAATAGCAATTCCCGCTTCCTGCAGCGGTCTTTGACGTAACATGCCGTGTTTCCACGGCAACTATAAACACGTCCCGTTACAACTATAAAATTACAGATTTCTATGGCTTACATAACTGTTGGAAATATTGAGGTAATGTAAGTCCTCAACAACAAAAAACACATAACATAGGTTTAGTCATTTTTTTATTGATAAAGATATTTTAGTGTTAAAATTCTAAATATTGTCATATTAAGTCATTATTGGGAAAACAGGTTAGTATTTCTGTTTATGTCAGGTAGTTTATGTGCTTAAAATAAATACTCTAACACTAGAAAATTTAAATGTTGAATCTTTGTTTTCAATAGGTTTATGCCCCCTGATGATCCTTTGGGAAGACATGGTCCAAGCTTAGAAAATTTCCTCCGCAAGCGCCCTGTCGTTCCAGAGCACAAAAAACAACCTTGCCCCTATGGTAAGTTCTCTAAATGTCAATTTCAAAGTATCGGAAGTATTTTTGCATCAGACTTTACTGTAATTGTATTATTTAATTGACTTGATCTACTCATTCTTTAAACAAGGGAAAAAGTGCACATATGGACACAAGTGCAAGTACTATCATCCTGAGCGTGTCAACCAGCCACAGAGGTCGGTGGCCGATGAACTACGGGCCTTCGCCAAATTGTCTGCGGTGAAGACAATGAGTGAGGGGGCTTTAGCTAAGTGCGGTACTGGTCCAGCAACTGTTAAGGGGGACATGAACTCTGAGGCCAAGCGTGTGGCACCCAAACGCCAATCTGACCCAAGTATTCGCTCAGTGGCCTGTGAACCTCCTGAGGCACTGTCCGCTGCTCGGAAGTCTGAGACAAATTCAGTGCCTTCCCTTGTGTCCGCTCTCAGTGTGCCCACCATGCAGCCTGTCAAGAGCCATGCAGCTGGTGCCTTGAACACAAGATCAGCCAGCAGCCCGGTGCCAGGTTCTCTGCAGTTCTCCCACAGTTCTCTGGAGCACATGTCTAGTGTACAGTACCCTCCTATTTTAGTTACAAACAGTCATGGCGCCTCTGTTACATACGGTGAACAGTTTCCAAAGTATGACTCAGTTAGCGACCATGGCTATTATTCGCTACACAGTGATTTTTCAAACATGAGCATGAGCAGCATGCACAATGTTGACAGTTTCTGTAGCATGGAGCACGAGCATGGTGTGTATCAGAGAAATCCCAGCCACTGCCCTGAATCCTGTCTCAGCCATTCAAACAGCGACTCGTTTTCCTCTTACGCTGACCTTTACCCAAGTTCGGTGGACAGTAGCTTGGAGGAGAGCATGAAGGGGCAGCAGCAGTCTAACGCACAAGCTAGGATGCAAGCATTCTCCCATGGCTTTCGTCATGAAGCGCTGACTAGAGTTCAAAGTTACGGACAAGAGGAACCCAAACAGGGCCCCCGTAAGCAGCAGTCTGGATCTCATCTGGCACCCCATATCCAGCATGTTGCAGTGGGAGCCAGGTCCAGCTGTCCTGGAGACTATCCCCTCACTCAGAATGTCCTCCCACCTCTGTCCTCACAGCCCACACGGTCTCTTGGCATGACTCGTATGGACAGCATATCAGACTCAAGGCTATATGATAGCAACCCAATGAGACAGAGGAGACCACCACTGTGCCGTGAGCAGCACGCCAGCTGGGACCCTCTGCCATGTGGTAATGAGTCCTATGGATATCATTCATATCCATTGAGTAACAGCCTGATGCCATGTTGTGAGCGGGTGATGGTCCGGAGCATGCCAGAAAAAATGGAACAAATCTGGAACTCACCATGGGAGATGCCATCTGCAGCTGAACACCAGGAGCGGTACGTCATCCCAGACCACCAGTACCAAACATATCGGAACCTTTGTAACATCTTTCCTGCTTACGTAGTCCATTCAGTAATGGAGAAGAACCCTCATTTGACAGATCCACAACAACTCGCTGCTGTCATTGTTACAAAACTGAGGTCATGCCATTGAGCTTTTAATCTTATTTACATTGATGGGATATGACAAAGGAAATACAGATGTTTTTTGATGCAAAGACAGGCACTTGTGTAATGTTGCTGCATGTGCAACATCTGCCCTCAGGAGTTTATTTTAAATGTGTCGGGTGGAACATTTTGTATCATTAAGTTGAGATAGAAGTAATCAGTATGGAGAAAGTTTGTCTACTAAGTTTATCTTTAATTGTAAGATGTTTCACAAAAGAAAGCTGCAGTTTTATATGAAGTTTTGTGCAGTTAAAGTGAGGTAAAACCTTAAAAGAAAACAATTTCATAACACATTCATACAACCTGAGCAGGAGCTGCATGGTACCAAATTTATGACCAACAGAACTTTTGTGAAACCTTATTTAAAATATTTATAAAAGTCTGCAAACATTTAGCATGACTGTTGAAAATCAGATCAAATATGGGTGAGTCATTGTTTATATTTGATTGATTACATGAACAATCTTTATGGAGCCCCAAAGTAAAATCATTATAACTTTAAAAAATTTAGCCGGTGACCATCTGTTAGCTTTCGCAACAACCCTGCCAAAGTCATTATCAGTGTAGTATCAGTGTTGCCCAAAATAATTCAGTTCACGCACATAAAACTTTGACTTGTATAGCTTAACAAGGAATGTGCTACTTGCCTTTTAGTCATTTTAATATTTGCTTCAATGAGAGGACAGAGTGTAACCTTGTCAGCATGTGTGATCTAAAAGTGTTTCTCAGAGAAAGACAATGACTTATAAAGTGTCAGTTTTTAATTCTGCTGGCCTGGCTAGTGAATTATTAAGCGTCTTTAATAAGCATTTTAAGCTTTTGTGTGTAGTGTTTCTTTACTTAACGGCAATCTCAAATTTGATAATGTGGAATAGTTGCTGCTGCAGGCAAGTGGTGCCAGCTTGCTAATCGGAAGCAGTAGTTAAGCTTCATGTCTGACACAGGGCGAGCAGTAATAACACCACTGATATAGTTAAGGGAATTTTACAAATATAAATTGTCATTATTGGATAAAATATCCATACCGGGATGTGGTTCAAAGATAATGGTTTAGATTACATGGCAACACAGTGCAGATTGGAAGTGATCTTGACAAATTCTCTCACACTTGCCTGATGTAAGAAAAGTAGATTAAGATTAGTTCATTTTGTACATCTTGTTCAGGTCCTGTGAACGTGTTATAAAATGCATCTAAAGTGTTTCGGGTTCAGGGGAACCATAGATAACCATGCTTAGATCTGCCTCTGCTGTATATAATTCTTGTGACTTTTTGTGCATTAATTTTAAAGATAAGTAAAAAGGGAGGTAGCCACATACCTCACAGCATGATCAATGACATTTAATGGCCTTATATCTGAATGACCTCACGCTTTAGTCGTTGTCTGATGGGTTTCAATGAAAGTCTTCGTCATTGAAGCCACGTTTTTTCAAATGTAAAGCACTATCTCAGTATCTAAAGAGATATATTTTCTCAGCCTCACTTAACAAAGCTACTATTTTGGTAGAATTTGACAGTGCACAAAGCAAGCCAAACAAGAGATTTGACTTGTAAACGTGCACATTTCTATGTACATATAATCACACAAAAGCCATTATTTCAGAGTCATTTATAAGCTGCTAAATAATGCCAAAAAAAGAATTTATATAGTGTCAGTATTCTACATTACTTTACGTTAACGGTTTGCCGAAGTGATGGGATTATATTACAAATGAACATGTGTTTGGATTATTTCCTATGTTACACTATACAGTTACCTATCTGATTTGATTGGATGCTACATCCAGGTTTTCCCTATCAGTATACGTCTTTGTTTGTAAAAGTATTCAAAGCATCTTTGTTTGAAACAGGCTCTCTAATGGACTCCCTCATGTTGTCAGTGGAGCAGTTTATTTGAAGGAGCAGGTCAAGTTTCTTTCAGAGCCTACTTTTATATGCACCCAAGTCCTTTGATGATTTCCAGCTTTTGTCGCTGTGAGCACTACATTCCCTGATCAGTTTCAGGTTTTAAGAGACACTTTGTCAACTCAGAGGAATTTGACCATTTAAATTGTGTCAACTGTATTGATTTGAAGAATTCAGGCATTGATCTAAACTAGTGAGACAATTCAATGTCTTCAACTGATTTCACACAGTTTCTTTTGTGCATATAAATGTAGTGAAACTTTAAGAATTGACCTCAGCGAGCTGTAGTGTGGTTGAGTCGAGACACAGTGTGGAAATGTACTATTAGAGGTGGAAACAGTGCTAACCAACACTGTGTAAATGTTTGCGCAAAGAATTCTGCAACAGGCTGAATATGTACCTGATGAGACATTTGTCAGATAAAGTCAAAGGATTCTGGCTGTAACAGTTAGACCTCTAAGTGAGTTAAACACATGACGCATTTTGGGGTATTTTCTTAATTTGATTAATGGAATTCCAAAATGACGTGAACGCTAGTTGGCATATTGGAGGCATTATTTTCTGAATGGCATTTTATGGGAGGCTGTATTGCTCACATACAGATGTACTGTTTGTATGTATGCATGCAGCCAGCCTCCAAGGATCATGAAAAGGGTTTGGCTGTGCCTTGCAGCACATTGCTCTCAGGATGCTTTCAACTTTCTAATTTTCAGTCTTGTCCTGCCAAAAACCCAGTGGTTATTGGCAAGATTACTTTGATTTATTAATTATATATTTTGTGAAAACTCTACATGTAACATGTAGTATTTTAAAGTAAGTTATGTACATCTGAAACGCTACGATGGCATTGCAAAACTGTACTTTTTGTGTAAATGCTTGTTATTCACCTTGAGTTCTCTAAAACTGAGCTCATAGAGTCGCTTTACGTGATCAGCAGCAGCTTTAGTCAAAGAAAGTCATCAGTGAATTGGACTTCATGAAGGCCGTTAAAGTCCTTAAAGACTAAAAGGCTTAACATTTTCACAATAGGTGAATTTTCTGGCAGTTATTGAGCCAATGATTAGATCTTGTAAATTGTACTTATGGATGGGTGGATGGTTGCCTTGATATACATATGACCTATAGTAAGTTGCCAAGGTCATAAGGTCAAAACTAGTTCTTATCAACTGATAGGAGCACATGCATGTTCCTATGAGGATGACCACCCTTGATGGTAATAGTCCATTTCCTTTTCTCTTCTCCCACCCTCAGGGCCAAGTGAAAGCTGTTTGCAACATGTAAAGCCAACCCTGATAGCAGTTTCATGTGTTCATGTTTTTTTAAAGGGAAATGCCACTTATTTTAAGGATGCAGGCTATTCGGACCTAACCTTGTAAAACAAAGGTGGATTAGGAGAGAGTTGTAGTCATAGTGTTTTAAAAAATATACGATTAAAAGCACAGAAAGTTTGGCTCACCTTGACAGTGAATGCAGCATTTAAACAGATCGGACTTTTAATCGTTTTATTTGGGAAATTCTTTATGCTATCAAAGAAAAATGTAATGAACATTTTTTAACTGAGTGTATTCCTTTTTAACAGAGTTTATTCTGACTATGTCTCATTGGTGGTGCATCAAAAGTTATTTCTTTATAATGTTTAGGTACAACCATGTAATATGAGCAGACTTAAAGAAAAAAAAAACATTTGAATGTGTTTTGCCCAAAAGAATTTTGGGTTTTGCTGACTTTGTTTTTCATGAAAAAAGACATGGCCACTTAAGGCCGGCTGTCTGTTCATGAGAAGGTGAAACAAACTGCCTAATGTTTCTACATGTGAAACAATCAGATTGCAAGGCTGCTGTCAAGGTTGTTTCTGGCATTTGGCTCAAAGTTTGCGTGCCGTCCTTTTTCCTTGGGAAGGTTGAGTTGTCATAAAAAATCTTGGTCCATGAAGTACTACATACCCTGATGGAAAACACAAATCTAAAAGTAATAATGTGAACCCATCTGTTGATCAGAGACTAAATTAGGATCACAAGTGTTGTGAATTAAAATATCTTAAATTATATTGGTGTGTGTCTTAATTAGATCGATAACACTGGACTAGTCAGTCACCCAGATGAACTCAAAATAAAACGACTTTGTTCTGTTTGAAAAATAATTACCACCATAAGATTTATATTAAAAAAAAATTTAAAATCTTAACTAGATCCTGTAACAGAGTCCTTTAAACTCAATTAGTTTGTTTTCATAAAGGCGTACACACACATGATTTAATTTTAGCTGCTGACATGGCTCACAAGCATGTGTGTTCCTATTTCTGGCAGAGTGCCACCTAGCAGCCACTTGTCTGTAATAAGATAAAATGCACTCATGGACAATGTGGGCCTGACAAGTATCAGAGCAAATCCTCATTGAAACCCTAGTGGCTTTTAAATGTGGGTCCAAAATGCTGAAAAACGATTGTGGGATGCTGCTCTTATCTTAAAGGTTAGCCTGTGTTGTTTTCACAAGTTCCATCTGGACATTTTCACACCGGACTAAAAGGGAAGAGGAAAAAAAACGACAGTCGCTATGGCTTTAATTGATTCTTTCTTTACTTACTACATTCTATATTAGAGGTATCTAAAGACTGTGCTTGCTCTAAAGACTATTTTCATAATGATCTCTGTTCACTGGGTGAATGACATTTCCAGGCCAAAAATAAATTACTCTCTATCACAACAAAATCATTTAAATGTACCAATCCAGTGTTGTGCTGTTATTCTCCAAGGTGACACTTAAGACCAGAAGGTTGTTTCACAGTCCCCGTCCTCCCTTTGTGCCGCAAACAACTAAGCCACAAATGTCTAGAATTGACTTTTGCTTGTTGATACAAATTGTATCTATACCTTGAATGTAACAAAATATGAAATGTATAATATTAAAAAAAGTTTATTTAAATAATGAGGGGGTGGGGTGGGGGGATCAATGCCGTAATGTTTGTGACACTGTGTGTCACAGGGAGTAGCCCATTGGTATGAACTAATTCTTACTGGGTACAGTAGTAAACTTACAGGGACATTTATGCTATTTCAAAGTGCACAGATACCCTGTGTACAGCTGTAAGCATCATGTCCTCTCTGTAAATAGTCACACGTGTGTGTGTGTGTGTACATATAGAAAGAGTTCTGTAAATGTGAGAGTTACTTCAGTTGTTCTAATACTTAGATTATTTCTGTGTTGTAACCTGTGCACCTTGGTTAAGTGCATCTATTTACTCTGAATTTGACATGTCTGCTTTATGCTATTTTAATGGGAATTTCAATATTTTTGAAACTATTTTGCCTAATAAAACATGCCAAAGTTCTTCTTGGGTGGCTTCGTCAAACATGATTATTTTCTTTGCACAGTGTGAATTTAGAGCAACTTAACACCAAACACAAATCTGCTTATGGCCTGACGGTTAAAAACTGTTCCAAAATATGATACAGAGTTCTGTTATTGGCTGATCTCTTGTTGCCAGATGATTCTAACTCATACCCCATCAGATCTACAAGAAGCAAACAAGCAGCATATAAAACACACTGAATGGTAAACGCAGTGATAGCTTTACTCAGATTTGTGTTTGCTGTAAAGGACGGTTTAATAAATGGAAAATTCTCTTGAGTTTTGGATTCAAGGACTAACACTATGTTAACAAATAAGACATGAATTGTGATCTATTCTACTATAATTCACAAATGGTTTGGTCATAATTTTGCTATATGAGGCCAGTGGGGATTAGAAGTGTTTTTTTAAAGATGTAAATGCTGATGTTGTCAGTGAGTATTAACTTCAGTTCAGAATCACTTTTCTAATGGCTATGAGCAACACCAAAGTGAATTTTGATGTACACATGTCATGTAACGTCACATGCTATGACCAACACACACACATAGACACAAACACACACACAGTTTTGTGTCCAACAATGGTGAACCCCCTAGAAGTCTTGCAGTTTCTAACAGTATAGGATTTTGTCAAAGTTGACTTGCTGGTGTTAAAAAAGCCACGACAACAGGTCCACACATTTGAACATGACTGTACATACAGATAATAGTACATACAGTGAAATACTCAGGTCAAATCACACAAAACAGTTTGGATAACTCATTTGGTTGTTTTCTATTCTTGGAAAAGTCAGTGGTCACATTTCTGAGGTAGTAAAGGTCTCCTGTTTGAGTAGACCGATGTGTTGTCCATGTACAAAGGGAAATATAAAGCAAGTTTTTTGTGTGTGTTGTGATGATCTGTGGTATTGTTATCCATGCTGAGTGGAAAGCATTGCTTTTATAGACCAAAATGCACAAAAATAGAGGATCTTTGGGTCTGTGGGCTCAAACAAAATGTAAGTCTTAATGACAAAACGTGTTTATCTCCTTAAATAAAGCAAAATTCTGTTCAAACTGTGTTTTTTCTTCTCGACTGGAATGAGACCTGAAATAATTGCTTTTTTTTTAAATTGTCATGAACTAAGTGAAAGAAAGATAAGGAGTCTCTTGTCTTGCATGCAGTGTGTAACATTCAGGCCTTTTTGTTGTTACTATTAGGTTACAATAACAAAAATTGAATTGAAATATATGTCAACTTATAACTGTGTCAGTTGTTTATTTGGGCAGTTGGACAATATAGCCAAAGCCCTGTAAAATTAAAAGACAGCAGTCAACTAAGCATACACATACAATTAATAATATGGAGTCAGACAGCACTTAAACATGCAAATGTTTGCAGGTGGGGACAGGATACTTATTGTCTCCCTTTGGCTGTGTCCCTTTTTCTAGAATTATAGCAGAAAGTTTTGAAAGTATCTTTGAAATGATCATGTCAAACATTACATAAGTGTGGGGCGCTGGTGGCGCAGTGGTAGGTGCGCGCGCCCCACGAATGAGGCTGTGGTCCTCCAGGCGGGCGGCTCGGGTTCAGGGTTCCCACCTGTGGCTCCTTTCCCGCATGTCATTCCCCACTCTCTCTCTTCCTGATTTCCGACTCTATCCACCGTCCTATGTCTTCATTAAAGGCACAAAAAGCCCCAGAATAAATCTTTAAAAAAACACGAAAAAACTTACATTGGTGTTAGACAACCTAGACAAAATAAGAACCCCTCTCTGTATGTACTGTACTGCAGCTGTGGCTGTTCAACAGGTTACACAGCACAATCACACTACCTGCTGGTTAAACGGTGCAATAGCACAGAGCATGTGTCATTACCACACTCAGACAGATGTTTCTGATTTGTACATTTAGTCCTTTTACAATCTTCTTCTTTATCTTCTTCAGTGTTAACACATTTAGGTCTGCTGAAGCTCCTTCAACCTTCAAAAAGTGACAAAACCTTTATTTCAATATGATTTATCTGTGTTCAAAGCACCAATCTTCAAAAACAGTGACATGAGACAACATGGAATTACAGATGCCTTCTTTAACCACAGGGCCGTCAGCTTAAAAAAGTAAGGTTCAGTATTAAAAGTTTTACTGAACAAGACAAAGCTAACAGGTATTCCTCCTCAAAAAAACCTGGATAATGAATCAATACTGTCTTTAGGAAGGATTTTTTATGCCACACAAACGGTAGTACCTGCTGTGAAATTAATCAAATCAGAGACATTGTTGCAGATCACCATGAAATCATGTTAAGAGAAGATTGGAAATGTCCTGGTCAGCTCTCTTCTTGACTAAGTGCTAACTCAATATACAGGTCTGGTCAGCACTGACCGTTACTTCAAGGATTCACCATATCCCCTCTGATTTGTCACACTGAGCCGATCATTGAGTAAGGATTGCTTGTAGAGTGTGGGAGGTCATCCTGCCCTGGGAGTGTGGGTATGAGTCAACATTGTGACGTCTCTGTGCAGTGCTCTCTCTGGGAAAGTTAACACACCAGCTGTTCACCGGGGATTTCTTTGTGTAGTCATTCTGCTTGAGTGTACATTTCACACCATACTCTCTTATTTTTGAATACATTTTGACTGGAAAATGTTCAACCTAAACATGTGTTTAACTCAATACTCAAGAGTTAAATACTAAACCTACAGCAGCTACATCCACTGAAAACTGTGTGAAATGCTGGCCAGAGCCAGTGACCTTACTCGGACACATGTAGCAAGAGTAGAAAAAGGATTAATTAAGCCATAACAAGGGATAAGGAAAGGATAAAGTAAGGGTAAAGAGGTGATTGTGTTATCTTAGATGAGTTAAAGATGTGGCAGAGCAGGAAGTTAGTTTTATCCAGAGCAGCTAGAACTTGCAGCGTTCCTTGACAAATGTGGCATAAAGCATGAATTAAACACAAACACACAGCAACACATTATCCTGGATTAAGTGGTACAATGAAGACCCAGGTTGATTTGCGTAATGGTTACATTTATGTTTTAATTGCACATGGTCCCTTACAAATAAAGTTCAAAATTGATTGAAATGTTTAGAGGATGAAACCATTTTGTGGGACAATAAAGCAGAGCTAAATCTCTGACAGATAGAGCAAGATACATTATAGAGAGAACATAGCTATTGTGATTGGTTTCCAGGACTTTTCTCTCTCAGTGGGATCTATGCGGTCACAGTGCGGTTTTATTACCATGAACTATAACTTTAAGAACAAACCAAAAGTCCACCGCTGTGAGGGTCAAACTAGCGTTCAGCCCATCTGAAGTTGGAGCAGTGCTTGAATGCTTTGAACCTCTCCTTTACAACACAAGCAGCTGTAAGTGTTTCAACAGTAATTAACCAGAAAGAATATGCTGTTACTTTCTTTTTTGTGTTGTGAATGGGACCGACAGTATGTGATAAACCAGAAGTTGAACAAAGTCATTTGAAAGGCTAATACTGTATTGTAACTGTTTCTACAGAAGCTGAATACTAATTGAATGTGTGACATAACTTGGTAAGTTGCTTCTGTAGCATTTTGCCTGTTTTAGTAGACATCCTCTTATAACATTTCCCTTTTTTGCACATGGTTTGGCCTCTTTTGTCACCTTTTATTAGTCTCTTTAACAAAAAAAGTCCTATGACCTTGACTCCTTAAAACTTTCTTGTAACCTTATAAGACCCAACATATCCAAAACATATCATATGATGAAATTGAGAAATATTATTGCTTTTAAATCTGATACGAGCAACACATTTAAAAAAGTTGGGACTGAAAATGTTGTGAAATGCTTAAAAAAAACGTGATAGAACATCTGTTAATATGATCAGCTGGCAACAGGTAAGCCACATGATTAAGAGACTATCCCAGAGAGGCAGACTCTTTGTGAAGTAAAGGTCGGAAAGGGTAAACCACTCCATGAAAGACTGTGCTGGCAAATAGTGCAACACTTTTATAATAATTTTCTGTAAAACAAAACAATTGCAAAGAATATGGGGATTACTACTTGTTATTTTTTTTACTTGTTGTGTATTGTGATTGTATTGTTTGTTTGTTTTATGTATGAGTTGACTAAGTGGCAAATTAGTTTCCTCAAATGGGATTAATACAGTTTTCTGATCTAATCTAATGTAATCTGATTTGATCTAATCTAATCTTCAGAAATCTCTTTATGCAGGGGACAAGGGCAAAAACCATTACTGGGTGGCTGTGATCCACGGCCCTCAGACGGCTCTGCATTAAAAACAGACAGACTTCTGATGTGATCATCACTGCATGGGTTCAATAACACATCCAAAACCCATTGTCTGTGGACACAGCTCATCTCTGCATTTACAAATGCTAGCTGAAACTCTACTATGCAAAGAGGAAAGTATATATAAATCAGATCCAGATCACCATCTTCTTTGGGTTCGGGCTCATTTAAAATGGTCTGAGGAGAAGTGAAAAACTGTCTCTTTCTGACGAGTTAAAATTGGACTTTCTGTTTATAAATCCTGGAACCCTGATCTCTGGGCTAAAGAGGAGAGGAACCATCCGGCTTGTTATCAGTTCCCAGTTCAAAACCAGCATCCACAATGGTATGGGGGGTGTATGAGTACACATGGCATTGTTAACCACATTTGAGAAGGCTCCATTAATGCTAAACCATATACAGATGTTTTGGAGCAACATATGCTGCCTAATAGCCTAGGCCTTGCATATTTAAGCAAGACAATGCCACACTCTGGATGTGTTACAACAGCATGGCTCTGTAGTAAAAGAGTCTGGGTAACAAACTAGCCTAGCCTGATGGGGTGTCAATGTTGAACACATCATCACATTCTGTTTTTTTTTACATTGTACACAACATCCCAACTGGTAGGTGACCTTGAGTGCTTTGAAAGGCGCCCTTAAATAAAATGTAGTATTATTATCATATTCTTCTTCTTCTTCTTCTTCTTCTTATTATTATTATTATCTGCCATGTAGTTTGTGTTTCCTGCTGGCAGACTTCAGTAAGCATTAAAAAGTCTGGCCCTTTAGTGTTTTATTGCTTAATAGGCTATGTGAAGCCCCTCTTGTAGGCCTGTTTTATTAGGCTAACATTAACGTGATGCTTTAGTCGGCTCATTCACTTTACATCTGTCTAAAACGTTTAAAGTATGCATCAAAGCATTTTTGATCGTAAATGTCTTGTTTGCAGAGAGTGGAGTGCTAGTGATTGTTTCTGGCAGACAGCAGGGAGGGAGCTCATTGCAGCCATGATGATGCGGCTGCTGCAGGCGGAGTCTGCCGCTCTGACCCCTCTCTTTCAGTCTAGCTGGCTGCTGTCCTGTCATCGGCCTGGGTGTGGTTTTTTTTTTTGCAGTCAGGGGTACCGTTAGCAGGAAATCAAGCTGCGGTCCATTTCACTGAAAGGTGAAACAAAGAGAAAAAACACTCCGTCGAGCGTAAGGCTGAAACATTTCTTCGCACTTGAGCTCACGGTAACGAGTGTTTGCTCGAGACGGTGACACGTTTTATTGGCGCCGTTGTTCTGATGGGAAAAAGTTTTCTGTGCTCTCACCAGCTGCTCTTCTGATTCAAGAACTTTTTTTTTTACTGTAAAGTCTGAAGCGGCCTTAAAGAAAGGAAAGATGCCGAAAACGGTAAGACGGGAACTTTGTTGTGTCTATCATGTGAAAACCCCGTTTCTTTGTATGTTTCTCTCTCCATTCTCCCCTTAAAACACCATTTGGGATTTACTGTTTGACTTTGGTACTTAAAAGTAACCTTTGAGTGACCTTAATCGCATCTCTAGTACATGTAATAGGGCTTTATTGTCTTTTACATCCCTTAAATCGTATCCGAGGATGAGGGATTACTGGGGTACTTTCCGTTAGGTGTGTGCGCGTGCGCGCTCCCGCCTGTTTGTTCATTAAAATTTGCGCCTTAAATCAAATCATTCATCAGTCACTCCGGCTTTGTACAACACGTTAGTTACTTACTGTGAGATTCTCTCCACTGCTATAGAACCTGATATTACATTTATAGAATCGGCTATGAGCGGAAGCGGCTGTGTGGCCTGCAGTAGCAAGCGAGCTAGTCCTCCAAAGGCCTCCTTTTCATTCAGGTCTAACAAGGAGGGATTTGAACTGTCATGTAGACCAGCTGTGGTGCCCTAATGTGGAGCAAATGAACGCAAGCCTTAAACATAGAAGTAGTAGCCTTTCAGGGGAGGGACTAACAACTATCATGCCGTATTGTAACCTAGGCCAAAATGTAATTAATCTGAACTGTGAAATTATCTGCAGCAACCAAAGCTAACTATAAATGTGCTGGTGCTGGTGTGGCTCTGAACAAAGAGAGAAGGCCACACACAGACTGGACCCCTCTTTTTATTCAGGCAGCATTAAGAGTCTAGTGCTTCATCCACGGTAAACAAGTGAAAGTATTTGTAGTATCTAACCCATCTGCTTCCCCTCAGAATGCTTTAGTAGCGAAGAATACAATAAACAAACTAATATGTGTGTCTAGTCTGTTTTATCCAGTGTTTACAGAGCTGTGATAACCACGTATACACTGTGATAATGACAGGAACAGTGCGCTACAAAAAGAGTCACACATCACCCCTTAGATAAAAGGTGCTGCTATTTCACAGTGTGGATTCATTGAATCACTAAATCATCGTTTCATGGAGAAACTTCATGTTCTCTGTGTGTGTGTGTGTGTGTCTTCGTACGATGTATACACAAGTGTTAATGTAAATACTTTTAACAGCTGTGTTATATGTTTCACATATAAAATGAAAACTCACTTGTGAACTCTTGCACTTCCCAATTACAAACAGAAATACAAATGGTAGCAAAGGTCTGGCTTCTTTCTTCCTGTAGTATTGTTTCTGGTCGTATACTTCCTCAGTATTTTTTCCAGCTGGCAACCAGAAAAAATGTCATCGCATCCTGGCATTTAAAATGCATTAAGAGCCTGAACTACTTTCCTTTTCCATAAAAGGAATTCTTAGGGTCATATCAGCAATTTCTGAAAAAAAAATTGCAGGCAAAGTAATCTGATAAATTCATTTAAACGACATTGCAGTAAAAACAATGGTATTGGGTCTGTTAAAAAATACTGATTATGAAGTTTTCAGTTAAGACTTTTTTCACAACATTTGACTTAATATTAAGTGAAATTGTGACCTCAAGAAACACACGTTTATAAAATCATGTCTTGCTTTTCATATTTATTTTTAACCTTTCACTTGGAGTCTTGCCGAGTCTCTGTGAATGCAGCTGTGTCACTGTTAGCCTCAACAACACCAGATTAGCAGCCGATAGAGTATAAAGCATGCTACTGAATTAACAGCTGGGGACCTTTAAGGATTCAAAAGAGGCTGTTTGGCACTAACAATGAGTACACAAGCACAGGGAGTCTGTAGGGAAAGTGCAGCTGTGTCATAGAGATGTTAGCCCATACATGATAAAGAGATAGAGAAGAGGAAATGAGAAGTGAATTGAATAGACGACTGAGAGGAAGCCGAGGGATTTACTTGAAATGAGCAGGAACAATTAATAATGACCTAAAAGCATTGCGTTTATAACCAGCCGACTTCTAAATTATATGTGGAACACAAAGGAAAGTTTATTTTTTAGCAAACGGAGCACACCCTATGTGATGTGAATTTCCCTCCACAGGATCAATGCTGGATCTGGTGGATTTAAGTCATGAAATGGTTAAAACCCACATCTGTTATTAACACCATGTAGAGGTGTGGTAGGAAAGACTTATGAAAGAAGGAAGCTAGACACTGATTCAGCAAATGCTGTAATGCTAAGTCCATACTATGTGAAGGTTTTGTCCCCCATTTTCACTCACATCAACAAGCTAGCTCATAGAAGAAAAGATGAATGTATTAAAACAGGCCCTGTATAATTGAGTGTTTTAGTAGGCTGTAACAACATTGGTGTTTTAAAAAAAACAATAATTATTGAGAAACTGTGTCTTTGCTTGACGTCTCTCGACTGGCAGTGGTTCAGTTTCCCAAGGAAGTCATGTTACTCAAGGTTTCTACACTTACATCAGTTCCTCTCTGGTTATTTCCTTGCTTGCAGCCTTATATGGACTTTCATATTACAGCCGAGTTGCTCTCCTCCCTGCTTTCCCCTCGCGTGGTCCTCAGATGCCATGCTCCTTTTTAGATTGCATTAAAGAAGTGAAACAAGCTTAGTGTGTAGTTTAGGTCTGTGTATATCATTCTGTAAAGTTTATTTTCACATCCTAGTGGATTTAGTTCTCTTTTAGATTTTTCAGACGTTGCTGTGAAGTTAAAGTTGTAGCTCTTGTTTTAAATAAACACCCTAAGTGACAAAGAATTGATTTCTCATTGGGCCATTTTCTCTCAAGCAATTAAAAAAAAAGTGATATGATGTTGATACTAAAAACGCACACCATGTAGTTAGAAGAACAGTTTATGTTATCTTATCTGTATGCCTGTCTGGGCCTGCCCTTGACAGCAATCACTGTTTACTCTGTTATTTTCCTACTTCATGTTTGAACCACTTCAGTGTTATTACAGCAGACACCTAGCCTGTTTATGAACAAGCTCATTGTTCAAAGCTTGCAAATAATGCTAATCAAATTACAACTTCACACAAATCCCCACGCACATACACAGCCATCATTATAACACAGAACTTGAGCAAAACTTACCAAAGGAGTCCATAGTGTATAAATCATGACAGGTGCCGTTGTATGGTCAGCGGGAACAAACTTTTAACAAGTGTGGCCGTAGAGAAATTATAAATGGAAAGACTCCGAGGTATGCAAACAGGGGATTAATGACTGTGTAGTGCACATAGCAGAGCAGATTAACAGTGTGTAGAGGTAGGGCTGGTGGTGCACAAACTACAATCAAAACTTCTCGGGCTTTTGCTCTGACAGCAGGTTCAATGTTTGCTGTTAGGCGAGAACTAAACTTCTGGAAGTAAGTTCTTTGTTCATTCGTTCATCAGTTTCTTAGCCTCTTTTTTCTATAAAAAGCTGCTGTTAAAAAATGTAACAACATTTGATATAGCCTATTATTACTGACTGTTCAATAATATTACAATTAGATGTTACAGTGGCATGAGCTCATAATTCTCATAATTATTTTGCTCTTGTTATTATGACAGTGTCTCTTACAACCAGTCCAGAAATGCTTTAAAGTCAACATTATAATGCATCATTACCACACAGTGAAGAGCCTGTGGTTTATTGGTTGTTCATGTTTTTGTGGTTCATGTAAAGGTCAGCTTTGGAACATATTTTGATGACTTTGAAATGTCCTTATCCCGAGTCATATTGATGATTGCTACTCTACTTAAAACATAGAATTAGGTCAATGTAAATATCTGTATATTGGAGAGCATAACAATGGAACTATGTAACATTGAATCACTCTATCAAATAATCAATTATTCTATCTGTATTTGTATAGCGCCAATTTACAAATGTTATCTCGAAAACACTTTTCAAAAAGGACTAGGTGTACGTGTTGTTATATTATTATTATTATTATTATTTACAGACAGACAGACACAATATGAATCCACCATGAGCACAGTACTAAGCAGCAAAGTTACAGTGGAAAAAAAACACTTCCTTTAAGAGGCCACAGCAGCAGGCCGTCCACACCAATGATTCAGTGGAACATATGAGACCAAGATATGTGGTTAGTAGCTTTAAATGTGAATAATTACAGATAGTGACATGCAGTAAATACAATTATTTAAAATTTGGAGGAAAGAAGAAATGTAGACACATTTATGTTGCCTCCCGCTTTGTTTTTTTGGATATGTGAATGTATAAATTGAACAGTATATATATATATATACAAGCTGATTTTTTTAAACCGTACGAATAAAACGGTCCTTAGAACAGGGCTTATAGTTTGCAGCAAGATGGCAGGCACTGATAGTCAACATGCAGGGGTCAAAAGGAAGCTAATATGTCCCATGAATAAAGGCAGCTTGAATGGAATAAATATGATGAAGTCACTGTGACATCAAGCCTTGAGTTTGGTATTTTGGCAGGCTTCTTGGAGCCAGAAGCTACCATTATTAGATCGAGAGGTTAGAAAAATATTGCTATGCGGAACAACAAAGAATAAAACAAGAACTTGTTTGTTGTTAGTGTAGCAGTGACTTACAAAAGTAAGTTAGGAGTTAGGAGTAGTTTGATTTTCTTATTGAGCTTCTAGACAATCAAACATACTTTTTGCAATTATTGGAGTCACCCCTAGCCCCTAGCCCTTCACCATATTCCCACAGCGATCGTGTCTCAGATTTCTTGCTATTTCAGTATGGAAGGGTAATGTCAAACTTCTGTTTGAGTTTTCAAATTGTATAAACACAGGAAATTTTACAATTTATCATTTCACTGCTACCATATTGATCAGCAAAAAGTCAAACATTTAATGTTGAATAGTATATTTGATATCCTGTAAGCTAACATTTAACATCCTGTAATCTTGGCATCTAATTTATCCCCCCCCCCCCCCCCCCCCCCAAAAAAAAAAAAAGCATGGTAACATCGACTTGGTACCGGACACAGTGATGAGAACCTTCCTGCCTACTAAACACATTGCTCTGTCACGTACAGAAGAAAAAAACAGACAGTCATCCATTAACATGAGGATGCAAGTGGTCTTTATTTTGGTTTTCACTGTGCTCCTTAACGACTAAGAGATATCTCTGTGGTCCTGGATCTAGTTGGAAGGATTGTGGTTGTGAACAGCACACTGAGATAACTCTTGTCTGGGAATGTCAGGATGCTGAATAGATGATGGGACATATAAGAATTTTCATTTTCATTTACAACAGACAACAGCTACTTTCCTTTCAGATGGTATGAGGAGTTATAGAGAACATGTTCCTACGTTAGACCATATTTGATCAAAGTCTCAGTGAACCAGAAATAGCAGCAGTGTTTCTGTAGGTTGATCTGCCTTTTCAATGAGAAGCTTTCTGACTTTCAGTGGTTTCACTTCCTTTCCCTGACAAGTTAACCTGAGATGCTTCTCAGGGTTCACTTCTGGGGTAACTTCTACGAAGAACTTTTCCATTTCCTACAAATGAACGCTTTCTATATTCACTCTCTTGTTTTCTGTTTTAGCTTTTATCCATGGCCCAACAGAGTATATCAAGGCTTTAAGATACACAACTCATATAAAACCTGACATAATCTGTTATTAAGCTAATACTGTTAAGGTTAGGATCCAAGAAGTGGATAGCTATTTATATTTCCCCCAAATATGGAAAATGTATCATGTTCTAATTATTCCTGGCTGAATGTGTTAAAGCTGTTTAAAATGAGCATGTTAACATGGTATAGTAAGCATTTAACTCAAAGCTTTACCTTACAAAGCTGCTAGCATGACTTTACATTTAGTTGTTGTGCAGCTGGCTGTTATTAAGAGTGCCTGTGTGACATTTGGCATTTGCCCCATGTGGATTTGACTTAAAACTGACATATAGATGTCCCCATATTTCAAAGTGTTTATTGTTATATTTCGACCCAAGAGTACATCATCACTACCTCAAATACATTGTCAATTCATTTGTATTTACTGTATTTATTATTGTTTTATAAATGTTTATTTTTAACTCATTTATTCTCATTTATTGCTTGTTTTTCAAAGGGTTCAGAATGTTAAATTGTTCAGAGTGTTGCAGTTCAATAAATGCAAATGATGCAGATGTTGTCAAATCAGTGGTTTAGGTTTAATAATCCTGATCTCGATATCAATCAAAGCAATGACAGCCTTAACATTTAGTCAGTGTTTTTACATGAGAACTCAAGTCCAGGACTTTTTAGTAGGGGGAGACTGATATTGATTTTTCAGAGCCAATACCTTTACAGATTTTTAGAAGTTCAAGAGACCAATAACCAATATTTAAAACCGATATGCATTTACAGTAATAATTAAGATCTTTCTGTCAAAAATTAGAATTTAGAATATTAGAAGCTCCAACACAAGACTTTGTTTTAATGCTCAACCAGAGACTTTGCTCCTGCTCCAGGCCGCTCTCGTCTATGTGCATGTCAGTGGAACCCAGGCCTCAGTGTTGATTGGCTGTTACTCGTGTGATGTCTAGCCAGTTAGATAGTGTGGTGGACAGGACAGTGGGTGAGACAGAGTGGTGATTAAAAACAGATCCAGAAGGAAAGACACACCTGCAAAGCCAAGTAGCACACTTTTCAATTAATTACTTTAATTGTTGATCAGAAAATATAACACTGATACAGATAATTGGCCAAATGCCAAATATCGGCCCCAATAATCGTCCAGGTCGATAATCGGTCGGCCTCTAGTTTTTAGATATAATAGTAGTATGACAGCTGTATGGTTTTGACATACTTTTATGAAGTCAGTGTAGAAGAGGATTCTAGAGAAAAGCTTCACATTACAAGAAATTGGCTCATTTAATGGTGTGATTAAACCAAATTGGGAAATTGAAGTTGAAGTTTTAAAACTGGTCTTTAGATACCTTAGTATAACTTGTTAAATGTTGTCTTGTTCATTCTGCAGTGAAGTTTTTGTGTAAAAACAGTTGAGAATAGACATGGAAACAGGACATGTGGGCCTGAAAGGGGTGTTTAAGAGAATGTGCTAATAATAGTGTGCTAAGTGTTTTTGAGTTCTGGGCATGAGAGACACACCCTAACCAGACTGGAACTGTATGAGTGTAGTTCCCTTTTCATGCAGCATTAGCTGTTCTGACTCAGGAAATGAAACTGCTTAAGCTCAGGCAGGCGGATCATGAACTGAAGTTGAATCTGCACTGTCAGAAAGAATGTTCATGGACGCTGTCAGTTTTAGAGAGGGTTATGTTTAGCTGACTTTAGACTTCTGTGTTGGAGTTCAGTTATGCCCAGATTGAAGGTTTCACTACAACTTTAACTGCTGCTCATGACAGGAAGTGACAAGAGGGGCAAGTGTCCTGAGCAATAAATGGGGTCCTGCTGACATGAATGGGAAAGAACGCAACTCTAATCAGCCCCGCAACCGGGAAATAATGCATACCATTGTTGTTCAGGGCAGGCGGGGGCCTCCGCCTGCACAGTTATTCCCCAACAGACATGCATGCTGCTGTTCATCATCTCTAAGAGAAAGAGAGAAATGCCTACATGGTCAGTTTACTCAGCTTAGAATCAATTTGTTTTGTTTGGAGATTTTGTGGAAGGTTTAATATATTATTGACATATAATTTCAAAGTGCCTCACTAGCTAAATGTCCAGCTGTAACAAAGTATGCCAACATCACAAAATCTGTTCTTGTTAAGGCGGAGAGCTAAGCAGACAGCTGACGGGGTGCTTGATACATGACAGGAAGTAGGCGACTCTCATGAGAACTGGGTGTTTTGCTGCCGAGCCTCACAAGGCTCAGCCACTAGAGGATGTGGTTACTTCCTGCAGATAAATTCTATACTGAGACAGAGCCAGATTGACAAAGTTTGTGTTCATAGTGAGGAGCTATGAAACATTACTTTTTTTTTTTACCTGTTCAGTGGATACAAATCAACATTTTCATGATATGTTGATGGTTTGGGTGGCTGATTGTTCACAGTCGCAGTTTTTTGTGTTTTGGAGACATGAACTTTGAGTGGGTGTACACTGGGGGTTATGGGTGCAGCCTTTCTACTTGTGCACAGCCAGGGTTATTCAAAGATTCCCTAGAGCATAGTTCAAAGCAGATTAACAGAAGAATATCTTTAGAATTGTTCACCATTATACAATGTACATTTTTATCCATGGCATCAAACACTCATTATTTTTCGAATAACTATGAACAAGTCAGAAATGTATTCTAAGTTACACAAGGTAAAAAATGAACTTGAGTTAAGATGATTTTTTTATTTCCCCAATTTAAGCACCAAAGGATGATTTGCTCAGTCGTTCTATTATTTGGGGCAGCTTTTCTTACGGTTTGTGTCTGATGGAAATTGGTTAAATGCGATTAAAGACAGCCACCCTTAAACAAAACCTGTAGATCAATCAGCAAATTTTCACAGCTCAAACAAGTCAAATATATTTCTGAAAGACCCTCAAGAGTCAGTATTATCTCCTGACCATTCCAAGAACAATAACCAAACTCTGCCTCTGCCCAGAAATAAAAGATGTCATTAAACAAAGTACATGTTAAATGCATGTTCTTTATCTGAAAGGCTGACATTTTACATGTGGACAAAAACATCTCTCATTCTTTCTCTCTGTTCTCCTCCTCAGATAAGTGTAAGAGTCACCACAATGGATGCTGAACTTGAGTTCGCCATTCAGCCCAATACAACAGGGAAACAACTCTTTGACCAGGTATGAGACTCTTCTGACAAGAATCCTCGTTGTGTGTGTTTTGCCAATAACTTTTTGAAACAAACTTTATGTGACAGCACAAGATGTAATTTATTGCTTTGATTTTTTAAATTCTTATGATCTTGTAACTTTTGTAACCCCAACTTAATAATAAAAAAAAGCTATAAGAACTGCTATACATGTACTGACAGAATTAAATATTTTCAGCTATACCATAGTTACTATTTTACAAGTGGAAAGAAACAGTATTTATCACCTACCTTTACCTAGCAACTGCAGAAAAATAAACTTTGTGTTTTAAAAACAGCTTGTTCCTTTTGTTTGCCGTTTATGCACCCTGTTGGAGAACAGAGTGTACCTTCATGTTGGTGAGGAAGCTTGTGGATTAAACTTCTGCTTTTTATATTTAAAGGTTGTCAAGACCATTGGGCTGCGGGAGGTTTGGTACTTTGGGCTTCAGTACCAGGATACTAAAGGTTTCTCTACTTGGCTCAAACTCAATAAGAAGGTGAGCTCTTACACACAAAAATGTCAAACACAGCGTTGCCCCCCTTCTCCGCCACCATTCTGTTAAAGCCAGGTCTATTTATAGAAGTTTAACCTTCACCTCTCACCCATGTCACGTTTTATTTTAGGTGACAGCCCAGGATGTGAGGAAGGAAAGCCCGCTACTGTTTAAGTTTCGTGCCAAGTTCTTCCCTGAGGATGTGTCGGAGGAGTTGATCCAGGACGCCACACAGCGCCTGTTCTTCCTGCAGGTAAAGGAGGGAATCTTGAATGACGACATCTACTGCCCGCCAGAGACTGCCGTCCTGCTGGCGTCCTATGCAGTGCAAGCCAAGTATGCAGACTACAACAAGGAAGTCCACACACCCGGCTATCTGTCCAGTGAGCAGCTGCTGCCTCAGAGGTAACACAGGTTAAAGACAGATGCAACCGCTCAGCTGGTGTATTTGTATGAGACGTGTTTCTCTGCATGATTCCTCACACTCTGATCTTTCCTGCTGTTGTCAGAGTGCTGGACCAGCACAAACTCAACAAGGACCAGTGGGAGGAGAGGATTCAGGTGTGGCATGAAGAACACAAGGGCATGATAAGGTAACCACAAACACATGTACTGTATATGTGCACATAAGCATGAGCACAGTTTATCCCACTTGCTCTATCCGATTATATTAAAAGAAAGTGATGTGTGGGTGACCTGAATCTGCTGATTTTCAGTCTGATCGGCCCTCACAAATACAGACGATTATGTGCTGATCTCAGACTCACAGGTGCCGTTTCCTGTGTGAATACAGTGACACAAACAGAAATGGACGGCTGCACAAAACAAGCTAACATGTCGCCAGTGTAGACATAAGGTAGAGGGTAAATGGATTTGAGTTTGTAAAGTGCGTTTCTAGTCTTCTGACGACTCAGTGCTTTTACACTGCAGGTCACACCTACCCCTTCACACACTGGTGGCAGAGGTTACTATGTAAAGTGACCATCAGTATTAGCTAATCCCATTCATAGTCATTCACACGCCGCCCATGAAGCAGCGGGAGCAACTTGGGGTTAAGTGTCTGGCCCAAGGATGACATGTGGCTTCAAGAGCTGGGTATCAAACCCCTGACCTTCCAGTTGCGAGATGACAGACTTTACCACTGAACCTCAGCTGCCCCAAGTGGTAGAGAAACAGGTTTTGCGCAAAGGAGGATAAAAACAAACCGTTTGTCTGCATTTTAGTCTGCACTGCCCGTACGTATGGTCGCGCACCCGCTGTCTCTGTTTCTACATTGCGGGCGGGTGGAGCGCATCACCAAAAAATAAATATCTAATTAATATTCCCTTATGATAAAACCTTATTAAAAAGTTTGACCTGATGTTAGAAGTTTTTTAGATTAATATCAATAATTAACGAATATGCACATTATGAAAACCACAAATAGCGTTCAAAGAAGCAGGGAGACACAGAGGCAGACAGGTAAGAGTCTGTAATTGATCTTTTTTTTCAGGAGTCTCGAGGAGTGTACTATTCTTGGCCTGTCTCAAACCAAGTTTGCTTTTGGAAGCCTTGATTTAATTAGTAGGTAGTACAGGAGGTATTTTGAATACTGGTCTTTAAATTGTGTCTGGGTCACAGTTGATCTAACTTTAAAAAATGTTCTATTGATCTAATTTTTACGTCCTTGTTGCTCTACATTTAACACACAGTTTACAGAGAATCAACCACACTGTGCTCCAAACTCACAACCCTAACATTATGTCCTTCTTATTTGTCAACAGAGAGGAATCCATGATGGAGTATCTGAAGATCGCTCAGGATCTGGAGATGTATGGAGTCAACTATTTCAACATCAAGAATAAGAAAGGAACAGAGCTGTTTTTGGGAGTGGATGCTTTGGGCCTCAACATTTATGAACAGAATGACAAGTAAGGGGTTCTGATAACCGTTTAAAAGAACATCTTAATAACTGAAACCACCCAAACTGAACATTTTCAGTATAGTTTTAAATTACTGCATTTAATGTAATCCATTTATTTATTCATTCATTCATTTACTTAAACTAATATAGCCTAATTCAGGGCTTAGCATTATAACTGGCCTGCCGGCCCGGACACATGATTCTTGTAAGATCATCAAGTTAATTTCTGCTAAAGCGTTAACGTCTCACAAGTGTCTGTGCATGCACGTGTGTATTAGTTAAAAGGAACCACTGCCACCAGCTTCACTGCTGTCACTCCGTGTGCAGCCTAGCTACATTTGGATTGTGTCCAGAAGGCCAGTAGCAAATTAAACTTAATGTCAACTCCTGCTATCCAGCTTACTGCATCTGACCAAGACTTCTCGGTTTTGCTTTGTCTTTTACAGAATGACGCCTAAAATTGGATTCCCTTGGAGTGAAATCAGGAACATTTCCTTCAATGACAAGAAGTTTGTCATTAAACCGATTGACAAGAAAGCGCCTGTAAGTCAATACTTCAAACAGAACTTGATAACAAATGATAAATGATTTGTTTTTACTTCTAATGGACATCTCTGTTGTTTTCTTTCTAGGACTTCGTCTTTTATGCTCCCAGACTGCGCATCAACAAGCGCATTCTGGCTCTATGCATGGGAAACCATGAGTTGTACATGCGCCGCCGCAAACCTGATACCATAGAAGTGCAGCAGATGAAGGCTCAGGCTCGGGAGGAGAAGAATCACAAGAAGATGGAGAGGTAAGCTGTTGTCAGGGAAATAACCAAACATAACACAAATATAATATTTGGACTCTTGACATTAAACTTAAAGTGTTAAAACGATTTAGTAAACTCCAGATTAGCCTAATGCTCGAAATATTCTTTACATGTTATATGAACCTTTCATAGTATATTGCTGCAAAATGAAAACATTTTATATTACAAAAAGATTATTTGCAACAACAATTATTAAAACTTGGAGTCTAACACTGGAGCTCTACTATGATAATCAAGTCTATTATTTAATATCTGATGTACGTATTATATTTTTTCCATGTGCTATGTAGACCCTCCTGATTAGTCTTGTACACCTTTTCCATTAGAGCTCTGCTGGAGAATGAAAAGAGGAAAAGAGAAGTTGCAGAAAAGGAAAAAGAAAAGATCGAAAAGGAAAAGGAGGAGTTGATAGAGAGATTAAAGCAGATCGAGGAGCAGACAAAAAAGGCCCAACAAGGTGGGTGACCTATCAGTCTTCTGAACCGATGTAGTGACCCCCATGTTCTTCTCACATGACATTTACATGTAGTGCTTCTCCATGTGTGTGTTTGTATGTGTACACAGAGCTGGAGGAGCAAACACACCGGGCTCTGGAGCTGGAGCTGGAGAGGAAGCGTGCACAGGAGGAGGCTGAACGCCTAGAGGCTGATCTGAAGGGCGCTGAAGACGCCAAGATGGCACTGCTCCAGCAGTCTGAGAACCAGATGAAGAACCAAGAACACCTGGTCAGCCTTTAACTACTATTTGTCTTATCTTTAAAAAAGGCATTTAAAAGAGTAAATGTAAGGTTTATGTCTAAAATAATGTAAGTACTGATGCTTCAAATATCAAGAAAGTAAATGTTGTTCTTTCAGGCCACGGAGTTGGCTGACCTTACTTCCAAGATCTCCCTCCTGGAGGATGCCAAGAAGAAGAAGGAAGAAGAGGCTGAGGAGTGGCAGGAGAAGGTAACAGAAATTAGAAACAGCTGTAAAAATACTCTAACTATCGCAGCAATAAATCTCATTGACAGAAAAAAATATTATAAATGTTTAGACAAAAGAATCCACCTTTCATGACAGCCCCATAAAATACCTTTTATCTTTGTCAATAAACGATTAGGAAATAATATTTTTTTGTACTTTTCTAACCAAGATTTGTGTAAATCAGTGTAGTGATGAAATATACAACAGAAAGCTCAAAGTACTTGGTCTTTTTCGATTCTCAAAATCCAAAACAAAAAACGCCAACCAGAATTTACATTCTACCAGTTGTTAATTATCCTGTGACTTCTTCCATATGAATATGAATTGCTTCCATTGCAGCTTTAATCTGTAGTTTCTGTATATTTTCTTACACAGACCTGTTTAAGTCATCAAAATTAAAATCTAGCATTAGACGGACAGGGAGGTCTCGGGGATAATCTAAACTAAAATCTCATTTAAACACATATGACTTCTGTTGTAACTTACTCTATATTGTGTTGTAGCGGCACATTTTTCTCATCAAGTGATTAATGTAATATGTTAACAAAAGGGGCAGTCACTTCTTCACTCGGTCTTAAGCACGTGTCAAGTGATCGTCTATAGTGGCATTCAAAATAAGCCTTATTTGGTTTTGGTAAAAGGGACTTTGTCATCAAGCATCATTCCTCCCGCTGATCACATCGGCCCTCCTGTGTGACACAGGGAACACAGACATTCCTGACCTCCTGTTGTCGTGTGCTTTTTTTTTCGGGGGAGGGGTGGACGCTCACAGCTAGCCTCATGTCTTTTTTGGGCAAAACAATGTGTGCCAGCTCAGCCCCTTCACTTTTGGGGGGGAGTGTGACTCATGCTGTTTGTGGTGTGGGCTGCTTTCTTTGTGGGAGGGAAATCCTGTTTAATTCTTGTGCTAAGTAATGGTTTCCATGCTCTACATTTTTGGCAAGCACTCAGATGAAATTCCAGTCTCGTTCATAATGGACTCTTTCCCCGGACCCTCATAGCACTAGAACTTTGATTCATATTGTCTACACTTCATTATTTGTTTATTTGTTTCCTTGCCTGTGATACAGTAGGACATTAAGAGTGTTTTTTGTTTTACCTTATTTTTGGTTAAAAAAATTCTACAAACTAAAGCATCCAGCAGGTTAGAGCTGAAATGATGAGTCAGTTCTTCCTTCACTGACAGATTATTCATCATTAGCACCACCATGATACTAACTTTTTTGGCTTTCAGGCTAATACGTTAACAACTGTTAATGGAGTATAATTTGATGCAATCATCAGCTTGATTTTTTTTTATCCCTTGGACTTTTATCTGGAACAACAATTAGGTCAAAATTTCAATCTGTGCTTTACATTTATAACTAAACCCTTGAAAAGATTGTCTTTCTTTTCTGTGATGAACATCCAATGTTAGCATGCTAATTCGCTAAATAAGGTAAATATGGTTATTTAAGCTAGCAGGCTATAGATTTGTGTTTAGCAAGTGGAGAAATAGTACTTAATTGCTCTTCTATTAGTTGTAAATACATATCTTTCCATCGAGCCCTGTGAATACACAATCATCACTGAGATATCTCCGTTCCTTCAGGCTACCATGGTGCAGGAGGACCTGGAGAAGACCAAAGAAGAGCTTAAAAACAAAGTGATGGCAGCTCACGTTCAGGAGCCCCTCAATGCGGAGAACGAGGACGAAGAGAACGATGAGAGTAACGCTGAGGCCAGTGCTGACTTCACGTCTGCTGCCACATACAAAGACCGCAGCGAAGAAGAGCGTATGACAGAGGCCGAGAAGAACGAACGATTGCAGAAGCATCTACTTGTAAGTCTTATAAGTAATATAAGTCATATTCCATATTTGACATGTGATCTGCCATATTATTGGAGTATATAAGAGTATATTATAAGAGTTTGGATCTTGCTTTTTATCAAATATTTTACCAGAAAAAAGTTGATCTTACTCATTCCAAGTTAACTTTTAGTATGTCAGTATACAGCTTCAGGTAGATCATTTAAATGCACTTATCACATGGACAGATATAGAAAAAGCTAAATGTTTGGAAGAAAATTGAAGTTGATTGAAAAGTAAAAAAAAGTTGTGAATCATGACTTAGAGTCTCATGATTCATATCGACATGAGTATGTGACAATGTGTAACTAATGACTTTAATTCCAGGCTTTGAGCTCAGAGTTGGCCAACGCTCGAGACGAGACGAAGAAGACGGTGAATGACATGATTCACGCAGAGAATATGAAAGCAGGGCGAGACAAGTACAAGACCCTCAGACAGATCCGGTCTGGAAACACCAAACAGCGCATTGATGAGTTTGAATGCATGTGATGTCTGCGTTCACTATTGCTAATGCTAAGAGCCCACACGGCTGGGCCAGTCTGCCTTGACTGCAGTCCTGCCTCACTCAAGCTGTCTCCTCTGTACCCAAAAGAATCAGATCCAAAACATGACGTGGTTACACAAGCACAGCACAATGTACAAATATGGATCTGGAAAACTCCATTTGTTATCATTCCTTACTTTGAATTTAGGCAAGTCACTGGTTGAAAAGGGACATACTGTATTTTATTAGTACATGCCTCACAAGGGTTTATGTAGCATATTAGCAGTGGGCTCATGTCTCACTTCATGACACATTGAGTAAACATTTTTTAATTTCTTTATATGTTTATTGTCACATTTTTGTATCCTGATTACAATATAAAAGTCTGAGAGACCATTCTAAATTTCAGCATGCCTGTAGACGTGTTTCTGCTGTAAGCATTCATTGGTTCTTCACGGCAAGCGGTTTTTGAGACCAATATTTCTCCCATGATTCATTGCGAGTAGTTTTAAAATGAAGTGCACTGTAGTCTACAAAACTAAATGCATATCGAATGATTCTGAAGTGCCTGTGTGGAGCATAAATAGAGCAGTATTATTTTTTTGTAAATTTACTATTTTTACTTTTCATTTGAGTGTAATTCCATGAAGGCAACTTTTACAAATCACAAAGTATTAACACCCCCTTTACAAAACACACATCATATTCCTGTCTGATTTTATTCTGAAAATCTGAAAACATTCAACACTATTTGCAAACAAATACAAATTGCAAAACAAAGTGCAAATTTAGCATTTTTCTCAAATAAATAAATGCTTAAAAAAAGCAGATATTTCCACTAATTAACTTTATTTGGCATAATCCGGAAAGTTAGAAAGTTGTGTTTCCCCTGCACAACATTGAAACAACTGTTAATGAAGTGTACATATTGTAGCCACAATAAGGCTCCGTGTAGTTCACAAAGGAAAAGACAGATGCATTTATATCATGATAAAACTGATGCAAATCTTGTGTCTAAATAGCTTTTAGTGATTTTTTTTTTTTTTTTTTAAATATAAATACACTGAATAATTGAAGACATTTGAAAAGTTAGTGTTGGCTGTTTCTTACATTTGTTGAAATGGTAAGTTTTGAGTATTCTTCCAAAAAGAATGTAAATCAGTGTCATTTCAATTCAGCATTTCAAGATCATTTCATTTTTTTCTATTTTCAGCTGCACTGACAAACCATAGCTTACCTTTCAAATGAGTCAAACCTAGAGGAACACCATTTCTAATGCATGCATTTTTCATATACAGTATTTAATAATGTTTGTGTATTTTGTGATTTGGATTTTCAGTTGTAATGAAATTACATAATGTAAGGTTAACGACAGACACCACCAAGGATATTTTTGTACTATACAACGTAGAGGTGCTTTTTTTAAAGAGAAAAAAAAAGAACAGCATTTTGATATGAAGTAATCGGAAAGCCCACTGCTGAGATTTTGAACTTATGGAAGAAGTAAAATCTTAAAAAACTTTCATTACAACAAGACATTCTGAATACAACTGAACCCAACAAACTAGTTTCATAGCATTTTGGAGTCTGACATGTGGAAGGCTTTGTTTTTGTGGATATTCAGAAATCAGTGTTTAGTGAAAAAAAATTAAGTGAAAAAAAAAAGTGTTTTGGCAAGAAGTATTTCTTTGAAAATGTATTTTGGTTTCTCTCTTAAATGCTCTTGCCTCTTGATGCATAAAGTTGTGTAGCTGCCACAAAAGAGAGAAAATGCTGTTATTGCTTTTTTGGATACTTTTCCACGCCTTCAACTGTAACTTTGAATGCTGCACTGTTTGTTCTACCTGAAGTGCCATGTGTTGACAGCCTTTAAAGAGTCAAGTTTCATTTGAGCTCACGTCGTCATGAAAAATAAAAGTCTGAAAAGATGCTACTCAATATTTTGTCTTGAATCAAAAAGGACTGAAACATCATTGATACTGTAAACGGACAGACAGTGCCTTTGCCTGGGTTCATCAGATTTTGCTGCTTCAAGTCTTCCTTTTACCAATGAATAAAATTCCATTTTAAACCTGTATTTCTTTCCTGAACATTTTCTTTATTTAACAACCATTAGAATAATTAATACATCTACTGATGCAACAATTCCAGTTGTTAATCATGAAGTGTTGCATATGTTCATCTTGACCTTTGTGATGTTTATAGATTTACATCATCAACCCTGTATTTCAATAAACATCGGACCTGCTTCAAGCCCATCCATCCATACATCCATCCATCCATCCATCCATCCATCCATCCACCCATTCATCCATCCTTTATCTTTACCGCTTTTCCTGTTCAGGGCCACAGCGGGGTACACCCTGGACTTTTCACCAGTCAATCACAGGGCTGACAAATAGAGACAGACAACTAGCAACACTCACATTCACCTACAGGCTTCAAGCCCAAGAGTGGAGAAAAAAGCTTCCACGATCCTCGTCATCATCACTGCTGCTTTTGCTCTACTAGGTGCAATTTTGCGATGAGCCACACGATGGCAGTTTACCCCCAGTAAAGAAACTATACACTGTGTAACACATCAGTGAACATTTGGTCAATGATACCTGTTTAACATTGAATTAACAGTAAACATATCTGCACACAGTTTATCTGAATACATTAAATGTGGCTTTTGAGCTTGTACAATTGCATTCACCCGGTAAGACAACATGACTACATGAGATAATCAAAACTATACAATATTTGTTAACCTATAGTTGGTCCTTGTATTTTTCTCCTGCAAACATCAGAAATGTAAAAAAAACCACTAATATCTCTTGGAGAAAAAAAGTGTAATGGGAAAAGACTCAAATGACACGTTATGTTATGTTTCTCAATTTTTTATGTTTTTGACATTAAGAGCGTGGTTTAATCTCAAAACTCAAATGTGATAATAAACCTGGTGACTGGTAGGCAAACTTGCTTGTGTATATGTTATTTATAAAAGATCACATTTATACTGCCTGAAGCTTCTGCCTACTGAGTGCAACATCAGACATTTGACATGTTATCAAATGATCTATTGAATGAAAAATACTTTTTTTTTTAAAACGTCTTAGTTTTAAATTCTCTGTTTCCTAAGTGTAGCTAGTGTTTGAAATAGCAAGTATTTTTGCAACAGGAAATTCAGTTAATTCTTGTCAAATAAATTGATGAAAATCAACCTTAACTTTCTCAACACCAAAGAGAGGTGATGTTTTTTCATCTTCTACTTCCCCTTCGCTTGTGGTATTAGTGGCCTGAGCAGTGTGTTGAAATAGCTCACACTTTGAACTGTCACTTAGAGATAAGCTGCCATTAGTTTGCTGTCAACAAAACGTACAGTAAACACTTCATCCGGTCACATAGAACAAGCAGATAAATAAAGTTATTACTATTATTGTTAATAGTATTATTATTATTATTAGTAGTATCTATATAAACAAAGAAAATCTGCAGTAATAATCTGATACCTGTTTCAGAACTGAGTTTTCATCTGCAGTAAAAAAACAAGCGTCAGAACAAACTGGGTTTGTGTGCATGGAAAACACCCAGTATGTGCTGCAATAACAGAAACAAATGCAAAACAACATCAAAAAGGATGAAAGTAAGCAGGTACTGTGAGATTTTTGCATCTTGTAGTCACATTTACTCCTAAATGAATGCATGTAACCCTTATTACACTTAGTATTTTTTCTAAATATCCCCTTAGTAGACTTAGTAGACATAGTGCCTCAGCACCAGAGGATGTTACGTTTAGGTATAAAGGAAAGGATTTATAATGATTTAAAAAAATGTCACAAAACCTTGTACCCACATCATATACTGAGACTAAAAAAAAAGATTTTAGGTTAAAAGATGGATGTGACATTAAAATCTCCACAGCAAACCAAACTGTTTTATTTGAAGAGCCCCCGAGCTAATTTCACCTTGGTGTACAAACTTTGGTAAACACTACCTGGAGTCATACCTTAAACCAGACAGGAAGCCCACCATCTTGAATGTATTTTTATTTTTTATGTATTTGTGAGTACAGTTTAAAGACAGAAAGATGTGTTTTTGATTAAATATACACCTGATCGTCAAAAATATTATTCATAGCCACAGTGCCAGCTATTCCAATTTATATCAATGCCAGAAAACATTTTTCAATATGATGTCATCTATAATTCCTCAAACCCTATAGTGTAGAGCGTTGCGAGTCGATTTAAAGGGTAAGTACGTATAGGCTTAAAAACTTTACTCATTTGACAATGGATTGTTTGATTTTAGACATCTAAATCGATGTTTGGCATTTGTTCCTATTTCCATTGATCATATTTAAAGAACAGGTCATTTGTTTACTAAGTAGAACAAATCAAATGTAGGTACACTTCTAAGCTGAAGAAAACATGTGCAATACACTATACTAAAATATTAGCATACACTATACTTCAATATACTGTACTTAAATAAACTATACTTTAAAACACAATATTTAAAGACACAGTACTTTACTGTACTTAAATAGACTTTAATAGACTATACTTAGATAATGTAATAAATGGTCCCATACTATATCCTTTTCTTCATCTTCCAGAAGTATGAAAAAATATTACATGAGACAAATGAAATAGAGTATTTAACTTTAATTATTAAAAAAAAAGAAAAAGAAACATTCTCTGCCTGTCAGCACCTGTGTGTTGGTGTGTGATGCAGACAGGTGTTTGATTGAAGAGGCCATGCCCTCTAGAGACAAACACACCGATAGACAAAGGGTGAGGAGACACAAGGGATACACAGGATCGCAGCCAGAGCCAGGACATCCTCCTCTCTAGATCCTTGCTTGTGTTGTTCTTACTCGCTGATGTCCTTCGCTTTGGAAAAAAGGGTTTGTTAAATGACTTGAAGATTTGTAGAATGATGCTTTATACATACATGCAGAGCTTACAAGATACAGGTACCTCACTGATTGGTTAAGGGAATTTAGGCAAGTATAATTGTCTAAACGTGCATTGTGTTTTACAGTCAGGGGGTAATGTATGATACTTAATTCAGATAATCTCTATTCTGTGTTCAACACCACTGCTTTGTTTGGAAATGTTCTCCAAAATCATTAACATTGGCAGCTCCAAGCTATCAGGGTCCGTCACAAGCAGCCCTTTTCCTCCTGTAATCCCTGAGCCTTGATGTTTCCTCATCTTCAATTTACTGCAAAATAAGAGCAACACTCCACTCAGGAGGCTTCTGTGGACAATTAACGTACAGTAGTGATGTTCAGTCACTTTGTATAATAAGGAAGCTCAGTGCACAGTAGAGTTGTAGCCAACTAAAGGGAAGTCCAGAGAGTGATTCATGGTGCATTAGTCCAGGGTAACTTGAGGAAGTTACGCAGCAACGTGCTTGGTACATTCTGGTTGCAAAAACAAAAGTGGGTTTTGTTGGAAAAAAACAGAAAAAGGAGCAGTAATAAAAAAATAAAAAACAGTTTAGAAGTCAAAGTTAAATAATCCAACCTCACAGAAAGGCTTCATGGACAAGAGGAGATCCGTCTCTTTTTCACAATCCTCGTACCTTATAGCAGAGTAAATAGACCACCCATCAGCAGTGTCCATCACACTAAACACTGATGCTTTTTCTTACAATAGGAAGGAGCAAGAGGAGATGTTCAACATATAGAAAATAAACAAAAACCCACACACATCTGGATAAATGTACCCAGCATATGAGACACAATCGAATAAATAAAACAGCCCTGACACTCTGATCATATTCAGACTATTCCTAAGCGTATGTAATCTAAACTCTACACTGTTTGATCTAAATTTGTCTCTGACTAAATGTCAAGGTAGTGGTCAATGCTTCCTGTATTTTTAACTTTATAAAACTACATACATTTCCAGAAGCCTTCCTGCAACAAAATGGTAAGAGTGCATGAATGCCACAAAAGGCGAGTTGAACTGTTGACAATGTCTCAGCAAACGTTTATCTCGAAAGCTGTGAGCCACAGAAGCCTTAAACAGCATTTCACAACCATGACATGTTGACACTTTATTTCCACACGTTTCCTGAGCACTAGCTTTGCAGTTATCTTCCTTGTTTTGACTTCCTCTTTGCAGGGTTAAAGCTTAATGGTCAAACCAACTGTCTTGTACAAAGTGTCATCATTGTGAACTCTCGTGACAGACAGAGGAGCAGTGTAAGGACTCATCTGCTGAAACTTCAAAAGATCTCTACACTCAGGTAACAGTTCATTGCTAAAATGCTGTGTTCATAATAATAGCTTTTGGTTCAAAGTTAAATGCATATTTTTGACGTTTTTTGGTCCTTTATGTTTAAATTGGTATAAGTGTTTTGTTTATTAAATCAACAGGGACATCTTTGATTTGGTGAGACCAGGCCCCCCACTTAGTGTATTTGACAAGCTGAGTTTGACACTCTGTATCCGTGAGTGTCAGTTTGTCAAATACCCCAAGTGAGGTGTCACTTGTCTACAAGTTGACTCCGCAGACTAAGCACACAATTCTGCAGGATGATCTACCGTACCAAGGAAAGACCAGAGCTGCAAGCTGGAGGTGCTTTGCAACTTTTGACGATATAGACAAGGTATACTGGTCAAAGTGGTAACCATGAAGACAGACAGATGCTCTGTCACGTCATTATATGTTTATCTGCAATGAGGGGGCAGAGTTAACATCTCTCATAAAGCCTACGTACATCTGTTAAGGGTCCACATATGTATCAGTGAAACAGTAAGGGCTTGTTTGAATTTTGGAGAGTTAAGTGAGGAGATAAACTCGCTAAAGAAAACCCTAATCTCATGAACCTAGACATGTTTATCCTAATTTATATTTCAAGGGTTTTAGGATAGTTACTATTTCACAGTCAAACTAAACATACTGTTACGCTCTGAAATAATAAAGAAATAACACAAATAGTACTAATTATAAATATCATTTTTAGTGGATGCTCAAAATCCTAAGAATAACCCAATAATAACACAAGTGTCACATGATGCTAAGTGTTACTTCCGGTTGTAAATGTATCTCATATCTTCAGACTCTGACTTGGTAAAGAAAGGGAAATAAACTAGTTGGACCTCTTTTGAAGAATTTGTTTCCTAGGTAGGCCTACAGTTTAAATACTCAACTAAAAGGAATCAACCATGAAGCAACAAAGGTTAATGTGGAGCATTTTTTTTACAGCCTAATCTGTTTCTAAATGGTTAAACTAACATTCAAGAGCTGCGGACAGAAGCTTATCTTCCAACTGACTTATACAAGACAACACTTATCGTCCTGCCTTACATATCCTGTTCGTGTGGAGTCATCCGGTGTTGCCTTTATGTGCAAGAAGAAATGTGTTTGACATTCAAATTGTAATTATTGGCTGCATTCTCACTTACTGCATGTAACTTCTGTTTGAACATTAAACACAATATAATGCTTTGCCATTAAAATGTCCGTGTCATAAAAGTTGTTAAAAGTTCTAACTTGCTTGATGTCTGTAAGAATCAAACACCTCTTTTCACCTTTTTTATTTCTTCTACTGTGCATGATTGCAGGAGGAATCTGGTTCCATATGGTGGACTTACTGTGTCAAAGGATGCATGAGTAAAAGTGTGTTACCCTTTCATGGTTAACATATTCAATAAACATTGATTGTGTTCGGTATACTTGGTATTAACAATTTTTATTTTAAATGATACTGTCAGGATTTATATCCACAGCTTTCTGTGTAGATAGTCAGATTAGATCATTTGAGTCAAAGAGTTAAAACATTTCCTTTTTTTCAACGTTTAAATGTGGTTATGCACGAAAGCCAAAAAACATGTTCCATGTTTATTTCAATGCTTTCCGGATAATTTATTTTGAATTTATTTTCTTGAATGAAAATTAGTCTGAAACGGGATATGAAAAAGGGGTTTGAAGCACACTAAAACACTAAAAGGACACTTTATGATTTTATCATATCTGTTTCAAATCAAACACATAAGCATAAAGATCAACATTAGACGCTCCCGGTATAAAATGACACACAGCCAAAGCACGTTTTAGATGCTATCTGTATTTTCAGAGGGCTACAGGCCTCCGATAACGCTGCTAACTTACAGCTTCTTACTTATGTTACTGCACCCCTGTTTCCAAGAAAAAACAATTCCACACCTGCAATGTTACCAGACGTCCAGGGGAATGACAGAAAAAGAGTCCATGTGTCATCACACATACAGTCAGACACATTTTTAATAAGAGGTTTTTATCAAATACTCCAAAGTTGGATATGTATCTGCTACTCTCACCTTGCATCTGTGAAACTAAAGTATGACAAGACAATGAAACAGGACAGAGAAAGTGTAATAAAAGTTACATGCATTCATTTAGGAGTAAATGTGACTACAAGATGCAAAAATCTCACAGTACCTGCTTACTTTCATCCTTTTTGATGTTGTTTTGCATTTGTTTCTGTTATTGCAGCACACACACTTCTCACCCAGTAAGTGGTGGTAGAGTTTCACGAGTTTGATTTGAACACTCAGCACATACTGGGTATTTTCCATGCACACAAACCCAGTTTGGTCTGACGTTTGTTTTTTTTTTACTGCAGATGAAAACTCAGTTCTGAAACAGGTATCAGATTATTACTGCAGATTTTCTTTGTTTATATAGATACTACTACTAATAATAATACTATTAACAATAATAGTAATAACTTTATTTATCTAGCGTCTTTAAAAGCACAGGTTTACAAAGTGCTTTGACATAGAAGCGAAAGCAACATTAGAACAAAGCGTGAGAACTCAAACACAAAAGATCCAAAACAACACCAAGATAACCAAGACAACACAAAAATACAAGAACCAAACAGCAAAAGAACCCATAAACAAAATACCAACGTACTGTAAGTAAAACAAACATCACAAGAACATCCTAAAAACCCATCATAAATATACTCTCTCTATTTTATTGCCCATTTATAATGGACTTAACGGCAGTAGGTACATTATTTACTCATTAAGTATCATGGAGATATCTGAAGGTAACAATTGTGAATTTTCTGTGACTGAATAGTGTACCTTTCCTCCTTTCTTGTTGTTGACACAGTCTGATGACAAGTCGAACATCTAATTGTCCATAAAGATTAATGAGATGATGGAAAACACTATAAAATGTTTCAAAATAAAGTATGTATATTTAAGCTGGTATGTGAAATACAGTTTATGAAATGAGTAAATGCAGAAGGACACATGTCATTATTGAAGAAATGCATCTTGGTCGAAAGGACAAAGTTTCAATTTGACATAAGCAAAGGCTGTGAACATTTAAGTTCTTATGTACTGAGAACATAAGAACATTTTTGCAAATCATTCAGCCCAGCATGTACATTTTTAACTCTGTGCTCATGATTTTTTAAAAAGAAAACATTGATAATGCTAGAATGTATCATCAAGCAAACTTTGTTTTCCTTTTTTTCTGAAAATGTGTCATAAGAGCTCCTAAAAATTGATAACTTGCCTTCTTTAGTGTTGATGCCTTCTTCCTTTTGACACTAAGTGATCTCTTTTAAAGACTCACAACAACATCAATTACTTAAAAAAAAAAAAAAGACACATGGTTCTTTAGTATAAAGGAACAATAAGGATTGCCGGCCCGACAATGACTTGTTGAGTAAGATTTTGTTACTGTAAATCTCAATGACACACACAACTCTGTCACATTGACTTTACTCCACAAACACATGACCACCCTCCATCAACAGCTGTAACTGTGGAGCTGTTGTGGTGTCCATGTCATGATCACCTTTATCACTTGTCACAGGAAGAGTCTTTGAGGGCTGTCTTAACATTTTCACACCATTGAAACACAGAGGATCAGTGAGTCTGAGGGATTTCCTGCCACCCTCCATGTAATTACATCCAAACAATTAAGTAATCTTAAATTTTTCAGGCTTCAATGACAAACGGAAATTTTAATATTAAAGTTGTAACATGACGAGAAAAAGGTCTGAATGACTGCTTATTAGGTGAAAGCAGGGGGAGTCCATCCATTTTAAACAGCTTATGAAAAGGCAACAATTTTCAGGAGCAATTTGTAAAACTCCATCCATAAAGATCAGGGCCGGCCCGTGGCATAGGCAGTATAGGCAAATGCTAGGGGCGCCTGCCGTCCATAGGGGGCATCCTGGTACCCGAAATGAGTGAGGAAGAACAGTTGACGAAAATAAGAAGAAAAAGAAGGAACCGTGTGTTTAACTATTACTTAATGTTATTTTATCTGCATCATCTATTTAAAAAAGTAATATTTTCTTGCTCCCTGCTCATTACCTGCTCTTTGTAGGGGAGGAGGGCAAACTAGTTATCAGAAGTGATTGACACTGATCGTAAAGAAAAGCTGTAAACCATAAAGCTGTATGCCAGTTTTCTTTAAGTGTATGAATATTGTGATTGGTGGTGGAATTGGTTGCAATACAAGAGGTACCAGCTAAAATCTTGCCTAGGGCACCAAGTGGGTTAGGGCCAGCTCTGATAAAGATGATTTATTCTGAATTTCCATTAGTTGTATGCTTAACAAGTTATTGTCATTCTGGCAAATTAGGCAAAATAATTTATATCTTGAGCATTATTTTTTTCTCAGTTACATGGAAAACATCACTGTCTTTGGAACAAGTAGGATTCTGGTAGAACATGTTCATACCATGTGCACATTATTTGCTCTAAGCCTTTAAAGATTGAGGTCAGACATTCTGGTTTTGTTTTCTTCTTCTTTGAAACATGGAACAGTGAGGATTTCTTGGTCAGTATACAGACTTATATTCAAACTCAACCAAAGTTAATTTTTTAGATAATTCAATGAATTATGTTCACACAGTATGTCTTTCAAATGTCCAACCAAATGGTCTGCAGCTAGACAAGCATGTTTCCTGATCATGCAAAAAAAAATAAAAAAATCGATCCAAAACCATTCATTGCCAAATTTCTTCCATCAGAAAATGTTTTTTTGGAAAAACACAAAAATGCCAACGGTCTCAAAACTGTAATTGCATCAGACGTCACTCAAACCAAATTATGAAAATATCAAAACGGGGACAAATGCTACTCCACCACCAAACAAATTCTTTCCATGTTGAGAAACATGGACCAAAATTCAGGAACCAATCAAATGTGACCTAAGTTGCAACATCTCCCACAAGTGAGCAGCACAAGCAAGCTCCTGAGTGCAGTAATCAAAAAGCAATTCTCCCTGGTACCTGCCTACTACAACTGAACCTGACTTTCTTCTGAGGCGTGCCGGGCTCGAGGCGACTTTAAAGACTTAACATCAGACCTGTGAACAGGCCTGACACGCCTACCCCCAACAGAGAACAAGTCTCCGCCCAGGATTACCTCGAAAATAATAAAGGAAAAATAACAAATAAGTGAACCGTTGGAAGGATGAATAAATCAGCCCAGCTGGCCCACTTCCTCACTCACCAGGGAGATCACTTGAAAACAACATCACAGCACCCAAGACACCCAACATCTACTCACTAGAATGGGAAAAATTCACAGCAGAACACTGCCACTGTGCTCATAAAGCACACCTTTAACAAACAAATTCAACCTACGCAATCTAGAGGTAGCTGCACAAAAACCATCCAGATCTGATAGATCACATAAGCCAACATTCGTCATAAACACACAGGGTAAATCCTGGATCAAGTTTATCAACACAAACACGCAACAAATTAACACATGTACGACGGGAACCAAACAGCTGGACGAGCCCCCATTTTGTCACGAACTGGCTCAAAGTAAGTGACAAAGGAAGGGTATCACACATGAAACAAGGTTTAAAGGAAGTTCATTTATTATCAAACTAAAGTTAAAACAATCATAATTATGTAAATCAGTCATGAATGCAATGTATGGATGAGTGTAGTGTAGCGTTGTGTTGTGTTGTAAAGTGCAAACAAAAGCAAACCAGTTGGTCACTTAGTCACTTATAAGCAGAGTCCTGAGTCTTTTATCAGACAGCCGGTAAAGAGGTGCTTGCTTCCATCATTGTCCTCAAGGCTTTGGAGATACCTGGCCACGTTGTTTATGTTCACAAAGACATCATCGTCACCATTTAACAGGAAACGTGCCTTAGGACAGTTTCTTTCCATCCATTCCAGAAAGAGTATCTGCTTCAAGGTGAGGTTGTAAAAAGTGTCCTTAAAGTCCCATTGAAGAATGTCATTGTGCTGACTTTGCTCTAGCTCAAGATCTTTGTTCACTCTTTTCTTCTCAATATCCAACCCCATTGATCCTATGATAAAGCTACGTCTGATCCACACACTGTTCTGCAAACTTTCATTTACCCAGGCCTTGCGCAGGGTCTCTCTGTGGTCATGATTCTCCGGGCAGTCGTAACCAAATGCAACAATATTTTATCTGGATCAAATTTGTGTTAGATATGGTAGAAATGTTAGATAAAGTATGTGATACTGATAATGAGATATTTCTAGGTGATTTGAATATTGATTGGAATTTAAAGTCTTGTGCATCAAGAAATATGCTGCTTTCAGTTGCAAATACATGTAGTTTGAAACAAGTCATTAAAAAGCCAACACGAATATGCTGTAAAGCTGATAGTAAAATATCAGCAAGTTGTATGAATTTAATTTTTGCAAATGTTGCCGAAATGTGCTCAAAAGCAATCTCAATCCCAGTAGGCTTGTTAATGCCAATCACTGATGAACATGTCCCTTTTAAAAGGCAAAATGTGAGAAATGTTACCGCTTCATGGTTTGATCAAGACCTAGAAGAAAACATGAAGCAAAGAAACCAAGTCAAGCCACCTCAAATTGGGTGGAGTGTCACAGTGGAATATATGTTGTAAATTTATTGTTTGTTGGTAACAAAACTGAACAAAATGAAAAAAGGAATTATTATAGAAACAGGTTTAAAGATGCCAAATTGGACAGTAGGAGAAAATGGAATGCCCTTGATGAATTAATGCGAAGAAGAGCTAAATCAACTCCATATTTCTTGGAGGCAGATTTTACCAAACCAATTGATATTGCAAATCATTTGAGTACACATTTTAGCAATATAATTCAAAAAGTGTGTGATGGCATGGATTTCACAAATGAAATTTCTTGTAGATTAATAAAATAAAGAATAATGAGTAACACACTATGTAAATGTAAACTTGCACAGCTTAGTGTTTTCACAATAACCAATTTGTTGCTGACATGTAAGGAAAAGCCTTCAGGTGTTGGCAACCTTGATGTGAAACTTCTGAAACCAGTGGCTGATTTGATTGCTCTGCCCATTTCCTATGAAATCAATTTAATTTTAGAAAAATGTTTTTGTCCTTCAAAATGCAAAAATAGCTAAAATTGTAACACACGCACAATGATTTAATCTTTCTCAGGTAAAAAGAGTAGGCCAATAAATTTGCTACCCACCTTTTGAAAATAATGAAGAAAATATATGAGCAAATCCAGAAATATTTATCTAAAAATTATTTGAGCATTGTGTACATGCATGCATATAAGCAGGGGCACTCCAGTCATCCAGATAGATGACTGGGTGAAAGAAATCGATAAGAAAAAAATTAATTGGTACTGTTTTGGTCGAATTGAGTGCAGCATTTGACATAATTGATCATGAATTATTATTATTTTTTCCCATTTTAATGGGAGTTTTTCTGAAGTAAGAGCTATGAGATGTGGAGTGCCACAAGGCAGTTGTTTAGGGCCACTTTTATTTTAAATTTTCACAAATGATTTACCTTTTTATTTTGGATCCTGCCACCATTGCAACATATGCAGATGATTCTACAGTATATACATCGGCACAAACACCTGTAAAACTTAGCACAATCTTGAATAAGGAATTAAAATGAATTGAAGAATGGGGAAAGGTCAACAAACAGGTAATTAATACAGAAAATACATAGTATAGGGTACTAGACTCAAAATATTTGTTACAAGAAACATCCAGTTTGAACTTAACTATAGGTGGTACAGAGTTTTAACAGGTAACAGAAGCAAAGTTTATGGGGATTACTGTTGATTGTGAAATATCCTGGAACAGCCAAATTGAGCATGGTTATAACAATGGGCAGAAGCATGGCTGCTGTAAGGCACTTCAGGAAGTTCATGCCTGGTTCAGAGGTGTTTGTTCAATCAATCAATCAATCAATCAATCAATCAATCATAATTTGGATAGTGCCAATTCATAACAAATGAATTTTATCAGATATATCAGATACCATATATCGAATTTTATCAGATATATGGCCAATCTGGGAAAAAATTCCTTACCAACCAATTTCTACACCAATGTGTTTCTAAAGGTGTCTAGTTACACATATAAAAAGATTTAAATTCAACTCGTAGGAAAATCCGTGAGAGCTGCTGAACTTCGGGTACCTGGAACCCTATTGGTTGAAAATTTGAAATTTTTGATCTTTTTTACATGTGCCTTAAATAGCATATTTGGGGTCAAATTAGGGGTTATTTGGGATGCTGAATCCATTGCAAGCATTTATTTTGCACCAAAACCACCCCTTGGTAGAGAAACGGCCACGCCCACTTTTCCAGCTCTCTTGAAAACCCTTTGTTTAGGTGAAAATCAATGTTGCTTGTTGCATGTGAATTATAAAGCATCTTCATAGGTCTATTCATACATGTAATAGTGATGGTAACTACCTTTTATTAACTGTTAAATGTTGCAGTTGGTTAACATTTGTAGCAAGTGAGTGAGTTTTGAGTGGCAGGTGCCAGAAGTGCTCAAGCCATTCTGTGGATCATGGACAGACACAATAGAGTCCACACATATCAAATAATATTCACTGGTCAAAGAGATATTGCAAGATGATATTAACTCTGATATGTAAGTATTATTAAATTTGAGTTGATGTAATTCATGTAACATTGCTACTTAATGTTTTACTGACCTCAACAGAGTCATCTGTAGCAGCAGAGAATGCCGCTCTCAGAATCAAAGTGTCAGCATCATTGTCATACTGCTCCATGGTGATCTGATGTTTCCGGAACGTTGAAGAGAGGAGATGGATAAGCACACACTTGTTATGAATGTTCAGTGTCAAATGTATCATATCTGGTCGAATCTGTAGATTACAGCAGGAGTTCTTGGTACACTGGATGTGGTCATGATCTTTTGGCGAGCTACTATAGCCATCAAAGACCACAATGATCTTCTGGGAGCGACTGCCAAGACACTGCAAAAACCTCAGGTAACTGCCTGCAATCTCCTGCCAAGTCTGACCTTGTTCCCACTTTACCAAGTAGAGAAGCCATCCTCCATCAACCACCAGACTGGAGTAGGGTTGGTCTGTGTGGTCGGGCTGATCGGCCAAGTCTTTCAGGCTTGTTTTGGAAAAGCCATGTTAATTTTTTGACCTTTTTTGTTGAACAATGACAAGGGGAAGGGAGTCAGCTCATACTCTAAGCTTGTCTCAACTGTCATATCCCGTTGGGCAAAGATTATCAATCAGGTGAACAACTTCTTCTTGTCTTTGACCTTGGAATATTTCTCAGTGATGACAGGGCCTGCACCTTGAACTTCACCTCCATGTCACTGACTGTCCATCCAGCTTTATCTGCATTTACCTCCCAACGTCCACTCTCTCAGCGTTGACTGTGTCACCTGCAGTGCTCATGAATCCTGAGAAGGACACAAGCAACTCGATCGTGGTCAAATGGGTTGGTCTCCTCAAACCTTTTGAGGGTAAGTTCAACTGCTTCAGCGTCTCGCGTCATCAGTGTTCTGGAAAGGGCTTTGTGGACTTGATTGTGTTTCTTGACACCTTCCTTCATGCGCTGGTTGACATCGGAGAAGTGGTTGTGTCACGATTGGAAAACAAGGAGGTGTGGACCCAAGTGCAGAATTAACTGAACTAGTCATTTTAACAAAAACTGAAAGTTTTTGTTTGGCTCAACAAAAAACACAGGGATCAAAAACAGGGAGCCACAGAGGAGCACGAGCAAAAACTGACATACCAACGAACGACATACAACAACATACAATGAACTGACACAGAGGAGAAGAAACACAGAGACTAAATAGACATATGGTAATCAGACACAGGTGAGACTAACAAGCAAGAAACACACAGAGGCAGGAATACAAGAAACACTGAGGACAACTACAAACTAAATCATGAAACACTAAAGACACACAGAACATCAGGCGGACGGCCAGGAGTCAGGGCATATAGCCCCGGAAGTTCAGGTGGGCGGCCGGGAGGCCAACTGAACACGGAGAGCAGATCAGGAGGGCGACCTGGAGGCCGACCAGATGACAGGGGACCAATGAGAAGCCAGTAGTGGGCGGAGTTAGCAGAACCTCCGATTAGGGCACAGGAGTCGGCAGGGCCTCTGACGAGGGCGCAGAAGTCGACAGGACCTCCGACGAGGGGGCAGCAGTCGGCAGGGCCTCCGACGAGGGCGCAGGAGTCAGCAGGGCCTCCGACGAGGGTACAGGAGTCAGCAGGGCCTCTGACGACGAAACAGGAGTGGGCAGGACCTCTAACGAGGAAACTGGAGTGGGCAGGACCTCCAACGAGGAATCAGGAGTTGGCAGAACCTCCCACAGAGACACAGGAGTCACAGGAGTGGGCAGGGCCTCCCACGGAGACACGAGAGTGGGCAGGACCTCCAACCAGGAAACAGGAGTGGGCAGAACCTCCCACAGAGACACAGGAGTCACAGGAGTGGGCAGGGCCTCCCACAGAGACAGGGGAGTGGGCAGAACCTCCCACGCAGACACGGGAGTCAGACAACGCTCTGCCGGAACAGGGGGCAGACGGCGCTCGGCCGGAACGGGGGGCAGACGGCGCTCTGCCGTAATTGGTGGCAGACAGCGCTCTGCTGGAACAGGAACAGGGGGCAGACGGCGCTCCGCCGGAACTGGTGGCAGACAGCGCTCTGCTGGAACAGGAACAGGGAGAAGACAACGTCTTGCCGGAACTGGTGGCAGACGGCGCTCTGTGGGAACAGGGAGCAGACAACGTCCTGCCGGAACTGGTGGCAGACAGCGCTCTGCTGGAACAGGAACAGGGAGCAGACAACGTCCTGCCGGAACTGGTGGCAGACGGCGCTCTGCGGGAACAGGAACACGTGGCAGACGGCGCTCTGTCGGAACTGGTGGCAGACAGCGCTCTGCAGGAACACAGGGAGGCTGTGGCTCTGAGGCACAGGGAGGCTGAGGCTTGAGCTGAGGCTTGAGCTGAGGCTTGAGCTGGGTTGAGGCCTGGCATTGAAGACCCTGACTACCTCGTCTCCTCCTACCTCGAGTGCCAGAGAAAAAGGCAAGACGAGTCCCCTCCCAGGGAGAAGGCTCGTTGAAACTAAAAAAACCTGCTGGGTCCATTGTTGGTCAGTTCATTCTGTCACGATTGGAAAACAAGGAGGTGTGGACCTAAGTGCAGAATTAACTAAACTATTTATTTTAACAAAAAGCCAAACAAAAACTTACTTCGAAAGTTCAACAAAAAACACAGGGATCAAAAACAGGGAGCCATAGAGGAGCACAAGCAAAAACTGACATACCAACGAACGACATACAACAACATACAATGAACTGACACAGAGGGGAAGAAACACAGAGACTAAATAGACATAGGATAATCAGACACAGGTGAGACTAACAAGACACAGGTGAGGACAATCAGGGCAATCACACTGGGAAACACGCAGAGGCAGGAATACAAGAAACACTGAGGACAACTACAAACTAAATCATGAAACACTAAAGACACACAGAACTCAAGAATCTAACAAAACACACTAGAACACAGAGATACACGAGGATAATAAATGACAAAATAAAATAGAAAACACTGAAGACAAAACTAGGAAACACACAGACCAGAAACACTAGGGAACATTAACACACAAGGGAAACAAGCAACACTGGGATAAAACAAGGAAACTCAAATACAAAACCAAATCATGACAGGTTGAGGGTCTGCACCCAGAACTTGTGGCCTGAATCACTATTTCTCATCCCCCCTCTGCTCAACCCACCATCTGACTTGGCCGCCTTCATCAGTTTCAATACAACCCACCCAACCTTGAAATGATGGGTAGATTCACCTGCTTTATGATATCCTGCCTTGAGTCAGATGGGGAGATCGAAGGTCACTATGGTGACTTTGTCCCTGGAGAGACGCATGCACTCTTTGAGAGTGGTGAAGATGGTGTTGTGGTCATTAGGGTCACATTCGAGGAGTGTTCCCATAAATTTAAACAATGTTCAAATCTATATTGTCTCCGACAAACTGAGTGACTGAGCAGATTGACATCCACGATGTTCGTCTGATTGTAACTTTGTATTTCACTTTTACCAGCTGTCGTAACTAATAGACCCCCAAGTTGGATGTCAACCTCAATCTCATCATCTATCTGATTGTCGGTTTCTTCAACAATGGTACCAAGAGCGCCAGAAGCATCAGAGATGCCCACTCCATTCTTGTCATTTAGGAAGCACTATTTGTAATTTTGTATTCCTGCATAAGACTCTATGTACCCTAACCGGCATAACTTGTTGAGCATCCACTTTGACCCAAATCTATGATACAGCTGTATGGCAATACCCCTGACGAGGCCAAAAGGCCTTTGCTACTCTTTCATCCGTCCTCACCATAGGTCTCAACAACATCTGAAGGCTCTCAGGAACAAGTGCCAGCTGACTAGGGATATCAGTCATACTGTGTGCAGTTGGGTATTCTTGTGACATGCAAGACATCCTTTGTCATGTGGACAGATATCTTCTCTACTATGTTGTATTTTGAAACAAATAGGGGGTCAGATGTACAGTTACTGCAAAAAGACCTTGAGAAACCAAAACAAACCCCTGCGATAGCTAGCTAATGTTAGCATGAGGCAGTCAGCTATCATTCAAGTAAGTAAAATAGTAATCAGATGCACTTGGGGTGTGTGGATGTTAGCTAACTAACCAGACTACCTAGTGTTTGCTAGCTATAAGCTAGTTTGATGACAGTACACTCCTTATAATAGTATTAATCAATGTAGTGACATTCAATATTTACAGTTGTAAATAATGTAAGTAATACTTACATATCAGAGTTAAAATCATCTTGCAATATCTCTTTGACCAGTGAATATTATTTGATATGTGTGGACTCTATTGTGTCTGTCCATGATCCACAGAATGGTTTGAGCACTTCTGGCACCTGCCACTCAAAACTCACTCACTTGCTACAAATGTTAACCAACTGCAACATTTAACAGTTAATAAAAGATAGTTACCATCACTAATACATTTATAAATAGACCTATGAAGATGCTTTATCATTCACATGCAACAAGCAACATTGATTTTCACCTAAACAAAGGGTTTTCAAGAGAGCTGGAAAAGTGGGCGTGGCCGTTTCTCTACCAAGGAGTGTTTTTTAAATATGCTATTTAAGGCACATGTAAAAAAGATCAAAAATTTCAAATTTTCAACCAATAGGGTTCCAGGTACCCGAAGTTTCAGCAGCTCTCACGGATTTTCCTACAGGAGTTGAATTTAATTATTTTTATATGTGTAACTAGACACCTTTAGGGCGCGGTCACACTGGCCATCTGTACTGTGCTGTACCGAAGCACGATTGCCCCCCCCCCGCAGCACCATTCCCCCGGTCACACTACACAGAACTATCCGTGCCTGAGCATGATTACCTCTTGTACATACCGTCGTAATTCAACACATGCACGCTTTATGTTATTATGAAGCGTGCTCAGTTTACAAACAGGCGGACGAGAGAGAGAGAGAGAGAAAAAGAGACGCGCAGTCGAGTCCATGTCTGCACATCAGAGAAAAACACAGAGAGCATGACAACTACTTTACTGACTTTACAGCTTATTTTAAGCCATTTTAATCAGACACAGCAATAAATAAATAAAAAAATAAAATAGACGCGCGGCGAGTCCGCGTGGACGCCCGCACATCGGAGAACAACACAGAGAACATGACAGCTACTTTGTGGCTTATATTGTGTCATGTTAGTCAGATACAGCCATGAAACTCTGGATTTCTCCATAATGAAGGCTGTCAGCGTTGTTTACCCGCGTGCTTGTGCTCGTGCATGAAGTGTACCGTGCTGAAGCACACCTCTCCGAAGTGTGCCAAGGAAGTGTACCGTGCCTGAGCACGATACGGAGCGGTCACACTGGTCAAACGAACTGGACTTTAGTGTTGAAGCGTGCTTGGGCATGGTACGGATGGCCAGTGTGACCGCGCCCTTAGAAACACATTGGTGTAGAAATTGGTTGGTAAGGAATTAATTCCCAGATTTTCACAATATTCCCTTACTATCAGGACACTTATCAAAAGAAAAGATAAAAGACTGTACTCTTTGTTGTATTACTGTATCTACAAAGACCAATATTAATCCATCATGACCACAGCACCAACCAACATTTAGCAAAGTTATACTGGAAAGGAAAATCTGCTTTAAAGAGGCAGAAACCTTGAGCAAAACCAGACTAATGTTGAAAAGCCGCCTTGGCTTGGAAAGTGGGATAGAGGGAGATGCATAAAGAAGGAGGACATAATCAAACAGAGCAACTACAGCAATAAATGGCAGCTTTATCATTTATTGCATTTATTTTTAGAATGACATAATACCATTTTTAAATGGCTGTGGTAAACATGTCATCCTGCATAAACACAAAGCAGCCAAGGTTACAGGTTAAATGAAATCATTAGAGCAATATACTGCTGCATTCTTAACAAGCAAATCTCATTACCAAAGCACAAATAATATATATATATATATAAAATACAACCGAAATCCAAGTTTCATCCAATATTTTCTTCAATATATCAGCGGAAATGTTCATGCACAGACAATTATGGTGGAATAAAAAATTAAACGTGATACATGTACTTATATCTTGCTACCTGTAACCTGCTCATTGTACATTATTTAGCCTTTTCCACAGCTAAGTTAAACGTTGACTAGGAAATATTTGAATGTCTTTAAAAGGATATGTTTTTTCTTTAATCAAATAAAATCTGACACTTTCTTTAAAAGTCTGTCTACTTAGCTGTAACACATTTAATGGAACATTTTGATTGATGATGAAATGTATTCCTGCCATTTTAACCATCAACATATCATTATGACTCATTGGTAGTTTGTGTTTACAAGACATGTATACCTACAAATAATTTAGTGTATGTTAGGAAGAATCCAATTATTCACATACTGTATTTGTCTCAATAAATATAAATATATATAAAAAGTATATTTCAGCCTATGTGTGTGTTGCATGATAAACAGAGTGTAAAAACAGAATTTCCCCTTGCGGGGATCAATAAAGTAATCTTAATCTTTCTCATTCATCCTTTTTGCACGCTCACTCACATTTCCGCTGTACTTCTTGAGCTGTCATTTTCTGGGGCTGTCATTGGATAATCAGCTGTCTCATCAGTGGTACTCATCTAACCAATGGCATGGCGTTCCGCCCCCTTTTTGAACCTATCATCGTTCTGCTCCCCTTTTAAATATGTTTCTTTCTCTGCCTTAGTTCCTTCATGTTGATGTTTCATGCACCCCTCCACCTCCCCTCCACCGGCCATCTTTGCAGAATCATTATCCATCAATTCTCCATCCCATCCAGTCTCATATAGTCCTTAGCTTCACCACCACCAGGGTCTGGACTCCATGGGGGGGAATTATGCTGCTGAAGCTCAGAATTGTCATTCTCCAAACACATCACCCATCCCATAGAGTCCAAGCTAAAAGTATTTCTGTCAAGACACATTTCCATATTATTCATTTCTAATAAATGATTTTCTTAATTCAATTATCTCTCCTGATTGAAATGTCATTGTACACTATGGTACAAAATAATGACACTGTTATTTAGGAGCTATATTTTAAAGCAATAGAGAAGTTTTAAATATATTGTACAAATAGTTTTCATTTACAGGCGTGGCTGCTTTCTGTAAACAACTGTCAGCATAATATTTTCGAGTGCAACTACACCCCAATCTAAGCTTCAGTAATATACTTAAAGTTTAAGCTATGTACATTTGTTTTTAAAGGTTTAGCATTAAATGTTTCATGGATTACACTGAACAAAGTGGGAATATCTTGGTGCCAACAAGCTCTGTCATCATCATGCAATCACTATTTGGCATTGCCAAAGCATTTCAGATTGGGGTCATTTATACTGTGCCACATAAGATATGTTTGAGCTGAAAGGAATCTGTGAACAAGTAGAAGTTCTTTATAAAAGCAAGGGTCATATTCATCTGCACGTCTGGAGAGACCGTGAAGTCCTAATGGCTTCACACCCAAATGCATATCTGGACTAAGTCCTGCTTTGGCCAGGCACAATCCCATGTAGGCATCATCAATGGGAAGAAGGGCAATCGACTTGGACATGTTGTATATGACCAAAGCCGTGTAACCTGATAAGAGGAAGCCCCCACCACTACAGTAAGGGAGGTATGAGTCTAACTTATACAACTGGACTGGAACAAAATACTTGCTCCATGAATCTCTAATGGGTGGCATACCTCTTACCAGACAGCCGGTAAAGAGGTGCTTGCTTCCATCATTGTCCTCAAGGCTTTGGAGATACTTGACCACGTTGTTTATGTTCACAAAGACGTCATCGTCACCATTTAACAGGAAACGTGCCTTAGGACAGTTTCTTTCCATCCATTCCAGAAAGAGTATCTGCTTCAAGGTGAGGTTGTAAAAAGTGTCCTTAAAGTCCCATTGAAGAATGTCATTGTGCTGACTTTGCTCCAGCTTAAGAACTTTGTTCACTCTTTTCTTCTCAATGTCCAACCCCATTGATCCTATGATAAAGATACGTCTGACCCACACACTGTTTTGCAAACTCTCGTTTGCCCAGGTCTTGCGCAGGGTCTCTCTGCGGTCATAATTCTCCGGGGAGCTTTTGATGACTAAAAGAAGGAAGACTTCTGAGGATCCATCAGCTCCTCCACATTTGTCAGGAAGGTCCAGTAGCATTGGGAAATGTCGACAGTGTTGATAATAAAAATAGTCCTGCATGCGATCAGGAAGTATGTGGAAATTTGTGATGTTGTCAACAGACATATTTTTTTCACAACTTGGCCAGGAAAATACATAGGAGGTATTTTGGATGAGTGGTAATATTCGACTGCCATCCATTCCGGCATCTACATGGAGGATTTCGTAGTCAAGATAATCTTTGTAGAGATAAAAAACCATGAGGAGACCTCCCAGAAGCAACACAGTCCTCACTCTGTTGAATTTTCTTGGTAAAAATCTGTAGTGACAGAATGAAACAGTGCTTTATTGACCACAGATGGTTATAATATTTACAGACTATAGAAATGCAAGTGGAGGTGGAGTAGCATTTTATGTTGAGAGCCAAACAATAGTAAGAGTTTTGAATGATAAGTATGATAGTAATCTGGCTACAGGTTCATCTGCCTTGTCTCAGGCCAGTCGTAATTGGGTGCTGTTCTAAACCACCAAATACAACAATATTGAATCTGGATCAAATTTGTGAATTGTTAGATAAAGTATGTGATACTGATAATGAGATCTACTTTCTAGATGATTTGAATATTGATTGGAATTTAAAGTCTTGTGCATCAAGAAATAAGCTCTCTGAGTGTTTTTAAAAGGAAAATAACATAATACAACCTCGTGCAATGTTTTATTCTTGTGTTTTTTTTTAACTTCTATGTCTGATATTTATTTGGTCTTATCCAACTTTTTACTGATCTTAATTTATTGTATTGATTATTCATATTTATTTTATTGTATCGATTTGTTTCTGAGTGGATTTTTATTTCATTCTTTATTTAATTATTTTATTACGTTCTTGCTTGTTCAAATGTTTTACAATTGTATCTATTGGCATCAGTTTCTGTTGTTATTTCCTGCCTGTTCTTTTGTTAAGCACTTTTGGACTGCATGACTTTATGTATGAAAGTCGCTGGAGAAAAAAAGCTGAGTTGGGTTGTGTCGAGTTTTGGTGAGACTGGCACAGACCCAGCATGATCCAGAAATTTGACCCTCAGGAGAAATCTGCATGATTGTTACCACTATTAAAAAAATCATTTGGTCAGCATTCATTGCCTAAATTAATTTGGTGGTGGACATGTTTATGCTAATTTCAAATGTTTCTTTTTAATCAACTCACTTGCAACACAAGTGAACTTAAAATCATCATGTTTTTGTGGCGATTATAGTCTGACAGAAAGGGTTTCATTTCTAAGAATATGGTCAAAGTACACCCTTTGCTGGTGATTCACTAGAATGGTTTAGAGTGGCGTTTAACAAGGTGTTGTCAACTTCTTGAGAGTCAGTCAGTCAACACAGCCTGCACCTTGCTAGGAAAGCATGCATTCGCTCTGGAAATGGTCATAAGGAAGTCCTCCATGCTGCTGCCACTACTCAAGACAAAGTGAGGCTTATGGGGTTAATATTCTCGCAAACTATTTGCAAATGGGTAAATAGATCCACAAATGCATATGCATCTGTGCAAATGTTGAGAACTCCAAATATATAGTGCAATTTGTGAATGTGCACATAATTATTAATAGCTGAGAAGTCCAGGGGCCAGTTGTTTTTTCGGGTGCTAAAACTGTGCAAATGAGAGAACAAGACAGCATGGAATCCACAAAGCACTGAACTGTGCCCTTCCTATGTACAGTACATAAGCCTTGTTGCGAATACCATTTCATCCACAACGACCAGCGCTATTGACACAGGCAGTTATAGTGGGGCTATTTATTGCAACTGAGACCTGTGTATTATTCGGTGCAATTTCTCCTCCTCCTCTGTCTTTTCTTTCTCTCCGCTTACTCAAAGAAACACAAAACTACAGTGCATTACATTCAGCTGAGCTGTGCTTAAATCATTCCAGGGCTGTCATCGACTCGACATCCACATTTGTGGAAAGGTTTGGAGCTGTTACGCATGAGTTTCTCTTGCTTGCTCCATTCAGAGAAGACACTTTGTTCTAAACAGTAAATGTAAGTTTTAATTTTTTTAAGTCCCTCCTCTCCTTGCTCATCATCTTTTTGTCCAAACAGAGCAAAGGTGCAGACGGCATTCTCTCCACATTAAGACAAAAAATAAGAGCAAACTGTGTAGAGCAGGACAACTTTGCGGGCGTGTTAGCGTCGGCATATTCTTTATAGGATAAGGTGCTAAGGGCAGATTGCAGGTGCTGTTTTTAGGGCTATTATCGGGCAATAACCATTCTTAGTGGCTCTGGCCCCAAGTTTTTTTTCTCCAAGAGCTGAAAATACAAATACGTCATCTGTTTCAACTGAGATGGGACTCTCAATTGGTTGTCTGTTCCACAAATGTGTTTGTAAGAGTTTATTTGCCCACAGCTCAGGCTTATGGGCTAACCGTGGCTTACTTTCGTCTGCCCAGCCCATTTAGTTGTTCAGTCTTGAACTCGGAAGTCATTTAATTAAATGGATTGAAATCACTCTTCTTTGGACTTTTTCTTTTTACATTGCAGATTGTGTCTGTATAAGTTGTAAAAAGCAGTCTTTTGATTCTTATGTGTTTATGAGTGTTTAAAAGCGAGAAGAATTTACGGTACTAAAAGCTACGTCAAAAGAAAGAAGTGAAGGGAAATTAAAAAGCTTTAAAGGGATTTTATATGCCAAACATGTATTTCTTCTTTCTTATTAAATGTTAAATGTACAGGCCAAAGTGTTTTGTGGTAAAGGCATGGATTATTCAGATTGTGGGAGATGAAACTGGTAATAAGGATAAGACCTTATTGTATTTACCTCTTAATCAGCTTTCCTTAAAGTGAAAAAAAAAACATTCTTACTATTTTCATCAATGATCCTGAAATCAGCAGATGCCAATCATTTCAGTTTTTTTCCCTACATAGTCAGAAACATGTAGCACACAAATAAATCAGCCTTCAATCAATAATAATTACCTGAACATATTGGCAGATTAATGCCAGAGCTGGATTTGTCCCTCTGATAGTCAGCAGTCAATCTGTGCACGCTTCAGTATGGGTGAGGCACTGGGTGCTTCGATATCAGCAATTCAGGTAGTTTCATGCAGAAGCCAGAACGATGAGTATTTAAGATAAAGTTTAGCACATGCTGTTGAGATAGTAGGAGGTGGAAGTTGCTGGCAGGTAAAGATAAGAAAGCTGACTGAGAAGACAGGGCACGAAGGTAATCTAAATCTCAAACAGAGACTTACAACCATGAGGTTATCACAATGACGCTTTAGCATTTGGTCTATGCCAATATTGGCTTTTCTTAAAAGTAAACAGATCCACTTACAGTTTAACTACACCCTTGATCGTTTCTAGGACAGTATTTAGTGTGGAAATGGAAACTTATGTCTTTCCTCTTTTGTTAAATAATGGTTTCTTTTTAAACTTTTGATTATTTGATTACATTCCAGGAAACCCCCTTTATTCTCTAGATATCTGTCTGTTAATATTAAAGATACAATTAGGCAAAGGATTTCAGCAGAATTTTTATTCAATAACATGTTCAAATACAACAAAAACCTCTAATGCCAACACATCACTGCTTGATCCACCTTTAATAAGAAGATTAGAGAATCAAAGGGGTTATCTCTATGGTATGACACAGACGCCTTCAAATTAAAAAGAATCTTTGGATAACTTAGTCTTAAGTCGTGTGATGTCGTCTTCTTAATGTCTTTTCTTACTGGTTTTACTATTTTTATCTTCTTTTACTTCTTACTGTTCTTTTATTTATGCTCTTATCTCGTATTTATGCTCATATCTTAATCTCCTCTTGTGTTTTAACTTGGTAATTTCTTATCTTACTTACTTTGTCTATTTATGTTTCATATTTATATTTACTTTTTATTTTTATTAATATTATAGTTTGGGTTTTTTTTATCCTTTAACCACTTGTTTCTATTTATTTTACTGCTCTTACCTTCTTATTGCTGTTATCTTTTTTTTTTTTTTCAGCTCTTTTAGTTTCTTACATATTTTTAAATCTTTGGTCGGTATGATGGTTCTTGTGATGGTCGGGTTATATATGTCTGTTGGGTATCGTGCACTTTGGGTTCTTTTCTGTTGAATTGTATTTAATTATTCCCAGACAGGATGAACATTTTAAAAGTTATTCCCTTGAATAAAACAGGTGATGTTCACAATGTTACCACGTATAGGCCAAATATCTCTGCTCTCTCCCGTCTGCAATAGAAAACAGACTTAATACTGTAGGGCTATTGATTAATGTTAAAAAAGCATTCAATTCCATAAATCATGACATTCTTCTTTTTAAATTGTGGGCTTACTATATCAAAGGTATTGCCTATAATTAGGGAAAAGTAATAGGAAGACATATGTACAGCTTCGTGACAGTATTACTTAATAGTCTTGTGTTCTAATAAATCATTCAGGTGGTCTGCATATGGGTCTAACTTTGTGTTGAACATGACAATATTGTTGTTTACATTTATAGATATGAGATAAGATATGATTCAGATTGAAAACCAACCTCCTTATGTTGTATCCAGTTTATAAAGGAAGGCAACCGCCAAATTTCATTTTGTTTGTTTAGTTTGCGTGACAGTGAGTATTTAAAGGTGCTCTATGTAGTTTTGGAAGAGAAATGTGAAAGTTTGAGATTCTGACGTATATGTTCATAACTCTACACACAAACTTTCAGAGGAAAATTTGGTCCCTGGAACACTGTTTGCACCTTTAAACATGAAGTGAGTCATGAGTCAGTCAAGGATCCTGTTGGCATTCAGGAACCTGTCAGAGAGCGTTGTTGGGACTTCATCAATCAGCAGAATCATTGTTGAAACAGAGTTGTCTTGCAAGTTTAGTGTAACTGTGGGAACATGTCAGAACGCATTGTTGGAATTTCATTATTTAACAGAACCATTGCTTGAAGTGCTTCATCCTAATCATGGTAGTGGGGGAAAAAGTGGGACTGACTACCCAGGGCCCTAGTGGGGAGGGGGGCCCTTCATGGGCCTGAAATAAAAATGTATTTCTTATTTCGCTTTTTTCTCTAAGTTATAAATGCAATAAGATAATTAGAATTGTCTGAATAAATAAACAAACATTCAGAATTCCTTTCTGGAAAAAATGTGAAGTCTCTCTAAAAGGCCCCCCCCCCCCTTCTGAATGCACAGAATGGTTTAGTCCTCCCACCACCTCTCACCTGGATTGATTTGTCAGCGGTCAGTCGAGTCAAGAGTGAGAGATGTGACAGGCTGCAGATTAAACCGGATACGTTTTCATACGACCTTATTTTATAAAAATATTACATCACGGTCAAAAGGAGTCCACTTTGGAGCTATATTTAGCGTCTTTCCCAGCGAGCTACAGTAACATATTTGATATCAACAGATTCAGTGTAGTTCATATGATAGCAATGTTGTCGCGCTAGCATTAAAACTGAGACTTACTTCTGCCCAAAAAACAACATTTTGAACGTCAGGTGAGACAAATTATAATGCAGTGTAAGAAGAATTAAAGTGAAGTCAGAACTGAGAAGAACTATTACAGCCTAATTTTAAAGTCATGCTGACAAGTGTGGCAGAATCTAATTCAGATGTATTGTATGTTTACAGCTTATCATTAATGCCAGTAGAATTTTTAATTCAATAATCTTACCAATAAGATCACTTTATACAATAAAAGCCTTTAGAACATTAACTATAGCAAGTTAATAAGTAAAATAATGTTGCAGGGAATGTTTCAACTGTCTGAAAGGTGCAAATATTACATAGTTTAAATTATGTTTAAACTATGAGGAAATATTACAGTGGTTATTTATCTCCCATTTTCAGGGTGTAAAACAAAGCATAGTTGTTTAAAGTTTTTATTGGTCATTTGTGTGATGGAGTTGTTGTAGAAATTCTCTGGGTTTAGTTTGGGCCATGGTAGAGGCCCTATGTGAGATCTTGGGGCCTGGAGTTCCTGGTTCCCCTGCTAATCATCCCAAAGTGATTACCATAAAAACACATGAACGAAAAATACAACAAGAATTTTTTTTTTTTGTTAAAACCCCTAAAGGAGCAGTCTTATCAAACAACAGGGGAAATGATTTTGCTTGACAGTGGGTATTTAAATATGAAGTCATTCATCAACGATGTTATCAGTCCTATAATTAAAGGATCCTGTCGGCACTCTTGAACCTGTCAGAGAGCATTTTTGGGATTTCATCAATCAGCAGAATCATTGTTGAAACAGAGTTGTCTTGCAAGTTCAGTGTAACAGTGTGCTGCTAGAGTTTTTTAACCTAAAATGTTCTTCAGTGAGCAGAAATGAAAATCATACTTGATACTAGTACTTTTATAACAACATACCTACTGTATTATTGTGCTTTTTTCACATCTACATGAAAAATTAACCACAGCTATAAAATAAATCAAATAGAAATAGATTTAAAAAATAAACTTGAGATTGAACTCTTCCAAATTAAAATAATTCTGAAATAGTTTATTTTTTAGATTCATTTTCTGGGCTTTTCTGACTTGTGATAAGAGAGTGGGGAATGACATGCAGGTAAGGAGGGACAGGTTGGATTCAAACTCAGGCCTTCATTGTGGACTCCAGCCTCTGTACATGGGGGGTGCAAACTAACCACTTGGCCACTTTTGACAGTTGAAATTGTGGAATATACCTTTAAGACATACTGCATTGCTAAGTTAGGGTAGTGACATCATTAGATGTGGCTTGATTTTAACCTCGAAGTTAGTTTGAGCAGTGCTTCTGCCATGGATGGATGCCTGTAACCGAGCTCATACTTCCCTTTTACCTCTCAACCTAACAAATACATGAGGGTTCTTTTGGACACAATTTTGCTCATGTATGATAAAATAGTAGCTGTACAAACAGGCTTTGTAAGGTTGATGTGTAGTTTGTAATAAATGACAAGCATTGTGGAAACCTCGGACACGTGTGGTTGTGCACTTTTGGCTAACTTATTGTCTCCAACGCTCAGTAACACCACTAACCAAGAGACACTGAGCCAAACCGTAACACACTGGTGCCTCCTGAAATACATTTGCCCCCTATGGACAGCTTGCACACCTAGCAATTGCCTATTTGCTATATGCCATGGGCCAGCCCTGCTAATGCCCTTAATGAGTAAATCATTTAACAAGAATAGCACTTGCAGCATTTGTATTTAAACCTTTTCAGTTTTCATCTTAATTTACCTCACACATTTATGTCACCATAAGTTTTTTTTAAGTGCCAACCAGCTCCATTAGTTCCTTGTTAAATCATTCAAAGAAAATAGTGTTTTTGATCACTTCTGCCTTCTTAGGCTAGTAAAAAGACTATCACTTCATCCAGTGTTTCCTTTGGAGTAACTAGGGTTTAACTTTAAAGCAGAGGATATGACAACAAGTGGACTAAATAGCCAGCTTTTTAAGACTGAATTGACTTTTTTTTTTTTAAAAAGGCTGTACGGTCTATATACAAATAGACTATATGAAGAATATGTTCATTCTAAGAACTCAAGTGTATATATATCACTGTATTTCTGTTCATAAAAATCAAACAATTGATTGCAAAACAATTTTTTTATTTCAACAATTGATTAAATAGCAGACAAAAGGATTAATATGTGCCATTTTTTAAAAAGCAGTGGGTTGGTTCAGAGCGTCATCGTATTAAATCATACATAAGTTGTAAAATATGAGACAGAATGAATTAAGAATAACTATAAAATGTTTTATATATATACAGTATATGTGAGTGGTTAGCAATAACTTGCATTACAGTAAACTGAGCTTAATATTCTAATTAACATTTTATTTGTCCACCATATTTCCCTACATATGTCTCCCAATTGTGTGTTTTTGTAATTTTTACTCTGTGTTATGTTTTGAAGTTTTATTGTGTTTATATACAGTATATAGTCATGCTTGATCAGAAAAAAAGGTGTGTTTTTAATTTGACTATGCGCTTAACCTCAGAAATGAACCACCATTTTATTAAACAATTAAAAATCATAATTTTACTGTGAATGGTTAACAACATACCATTACAGTTATATTCTGTAATTTAGTCAAATGTGTCAAATATGTTAAATAATTTGGCACCAGTGAGTATTTCAATGGTACTTCATCGTATTAAATAATGACACAGCAATTTAACATGCTACATTGATGCTGCATCAATGTAGGTGGCAGAATTCTGCAAACACATGTCAACATAATGTAGTGTAGCGCAACAATACTCCAATCTAAGACCCAGTAATGAACTAAGCAGTGACACTCTGTCATAACTTGTTAGTCACTATTTAGCAAGGCCAAAGCATTTCAGTTTGGGGTCATTTATTCTGTGCCACATAAGGAACAATTCTGCTATTTTGAACCTGTGAACCAGTAGAATTTCCCTAAAATAGCAAGGGTCATACATATCTATATTGTTGGAGGGTATATACAGTCCTGCAGTCTTTACACCCATATGTGAAACAGGACTTAGTCCTGCTTTGGCCAGGCACATTCCCATGTAAACATCATCAATGGGAAGTAGGCCAGTAGACTTGGACATGTTGTATATGACCAAAGCTGTGTAACCAGATAAAAAGAAGCCCCCACCACCACAGTATGGGGGATATGAGTCTGATTCCTGCACCTGAACTGGAACAAAATACTTGCTCCATGGTGTTCTAATTGGCCCAACATACTGGATCAAATGTCCAGTAAAGAGGTGCTTGCTTCCATCATTGTCGTCAAGGCCTTGGAGATACTTGACCACGTTGTTTGTGTTTACAAAGATGTCATCATCACCATTGAATAGGAAACGTACTTTTGGACAATTTCTTTCCATCCATTCCAGAAAGAGTATCTGCTTTAAGGTGAGGTTGTAAAATGTATCACTGAAGTCCCATTGAAGAATGTCATTGTGCTCACTTTGCTCCAACTTGAGAACTTTGTTCAGTCTTTTCTTCTCAAAACCAGAACCTGTTGTTCCTGAGATGAAGATACGTCTGGTCCACACACCGTTCTTTAACCTCTCATTTGCCCAGGTCTTGCGCAGTATCTCTCTGCGGTCGTGGTTATGTGGAGGGCTTTTGATGACCAGCAGAAGAAAGACTCCTGAGGATTGATCATCTCCACTAATAACATCTGTGGTGTACAACAAGGTTCAGTTTTAGGTCCAATTTAATTTTATAACCACATGCTACCATTTGGTCATATTAACGAGTGCCCCAACATATTGCTTTGCAAATAATACAGTAAACCATTCTTTGAAACCTATTGACCCTTAGGCCTATAACTTCTGTCAGTTGAATTTTACATACATTTCTGCAACTCAATAAATCAAATTCAGTGTTTATATTGTTCAGTCCACATACGTAAATCAGTCTTAATGAGAGTTGTAGAATGTTAAGTCAGCAGCCAGATAATTAGATCTACTGTTTGATCGTCAACTTCATTTTGAAATACCCATTTGTACAGTCACGCTTTCTCCTATAACTTCCTCCTATCCTGCAATATACAAATAAGCACTTAACTAGTCCAGAGTGCAGCAGCTAGGCTTCTTGTCTGGGTCTGGCTACAAGTTACATATCAACATTGTTGACTTAAGAGCCAGCTCACAGGCTTATAGATGGGGCCCTATGGCTAAGTACGACATTAACGCTTACTCAGCCTGTTTGTTAGCATTCTGTGGTATTCAGTGGAGTATTTATTTTGTTAGTGTGTGTCTCTGTGTGTTTTAAAGTGTTTTAATTAAGAACTACCAGTAAATATTACTTGTAATCAGCACCCCAAAAAGCTGGTGATTAGTCTGAATTCTACAATATTGCTATATTTTTCAGACAAAATTATGACTAATCACTCAGACTTGAGTCATGGCAGAGGTTCTGTGTTTCTAACTGCCATTGCTGAAATGTTCATTGTTTGAACCTTGCAAAGCCTCTTCAGAAAATGTTGATGAATTTGAAAAACTTTTTTGTTTCAAATCTCAAAAAAGATGTAAAGGCTTGGCAATGTTTTAATATATTGCTCTTGGCTAATGTTGTTTCCCTTTATCAATCACAAAATACAAGATTTGCTTCTTAATTCAATTGTAATGTACCTATAGAAAATGTCAATAAGCTCAACCCCTTTGAAAGCACATTAAAATTGTTTAAAAGAGTTATCATTTGATCACATGTAAAGTTATGATTAAAATAACTTTAAATAAACCTTCATTAAATCATGATATTTTTGTGTTTCTATAAATAGAAAAATGAAACACAACAACAAGACAATCTTCATTCAATGATAATTACCTGAACATTTTGGCAGATCAGTGCGGGCGTTTGATAGTCTCTCTCTGTGTCAACAGTCAGATATCTGTGCAGGCTGCTACTGGTTTAAGTGTTTGACAGGGTTTGGCAGGTTTCTCAGAGTTGTCTTTTACCCTGGGTGCTGCCTTCTCCAAGAGAGTCTGGCTGCAGACCGCCACTGTCAGCTCCAAGAGAGTCTGCTTTTATACAGAATACAGGAAGAATGCACTCTCACACCAATAGTTTAATGTATGAACTATAACATTGATATTGATATATATGTATAACTACAATTTTGCACAGATTATTGAGATTATAAGAGTTGATGGTTGCTGATAAAAACTGTCCAGAGGACAGTGTAAGAAGGTAAACAGAGACTCACTGATAGACTTTAATTCTTATGTGTGTTGATAAAGGTAATGGCTTTTTACATGTATCCCTCAATTGGCTTTTAAAGTGTTAAAAAATATTCTCACTGTTTCAATTAAATCGTTGATCATTGAGTTAGTAACAATAATAATAATAATAATAATAATAATGATAATAATACATTTTTTATATACGCTTTGACAAAATATAAAACCATAAAACGAAACAAAAAACGACGAGGACAGTACAATGAAGAAGAAATGTAGGGGGGGGGGGGAGTTAGTGGTTGTAGGCAGTGATGAAGAGGTGAGTTTTGAGGGATTTCTTGAAGGAGGTGAGTGTGGGGGAGTCTATGATGTTTTTAGGGAGTTCTTGTTGGCTTTAAACAGAATAACTTGGCTGTAATAACTTGCTTACATATCAAGAGTTAAGAGACATTGTCAAGTTTACTTTTGTGAATTAGGGACAAGTTTAGAAGGAAATATAAAGCAGTCTATTTTATTGCAACTGAAACTGAATTCTTCTTTGTATAATGTTGGATTTTTGTTCAAATAAATCACTGCATATTGCCATCACGTCTACCTTACAAATAACGAACAAAAAATACTATATAAAATGTTAAACAATCATTTCAGATAGGGGCTAAACCATACCTCAGAGGATATACTTCTTTGTATGTCAAAGACTACTTTCATTTTTATGGTTTGATTCCAACCGGTGCACATCACAGCACATCAGGCAAATCATTGATAGATGACTTAAATATTCTGGTTAAATTCCAACCAGAGTCAAATCATTATTCTAATAACCCATTCTGTTACTGTCCTTATCCATCTCATCCAACATACAGTACGACAAACGTTAAGATCAATTCTTAACTTTAAACATTTTGATTTTGAACTGCAGTTATTTAATTTACTAAAAAGAAGAAATTTCAACAAACAAGCATTACAAGGACGCAGGTTAACGTGGTGGTTAACACCACAGCCTCGAATTGAGATGCTACAGGGTGAGCATCCCTGCTGGAGCCTTCCAGTGTGGAACCAGACAGTTCTGCCTCTCTCCCATTGGGTCTGGAAAATGATCAGAATCAGAATTTAACAGTAAGAAAATAAATCAAAACAAGCTAGCCACATGCAGCAACACGTTGGTCGTGAGCAGAGGTATTCAATTAGAATTAAAAGGGGTCCAGGCACATCAAATAAAGGAAATTTGATTCAATGTTAATTATAAAATGGAAGGTACTCTGATAATAAAACAATGAAAAACAAAATAATAATCTGCCTAATGAAAAAGGAAATGTAATATTTTCTAAGTAAACAATGGTAGTATCTAAAACCAAAAACATACAGACAGCTTGTGCAAAAAGGCACATGAAATTAAAAAGGCTTCATTTTGGAAGTTGTTAATTGCCTTATAGGCTTTCCAGTTGGCTTCTGGTGAAATAACTACATTTTTATGTAATTGGTGGTACAAAGACTTCACTTCAAAGCCTCATTATTTATATTTAAAGAGTTTGTATTTTTGGCTATTTCAAGTCACTGTATCAATTAAATTAATAATATAAAATAACAAAAATGACTAACTTAACCGCAGAATTGAACATATGCACAACCTGGTACAAAACAACTGTTTCAGTTTGGTTTTTGTTTTAACCTGTTTTTGCTTGCCCCATGGAGATGTCGGTGAGTGGGCAAAGAATCTGCTACTTTTCACAAGCTTTCCTGATTTCTTTAATCAAAGAAACATCTACTGGTTCATCCTCAGGCGATTAATTAGCCACAGGCACAGACTGCTATGTTATGATAATTGATGTTAAGCAGTTTCTTGCTTGTCATATACTCACAAGCCAACATGGCGAATGCTGAAAGACAAAAAAACTAAAAGGAAATGTAATATTTGATAACTTTTGGACAACATATCTTATTCTTTTTGTACGAAAGAATAAGGTACATTAATCAGGCTTTACACAATCAAATGTTTGTTTCAGGGCTGTCAGCATTGACTAGGTAATTGCAATTAAAGGGATACTTCACCCGTTGAAACATGAATCTGTATTGACATTGGGTCATGTCGTAGAAATGTGAAATAAATTTTGAAGTTGGTGCCTTCTTGGCCGTGAAAAGGCAGAAAGTGTCTTTTTGGCTCATGTGGATGAAAGACACCAAATCCCAGAATGCACAGCACCGCAGCCCACTCACACTAAGGTCCTCTATTTCAGAATCAGAAATACTTTATTAATCCCAGAGGGAAATTCGATCGTTACAGTTTCTCCAAAATATACCGGTCATTTCCTCAACAGATTTGAGGAATTGAATTGGTATCTTGGAAATTCCTGGCAGAGAACAGACTCTATGTCTGAGTCCATAGGCAAACAGTGAGAGCACCGACACTACCAGTCTGCCCCAGCTCGAGCCGGCTGGGCTCCTCGTCCTCACCGCCGCCGACAGGCATCATGTCTCTGCTGCTGAGCTGGCAGCGGCCTGCAGCGGCCAGCAATATAGCAATATAGCTGCGAGACGGTTGCTGCTGACAGGCCGGTCTTGTGTCGCGGTGGCGGCCCCGGCGGCGGCGGCCCCGGCGGTGGCGGCCCCGGCGGCTAGCGGCGGCTTTCTCCATGGAGCCTGTTAGCATAGCTTCCAAGCAATATGGCGGACGTTAAGTTTCAATTCTGGGAGTTTGTTCCCACCCACTGATCTGTGATTGGTCTGTAGCTTCAGTGGTCGAAGCTAATGTTGTAGTTTGATCCTGCTAACCACAACAGCTTCTGATGACGCAAAATGACGATTTTTGCGTCACTGGAAGCTCCTTTTCAGACTTAGAAATACAAAGATTTCCTGTCTCAGGGGAAAATGAGGGCGGGATGCACGATCATTCAAAAATACTACCAGGTTTCTAATGATACAAAGCTTAATGCAAATGGGTGAAGTATGCCTTTAATTATGGTCTAAAATTAATGCATTTATTTTTTGATCGCATGCCATTTTGTCCCTTTAGGCACATCATGGATGAGCCTCTGCAGTGTCCCCCTGTAGTCATAACGGTGGAAAAGAACAACACTGTTGCATCTTTGAATGTTTCATTTAAAAAATAAAAAAAAACTCAGACAGCTCAGGTGACAATTCAAAATATATCCACCTTATGACATCAAAAATGTACCTTTGTTACCATTCCTTTCAGCTGTTTTCATTTAGTTTTTGATCCGTATTAAGTATATTTTTCCGCAGTTAAGTTAATGTCGTAACCTTCAACCAGAATGTCCTTTCTTGATTTCAAAAACATAAAACAGGGTTGAATCCAAAAAGCCAGTAAAGCACTCTCAGCTTAAGACAGTACAAAAATTCAAAATATATCTGTTCACAGAGTAGACGCAACGACGTGACTGATTGCAAAAACACAGCAGTAGCAGCTGTGCTCACTCAAGGTGATTTTATTAAACAACCAATCAAAAATAAATGTACACACCCACATTACTTGTCGCGTGCCAGTTCAATCAGTGCAATCAATAAAGAAAACAAACAGGAAACAAAACAACATTATAATATACAATGAGAGCACACTGTTAACAATATCACAAATAAAAATATTCATTTGAGAGCCCAAATTTGTTTCATTTTGGAAAAAAAGGTGTTGAATATTTGTGAGGTTCATCTTTCTTTTCTCTTCTTTTTTATTCCAGCGATAGTTGAATGAAACACAAATAATTGCCATATAAGATGATGCTGTTGGAAAGCAAAGTACCTAAGCAGTGCCTTTCCTACTCAGTGGTGCAGTGTGACCTCGTTCATTGTGGATGTTGCACTCTCAATGTCACTCTGACTTGTGCTTGGAGGAGACAAACATCCTTCTGGGAGAGATTGTTAATTGAGCTAGAAAATGGTTGAAGGAGGATTACTTGGTCCCTGCCTGCTACTAAAAAAGTCATTCAAATAAAAACATTGTTAAGCTCACATAATTACTTTCCCTGTTACTGGCTCAACATCATTCTTAACGGTATGTTGATCAGAATCTTGTGCAGTGATAATTAAAGTAGATGAGTTTGAATGGTAAGATATTTTTCAAAGGTATTTAAGCAGCAACTGAGATGGCACATGCTCTGGTGATGAGAATGAAACAAGTGCAGCAGTAAAAGCAAAACTAAGGCATTTATTTGATTCATTGTCAGCTGAGCCTACATGCATTGAATTAGCAAAGGGGTTTTAAAAGATAAATAAAATGCTTTCCTTCAAGTCCTGGTGGTACAGCAGCTCTGTAAAGGAGGAGCAAACCTTGTGTTTAATACATTCTAAAGACATAAACGTGTACACTCACAGGTCTGTGGCTGTGGCTAAGAAATGAAGTAAGACTGGAAAATCAAGATTACTTTTGCAACTGGAGTGAGTACAAATATTAGGTATAAGGTCAAGACACAACCTAAACAGAGTTTGGAAACTATATGTCTTCGTACTCCTGACCTTACTCCTATCAGTTCATGTCAAAAGTAGAAAACTTGGAATGAAGTTGCCTGTTTGTGAGACTTTTTTCAAACTGTAACTGGTACTGTCAAAACAAACCTTGAAGCTTCATCGTAGATTTAAACTTCTATTTTGTAACATACTCTGCATTCACTCAGCTCAAAGCACAACTCGTTGACTCACAGCTCAAATATTGAACGGTAACATTTTGTTTTTTCGCTTACAGAAAAATAGTGAAATCTAAACTTTTGCTTTTAAGATAGATCTGCATTGTAGACGTATTCAATCAATTCTTCCCTTATTGTAAAAGTAAAACTTCTTCAGGTATGGAGCAGACCAATAAGTCTCTTCTGTGCGCTCTGACCACGGCCGGAACTCAGAAGCAGAAAAGGTTAACACTGTATTTCCAATCATACAGGATTTTCCCGATATAACATACTGTAATAGAGTGGGAAAAGATAATTTAAACAAAAAGGCAAAGAAAAGATGAGGCTACAGCTGGTGGGGTTTCGGAGGCCCCCGGGGACCAGCACAATCGGCCCGGTGGATAATCTGTGCTTGGGTATGTGAGATATAAATAAAAGCTGCAGTTCGTACTACATGAAAGTTACCAAGTGTGACCATAGCAATTTGTGCACGTTCTAGTTCATCGATCACAGTGCAAACTATTTGCACTTTTAGTTAGTTGCCACAAGGCTTAAAATGTAAAGTATCACACGCCTGAGTTTCTGAAAAAAAATACATGAACAGACAAGACACTAATTTCAGATTCTCCATGATTCAAGGAACTTAAAGTACTAACATGGAAACGTTAACATGTTTTCATGCTAACCTAATCTGTAATGACAGACTTTGTGAGATGTGTGAGTTGGACGAAGTTGAAAGTGAGTCCCATTTTCTTTTGCATTGTACAAAATATGATGATTTAAGAGAATTATTGTTTCATGAAGTAAAATCTGAAATATTGGGGCGGACAGATGTGCAGAAACTGGAATGGCTGTTTAAGTTTAATGTGTTTAAACTTGCTAATTTTGTTTCAAAAGCTTGGAAAAGAAGACAGGATATTCTGTTTAATTAGTTTGACTTGCTTTTGCTTTCTCTTTTTGTTTCTTGACAATGAATATAGCTTACCTAGTGCACTCTGATCCGGGAACGGAGTCATGTAAGCCCATGCGGGCTGGGCATATGGATGTATGTATGACACAATAATAAAATAAAAAACTAAAACTAAAACTAAAACTGTAAACTTGAAATTACCATGTTACAGCATGTTAGCATGTTTACATTAGCATTCTACTCAAACTGTACCTCAGTAAACTTGGAGTTATGTACTCCATGAAAAAGGTCTGCTAACATAGTGAGGTTACACGTCTCACAAAAACCTGCTTCTCAGTTGTGTGTGTATTTCCATTCTATTATTCTGCTTTGCAAAGTTCTACTTTTTAATTTTTTAATAATAATAATTTTGACATTCAAGATTGTTTATATCTGTTAAGTATTATTATTATTATTACATTTTTGAATATATTACACTTCAGCAGACATAGACCATGACAAGTTAATCATATCTTCTAATTAGACAATTAGTGATGAACTCATTTCCTGCTGGAGACGAGTAGATATGTGGACAAACACAAGCACTTATGGCACATTTGAGCCTTTTATTACATTGCATCATTCTATAAGAAGAGACTCCAGTCTGGAGAGACTGGCAGGACCTATCAAAATCCAAAACAGATGATATATACTTCTAATGTAGAAATAAATGATACACCATTCTTTCCTCTAATTAATCAAGGAAAAATACAGGCGTTTTGTCATTCATTGAATTCTAAATACACAAGCAAGCATACCACAGACACACATCACCTTGTTAAAAGAAAATGGTGGCAGAGATTGCAGTTCGTACGCCATGTTGTGAAGGATTCTTTTAAATTTATGCCAGTTTATCTGGATTCAATCAAAAGGGGGGAAAACAGGTATCAACAACAAGAAATCTCCATGAGGGTATATAATAGTATCTAGGAGGTGACAGACAGGAATGAGAGAAAAAAATAACTTTTTGATTATTTTCTGTGTTTTGACTGGCACACAGGTGCTCCCATGTGATGCTGGATTATAAAGAACAATCAAGGCCTTCAGAGTCTGCATCTGTAATGTAATTTTTTTTTGGATTGATTTCATTAGATATAGACTGTATAGCTTAACTTGGTTATTCCAGTGTATTCTTCCCTGCTCAGCCATTCTTTTTGTTTGAACCTATACGTGTAAAGGCCAATTATTGCATAATAAGTTTTAACACAGCCCTGATTGTTGTATATCTGTCAACTGATTAGTGTTCCTGCTGGAGCAAGCACCAAGAAGGCCATGGATGACTGCCAGAAAGACATGTTCCTGATAAGGATGCTGAGTGAAACATTAAACACCTGCATTTTGTACTTTTTTTCTTGCCCTATAGTGACTGCTTTAAGGCTGCTGTCAAAAGTCTTTTCAACAGAGAAGTTTTGTATGCTGTGTTTGATGAATCAAATGGAGCCGTTGTGCTTCAAGGTAGAATGACTTTATTCATGAGCAGTGACATTTAAATGTTCCATTTGTGTTTACTCAGGCTTTATCCTCGAAGATTCCACAGTCGCAAAACCAACATGCAAATATCACAGTCCCAGAGCAAATATTATACAGATAAATAGTGAGTCAAATGGTTAAAGTAAATAGTATTTGAAGCCTTATTTTACCTTCACCTTTGGGTCAAAGGTAGGGAGAGATAAAAGTGGGAATGTGTGGGAGAGCAGAGAAGAAAAAGCAAGGTTTCTATGAGACAAAATGCCAAGGCTGAGACATCAGACCTTCTCCTGCTGAAAAACTGTCAAATCTGTGAAAATTCAAGGTTACAGACAAACAGTTGAAGGTTCCCTGTTTGAACTCTCACTGGCCAGACTAAGAAATCTTACATTGAAAGTTATAAGATGCAAATTAGATTATTTTCTCCCATTACTTAATTAAGTATTGATTAACAAAAAACATTTTGCTTCCAATTTACTTCAGTGGCATTACTGGAAAGTGCACCTGAGATAAACTTACTGTTTTTGTGGCTCAGTTGGTAGAGTCGGTCGTCTTGCAACCGGAAAGTTTGGGGTTCAATCCCCAGCTCCTACAGCTTAAGTCCGATGTGTCCTTGGGCCAGACACTTAACCCCAGATCGCTCCCGCTGTTTCGGCCGTGGCGTATGAGTGTGTATGAATGGATTAGTTACTTATGATGGTCACTTTACATAACAACCACTGCCGTGAATGGGTGTGCATGTGTATGTGTGACATGCAGTGTGAAAGTGCTTTGAGTATTCAGAAGACTAGAAAAGTGCTATACAAGCTCAAGTCCATAAGTACCTCAGTTCTTGTCTTCTAGTCTTAATAGGCTGATCTGGACGTCTGAACCATTTTTATAGTCTATGGTCTGAACACTGTTTAGGCTGCATGCAGAGGTGGCTGTCTAACAACAAAGGAAGGCGAATGTGAATCAAGGAGGGATCATTGTTTTAGATGTGCAATTTGGTGGCAGGCCTTGGTTAAAATGGTGAGGCTTTTTCATGTAGCAACCAACACTAGCGGATTCAGTGGTCATGTAATCACAAAATGCTAGTTGTCAGTGTTTCTAAGGATGGGCGTTTTGGCTTTCCTAGACACTTGAGAAAAGAAAGCAATAGATGTTTTTATTATGAAAAGTTTAATAGATTGCAAGAAAGTGCTAATTTCATTTATTTTCTCTAGTACACTGTTTTCCCCTTTATAGGAAATGTGGCAATATATCACTGCACACTTTGTAGTGCAGTATAACTTTCATTTCATATCATAAAAAAAATGGATCTACTTCTTTTTATTGTCTCTCTGAAATAATGTCCTCTAAAACTTCCTTTTAAGAGTTTCTCTTTTTCAAATAGTTGTGTGTCTGATGTAGTTCTTTCAAGTGCATGTGGTTGCGTGTAGAGTTTGTGGTATTTTGGGCCAAAAAACAACAAAGACAAAAACCAAAACCTGCCGAAGACTTCATGAAACTCAAAACAGCAATGAATCTTAACTGTCTTTGTCAGATTCAGGGCTATCTTGAGGCTGCACATAGCAGCCGTTCTACAACTGTAGAGAATAAAGTTTGAAGTAAGAAAAGAGCATGTTCTCCATTTTTTTAAAGGCTCTTAGATGGCACAAAAGTCATTAAATGCAAATGTATTGTGTCCATGTGTCCAGACATGGAGATGTAGCATTTCATGCCATTTGAAGGGTTCCACCAGCAATGAGAAGCCTTGACATTTTAAGGGAGAGTTGTAGGACACATGCCAGCATATTTTAGGAGACAAGCAGCCCCAGCACTGAGGCCATACTCTTGTAGAAGGAGCTCATCAAGAAGGCTGCCTCCCACGCCGAGTCACTGCCTCACAACTAGCAATGAGAAAATGGTCGGATTAGGGACATGTTAAAAACACTGAAAAGGCCACCCCGTAAGAGACGTTTAAACTGTTCTCAACCTTATTTGGAATAACAACCCTTGGATCTCCAAATGTGATCAGTGCAGAATACGATTCGCAGCATCAAGGACACAGCACAAACAGAGAATAAGATATTCATGTCATGCTTTGGCAAGGTAGCACAGATGTATATATATATATAAAACTAAGAGTGTTTTAAAGATGTCTATGGACTGGCAGGGCTCATGCACACTTATCCACATATCAGCTGTTTATAACCACTCCTGCCTGGTCATGGTGCAAATATTCCAACAAACTATTATTTTGCTTTGACTTCAATAATGGTACAGTATAATTATATGTATTAACAATACATATATGAAGTCATGAAATTTAAAGTTGTTTGTAGTGTAGGGATGTTTATGCATTCACAGTAATTAAATGGTTTAAACTAATTAGCATAGAAATTGAATACAGCATCTGCAAACACAATACTATCTGAAACTTGACATTTACTCTGTGTAGGAGCATTTTTTGTCAGGTGCCCTAAAATAAATTGTATCAGTGAATTAAATTATCAGGAAAACTTCTTGCCAAAACACAGTTTTGAAACTGAAACAGAAGTATGCAGTGTCCAAAAACTGCATTCCAGCTGATAGTGAGTCATGGTCCAGATGGGTCCACATAATTAAGATCATGTATTTTGAATTTCAAAGGCTGCACTAAGAAAGGAGGGTCATGTGGACTGTGATTTTTGGGGAACAAAGAGGCACTGTATACTCAAAACATGTTGACAGCTTTGAACCAAATAAAGAAGGTTATTGTTCGATCAGGGTAACAATTTAGTCCATTAAATAATGTCTTTAAAAGTGTGAATTTATACAATATTAGTATTGTTTTGTATGTATATTAATAAAGGACAGAACCTAGTTTGACTTCACAAGAGTTGCATAATGATGTAAATTCTCAAGAACATTTACAGCAGTAATATCCCTGATGATGAACACTTTTTGTATTAAAGACATGCAGTCACATATGTAATGCTTTGTTCATTTGATTAGAAATACATACATAAGAAATGTTTTAAAGCACACTAAAATCTCTACAAACACACACAAATACCTATTATGTGCAAATCAACACATTGCGAAAATTGTTATTTATAACTTTATACCTCATCTCAATACATTTCAGCAATTTGTCAGATCACAAATAAACATTCCAGCAAGACACACATGATTCAAGGAGTTGACAAACAACAATGCCTGAAGGAGGAGCAGAATGCTATTTGTGACACTGTTTTTGTTACAGTGTTATGTCACGTATTGTCAAGAGTCTTATTTTTAGGTCAGTGCTTTGACGAGTCTAATTACATTTCATGCATGTTGCATGCTTTCAGGTTGTAGTTTTTGAGACAGTGCTGCAGTGCAAAGCTGTTGAAGTAAAGGCTTTGGGTCATTTTGTAACTGTGTGTATGAGAAGGAACTAGGAGAGGATTGGCTCAGCACTTGCTGGGGCATTAACTGTCTCCTTGTCAATCAACATCCAGACCATCAGGATCATGAACAACTCAAGCAGCGTTCTTTTTTATCACATGATTTATGTGCCCAGATTTGAATGGATTGAATAAGAGCTCATTGTCTTCACACATAAACATAGATTTGTCAAATTTTCAATCTTTTTTTCATGTGTGACACTTGGTCAGGCTCCAGGAGTATACTAAATCGTTAATTTCCCATAATGCAACTCAAAAGCATCTTTCATTTTATCAACCTTGCCTGCATGTTGTTTTCTGTTATAAAGTTGCAGTCTCCAAGAACAGCCATTGTCTACGAGGATGACATCACTCATAAATTGTCAGTCAACTTCTACAATTCTGGTGCTCCCCCTAGAGCCAGAGAAGGGAATAAACTAACAGCAGAAGTAAGCTGTCTATATTTTTACTACCTTCACTATGAGGAAGTCAATTAAAATAAGGCTATTTTACTTTTCCAAAAGAGTACCATCATTTTTCCTCCATTGATTTTTTTAATGCTTCCCGTGCTTGTCACATAATAACTGACTTGTGTGAAACTGGCGAAGTGTCACTTGTCTGAAAATCTAAAATTAAGAAAGAATATGTGTGTGTAGGTTCTCAGTGATCAAGGTCATGGTAAATTTGAAGCAGCGGCTTGGTTGAAGATCTTGAAAAAAGTTTTCCAGTACTTGTGTCAGGGATGGATGTGAACACTATTCATTATGAATTAAGCATAGACATGTCGGTGTAATAGACCTTTTTGAATGAATCATGTTAATAGTTAGACATGGGAAGGCAATCAAAACAAGCAAAGAAAAGAGGAACATAAAGCACATACACAGGCAGGCTATCAACACAGTTTACAAAAACTCAGGTTCACAACATTGACAACATAACACATAATTTAAAGAGGCTTGTGATGTGGTCTATAGAATTCAGGATTATGGAATATCTAGTATCCAACCTGTAAGCAGCTGGAGACTATTCTGAACAGGTAAGCAGGTCTGGGCCAGGTGACAAGGATTAGATTGGTCGTGTGTGGCCTCTGGTGGACAGGTGATGTATTGCAGGTCTGATAAGAGTCAAGGGAAGTGAGAAGTTGTAACAATACATGACCTTTTCTGATCATGGTGTTCGATGTTTCTATTATTGAATACACTAGTAGAAGGATGAGTTTTGATCATTTCATGGATGGTAGATTGAGCAGTGTTGAACTCAGAGCTGATAACCCTCTTTCTATTTGTGCAGAAAAAGGATGACAAGCTTTGGGGCATTGGATACACTAGCGACAGTTACACCAGGCCCTTTGAAGTTTGTTTGGCTTTTTTGTTTCTGCTGGAAATGGTTCCAAGCTTTCGGCATTGACAATGATAAGGAAAGTAGAATAGTATGCAGAAATGATTCAACAAGTCGGGGGCCAAAGCACTGGCATAAGACTTCATGTCTGACAAAAACGATCATTGCTTTTCCATGCTGGGTTTCAACTTCCCCTCTGGCTACTCTTTTTTTCTCAAGAACTCTAAAGGATCCACTGTGAACGTCCGTAATGACCAAATGCTCACCAGTTTCATGGTTGGGTTCAACTGACGTCTATGATTGCCAAGAGCTGCAAGAGACTGGCAAATCCTCCAAAAATGCACAATCACTAGTATTAATTCACACAGCATGACACACCAGGAGTTGGTTGGAAGTCTTCATTACAATAGTTCATTCAAAAAACACAGTTGTTGTTTGTTCCCTAACTTTTCAGAAGAAGCTTTCACTTGCTGAAAAAAATGCACGTATAAACACAGTGCAGATCCTTGCTCCTCTTATGGAGAGTCATACATGTAGTTGTGAAAAGTTGAATCTTCACATACATTTGTATTTTACAGTAAATGTAATAGGCTGAAATATACACATGAAGATCCCTTTGAACTCTGTCTTTTTGCAAAAGTCACAATTTCTCAGTAAGATACAGTATAGGACTTATCTGAAAGTCAAAACAGGTCTTGCATTTAAAATGTAATCACTGAATCTTCCTTCACAAATTGTGTGTGCATATGCATTCAGTCCCACATTTATTCATCAACATATGCATTTAATGGGTTTAAAGGAAATTTCTCCTCTTCAGTCCAATGAACTGAGGTCATACAAGTTGGTCATATTCCCGTCCATTCTTCCATCCATTATTTATACGCCTTTTCTGTTCGGGGTTACGGGCTGGAACCTATCCCAGCTGTCATTGGGCACAAAGTGGGGTACACCATGGACTGGTCGCCAGGCAATCGCTGACATAAAGAGACAGACAACCAGCTACGGGCAATGTAGAGTCCCCAATTATCCTATCAAGCATATCTTTGGACTGTGGGAGGAAGTTGGAGTACCTGGAGAGATCCCACGCATGCAAGGGGAGGACATGGAAAGGCTCCTGTCTCATGGGAATTTGAACCAGGTACCTTCTCGTTTCAAGGCAACAGCGCTAACTTGCCCAAGTTGGCCATATTACACAATATTATTTTAAGTTGTAGTAAATAATATGAAAATAACACATCACATCAAGCTTAGTTTAGGGGAACCCTGAAGACAAAAATAAGGATGCCAACAAAGGATCAATTTGGTCATGGTGCAGTCACTGTGTCTCAAGCATCATATTCCTTGAAAGTGCCATGTGTGAGTTTCAGTGGTGTAAAGACTTCTGAAAAAATCAAGATGGGCTAAAAAATTAGCCCATCTTGTTCCCAACTCGTCGCATAGCGATGATTTGTCGTCACCCCTCTGGTACTCATACATACCCTTTCAAGTCTTACAGTGACGCACCAGGCTTTTCAAGTGACTTCAATGTAAAACCATTGTGGCTGTTTGAGACGCCCCCAGGCTGCAAGTCCACAGATGTGTTTTAGTTCAGACTTTTTTCTTAGAATTCTGACCTTTAAACTCAATTCTGTAAAAATAAATTGAAGATCGAATTTTGTGATATAAGTCAGAATTGAATTATGAGAAAAATTCTTTAAACTCAGAATTAGATTATCTTGTTCATGACTGTGGAAACAATTTTAAATTATTGCATACCTATGTTTTTAACCTAAATGTAAACCAAATTGAGCTTATATGTAATGAAATATGCTTTATAAATAACATTTCTATTGGAAGAAGGTTCAGAAAAAGGTGAAAATACAGGAAGCCATGTTTAAAAAAACAAGTTCATTCCATTGGTTCCATGGTTTGCCTCCAAGTGGTGGAGCTCACTGAATTAATCAGTGGCCCTTTCCAAATAGCCACAGTTCAGTATGCAGTACGTACTATTCAGTATGGAGTTTCAGTATACTGAACTTTCGTGGTCATTCAGTATGCATTTTTTGGGTCCACCTCAGTATACTGAACATTTCAGTATGGATACTAACTTCCTGGTTTTATGCAGTATGGATCGGATGCGTGCTTTCAGGAAATGAATTGTATTTTACCACCCACAATGCTGTGCAAAATTAAACGTAAATCGTCACGTCATGTCCGCCTCCAAATCAAAACAAACGAGCGTGGATTAATTGAATCAATTTTTAATCTAGAGTTAAAGTCCCGACTGAAATCACTACTTTTAATTAACAACAGAAAATATAACAAATGTCTGCATTATTATAAAACCTTTCCCCCTCTATTTAAATAATGATTTCACTATTTAAATGTGTCTTTATTGGTTTATTTTACTTTATATTCTGTATATTACTGTCTTTCATTTGTACTTTTCTTTATGTAGCCTACTGTATGTTATTTAGTTATTTAATCTGTCTTTTTCTTAATTTACATTGTGATATTGTTTTTTGTTTACCTGACTGTATATGTAACAGGTACGGGATGGAACCTGCCTACAGCTTAAAGTATGTCTGTAAAAGACAAAGAACACACACTGAGTCGACTGTAGTTGTTCACTCTTCTCTCGCTTCTGCCAGACTTTTATTAAACAAATGTTTAAATACCAAAACATACAAAATATGTTACTTCTTTAAGTGCATTTCAGACACTCTGATTAATTCACTAAATACAAAATCTAATTTTACTGTTCGAATTAACATCCATGTAAATACAAGCTCATTATGGTAAAATTACCTAAACTAGCATTTTGCCTCTTAGCAAGATTTTCAATGGGAAAAACCCCATATTAACTGACAGAGCTACCAGATAAGCAAATAACATTTAACTGATACAACAATCTTACTTTTGTACATAAACAGAATGAATGATCTATTTATTTATTTTACACAGTATCGTGAGCGTTTTTAACCAACTGAAAATCAGAAGGGAATTGAAACTGAAAGTTACGGTCATGCACGAGGCACTTTTCTTAGCATGCTAGCACTCAAAACCGTTTTTACTCTCTTTACAAACATAAGACCCACAAAGTGTTATAGAACCAATAGAACTTTAAGTGGGATTAAATCTGCATCATATTGTGAAAGTTCTGTGTTTTAAACTTCAATTACTAACCTGTAAAAGACAAAGAACACACACTGAGTCGACTGTAGTTGTTCACGCTTCTCTCGCTTCTGCCAGACTGAAGCAGAGCGCAGCAAAGACAATAAACAGCTCGCTCAGCAGGGGAGGTGCTGCCCCCTTGTGGCATATACAGGAACAGCTTCAAAATAACTTCTTTAACCAAAACACAGATACGTTTGTATAATATTCATACAAAATAACCAAATACAATAACAAAATGTGACAACACATTTCGGTGTGTCACATATATGTGCATTACTCTTCTTGAATAAAGCTAAACAAAAAAAAAAACGGGTGGATGCGGCCGGTTCGGGAAACGTAAATGACATCACTTTCTTACTGAATGAATCAGACGAAGTAGGAACAAATATCTGCCTACTGTGCGTGCCTACTAAATAGTAGGTACTAAACAGTATACAGCACGGATAGTAGGTACTGTCTACTGACAGATTGAGTAGGTACTTGGCAATTCGGATACAGCAAGTGTATGTGCTGGCAGTTAATGTGTTAAATTGCTCTTTAACCTCAAGGTTGTTGCTGATGCAATCTTAGAAATGACAAAGATACCTAACCATCCCCTATTGAAGCTGGAACGTTTTTTCCACAGACTTTGTAAGGGTTACATTTTTAGACACATCAGAAGATACTCCCTGAGCTGTAAGTTTTCATTTGATTCGGCTAGCTGATCCTTTATTGGTTCACCGTAAGCTTCAAACTCACAGAGACTAGACAGGACAAATGTCCAAACATGTGTGACATGCAGTGTATGTAAACACAGGTCAACACTGAAACTCTACAGCCCCTCACTGCACATGCTGTGGATGAGAATGGCTCGTTAATCCAACGGCCATTTTGAATATTTAAACCAACAAGTTCCTTAAAAAGGTAGCTAACCAATAGTTCAAGGAACAGATAAAGGAAGGAATATGTATCTTTGTTTATGATGATATGTTCGTCAGTTTTTAATAACAATATAAATATATTATTGTTATTATAAATATTAATGAATAATAATATTGTGGCCCTTTCCAAATAGCCACAGTTAAGTAGGCAGTACGTACTATTCAGTATGGAGTTTCAGTATACTGAACTTTCGTGGTCATTCAGTGTGCATTTTTTGGGTCCACCTCAGTATACTGAACATTTCAGTATGGATACTAACTTCTGGGTTTTATGCAGATCGGATGCATGCTTTCAGGAAATGAATTGTATGTTACCACCCACAATGCTGTGCGAAGTTAAACGTAAATCGGCACGTCATGTCCGCCTCCAAATCAAAACAAACGACGTGGATTAATTTAATCAATTTTTAATCTAGAGTTAAAGTCCCGACTGAAATCACTACTTTTAATATAATTAAAAGAAAATATAACAAATGTCTGCATTATTATAAAACCTTTCCCCCTCTGTTTAAATAATGATTTCACTATTTAAATGTGTCTTTATTGGTTTATTTTACTTTCTATTCTGTATATTACTGTCTTTCATTTGTACTTTTCTTTATGTAGCCTACTGTATGTTATTTAGTTATTTAATCTGTCTTTTTCTTGATTTACATTGTGATATTGTTTTTTGTTTACCTGACTGTATATGTGCATTACTCTTCTTGAATAAAGCTAAACAAAAAAAACAAAAAAACGGGTGGATGCGGCCAGTTCGGGTAACGTAAATGACATCACTTCCTTACTGAATGAATCAGATGAAGCAGGAACAAATATCTGCCTACTGTGCGCGCCTACTGAATAGTCGGTACTAAACAGTATACAGCACGGATAGTAGGTACTGTCTACTGACAGATTGAGTAGGTACTTGGCAATTCGGATACGGCCCTTGTATAATATGTCTAACACTTTTTTTAAACACACAGTTACAAAGTGCTTAACACAAGTATAAAAAATATATGCATACATTCAAAAACATACACAGCATGGTCCATGGACAGACAAAATGTAAATGTGTTCTGACCTATATAAATGAGTTTTTAGCAGCCATTTAAAAGACACTGCAGATTCAGCACGCTTGATGTTCTGGTGATGACTAAAAATTGTAAATGTGAGCAAGGAACTAATTCTAAAAAAGGCTGATCAGATGACTGGAGAGGACTGCCTCAAGAACAAGAGCTCAGTAAGTCAGTTATGTATGCTGGAGCCAGGGCCTTCTAAGTCATAAAATGTTCAACTGTATTCTGTACTTTATTGGAAGACAATGAGGGAGGCAAGAAATGGAGTGATAAGAGACTGACGTCCAGTATTTGTTTTGATTAAATTAAATTAGATATGCTTCATAATCCCAGATACACTGCTCTGTGCAATTTACAATAAACAAGCATAACACAAGACAGGACAGCCATAAAAACACATCAAGTAATGCATTGAACATCAAAATCAAAAAGTCAATCATTTTTAGATGTGTGATTGAGGAGTGAGCTATGCCTGTGCAGAGGGAGTTAATCTAAGCAAGAACATATTTAGTCAAGTCAAGTCAAGTCAAATTTATTTATAAAGCACATTTAAAAACAGCTACAGCTGACCAAAGTTCTGTACAATACATTAAAAAAGAAAAAACAACTTCAGATCACAACGTCCACAAGAGAGAAATATATATATCTATATATATATAGATATATATATACATATATACAAATAAAAAGAAAGAATATATCAAGAAAGCAACAAAAATAAAGAAAGCAACAAAGAAACCTGAAAGAAATGGTCTATTCAGGACCAGGGGACTCAAATGCTAAAATATAAAAGTATGTCTTGAGACAGGACTTAAAAGAGTCAACAGAGGGTGCAGACCTGATTGAATGAGGGAGGCTGTTCCACAGTTTGGGGGCTTTTACTGAAAAGGCCCTATCTCCCTTTAGCTTGAGCCGTGAGCGGGGAACAGCCAGGAGGCCCATGTCTGATGATCTCAGGCGCCTAGATGAGGTGTACGGCCTGAGGAGGTCGGTAATGTAAAGGGGGGCCAGGCCATTCAGGGCTTTAAAAACAAACAACACAATCTTAAAATCGATTCTGAATCTTATTGGGAGCCAATGAAGGGACGCTACGACAGGACTGATATGCTCTCTCTTCTTGGTTCCAGTCAGCAGCCTTGCTGCAGCATTTTGGACCAGCTGCAGACGGGACAGGGACGACTGGCTTATCCCGGTATATAAAGAATTGCAGTAGTCAAGCCGGGATGAAATGAGTGCATGGGTTACTGTCTGTAAGTCACTGAATGAGAAGATAGGTTTTAGCTTGGAAATTGTATGGAGCTGAAAGAAACTGGATTTGACAACTGAATTTACCTGCCGATCAAATGTAAAGCCTGAGTCGAAGATAAAGCCAAGGTCCCTGGCGTGGGGCCTAATGTGGCTAAGTGACCTATGCTGTTGGAGACCTGTTTGATGATGTCGGGGGGGGGGGGGGGGGCAAAAAGAACAGCTTCAGTTTTTGACTCATTTAATTGTAGGAAGTTATGGGCCATCCAGTGTTTTATGTCTTCAAGGCATTGTGTAAGAGAGGTGAGTTCTGCGAGATTGTTTGGTTTGACTGGTAGATAAAGCTGAGTGTCATCTGCGTAGAAGTGGTATGAGAGGTTGTGCTTCTGGATAATTTGACCCAATGGGAGCATGTATAGTGAAAATAGTAGAGGGCCTAGGATGGATCCCTGTGGTATCCCACAGCTCAGACCAGATTAGGAGGATGTGGCGTTGGTTAAGTTTACAGAGAAGGTTCTGTTGTTCAGGTATGATTTAAACCAAGTCAGGGCTGTGCCCCCAACACCAACCCAATGCTGCAGGCGATTAATTAAAATTGTGTGGTCGACAGTGTCGAATGCTGCAGTAAGGTCCAGTAAGATCAGGAAAGCACAGTTTCCAGAATCCATTGTAAGCAGAAGGTCGTTGTGGATTTTGAGAAGTGCAGATTCTGTGCTATGGGCTGCTCTGAAACCTGATTGAAATTTGTCTAAAATACTATTATGATGAAGGTAGGGTAGCAATTTCTCCAGAATAACCTTTTCCAGCACCTTAGAAAGGAAGGGTAGTTTTGAGATGGGTCTGTAGTTGGAAAGTGGTATGGGGTCCAGGTTGGGTTTTTTTTAACAAGGGCTGCACTATAGCACGTTTAAATGAGGGAGGAACAGCACCAGTTGACATAGAGCTGTTTATAATGGAGAGGATAAAAGGGCCGGTAACATCAAATGAATCTTTGAGGAGCTTGGTAGGTACTATGTCACTGGTGGCAGATTTCATTAAAAACCATCTCTTTGAGTGAGGTTAAGGTGATAGGCTCAAAACAGTTTAACTGGGCAGAGCAGTTGAAGGGCAGGGAGGCTGAGATGTGCCTGGTTGGGGCTGAAATATGTTTTCTAATACCAGCAACTTTTTCAGTGAAGAAATTTAAAAAGTCTTCTGCTCTACTAGGTGGAGTGTCTTTGGATCCAGGAGGGGGGCAGGTGAGAGAGTTTATAATATTGAATAGGACTTTAGAATTATGGTGATGTTTTGAGATGATATCTGAGAAATGTTTTGCTCTCGCTGCCTTGACTGAAATTTGGTAGCTGATCAGCCGCTCTTTAAGGATGTCATGTGAGATTTGAAGCTTATCCTGCTTCCACTTGCGTTCAGCTTGTCTGCAACTCCTCATTAGGGCTCTAGTGGATTCAATAAGCCAAGGCTGTGATTTAGGCTTTGGTTTTTTTTATCTTGAGAGGAGCAATATGGTTGAGAATTGAGGAGCAGGTGGCATTGAATAACTGAATGTGATCCTCAGTGCAGAGTTCAGTAGGAATATTTTCAACGGACAGAGTATCTTGAGCAGATAAGAATGCAGCTGAGAATAAACTGGCAGTGGAAGAGTTAATGTAACGAGAGTAACGCATGGGGAGGAGACAATTTGGTGACAGGTCAGAGAGAGACACATTAAAAATAATGGCAATGTGATCTGAAAGACAAGGGTCCATTATTTCAAAATTGTTAATAGGAAGACCGCAAGACAAGACCAAGTCCAAAGTGTGGCCATATTTATGAGTGGGACCTGAGACATGCTGTGCAAAATTAAATGATTCAATCAGGTTTAAAAATTCACAGACAAGTGGTTTTGACGGACAACATACAAGGTGATATTAAAATTACCCAGTATTAAAATTATTTCAAATGATGGCACAATTTGCGATAAAAGGTCTGCAAACTCAGTGATAAAATGTTTATCTGATTTTGGAGGACGATATATTAAGATGATAAGAAGAGGGTTTGCTGTACCCACTTTAGTGAACTGAGCTTCAAAACTGGAAAAGGAAACCAGAGCAAGGCAATAACAATCAAACTTGTTTTTAAAAACTGCTGCCAGACCCCCGCCCCGTCCGGAGGGTCGTGGCGTGTTAAAGAAGGAACATTCATTTGGAGAAAGCTCAATAAGTGGACTTACATCATTGGAGTTCAGCCAAGTTTCAGTCACCAGAAGGAAATCTAGGCCCTGGGATGTGAAAAAGTCGTTAAGAATAAAAGTCTTATTTAACACTGATCCGGCATTTATCAGAGCCAGTTTAAGGCCGCATTACTGACTGGCAGAGAGCGGAGGTTACTGTAGTTTACACCGCTGAAACGTTCAGTGGCAGATGGGGATTTTGAGCCTCGGTGATATCGGAAAGACATTTTTACTGGAATATTGGAAGTGCTAGAAGCCTCAAAAGGTCCAAGTCCTGTAGTTGAATGAATTGTCGACGTGGAGCTCCACAGAAGGGGACAGGGACCCAGAGAATGTCACGGTCTTACGGTGTGTGCAGGCGCGTCTCAACCTTGGGTGTTTCACTGAAACGTAATTTCATCCCCCACACTTTTTACCAGTGGAGTCATTGATGAAAACCAATTGGTCAAGTAAGATTTATTAAGTGACAATTAAGCCAATCATAGCTGTTTGGTCACAGTTGAAGCACGGTAAGTGCATTTAGCAGTAATCCTCCTGTCACTCATCACTGGCTGAGTCAGAGGTCAGAGCTAACAAATGGATACATTCACAACATGTAGCATCCTTCTGAAAGAGCGTTAGTCACCCAAACAAATGTTTTTAAGATAAACCCACCTCACAAAACAACGTAAGTGTAACATTTTCTCCTCTTGCTTGTTATTTTAGCTGTATTTATTTACTCCAGTAACATTACGATGTAGCGGAAGTCCCCTTCGCAGTTTTTGAAAATAAAAGCACATTATATTTCACTGAATACATTGACCGGAAATAAAGAGACTGAGGCATAAGGCAATAACAAAAGCAAAATAAAAGCATCACAAAGCAGTTTTGAATCTCGTTTTTAGAGCTAACTGGGTTACTAACAATGGATGTTCATAAAGTTAGTGTCTAATTATCTTTTGTAACTTTGTCTTGTTGTATGATGTGTCAGCTAACATTAGTTATTGGACATTAAATGAAACAGAATGTGTTGATTTGCTAGAGGGTGGTAATATAGGCTACTAGCATTAGAACACCCACACTTTTAAAATGGCTGCTCCACCCCTGGGTGTGTATACCAGAAGATCAGTGTGTTTGGCTGTTACCATAGGTTTGATTTAAAGAGTAAAGACTATTTCTCAACTGAAAGAAGGACTGGACAAGTTTGGTAAAATGACGTTCAAAATTCAAATGTTGATCTAATAAATATCACATGTTCTAGAGTTGATATTGTGGAGCGGTCCGTCATAATGACTTACTCCCTAACTTTTTGACTCCAGTTCACAAAACTTATTTATGGCTGCATAACAGCCATAAATAAAAAATAAAAAAAGCCATTTTTTCATTATTAGATCACTTTCAAGCAATCCTGGTCCATAAGAATGACAAAACTAACTCAGGCAACTCTGAATGAACAATGAAATTGATATCATCCAAGTAGCAATCCATAAAGTAAGGAACCTTATATAAACGTCCTCTGCTTAGCTTCTTTAATGCAATTAGTCTTTTTCTTTGAGTAATCCTTGGGTCCCTGAATATTTGAGAAGAGTTGCAATTTCCTGAGCAACCTCTGCCTTAAGCTGTCACAGTTGAGTTAAGAGTTGAGAGAGAGAGAGAGAGAGAGAGAGAAAAAGAGGTGAACATCGAGATGATCCGTTTTCCAAACTGAATTTCACTTGGCCTCCTTACAGTATATGAACATGGAATAGAGTGTGGAAAAGCAAAGAGATTGATAACCTGACATCTTGAAAGAACATTTAGTCAAAATGTTTGTGTTCTTTCAGGCCTTGATGGCCTAGCGGCTGGGTCACAACCCATGTACAAAGGCTATAGGCCAAGTGGATTTCCTACTCTATCCATTGTCCTGTCAAAATAAAATGAAAAGGCAAACAGCTTGAAAAATACAAAATGAATCTTAAAATATGTTTGTGTGCATTTTTATTAAGCCAGTACAGTGATTTTCTTGTTGCTTTTAAACTCCAGGAGCTTTGCACAAATAAAATATATTGTGCATATATATAGTATATGGGTCAGGTACACAGATGTAGGAAAATAACTCCAAAGCAAGCAGCAACCTCTGGTGTGGAAAAATGAAGCTGATGCTAAAGTGCAACATCCTGTAGTTGATGGGGCCAGTTGCAGCTGGCTGCAGAAGCACCAGAAGTCTAATATGCACCACATTCAAAAACAATTGTTTTTATAGCAGAAATGAACACGTTTAGAGTTTTTTTTTTTTTTAAATGGGAATGAATAGCTCTTGTCTCAGTCTGCCACACTGTAGGTGGGTGGGTGAATTTTTTGACAACTCTAAAATTTTATGAAGGATAAGCCTAAGTGTTATTTGGGGTAAGATGTATAGCTGACCTGACTGACAGGTGAGCGTGGTGTAACTGTTTGTCTAGAAGCTGAAAAACCCGCCTCAGCTCCTGCTCTTAGCCTGTCGTAAGGTTGACTGAATGTTAGGGTGAGACAACATTTCCAGCATGACGACTGCAATCCATGGGACTACAGTGAAACCGTAACTCTCCTGGTAGCTTTTTAGCCTCAAACAGTGTTCCAGGGACCTATTTTTTCCGTTGAATAAAGTTTGTGTATTTAGTTCAGAAAATATAGCATGGAATTGTTTCAGTTCTCTAACTTTCATATAGTGCACCATTAAACCTGAAAGTCAGCCATTTTAATTTAATGTTGTCCCTTTTGGTGAGCTTTATTTTTGTTATTTACTCTGGTCATATTTCAGTGAACTTCCTTATGGATTGTTTATCTGTTCCACTTCACACATTACCTGTGTGTAGGCAAGCCTTAACCAGAAACTGTTTAGATCTTGAGTTTTCTTAGCTATAAAACATAACTGTTATACAATGATCTAACTTCCCCTAATTTCATGATTGATTACAGGCTTGACAAAGAATTTAACACACTCATAATCAGTCAGAGTAATAGCACCAACTATGAGAAATTAGAATACTCAGTCTTAGATTCCTGCTGATGCATCCAGCAATTTTTTGAATTTCCCTCGGGATCAATAAAGTATCTATCTATCTATCTATCTAATTTGAGTGTAAGGATTAGAGTTTGGTAAAATAGCTCCTGGGAGTGGCACACACAGTACGCAGGTAGGTACATGAAACGCATCAAGACTTATCAAAAATTAACCTTAAGCAAACAGTCTGTAGATGAACACTAAACCGTTGGCATTTATAGATGACATTTAAATTCCAATTCACATCATACTTCATGATTAAAAAGATTGCAAAAAGTGTTCATAGTTTTACACTTCTATGAATGGGCAGGTGCCACAAATTATGTTCTACAATAAAGCAGTAAGTGCTCTGTAATTCAACTTTAAATGCTCAGATGTCCTTGGAAAAAAACAGTTTACGCCAGAAATCAACTATAGTCATAGCACCACCTACTGGCATCAGAAGAAGGCTCTTTTGATTATTTGTCTTTAAGCTTAATGATTGAGGTTATCTCAAATGTGATAAGAAAAGCACAAGATGTTGATAATGCTCTTTTTGTGAGTTCTCATCAAACTGCATGACCCCAGAGACTCTGCATATGTTTTATGTGTCACCATGAATCAGGAAGATGTTGTTATTCAAGCAAACAGCCTTCAATCCACGTTTTTGATAAAAGTCCCGGTAAGGTGTGGCTGGCCGAGTGGTCAGTTTGTGCTCCCCATGTATTGTCTTCGAAGTGATGTGTCATTACCCACTCTCTCTCGCTCCCTGATTTAAGACTATATCCACTGACCTGTCTAAACATAAAAAGCACAACAATCATTGACTCAAAGCCACCTATACTGCAGTAAGCCTTCTGTTAGAAACGCTATTCACTAAATGCCATTTGCAGGGTGTGGTCTTCACCTGATGTATCCAAATGTGTGTTCTCCAGCACCACATACAGTAGTGGATTCAGGATATCTAATTTAACTTCTTTGTGAAGGATCCAAAACACATGACAATTCTTTGCTGAGTCCAAAGTTCAGTGTCTTCTAAAGTCACCACTGGTGCATGGCAACATGTGCATATGAGTTTGAGGTTTACAACACGTGAAAGTAATCTGCTTTTAACCATATTATGTTTGATTTATTCCCCCAATTCATTCTTGAAAAATATTGCTAAAAGTTATGTAATGACATGGTCTCTTTCTTCCCCATTGAAAAATCAAAGTATGAAATCAGACACTATAGCTGTCTCTTGAAATTTCCCTGTGCCGGCAGCAGAGGCTTAATGTTTGCAACTTTGTATGCATGACTTGCAATGCAACATTCTAAGTTGTGGAATTTTTACATCATGGCACAAAAAGAAAGAGTGTGTGGTGAAGACTTCAGAACGTATTTATTTCATTAATGGCTTAGCCACACATTTTCCGATGTCAGTTAGAAAATATGTTGTACATCAGTGAAATGGGTGAGTGTTTGAAATTTAGTGTCAGCTCTGATGAATCACGCTGAACAATAAATCCTGTATTTTGAAAGGGCATCATGTTATAAAGGAGTCTATGACTATTGCTGATAAATCTACAGAAGGTGTAGGTGTTTCTGAATTGTCTTAAAGACTGACAAAATGATTTTACCTTTGTACGCAGGTAAACTTTGTAGCATTGTGGCAATACCTTTGAAAATCATTAACTTCGAGAATCCATTATCAATTTGTCTTGAAAGGGCAAATAAAATAATTGGAGGCTTGTGACAGCAACAAAAAACAAATTGAGGGAGAGTCCTTTAACAAATGATTTATAGATAACAGCTTGTTGTGAGCGGGTTAGCCTGTACATTAAAAATAAAGGAGAATTCACATGTTTCCTCCTCTAAAAATCAAAAAATGATAAACATAAATCATTGAGTTCCCTTCTTTTTTTATTAAACGGGGGAAGTGCCGATATTTCTAACCGATAGGAAAGTTCTTTCCTGATTTCACGTTTAACCAAACCGAAGTGGAGCGGCTCTGACTCTGTAGAGCTCAGTTTAGGAGGAGTTTATGACTCCTGCTGCTTTCCTAGGACCTTTTACCAAAACGTTTCCGCTGCGTGAGAGTTGGGTTGAGCAGAAACAATAACGGTGACCTCTAGAGACTTCTGTCGTGCAAAGTTCCAGACCTCGTGGTCAAGTAAACACTTTCTGGGGAATGAGCCAGTTATCTTGCAACAGAATTTGGTTAGGGGGGGGGGGGGAGAAAATAAAGACAACTGACGGTACGCGCGCTCCCAGCATGGCACAAAAATCTGAGGAAAGTGGGATTTATTTCGCCAAAAACTCAACGGGAAACGGCGCCGGCTGGCTAAAACAATCCGACAGTACAGCGCAAAACATTTACGGATCCGGACACATTCATCCGATAGCCTGTGACATGGAAAACCCCTGCTGTCAAACAGCTGCTGCTCCTCAGGAGGAGTTCTTAAACGCTGACTGCCGAGTGGGTGACAGTCGCTCTTTTCCTGCCTGCGCCTCAATCTCAGAAACAGCCAGAGAGCTGTGCAAAGCTGTGTCCGTGTCACTGGGACTCACCATGGAGTCCACGGACACGAGCGACATGGACGCTTCTCTCCCCTCGTGCGCAGATTATTTGTTCGGAGTTGGAGCGGTGCCGCTGAGCTGTCCGCGCGCCCCGGCTGCTGAGTTGCCTCCACGCGGACACAAGCAACTGGTGGACATGTTCAAAAGTTCAGAGAGTGCCTCGCGCCTGCAACATCTCACCTCCACACAAACATGTGCGGACGACCCAAACTTCACACTGTGCAACTCCGAGGACAGAATTTCAGAGGAGATAGATCATCTGGACACCGCGCGTGCTGCCTCTTGCCCTTATGCCCAATCCGCCCCAGCCGATTTGTCCCAGATATCCACAGGGAGGCCGTGCAGGGTCTACAAGCCCCCCGATGAAGCGCGAGACGTTGGGGAAGCCATGGAGAACAAGTTCCGTGGATATAATCCGGAACAATTCGGCATCAAAATCAAAACTGAGGACACTCAACATGCAGGAGCGTTGTGGGGAGGTAGTTACACCTTTAATGAGAAATACAATTCTCAGGGTTGGGGTTTGAGGCAGTGCATGAATGCAGATAGCATAGGGGCAAACACAGCGTTCATATGTAATCCATACGAGAGGAGCGTGGTGCGCCCTGAGCAGTGGTACCCGGACGGGATGCTGAGGCCGCCATATCCCAACTCCAGCTATGTGAAGAGCGAGGTGGGCGAGTGGCTGGATGTCGCCTACAATGACACCAGGTAATGGATAATTTTAATGATATTATAATTTTGCAAAAAAGAGACAATACGACCTTTATTTAATTCCTATAGATAAATAAATAAAGTCTTACCACAGTCTGGCCATAATCTGATCTCAGACAGTGCTAAGAGCGTGTTCCCTTCCTAATTACTCCTTCATAAATCTGATGTTCTTGGTCATGTGCAGTCTGCTTGGAAATGAATGGAGAAAAATTATGAACTTAATGATAAAACAAAAACTCTGAACTTCAATAACAGGGAAAAGTGATTAATTTTATTCATCAAAATTCATCCAACTGTTTTAATTATTTTTTTCATCTTAAGGTATTTTGGATAAAAGCAGTAACATTTACTGTTGACTTGTTTTATCAGTTGAATAAATGTCAAACGAAACAATGTGATAGAAAATATCACATTGTGTTCAGCAGACAGGAGTGCATTTAAGGACATTAGCAGAATATTCGTTTTTATCACCTTGGGAAAATGTTGCTTCTTACTTTGCGTTAAAGTTCATTCAACCCAGAACTTGTTTCACATACTTTTTAAAAAAACTAATTCCTATATATTTTATGAAGAAAAAAACAAAAAGGTGTTGTGTAATATGTGTTTTTTTTCATGTCTGCTGGTCTCCTTTATCAAACATAAAATATGTTTAGTATCAGGTGTCTGGGACAACTCACAATCTCATCTTTGAGACCACTATAGTGTTACAGTGTAATGGTTGCTGCATGCTGTTAAAAATGTGCACACAAAAAAACACAATTACACAATTAAATGTTTGCTGATAAGTGGATTTGATTGTCAACTTAAGTTTTTGACGGGGTAATTTATTCATGAGTTAGAGTGTTAGAGTGTGTGTTGAATGGAATTATGGGAGATTAATACATAACTATTTATTTTATGTTGTTTATCAATTTTCAAAAGGTATCCCCACATTATGGGGTTTGGTTCAATTTTATTCAAGACATTTGACAGAGTCTGTCTGACAGAGCCACCGGTGGTCTTAGATCACCTCTACATTCCTTTTTATTGATTTTTAGTCCCCTCTATTGTTTTTATTACAGAGTTGTAGTGCTCATTTATACTGTACATTGGACTTATTCTCCGTCTGATTTCACCCTAAATCCTGTCTGCCCTCAGTCACAAGAAAGTGTGTTTAGTGGACATCATTATTGACTGACTGTGATTTAGTGAATGATTGAGCGCTATCAGTACACTAAGACTCTTTATAAACTGTGCACAGTAAATGACTACACCTGAAACATTCACAGTACTGTTCATTTACTGTGTATTTGGAAAATTGCTAAACTTGAAACGTTTCAGTATTTAAATTGTCAGCTGCAAAATCTTAAACAAGTATCTGCTCTCAGCAGAGAAGCACATGGAGGATTGCTGCGTATGTTTTGTTTCAGTTGAATTATCTTTTCTTCTTTTGATATTTCAGACCACCAACAGGCTGTAAATTCGGGTTATTGGGTTTCTGTAGTTCGCAGCTTAGACTTCTAAAACAGCAGGATACCTTGAAAAAAACTGGATTTCAAGCTTTCCCTTTGCTTATAACCTCTAATTTTAAGAGGCAGATCCTCTAAATAATCAGGACAATGTGACTAAATTAAACTAGGAACAAAACTATTTGATCTGCCTCTGCTGTAAATTTGAGTTTTGCGAAACAAACAAAATGCTTCTAAATGTTTGCATTTCTCTAATCTGAGTCTGAGTTTGTCTCATTTGTTATTGTGATTTTGTTCTTACATTTGATGTCTTGTAACTGATTAAAATGCGGCTCATAACTACCTTCATGCATGTTGCTTCGAGGAAGGGGGACTTTTCGGACCCATGAATGGAACAATTCACGAATTAAACAACCCAAACAATATTAGTCTGTCACCCACACATGGGCCACATCCTGACTGTCAGGCCTGAGGGCAGAACATTTTTGCTTTATTTTTCTAATAGCTTTGATTGAGACAAATAAAGACACCGCTGTACTTGTTTATTACATTGTGACATAAACAGACAGTGACGAGTTCAAATGATTACCCTTTTTTTTTTTGAAGAGATAGAAGGAGAGTGGAGAGAGATGTGAACCTTGTGCCTAAGATTTTGACTTGTGTGTCTGTGTTGAGTGAAGGGAAGGAGTATACAGTAAAGGAGCTAGCCAGTGATACTAGTGGAATATTTACGATACTGCTGAGGGGATTTGTCTGTAAAACATTTGAACCAGCCTGTGTGTGTGAACTATACAGTGCTGTTATCTCACAAATAAGCATTTATGATACAAAGAAAAACGAGGCAAACAAATTCATATCAAACAGACTAAATCAAATATTTTGAAATAAAAAGTCTTATATAAAACAGCTTATTTATATTTATGTGTATGTCGGTTGTTTTATGCATTATAAGAAAAGTATGACTAATGCACCACAGACAGAGCAGAAACAAGTCGGACTCATCTGAGTTTACTGCTGCATGAATCAGATAGAATTGTGCACAGAAAAGGACTTAAATTTTGACTGACCTTTATCGTTCCAAATTTTCAAACTATGAAAAATCCTGTAATTTATTGAGAAAATGGTGGGAATGTTTTTGAACAAAAATGTTCAGTATCAGTTAAAGAGGGAAACTTGTTTTTGCTTAGGCTTGTTGATAACACGTGTTACTACAAAGTATCTCATACTGTCCAGTGAATTTTATCGTTTGTTTTACAACTAAGAATAATGTAAATGTGTAAAATATAGACGTGCAAGGATGTGAGTAAACGTGGTTATGATCCTTATTTAGAGCAGAATATTTAAACGATTCAGCTTCTATGCCAAATCTGATCAAATCCAAATCTGATTATTTATGAGTCTGATGATAAAGAGTTTATTTGTTTTTAGCTTTCCTTAAGAAATAATGTAGTGTAGAAAAGTTACAAATTATAAGGTACTGCATCAAGAAGACTAGATAGTCCACATTTGGCCTACATATGGGTGTCAGTCCAGTGTTATTTATGTTTTTTTATTATGGAGAGGGATATAGTCAGATACCTTCAATCTGTCAAGAACAGGATTTCACATCCCATGTATGCTGGTACTGGACTAGTTCTTTAATGTTTCTCCACACCAAAACAGTAACCTTTCTTTTATTTTTCTCGATTATTTTTTGGTCTTTTGCATTTCTTGATAGGACAGCTGTAGAGAGATAGGAAATGGCAGAGAGAGGGGACATGACATGCACAAAATGGACAGAAGTTGAGCTGGCTACCAGTGTGACCAGCTATTTTTTTTGTTAAATATAAGGAAACTGGTGTCAAGGAGTCATAATTACTGCTTTAATTTCAGCACAGAGTGATTTAACCCATTGCTATTCTCTTGTGGGTTCAAAGGAGATATTGGCTTTGAAGGAACACCTGAAAATAAAGTTACTTTTTGTGGTGATTGGCACTTAAGGAGAAGTGTGTTTATACTGCATACACAAAAACCTCAAGTAGCACGGTGATGCATTCTGTTGATGAAACCTTAATGTAGCATATTTAACTCTTCTTCTGTGTTTTCATATCCCCCCCCCCCCCCTGCTTTTTTCTGAAGCTCTATTAAGAAAAGAAGAGCAAGAGAATATGTTTCATGTTTAATCAATTTGTATGAAGCTACAGTATGCCCAATAAAAGCTATTGCAAGAGCATTTGATCTCTCATGTATCACACACGCATTCCCTGTACACTGTGCTGGAGGCTTTTAGGCAGGTGACTTCAGAGATGTGATGTCTGACGGAAGTCCTGGCGATTTGTTTTAAAGCACAGTTTCTGAATATGAGCTTTTTGCCTTCTGTGGAGTCTTTGTTGCTTTATTTTAAGTCTAATGAGACGGTTGTCCTGTTTTTTGAGGGAGTGTGTCTCAAAAATTAAGGGTAAAAAGGGGTTAATCAAACTCATAGTAGGCTACATCAATAAAGCTTATGGACACATCCACCAATCTCGTAAGGTATTGACTTATGTTCTGTTTCTGTTGTTACCCTATAAGCTACCCATTAAACTGTATGTAGTGTATAGTGAGAGGTTCAAAGAATGTGTGAACCTACCTGGATATACACAAGTTTTCATGTTTCATTCTTCATTCTTTTTTAAGTCACCCAATATTTAAAATTAAATTATGAGACCAATGTTGCATTTAGGATTAGACTAGGTGAATATAGAAGTATTACTTCCAGGTTTATAGATGTTAGTGTTAAAGATTAAATCAATCCGAAGAAAGACTTCATGAGCAGGCTTTGAGCACACTGAATAAATAGCATAAGTATTTTATCTTTTCAGACTCTTTCTTTGAAAATATCTATTTTTTTAAACCTGGCAAAATTAAAAAGATTATATGACATGTTCGGTATAAAACGTTAAAAATAAATTCCCTGAACAAAATTAAAACTCATCTAACAAGGTATACCACAGGGAACTGTAAAATGGCTTGTACTAGAAAAAGTACCTTTGGCCAGACATTCTTTTACAATTGGGCAAAACAAACCTGAAATGTGAAACCCAGAGAACGTAGTCACAATACATCTCGGGACTCCTTTCAATTACAGTTTGTGAGTAATGCTGAATTAATCTGTTATGTAATGGTTAAGTCATGTGTTACACTTTGTCTGTGTTTGTGTGCTTCTGTTTGTCTGTTGTCATGGGTTTAGTCTAATTGTGGACTGGTACTTTTGCATGATGGTCCTCGGACCTCATGTCTATAAATGTGCATCCATTTCTACATGAAAGTGAGATACATGAAACATAGCTTAATTTATGGTTTAGTAAAAGGATACACATCTTTGTTGCAATTGATTGGATCTTGTTATTGTAGTTCCTGATATCCTTAGTTGCCTAAAATCGAGAGCACACATCGGAGGCTCCTGAGCTAAGATTCATCCTTGTCTGCTTTACTTTGAACCTTGATATCTTAGTTGCACGTCATTGAGGCAACGTTATGTCTGAGCCTCCTGTAATCTTTCTGTGTTCAAGGCTGAAGCCAGGCACCCATCGTGGCCCCCTTATCCTCCCTCCCCTCCCCTGCAGTCTCGGTTTTGGCGCTCCCACACCATCCTCAGCCATCACAGTCTCTACCCCATTTAACTTGCTCGCGGAGAGGCCTTGGCACCAATCTGGGAAATTAACAGAAACTGCTTTGTAGTTTCTGTTGAGAAAGAATTTAACTATTTAAAAGCAATTATGGTCATGTTGTTATGGTGAATAAATTCAAGGTTAGTCATTTACAACCTGTTAAAGATTACAGAAACTTAAAAACAGGCAAATCTCCCAAAGAGTGATACTGTGCACTGACCCAGCTGATACATGCAAGCTTACAGAGCGATCAAAAAATGGATGGGAGTGAAAACAATAATGTTAAAGATGTTATACTTATTGTTAAGACCTGTTTCACATGTTTGGTTGCAGATTCGAGTCTGGCAGAGAGCACATGTTCCCCATGGAGTTCTTTTTCCCGCCACAGAGGATTTGCCTGATCTGTTCAGACGAGGCGTCAGGCTGCCATTACGGAGCGCTCACTTGTGGCAGCTGCAAGGTTTTCTTCAAAAGGGCAGCAGAAGGTAAACCTGCAGGGGAGTCAAGATGTTTTTTTTTCTCCACTTTGTTGCCAGGTTTTAATAGACTAAGCTGTAATTATAATTTCATTCACACACATTTTGCCAAGTCAAGTGTCTAATAATTTTGCGTAGAATATTACCTAAGTAAGTGGTTGTTTCTCTGTCCAAGTAGGCAAACAGAAATACCTGTGTGCAAGCAAAAATGACTGCACGATCGATAAGCTGAGAAGAAAGAATTGCCCTTCCTGTCGACTGAAGAAGTGTTTTGAGGCTGGAATGACCCTTGGAGGTAGGCTGCATGTAAAACTGCCTGTATGAGAAACCGTTATGGTTCAACTTGTTTTAATATCTAGATTTGTAGATTTATTGACAATATAAACATGGCGGTCATTTTCCTGTGACATCAATCTTTGTATGAATGGTGTTATAATATCATCGTACTGTGTTTCAGGTTATAAGTCATATTCAGGGTTATCATTATAATTTTTCTCAATTAATCGAAAAAGTGAAAATCAAGGGAGTTCAGTCTACATTAAAATTTGAAAAGTATTTATTTACTAATTGGCTACAGTCAGATAACAACTAAAATAAGCATTAAGCCACTTACAAACATTATTAATAATAGCTAATGTTACCATTTACAATTATTCTACAATACACTTTCTCATGCAGTGTGGACAAGATTAGAAATAAATGACTTGCTTGATATGAAGAGAAATGGTTAAATGATATCCTGTTAAAACAAAAATTAGGAACATATATTTAAATTAAGCACAATTATGTTACTGAATCCTACGTTAAAGCAAACTCATCAAGAAGTCAGAACAGGAATCCTTCCTCTGGCTCTTAAAGTCGGCAGATTTAAAAACATCCCGGAGGAACACAGACTGTGTGAACTATGTGATTTAAGAGAAGAGGAGAATGAATCTCTTCTTTTTTGTATTGTCCTTTTTAAGATGAGTTAAGAACACCTTAGATTAATTAAATGTACGCTCAGAATACTGAAATGTTTTGGAGCATTGATAATGACAGGATGGAACCGTTGTTTAATTTCTAAGCTGGCCGCATTTGTCTCTAAAGTCTGGAAGAAACGTCAACATTTTGAGTTTCCCAACCTGAGCATGGCATCAGAGAAAAGTAGACAGCTTGAGAATATGGTTTGTTATAGCGTAACTTGCCTCTGTAAAAAAAAAACATTCTGTACATTAGTGAGGTATGGGCTATAATAAACACTGTGCAGGATATACTGTTTGAACAAAGCCCACTTCAGAGAAAGTGAAGTCCTAAAAGTGAAACTATTAATGGTTTCCCAAGACCAAGTACTTTATTCTCTCCACAGCACTTCTTAGATGGCTCTCTTCAATTGCAGCATCATCACAATAGGGGATGTTACTGATAATCAGGCCCTGACTGAGCTGCCATGCAATTTAGACCTCTTCCATTCACTTCTCCTTACTGTCAGCCAGACCTGCTCGTCATATTAGGCTGTAAAGATTGACATGTAGTAGACTAATTTTAGTCCTGTGTTCAATTTTCACTCTCTTCCATTTTCTCATTCTGTTAACGGTGAAAATTGTGCCTGAAGCACAAAGCTGACATGAGACATGTGAATTAAAGCAGCAGACATGCTGGCAATTTTGCCACCAGTCACTGACAAACCCATGGAGGGAAAATGTGATCTAATGCTGTGATTGTAAGTAAAAAGGCACACCTTTTCTAGTTCTGGCTAAAAGAACCCCCTTTCACTTAGGTTCTCATCCCAGACATGTAATTCACTCGCAGAGATTCAAGGGACATTTTTATGACAATCATTTGTAGAAGTGGACGTGGACAAATTATACATTTGGACTTATTACCTGTGGTTTTTCAACTCAAAATATTTAAGAGCCTAGTAAAAAAAATCTGAAGGAAAATGGGATGTCTGGTTTGACTTCTTGGATTTTGATTGATTTATTACAAAGTTGGCAGTCATATCACTTATAAACTTTGTCATTTCTAGATCATATCGATAGGATCTGTCATTTGTTTTCTTAGTGGTTTGGTGGGTTTAAATAGAAGCAATGATCTGAATGTTATGTTTGTTCAGTTTGGCATCTGGTCAAGATTGACAAGCATACTTCAACCATACAAATTGCTTGAAGTTTTTTTTTCTTCTTTTTGTAACTCAAATCCCATATTATTTCTGGAATTTTAATGGCAACTCTGAATAGAGACCAAGCATGGAGATCACTGTTGTAGCAGTGAATCTCATTTTGCTGCAGCATGAAGGAAACTCACTTCCTACCTGCTCTCCAGTGCTGAAGGACAGCTAAACCTCATCAATTCATCTTTTTACCTACCATAGTAAATCCTTTGTTTAAGACCTCGACCCCTGACTTTCATGGAGCTGATTTCTCTTTTCATGAGGTTTCTGGAACAAATTGTGTCTGTATCAAGAGTTGACACAACATAACTTAAAAATTAAAATGAAGAGATGCATGTTCCACACCTAAATCAAAAGTAATGGTTATCACATACTGTATGTAAGGTTTTTATATTTCCCATTTTTATTTCATTTACTACTACATTTCTTTATACAGAGCTCCAATGTACAGTGTTATCAAGGAAAACTTCAGAGTGTTATCTGGATTGTGCCTGATGGCTTAATGATGGGCCAACTGGAGGTGTGACAGGTGACTTTGTGGAAGGCTGTCTCATTTCTTCCTCTTTGTGTCTCTCAGGCACACTGCTCCCTCTCATACAATCCCAGAAACACAACTTACATTGTTGAGCTAATGATGTAATGACATCTTCAACCTGGACACCAAAGTGAGAGTAAAGTGGGATTTTTCAGAGGCGCACATTACTCAAAGTATTTTAAAAGAGGTGTTAAACTAACCTTGCTTTCTTTTTTTTTCTTTTTTTTGCGCAATCAAGCTCACACCTTGCAACCTAAAAAGATATTTAGGATAAAGACGTGATTATGATGATGAGACAGGTGATGAGACACAGAGGGATCAAAAATGTGAGTGCATTGAGCAGAAATTGTCCAATAAATTTAACGTGCAGTTTAATTTCAGTAAAAAATGGGCTTGTAATGAATACGTCTGTAGCTTATTCACCTGAGGTCAGTAGAGCAGGAAACAATCTTTGATACTTATACCACAGCTAAGAATTTTGGTTAAAAGTAAAATAGGGGCTTCTTGCATTTCAGCCTCCTGTTTTTATCGGTTTCAACTCAAAGGTGAGGATCTTGAGCTCAATCCAACCTTCTTACACTGAACTCTGCAAAGACGCCTTCCTGTGTCACAATGGAGGATCACCGGTCTGATTAATCAGCCCATTTTATTTGAAATATTTGTTATTGGATCAGACTGAATTGTGAGAGTTGCAAATTATCCTCCTTATAAAATTTGCTTTCAGCCCAGAGACTTAAGGTTGTGTCTATAACAGGCAATTCAATATTTATCCAACTGAACTGAAAAGCCAGGCGGCTGTTTTAATGAGACATTCTCCAAAAAGAAGCTGCAGGTGAAATTTTCATGTTTAATAAGCATAACTTATGTGACTGAAATAAAATATATGTTGAATTACTTTTGTTTAAAATGTTTAGTCTTTGCAGATACAAACATAACTATGTCTGTTCTTCTATGTGCACATCAGCTATCTGTATGTGTCAATCACTACCTCTCATGCTCAGCTGTCCTGCTCAAATAACAGCTGAGCTAAAGCTGAACTTTCATACTTGTGGTAATGAAACAGTGGATTATTGATGCAGTGGATCGGTCAGTGAACAATTTTAATTTGGCAGTTGTTTAGCAAGGTATAATTTTTCATTTTTCATTGTATCCCTACTTTCTGTATATTGCCGAGCTCTAATTTATTTTGAATGGAGCAGCTGGCTCCAGAGTTTTAGCATTTGTCAGCAGCTTTCATTGCAGCATTTCATCGGATTAATGGAGGCTTGTTTGCTTGTGGTTGTTTTATACACACAGTATTTCTTGTTTTTTTTTTGGCATTATCTTGTCCCTTAATCCTTACAAGCTTTCAATAGTATAAGGAAACACAAATGTGATGCAAATATGCATTTTTTAAAATTCAATAGAAACGTTTCCACTTATTGCAAAAGCTTCCAGGAAGAAGCAAAAAATGTTATACCGAGAAAAAAAAAAATTAATACATCTGCATCACCAGAAAGCTCTCACACATGGTGACCACAGGCCTTTCCACCAGATGAGGCTCGTCTGTTCAGAGGGTTCTCTTTCAAATGAAACATGATTCAAATCTTCAAAGCTATTAGTAGTTCAGTCTAGGTATTGTTGGCTAAAATTGATATATCCCCAAAAGGGTACTTAAAACCCACAGCTGCAGTATGAGATATTTCTAAGAGATGATTAGGAAAGCAGAATAACATGCATCGTTTTTTTTTTTGGTTTGGCTTGTGTTCAAATTACAAATCCATTACACATAGGTAGTCTAATGAACAGTGCATTGAGATTTTGTAATTCAGTGACGAGATAATCAGGTGTAATATTTTGATTTTAATTCAACTTTAAGGGCTTGAAAATGCAGTGACACCAGTATCTACTATGTGGTTATTTTATGAAAAGGAAAATCTGCTACTTCTTCATCACCTGCTCATTCTGCATGTCTCCTTAATTTAACTGGTACAAGTTAAATTTACCACTAAAAGATTTAAACTCAAACTCAAAACCAGAGCTGACATTGATAAACCGAGGGCACTCAGATGTTCATTCTGACCTTAAGTTGTTGATTCTCTTTGCATAATGCCACATTCGTTGCACAAAAATATTATAATTTGACAGTAACGTCATGTTGTTTCATTTATAACACGCATGGAGGTCTGGTGTGTCAGGACTTGTATGAGGAAATACATACACATTGATTATAAGACCTCTGCAATTCTTTCTTTGCAAGCGCGTAAACTAAAGAAGATTGGGCAACAGAAAAACCCTGAAGAGGATCATCCTGGTCAAGAACATTTAGATGTCATGCAGAATATCTCTCCTAAATCAGGCCTGAACTTCAACACCCAAATGGTCTTTCTCAACATCCTGGAGTCCATCGAGCCCGAGGTGGTAAATGCAGGACACGACTACGGCCAACCAGATTCAGCTGCCACTCTGCTGACAAGCCTCAACGAGCTGGGAGAGAGGCAACTGGTCAAAGTGGTCAAATGGGCAAAAGGATTGCCAGGTAAACATGGCTATAACAACATTGACAAGCTGTGATTAAATTTACACACAGAGAATCCAGATCTCTTCAGTTTAGTGGTCAACAAATAAGGAAAAGACACATTTTCCAGTGTGAAATCGAATTGAAAACTCTACTCAAGGCTACATTTTGTAAACTGCTACTGTATGTTGATTGAAACAACTTGTTAGTGAACAGTTGCTTATTTACTCATCCAGCCAACACAGAGAGACACTAGCAAACATTATTTTGAAGTCATGTTTCATTCAATAATGGGATAGTTTTAAAGATACAATAATTTTAAAAGACAAGCTCCCTTGAGCTAATGGGAACTGAATAGTAATTTGATAATTCTCAGTGGGTTTGTCACTAAAAGTGACAGACTTCCCAATCTAGTAGATGGTAGACGTCATCCATCCCAGAGCTATAATGCAGTTTTGAATTCTTTTTCTAAACAGTTAGTTTTCTTTTTGATCAAGCTTTGAATACCATGTAGGTCATTCCTTCATTTATTGAGTCAGTTGTTCAGATCTTTGTGAAGAGTCTAGGTAGTCTCCCATCTCTAGGAGGAATCCTGTTCAGCACAATTTCACTATTATCTATATTTTCTTACATGTTTGCTTAATTTTCCTCACTTTCTGTCTATGTAAGTTTTTTGTAACCCCAACATTTCTTTGGATGCCAGGGAATGGTAGGCGGCAGGCATGGACACATTACAGGATATTATTCTTCTGTAAGTACAAAATGCTCCATATTGCTTCATATTTGATAATGCCAAATCTTTTTACCTAGGTTTTAGAAATCTCCATGTGGATGATCAAATGACTGTCATTCAACAATCGTGGATGGGGGTGATGGTGTTTGGCCTGGTATGGAGGTCCTATAAGAATGTCAACAGCAGGATGCTTTACTTCGCTCCAGATCTGGTGTTCAATGAGTATGTATAACTTTGAATTCTTCAATTCTATTTTGTTCTCTAAAATGTTTTTTTTCCCCAGGGTTGACCAACATGCTGTGATTTGTATTTAATTCAGACATCACAACCAGTGAGTAAGCTGGTGCTGTTCTTCTTAATACAGCCACCAGCTTCTATTAGCCGTCACATCCTTCTCCCTCAATCTTTTTGTCATTTCCTGCACATGAAAACACAAAGGCAGCTCTGATTCCAGAAAAATAAAGCATGAATGCCTGTAGGCTATTTAGGACCCTGCTCATCTAATTTCCGCATCTAAGAGCAATGCCAATTTAGCTGGACTCCCATGCATAAGTTTTTGTGCAATGTGTATTTTGTATAATACATTGACTGTTTAAAAAAAGTGGTTGTAGCTACCCTGGCATTGCCAAGTGGTTTGGGGACCAAGGCTTTGAATTTCGCCACCGCCATGTTGTATTTTTTTGGAGCCAGAAATTACAAGATGTTGGGCTACAGGAAATAAGGGGTTATCAAACAACACAATTCATCAGCTTCCGCTAACACTGCCATTCCAAGGTGCATCTTTAATTCATATTACCTGTGATATTTCTAATTTTGGCAAATCTTCTTCCTAAAAAAAACAGAAGCCTCCTTAAGAACATTCATTAATATGTCAAAACTCTGAACAAAGCCTTTTTCAGGTCCCTGTGGTGGCAACTTGGCAATCACAAGGTTACATTGCCCTAAAGCTGACCATGCTTGATATCTATTTCACTTTTAACATCATGCTGAATTTAAAAAGACTTAAAACCAGCAATTGAAACCTTAAAGCTAAATGGCAATTGTCTGTTGAGATAATGTCATAATGAGAAGTAGGGTCATTTTATAAGCAACTTCAATGCAATCAAATTTTATTTTGCAGCATATATTTGCATATATTTGTATTTGTTTATCTATTTTTTTTTCAGTCTATGCTTCAATGCTTTTTGTTGCCAAAACCAAAGACTTGCATTCTTCCAGTCATTAACACCAAATTGAACCAGTCTTAGACATTTTAGAGCTAGTATTAGAAATGTAATTTTGTGCAAATTTTTCATATTAACTTCAATATTGTAGTTTAACGAGCATTACCAGTATTCAAAAGGCCAAACCTGCATGTGTTTCCATTAGACAACATCTGTTCAAGCAGCATACCTCATTTGGTTGTAATTTATCTGTTTGTGCAATAAAAAAAGCCAGAAAAAATATCAGGATGAATTGTATTATTCACAGACACAAATTCAGGGCAAGAACAGGTGGATTTGTATTTTACATCAAGAGAAATGCACATTTTTAAATCCATACCATGTTGAGCAATGAAGGGCAGGTTACTGAAAATAATGAATAATTACAGTTTGCATAAAGTAACTAGTAACTGTAGTCACTGAGTTTATGAATTATAAAAGTAACTTGTTAGCCTTCTTGTGAAATTAACTTTAGCAGGCTTTTATTTTGCTGAAATTAAAGCAAAAGGTGAATGTATACATTCATGGGTATTGCTGTAGCAGTGTTAAGCAAGTTTGTACTTGTGAATTTAACTAATAGGGTTAGAACCTGGCCTAACTGGCAGGTTAAATTGGGGTAAGGAAGTAATTGAGCAGAAAAACTCAAATGAAGCTGCTTGGTCACTGGCAGACAGTACTGGTGACTCTGGGTGGCTTCCAGGTTTGATTTTGTAACTGAGTGAGTGAGTGAGTGTAATGCAGGGTACAACTCAAAGAGGGCATCTGCACTCAATTAACCTCTACAAAATAAATACAGCTAAAACAAAATAACAGTCCACACAGCCAAGCATGTAAAATATATATTTGTCAGTCACCTGTTGCTCTACAGCCTTGCTTGCACTCCTCATTCACAACCAGGAACTGTCAACCAGAAATGAGGCCTGCCTTTGGCTTATATGGAGGTGTGCCAAGTGGAAGGTGCCACGTTTGGTAAAGGTGGAGGGGAGTTTAGGTTGTTGAGATTAAGTATCTTCTTTACATGGCAGTTAAGAATTTACTTAAAATAAATGCATTCTGATATGTTTTTAACCTTATGGAAGATGTTTTGTGTTGTTTGCAGAACAGGTAATACTCTGCTGAGAGTAAATTGATTTCTAACCTCTTTTGGTAGGTGCCAAAACCTATATAATAGGAGGCTTGAGGCCCTTGTAGGTTGTTGGAGGTTGTTGTCACTTTTTGCATTTTTTGTCTTGCAAATATTTTTTCATTTTCACAAGCTAGGCTCCCCTCCTACTTCTGTAGGGAGAAAGTTTTAAAAGTTGGTTACACAATTCCATGTTCTCTGTGTCAGAGACTGGAAAGACTGGGACTCATGGCTGCCATTCATTCTTTTTGTCTACCATGAAGTCCCTCAGGCCTCCACTGGCATTTGAGCTGCTTTATGTCCACCAGTTCAGAGGTTCCTTGGATGTGCTCTAGGAAACCTGGGAGGGGCCTCAACAAAAACAAGAAATTAACATTGTTTCATATGTACTGAAAATGAGGGATCAGCTCATGAAATTCTCAGGGATGGCCAGAGAGAACCTGCTCCAGTCACAGCCAAAGCATCAGAAATGGTAAGACCAATCAGCGAGACAGCGGAGCTTTGCACCTGGTGAGAACAATCTGTTTCTTTTGACTACAAATTGTTGGCAAAGTGGCAGGGCCCATACAAGGTGTAAAACAAGATGGGTCCCGTGACATAACAAATCAACAAGCCTGACCAAAAGCAACCTTTACAGACTTTTAACATCAACATGCTCAAGAAATAGCACCCTCATCCCAGCCCACAACCACCAGCAATCCACGTTTATCAAAGTGGTGAGGGAAGAAGAGGAGCCAGAGGAGCCGTACTTACCTGGATCAGTGGGTGAGCCACATCTGGATCTGAGCCACCTGAAGGAGGAGAAGAGGAAGGAGTTTTTTCAGATCCTGCTCTTTGAGTGTCCAGGAAGCTCCAGGAACGGATGTTCCTGGAGCTTCCTGGACACTCAAAGATAACCCATCACCACATCACCTTGAAGGATACCAAGCCCATTCGTTAGCCTGTCTAGAGGGTCCCTGAACACCTGCTACCTGTATTAAAGGACATAGTTGAAGAGGGAACTGGGAGTTATTGAGCCATCTTCCAGTGAACGGAGAAGCCAGATCATCTTGGATCTCAAGAAAGACAAGGACATCCGGAAGGTGGATGTTGTCAGCAAACTGGACTTCTATCCTATGCCAAGAATTGATGATCTCATGGAGAGGATAGGGGGTTTGAACTACATCAGCACACTCAACCTCTGCAAAGGCAATTGGCAGATGCCCCTCTCCCCAGAGAGTTGAGAGATTCACAGCATTCAGAACACCTTTTGGACATTTACAGTTAACTGGTCTTCCCTTTGGTCTTCATGGTGCCCCTACTATTTTCCAGTGGTCGATGGACAAGGTCCTGGCAGATGCAGAGCCCTGCTGTAGCCTACCTGGACCATAAAGGGCTGCTTGAAGTCAGGACTCTTCAGAATGGGTACTTTGCAAAGGGAGTCATTCAGGCTCTGGAAGGCCTCCTCACATTTGTCTGTACACATAACTTTGTTGGGCTCGTCCTTTCTAGAGAAATTTGTGAAGGGTGCTTACATGGTTGAGAAGCAGGCAATGAAACGACTGTACCAAGACAGGCAGCTAATACCTGAACTTGTTGTGAAGGAGTAACTTAATACAAAGGAGACTTGCTCTATGTTCAAAGAGAACATTGATTATTGGTTTATCTTGTGATTCTGTTATCATATACATATTAAATTGAGAATGTTCTAGCCACTTTCAGGAAAATAATTCCTCAGTAATAGTGAGATAATGATGGAAGGTTATATACAGGGGCAGGGCCTCTAAGGGCTATTTGCAATGTGGATTTATTTTGATGTTGGGTAAAATAAAGATATTTTCTTGATTAACAGAGCAGTTAAGTTGGCATACATGTGTGAAAATAGAGAAAATTATTGTTATAATTTTCAAGTCCAAATATAAAGTTGTATATCTTAGTATGAGCCTCTTATTGTGGATGTATAATCCTACTACAGTGTTAGCTTCATCCTTTAACAAGGAGGGGGAAGTTTTTCTTTCTCTGTTGGTGTTTTCTTTCTTGTATGCTCGAATTTGATATATATAATCCCTGATGAAAATGTCAAGAGATACATCAGGAGAGTTTTGACTATTTAAATAAGTTGTTTTACCCATTAGTTTGACCCTAATGTCTATGGAGATAACACATTTTACACCATAGCTTTAGAAAGAGAAGAAGAAAATGTAAAGATTTCATTTTTTTAAAGAAAACTTTACTCAAACCCACAATACACTGAATTCCAAATTTTCCACAAATTCACCTCATAATGTCTGCATAGTAAGGTGTCACTGCTCTTTACTAACGTCTGTTTTTTAAATCCTTCTTTCTAAATAAACTGAGATAACCCTATAAAGACTAAGTGGTTATATTGACTGACATGTACAGACAGAGCAGACATTATACAGCTCTCCATGAAGCAGATTGTTGACTGTGTTTGTGGAATTTTGCACTGGACCGAGTCTGAACAGACTGTGTTGATTATTGTCTAAATTCAAAAAATGAATTGAGTAACACAGGGTAGAAAAACAGCTGCTCCACAGCTGTATTCTTCAATTTCTCTTCTCTCTGGCCACACCTATTTTGGTGATGTCACAGCAGGATGGTTTGCCAGTAACAGCCGCCAGAAAGGCCTGTCTCCAAGTATCTAGCTGAGAACAGGTTGAAAACATCAATTACTGAATCAAGTTAAAAGTTTCAGGTTATAAGAACAGGATGAACTTTGTGGTTCCCTCCAAATTTCCAGTATTTAAAGCTTGAATTGTACAGAAGAAAACTTTTGACATCTTGATAAAAGTTAATTTATTTAGCTGTTTTTCAGGGAGTGGTGGATCAGAAGTTCAGATTTAAAGGACTGAATTAGAGCTGGAAAGGCCTTAATAGTCAGAAAGGAGGATAATTTAGGTATTTTTAAAGAAAATTGGGCCTAAATTCTTAATGGACTGAAGTGCTACTTGTAATCTTGCTGCTTGCCATCTCCTTCCAAGCAAAGTCTGTCCTTTTAAGATGGATGAAATAAGTCTGATTAAAAGATTGAAAAAAACTTTTAAACCACACCTTTATTAACTCAACCTCGATCACATTTAGTTTAGTTTAGCATTTAGTTCTTGATTCTTTACCATTAATAGAGCCAGACCGTTATTCCCTGTTTGCAGTGTTGACATAAAGCAAAGACTAAAACGCTAAAACTAAAATAAACTAATTAACAGGAGAGTAGTTAAAAAGTCCTCTCAACCAAATCTAGAACAAGTTTTTAAGGAACATATTCTTCTATGTTTTGAGCTTGTCTTTAACCTGATCTTTGTTATTTTGGAAGTGTGAATTTTCTGTTTGAATAAGGGCTGGGTATTTCCCACAATACAATACTTATCCGCTCAGGCTGTGCAACAGAATGTCATTGTATACACCTAATGACAATAAACATTATATTATATAATCTTTGCTTTCAGTTTTGCTGGACGTTGATAGAGTTTCTCATCCCTGCTTGTTCGTTTAGAAATGTAACGTGTTGCATCATGTAAATTGTTTCTACTGCCACCTATTGGCTTTATTGTGAACAACACCAAGGGGATTGTTTCTTTCAAAAATGCTATGACAGCATTTTCGGCCGTATCGATTCTGTAACATCTGCATCGATGCATGTATTTGCAAGGGGTACATGACAATATATTGCCTTGACGATTTTTTAAATTTAAATATTTTTTTTAACACAGCCCTAGTTTGAAGTGACTAGTTTATAGTTTTTAAGTATATACTCTGCTCTGTCAGCCATTGCAAATCACTGTTGTGTTTACATTGACATCATTAGCTTAGAGTCTAAGCTAATGATGATGAGGGTTGAATAAAGAATACTCAGTTACTCAGGTACTAATAGTTTTTTTGCAGTTGCATTTATTTATCTTAGTTACCCTTTATATAACCAGGAAAACATCACTGGTATTAAAAATATCTGAGTGTCCATGGCCAAGACAGGCAGCAGCACAGTTCAAGTTTCTGGAAAACAATAAGCAGCCAAACAAACAAACATAATACCAGATTCATTAATATACATTAAGATGACATGAATTAACAAATCAGACCAGCAAATATTTGTCAAAAATCTTAAATATATCAGGCAGAACATCTACTTCCAGATGTACCTGACTCCAAGACATTTAAGAGTATCCAGTGAGACCAGCTTATTAAGTTCCAGGTCTTTTTATTTTGTTCCAAGTTAAGGGAGCAGCAACCTTTTACACCTTTTTCCCAAATTCAGTTCTGACCTTTGTACAAACATTAAGAAAAGTTCCTGGGACTGAATGCCATTGAATATGTGGCTCGTTCAAAATCCTTGCAGAAATGCTGTATGTTGTTTACCTAAGCTTAACCATAATATCTATGTTCTGTGTATTTTGTAAATTACCACAGGTCTTAGACTGTGTGTCATAGAGATGAGGAACAATCAGCTCTCGTTTTAAATTCTTGTCTGTGGGCTGCAGCTGTTAGATTTTATTGGAGGTTTTTGTCTTCTTTGATTGGACAGCTGTAGAGAAACAGGAGATATGGGGAGAGCAAGTTGTAGATGACGTGCATCAGGATTGAGACTAGAAACCTGCGACGGTTGTGACGAGGGCTGTAGCCCGTGTACATGGGGTGCCTGCTCTACTAACTGGGCTAAACTAGCGCTCTGCAATTGATAAGTTTTAAAAGCTAAACTAAATTTTCTTTTTCTCAACTTTATCTTCACAGCGTGACTATATTACAAACTGATCGAATCTAAGAACGAATCTATTCATTTTGCGAGATTGAAACTATAATAACGATGCCTGATCTCCCAATCTCCTACACTTATTGAAATACCTAAAGACTGTTAAGGCATGATGAACATGAAATCCAATCACCTCTTATAGCATTCAAATATTGATGATATTCTACTGAACTTCAAAGCAAATTATAAAGACAGAAATTCTACTGAAATAGCGTTTTGTGTTTAAACATCTTTCTCTGGATGTCACAGATCACACAGCTGAAATCTGTACAGTTATAAAAGGTAATTCACTGTTCCCATCACCCCATTAATATAGAAAGACCTAACCTCTGACATCCAGCAGGTATTTATTAAAGAATAAATGACAAAGGTGTGCAGCTATTTTTCCTGCCCCTCTCGTAATTTTACTTTCCGTTTCCTCACATTACTTCACAATTTTCATCCTGACCTTTTCTACATCTGCAGACACCGGATGCACATTTCCACCATGTATGAGCACTGCATACGGATGAGACACCTTTCACAGGAGTTCCTGATGCTGCAGATCACGCAGGAGGAGTTTCTCTGCATGAAGGCTTTGCTCCTCTTCAGCATACGTATGTAATCTGTGTGCTCAGCATCGAAACCACTTTTCTTCATCCTAGAAGTGGACATGAACTAATACACAATTAAGACACCTAAGCATACAGTCAACACTGTTTTCTTCTGATTATTTTTTCCAGTTCCAGTTGAAGGTCTGAAGAGTCAGAAATACTTTGATGAACTGCGTCTAACCTATATCAACGAACTCGATCGGCTCATTAATTGCCGTATGAAAACCAATTCTTCTCAAAGGTTCTACCATCTCACCCGACTCCTGGACTCTCTGCAGATGGTGAGACACACAGCTTCCAAATCATGCCTCATGTTTACTCATGTTATCCTTCACATAACAGAGAGAAATCATGGCAGTAGCAGATTTGTTCAAGTTTTTTAAAGGTTTTTAAATCAGTCCATGTGTGTGCCTTTGATTTAAATGGACAAGCAGAGAAAAAAAAGTCAAAGAACAGAGTAGTAGTTGTACTTTACTTGGTTAAAAGATTTCTTGGAAATGCATGCAACGACAGCCCAGGGGAAGGCTGTCTTTTTAAATAGCTCACAGAAAAAAAATGCAGTCAAGCAGAAAGTGATACCTTAAAGTCCAACCATAAAATCTAATAACTGTCAGTGCAAAAAACGATGAGTAGTGCAGTATGATTCAGAGCTCTCAGATTTTTATTTTTTAGGGAAGAGAATAATTATCCTGAGTCATTGTCAAAACACTGCTTGTAGTTTATATTCTTTTAATGTTTTATTTGTGTGTTTCTCTTTTGACTGACTTCTACAGACTGTAAAGAAGCTCCATCAGTTTACATTCGACCTCTTTGTCCAGGCTCAGTCGCTCCCCACAAAGGTCAGCTTTCCAGAGATGATCGGGGAGATAATCTCAGTCCATGTACCAAAGATCCTGGCAGGTTTGGCCAAACCAATATTGTTTCACAAGTAGAAGGATTTTTTTTTTATTTTTATGGAAAAGTGACTCATCTTTGCAGCCTCCATAGACTTTGACGAAGGTTCTGTTTCCCTACATCTTCAGTCTAATGGCTCTTAACCCTGTCCTGCAATCTTTTTTATTTTCCTTTTAGCCATAATTGAGATAGTTTGTTCATAACTGTTAAAGCTTTTATCTGAAGCGGTGCAAGGCATCTGTTGACAGCACTGCTATTTCTGAGTGGAGAGTTTGTGTTTTTAGCTAGAGCAGACATACTACTTTACATAAAGTCTTTAAATCATGGGAACAGTGAGCTAAAAGTGGCAGGGTTAAAACATAAATTTTCCCATGTGACCTTTGGTACTCAAACATTTGGCACTTTCTCATAAAAACTAACAAAGACAGCCTAAAGATAATACTGGATCACAGAAAGAAACAAACACTTGTTATCCATTACCTTAGCAAAAAATAAAAGTTTCAAGTGCTGCATTCAGGTACATCTGACGGGTTCATTTTTGTGAAACTCAACTTGTAGGTTCAGCTTTGAAGGACATTTAAGTGCATCAGTGCCTTAATATCAGGATTATTAATCTAAAGAGTGTTTTAAAATGATTCAGAATTAACATTTAACATAATTCTTATCAAACCAAAATGAAAAATCCTGACCTGACAGTGTGTCTCTATTCTGCATATAATTGCTTTGACAATCAGCATGGATATGGAAGTAAAGTTTTCCATGTACATGTAAGACAGAAACTTGATGTGCTACATTTGTGGTCAGTAAACTTGTAAGATTTGTCTGAGGAAAAATAGATTTTTCTCGCTGTGTGAATGTGAAATTGGACTTATTTTGGTGGTGCCTCACAAAATAAGATTACAATCATAAAGCAAGTTGAGTGCTAATAATTGAAATCAAAATAGAACAATCATGGCCTATGAGAAGTGGAGATAGCCACCCTAAGGGCACCCACCAGTTAATGCCTACTTAGGCCTATTTGACATAAACAAAACATATTCTGTTTGATCTTCTCTTTCATTCCTACTGGGATGATTCAGTGAACATCAAGGTGTAATGGAGAAAACATGAAACTATGGGGACTGATATATAGATTAACATTTAATCATATAAAAAATGTTACTTGGGTAATAAACCAATGAGGGTAATTCCTTCATAGACCAACTCAATCTGACTTCTTTATATAGATAGTTAAAGCCCCCCTTAAAAAGAATGCAGATTCAAGTCACTTCCACATTTGCTTCACTTTTTAGACCTATGCTAGGCTATGTCAACTGCAGCTACAGAGTTTATACTAATTAATTATTACTATTGCTTAGGGTCTTTCATGGCTCTTAACAACTAGTGTCAGAGAAAAATCCTTCCCAGTTGAATTGGATGCTGTTGATTTACAGTATTTTTGCTAACTTATTTACACCCGGACGTCTTGTCAGGCGTTGATATGCAGAGTTAAGAAAAGCAGCTCCATTATTTGCATTCGAAATCAGAGTGGATTTAGAACAAGAAACTTCTGGTTTAAAAGGACGAGAATATGTGACCTTTAAAAGGACTTTGATTTTGAATCGAAGTCCAGAATTTAAACCGTCTTTGGAGCAGGAAACAAAGAATACACGCTCACTTTGGGGTTGTCACAATACCAGACTTTAAAACTTGAATACCATACCAGGAACATTCAAACTATTTTGACACTAAGGTAGCGAAAGTAGAAACCAAGGGCACCTAATTTGGGGTAAATTATTTTTCTTAGTTTCTAAACATTGCAGATAAGAAAAACATCTGACACAATCTGTGAACTTAAAACTACAACAACAAAAAAAATGCACAATTGAAAACAAAAGACTGCATGGGGTTACTGGATTGGGTGGAGGCCCAGTCCAGTTGACTTTTTGTGGACGTGACAGATCGACGTGACAACGCTGTCAAACCTCGGAAGCCTTAAATCGGTCAACTGGTTTGCAGTTCATATTTAAACACTGAAGTGGTGATAGTGACTTCCACATACCGTCAAATGTATCTAATGTGACAGATTAGAAAAGTAACTTTTCTGAATTCAATTATTTAGAACCATGACCATTAAAGATTGCCTTGTCCTCGAGGAGGACTAGATTAAAAGTTGTGTCAGGTCATGATTGAAAGCAAAGTGTTGTGTGTGTAACTGCAACAAAACCAAAACTTCACATTCTGTATTTTAAAAACAAAAAGATATTTAACCTAGTTTGCTCTCATCTACTTCTGTAATCAAATAACTTTCATGATCAAATTTAAATTTCCTATTCAATACAGGACAGTACAGAATCTAAGCGTTTAATAATCATGGAAGAAACTGTGATTTATAAAAACTTTTTTAAGCTTCAATGCTATCCACAGACTTCATATCAGAGCAAAAGTCTTCTTTGAAGTGCTTTAACATTTACCCATGTACAGTGTATACTGCGTTTGTTTGAGCCAATGCAGACTGCTCCAGATCATGCCTGCTTTATTGATGCTCTGCAATTAACACCTCTCCTCATTGCACCAGCAACAAACTTGTTAAGCTGTTGTCTTGATGTTACTAATTTAAAAGCATGAAGTGATGAATATGAAGAGGGTGAACTTGTTATAGCAGGTACGTAGCATGAATGACGTTAGAAAAGATTTGGAATTTTTGGAAACGTTATTTTCTTGACTGCATGGTTTCAAAATTATTAATAATGCCACATAAAGCTGACTAGAAAATTGAACTCAAATGCTACTGCACTTTCCTCTTAAGATATGTACTTACTAAATTTGTCTTGCATTCAATCTTGGTGGATGTTCAGTGATAATTAAAAAATGATGATCCAACTATGAAGAGAGTCACATGAACATGCCTTTTGTTTGGATGCCAACCTTTTTTTCTGGCACTTTTAAACAGAGATCCAGAGATAACTCCTTTATGTCAGCATTCCTTTCATATTGCTCATAATCATTCAGAGGGCAAAAGTGGCATGAAGTGTTTAACCCATCATTAGTACTACACTTGTGCATACACAGCCCTGTCCTGTCCTGGCTTGTCATACCTGTTCCATAAAAATCAACAATGCGTAGCATTCGCCCAGAATATAAAAAAAAAACTCTGGATTTTATCTTCATAAAGTTTCGATTCTGGCTTTACATGATCCTAGCATGTACTATAAACAATCTAACTATGACTTGCAGACTTGCAGCAAAGGATCTCAAGGCATTGATTGGAGTATACAGTGTATTACCACCGCCCTCGCTGTGTAACATGGTGTTGGCAGGGTCAGGCTGTGAGCAGCAGTTACAGCAGCAGGAAAGGATGGCATCAAACTCTGCCAAAGAATAAGAAATAAACCTACAGCCAACTGAAATTTGGGAGGGCTTCACATGTGAAAGTCCTGGGCCCTTTCCGAATAGCCACAGTTAAGTATGCAGTACGTACTATTCAGTATGGAGTTTCAGTATACTGAACTTTCGTGGTCATTCAGTATGCATTTTTTGGGTCCACCTCAGTATACTGAACATTTCAGTATGGATACTAACTTCCTGGTTTTATGCAGTATGGATCGGATGCGTGCTTTCAGGAAATGAATTGTATTTTACCACCCACAATGCTGTGCGAAATTAAATGTAAAACGACACTTCACTTCTCCAAATCAAAACAAACGAGCGTGGATTAATTGAATCAATTTTTAATCTAGAGTTAAAGTCCCGACTGAAATCGCTACTTTTAATTAACAACAGAAAATATAACAAATGTCTGCATTATTATAAAACCTTTCCCCCTCTGTTTAAATAATGATTTCACTATTTAAATGTGTCTTTATTGGTTTATTTTACTTTAAATTCTGTATATTACTGTCTTTCATTTTTCCTTTCCTTTATGTAGCCTACTGTATGTTATTTAGTTATTTAATCTGTCTTTTTCTTGATTTACATTGTGATATTGTTTTTTGTTTACCTGACTGTATAAGCGCATTACTCCTCTTGAATAAAGCTAAACAAACAAAAAAAAAAAAACAGGTGAATGCGGCCAGTTCGGGTAACGTAAATGACGTCACTTCCTTACTGAATGAATCAGACGAAGTAGGGACAAATATCTGCCTACTGTGTGCGCCTACTGAATAGTCGGTACTGAACAGTATGCAGCACGGATAGTAGGTACTGTCTACTGACAGATTGAGTAGGTACTTGGTAATTTGGATACGGCCCTTGACTTGTCCTGCCAGACCTCAGAGTTGAACCCCTCCAAAAAAAAAAAAATGTGGGGAATGCCTTGAAGATAACTGAACACAGACACTGCTGTAAAACAGTAGAAGACTATTGATACAGTGAGTTGTACACAGTTATGAGTTTTTGAAATTTCTTTCCAAAACATAAACTGAGTTGGTGAAACATGAGGCCCTTTGTACACACAGCTTCGTCTACATGAAGACGACTTTAAATAAGACTGACCCAAGAATAAAGACCGATATGACCACAATCCAACACAGACAAAACTTTAATCCAACTTCTGCGATCAGCACTGTAATCATTTTCAACTCTGTTTTCTAACTGTAAATTCTAGACGTTTTAACTTCACATTTCTTTTACAAGCAAGTAGATGCATGCACCATGTGTTTGTATAACTGTGTGTAGTTTGCAACTGTTTGTGAATTCGCTTTACAGAAAGCAATGCATGGACAATCACATGTCTCTCTGAGTGTTTATTATATGTCTGAAGGCATGAAAACGTTTTGTTGGTGGGACAAGCTGACTATGAATGTCATTTTTTGGGGAACTAATTCATTGATTATGTCAGTGAAGCATTTAGAGTAAAACATCATCGGCATAAATTAATGTCTTTGTCTTTTTATACAATATTTGCTGTGTGGGAACAAAATAACAAAATGGGGAGAATAGTATTTATAGAGAGGTACAGGTGCTCTGTTAGACTTGACCCAACTAAAACAGCTGATCACAGCTTTTAAATCAGCGCGTTAATAAACCTTGAAGGCAGACGTTCATTGAAGAGTTTAGACTACACAGCCATCTAAGTATTAGGCCATTTTTGAAGAACCAGAGTTTAAATTTCAACTCCTGAAATAATATTTATCAAGCCCTCTCACATGCACAATTTTGAAACGCTATTGTTAAACATTGTATTACTCCTCATCCTTGAAATGAATACTTGTTCTAAAAAATGTTGTAATGTTTTAATGCTGTTTGGTTTTATTATGTATTACATATGGAGGCATTACCAGTGCCAGCGGATTGCTCACCAAAGTAAGCCACAAAGATGCCCCTGCACATTTTGAATACTGATGTGATTTTCTCACAGCAGGCTATGTTTTTATGTCACTTGACAATAGCTGGTATGTGCCCATTGTGCTGCATATGTAACATTGTCTTACATGCTACTTTAAATGTATATATCGATGGTTTAATGTCTGTTCAGGTGTACAAACACTTGACTTGAAAGTTGTCTCTTGTGTGATTTTTACCTTTTGTGACCTGTGTTTTTCAAAAGGTGTAAAGCTGCAGCATCTTTTAAAACGATTAAAACAATTTGGACTCTGAAAATTAGTTTTTTCATGATTCTATTTTACATAATCTGGATGAAAGCTGGCTGAGGGGAGAAATTGAACAATACTGACAACATGTTAAATGTACACCTTAGTTAGAAGTAGCAATATGTCAAATAAATAAGCAGTAAGCTTGATGCATCTAAAACTAAACTTAACCAAAAAATGACTGACCTTTATAAGTAAGTATCAGCATGTGAATCCAAAGTAGAGCAGACATGGAATAAGTTAGCACTAAACTCGTTTAATTCAGCTTAGACATCCAGTAAACAGAGTGCTTGCTTCAGTGAGAACACACACTCTTTTGTTCTTGTGTGTGACCGCTCTCTGTTTGACGATCTAACTTTTGACCATGAATTAATTTTCTGATGCTCAAGGTCACATGAATTGGCAAGTAAAAGGCAAGGGAATTTCCACTAGCTACTGATGTGCAGCCAACAATCACCAAGTCACCAAGTCCCCTACTGAGACTGGTACAGTAGTTGATAGAAATCTTGGTACTAGTCGGTTGATTTTGAGTGTGGAATAAGAACGCGACTGGCAGTGAAGGCTGGAATGTGATTGGAGGAATGGATGGCAAAATAAATACAATGTCCGAATGCAAATAGGTTTTTTAAAAAGATAAACTTTTGCTGAACTTTACCAAACTAATCAGAGAAATGACTGTGTTTCTTATTAAGTTAAACATCTTTACTGTGTAACGTCACATAAACAATATCTTAATCTAATATTACCTACCTCTAATATAATCGTGTTTAAAAGTGCCAAACCCTGTGGAGACACATGATATACTATGCTCCTCAGCAGCATGGTTCAGTTTTGGAAAAAATCATGGTAATAGTCAGATGGCTTGATGAGGTTTGTTAAAGAATGCAACCCCACAGGGGATGGACTGGAGGGAGCCTGGGCAGGACAAGAAATTTACTACAAGTAAAAAACAAGCGTTTTGTTTGTTAGTGTGGTATTAGCCATGGTTACGGCATGGCCCTGGGGTTGGTTTATCAGTGGGTTCACCAACAACAAACATATCACAAATATCTTCTTTTTATTTGTATTTATATATTTGTTAATTATTTTGCTTCCTTTGAGTAAAGCAGGCTGACTTTGGTGATCCCAACTTATCTTGTGGCACCATTACAATGATATTTGTGGCTTTAACTGCTATTGGATTGGTCCCCACAGAAATTGTAAAACAAATCCATATTTCTCTCAGGGTAACTTTTGGGATTCCCTGACATTATATCTGGTACCTTCATACTTTTAAAAATTCAAAATACATCCAAAAGGCTTACATCTAATCTACTTTAATTGAGTACTGTTACTGCAAAACCCCTTTTATACTCAACCGTAGCTTACAAATCCTCTACAGGAAGCATGTTGGTAACACACCTCAGCCTCACATAACCTCTCAAGTGTTTTGAACTTAATGACAAAAAATAATCAAACTGGGACATATATCAAAATAAAGCTCCTATAAGGACCATTGAGAGCATCCATTTTGTATGACCCCTGTGGACAAAGTATCTCTTCACTGATCTTGTCCAGTACATGCATAAGTAAAGTGTTTTTAACAAGAATAACTCACCCTTGCTTACTTTTAACACTCAGATGTATCACTCACTGTGAATATTTGCTGAATAATTAGTGGAAAATGAAGAAAAAGGCTGCTCTTACACCTACTCTACAGCAACAACTGGATGATTAAAAAAAATATATAAGAAGTTCAAACTTTCAGAGCACAACACATCAATAAACTGAGCTATTTTGAATTGTTTTGATCTTAATGCTATGCGTTAAAATCTTTGAAAAATGGTCAACAATTAAGCCTTTAGTTAAAATAGTAATAGATTCCAAGAGTGAGTTACTTATTGTTATTCCATTGATTTCCATTAATAATAACAAACGTGTTTAGGTAAATGTAAAGCCAGTGGTCTGAAACATCAATGAAACATTGTGGTATCTGGAATAAGGCCAAACAGGTCTTAAAGACCAAAAGTAAGCTTTAATGTAACACTGCCAACTTATGTTCCACTTTCAGTTTCTACAAAATATATAAACTTGAATTCCCACTGAAGAAAGAAATAAGCTACTAAAATTGCAGCAGTGACATCTTTACAAATGTTGTCCTTTATACCGAAAGATGACAATTTACTTTGCAGACTTTTTAACATCACATTTTTTTTACTGCTTTGCAATTATCTCAAAAGCAACACAAAAGAGCATTCATTCAGTGGATACTGTTATGATAATGCGTTAGGAGGATTCACTTCAGTGTCTTTAGCGGTAGGCGTGGTTGGTAGGAGGAGAAGCAGGGTCAGTACTGAAGACACACCTGAGGGGGGTGTGGTGGCTCTATCTCTGTAATCTTCATTAGCAGCAGCTACGGAGGAGCCGGCGGAAATTGGTTTTGAGTCGAAGAGACGCCACGAGGGAGACGCGAGGACGCAAGACACGAGAGATTGAATCTGAAGTAACGTTTGTTTTTGTTTCAACACTTCACGGGTTCTTTTTGCACATGAACTAAACTGATATGACAGAGAGGGCTGGCGGAGGAGATCGTACCCAAGTGGATCGGGCTGTCCGAGTGAGCTGGTCGCGGCACATATGAGGATCTTGGCGGTGAGTCACCTACACGCACCCCTCAAACAGACAGGACAGTTGCACACATATTCAGGTAAGGTAGGATACACCTTCACGTTTACGCAACACGTAAGGAGAGGCATTAAGTTACGGGCTCACTGGCCTTAGCGTCAGGCGCAAGGATAGCATTTAGCGGTGGGTTTGTGTAGCGGCGTAACAATACATAAAAACAAAAGTCTTTTGAATGTTTAAAACAGTCCCTTTAAAAAATAAATACATGATTCAAATGATGAAACCTCAAGGTTTATTTTCTCCTTTCGCAAACAAATCCAAGCATAAAACATCAAGAAAATGGGTTACCAGAAAAATAAAACAAGTGTAACATTTACATAAAGATCAATTAGATTTAAAAACAAAGACATAACAAATCTGGAGTGTTATTTTCAAACATTGTAACAATTACGTTTGCTCTGTAATCCCAGCAATTCATCAATACTTTCAAGACCAACCTGTATGACCCAACCAACCAACCAACAAAAGGTAAAAACGAATTGACCGACAAGGCCGGAAATATGGGAATGTAGTGAATCCCTTTCTCATTAATACAAATGAACTATAAAATTAGCACTGGCATTATTAATATTACTATTAAATTGATTCAAATGCATTGACTGATTGATACTTGGAGGTAAAATACTTTTTTTAGTAATGCCTCTTAAAAAGGGACGGTATGATTGAATCACACTTTAGGTCTCATGTTACATTCATGGTTCAACTCTTTATCGACACATTCTTCATGACAAACAAGATAGTTTCCATGTAACTGTAGTTAGATCCAGTTCGATGGCAGATCATTACTCGGTGCATTTTGATACTTAGTCTAATGTAAAAAAAATTCAGATTTATAATGATCAAATAATAATGATAAAATTAGTGTTGTATGGTAGATCTATTTAATAATGCTAAATAAGAGCATTAGGTGGGCACACAGTAACTAAGATACACTTTTTAACACTGATGATTTAAATAAGCAGGGAAACAGTGCTTTTCTCCAAAAATAAAGTAATTGCTTTGAGACGTCATTCAGAAGTTGATTTGCTGTAGTGCTGACATCGAACAACAGTTTTATAATCTGATGGGACCAAATACATCCATTGACTTCTATGGAGCCTCTCTTCAGTCCATCTGATTTATTTATTCACTGGTTTGCAGTGACTCCCTCTCACTTGACGCACACTCTTGAGTCACTTGTGGCAGATGTAGTCTCCGTAAACTTTAATTCTGAACAAATAAAAACAGAGAACTATTAGAGCACCATAAATTAAAACTTTTTTCAGTCTATTAAACTCATACAACAGATATAATAGCAAGAAGAATTGGACATTATTGCAAAAGAGTAAATACAGTAAATCCCACCTCTTTTCTCACTGTTGATGGCGGCGGAGAGGCTGGTGGACTAAATTTGGAGAGAAAAAACAAATAAATTACATCTATTTGTGGTTTGAAGCTTAAGGCCACCACTGATCTGCCTTAAGTCACCACCACAGTTGTTGTTAAAAGCTGACTGAGTCTTTAAATAATGTTGGTAGTATGCGTTATACACTCATCGGCCACTTTATAAGGTACACATTGCTAGTACCGGGTTGGATCCCATTTTGCCTTCAGAACTGAGTTACTTCTTCTTGGTGCTGGAAACATTTCTTTAGAGATTTTGGTCAATATTGACATAACAGCTTCACACAGTTGCTGCAGATTTGTCAGCTGCACATCCATGATATGAATCTCCCATTCCACCACATCCCAATTTTGGATCTGGTGACTGTGGAGGCCATTTGAGTACAGTGGAAAAAAAGTGTTCAAGAAGTTCAGTTTGAGATGATATGAGCTTTGTGACATGGTGCGTTTCCTGCTGGAAGTAGCCATAAGAAGATGGGTACACTGTGATCATAAAGGGTTGGACATGGTCAGCAACAATGCGCAGGTAGACTGTGGCGTTTAAATGATGCTCAATTAGTACACAGGTACCTCAGTTGTAACCTGTGGTTATTTAAATTACTGCTGCCTTTCTATCAGCTCGAACCAGTCTGGCCATACTCGTCTGACCTCTGGCATCAACAAGGCATTAACGCCCAGAGAACTGCTGCTCACTGGATATTTGCTGTTTTTCGGATCATTATCTGTAAACCCTTCAGCTGGTTGTGCGTGAAATTCCTAGTAGGTTTGCAGTTGTTGAAAAACTCAGACCAGCCCGTCTGGAACCAACAACCATGCCACGTTCAAAGTCACTTAAATCAACTTTTTTTCCCCATTCTGGTGCTCGGTTTGCACTTCATGTCTAAATGCATGAATGCATTGAGTTGCTGCCTAGTGATAGGCTGATTAGTTATTTGCAATAACAAGAAGTTGAACAGATGTACCTATTAAAGTGGCCAGTGAGTATATATGTTAGCAACTCCAACAGCAAAGAGGTCAGCCTTTGCAATGAGCCTGGGCTCATTAGGCAATAAGACATAAAAATGATAATTAATTGTGTGTCACTGCTAACCTGTTATTATCTTTGGGGAGCTTAAAACTAACTATTTGATCCAAATATATTGACCATGTTTTGGATTATATAGTGTTTGGAATAGTCTGCTGAGAAGATTCAAGTTCTTCCAATGTGGGAGAACAACCACTATCTGTTTCCTCTGCCCAAAGGCCAAACAAGAGCTTTGTACGTATACACCTCCCTGTTAGACACATTAATGTGGCCTGTAACAATGACGGAGGACACTACAATAAATAGAGAGATAAACTCTCTTTGATAAAACTAAACTCCCACAAATGCTCCCACTCAGGCATTTTTCATTTACAGCACTCATCAGTGCCTGAGCAGGGGAGGCCTGCAAGGCTTCAACTTGGACTATCAGAGCAAAACATAAAAGAGCAGATGTGTGAGTCCACCTTGACAATTACATCATCAATGGGGGGAGTTGTACAAGAACAACAACCAGAGAGAGCTCATGTGAACTGAAAAAGTAACAGTAACAACAATAACTTAATGACTTAAAAATTAAAATAATGTAATAAATGCAACTCTACCTAATTATTCATTCCCCCTTGTTGTGGTTTTATTTACCTTTACCTACTGTTGAGTGAAAAATGAAACAAAAGGCCTTTACATACCTGCCAACTTGTCTGGAGGCATTCTCAAAAAATTTGGTTTTGGAGGCAACACTGCAGAGAAAAAAGAAAGCAGACTTGTTTGTATTGTAGATTAAATGTATGACTCATCCTCTATTTGAGATTCTTCATTTACTCGTTTTTGACCAGTGAGAACATGTCATTTGGTAGATTGGGCTTTTTCAACCCCCACTCTTTACATATAAAACATTGTACAAAAAATAAAGAAAATTTGTGTTTGGTAGATTATTTCTTTGTTGTAACAATGCTTCTTGGCAATAAATCTTATACCGTTGTCATGCCTGTCTATTTCTCTTTTAAATGGTGGCACATTTGTAAGGAGCATTTATTTGTGGGATAAGCAGCAGAACTGAGCAGTGGGTTGCGCCCATGAAAAACTTGCCAAATCTTCTCTGCTAAAAATATTTCAACAAAAAGCATCATTATCAAACACTGAATGTCTAATTTCAATCAGCTGTCAGGATCTTTTTGTTTGTGAGGATTTTGGCGCCCCCCTGTGGACAAAGTATGTAGTGTGATGTCCCCTTTAAAGTGCTGGTAATCTGGGTTTAATAATCCTTGAAAGTCTGTACCTGGATCAGAGTGATCCTATCCAGTTATTAATTGAACTATTTGGATAGAAGTGAACTGGATTACATGATCTTTAGTGGAAAAAAAGTGGATTACCAAATCTGGATCATTTTTATCAGGATTAAACTGTTTGAACACGGGCCCAGGAAAGACATCAATATTTTAAGCACTAATCCAATTGGCCAATATGCCCCTAATTTGGTTACTACATGAGATTTCTGTTTACAACAGTGACTCATTATCACAACCAGCAGATACATAGTAAATAGTAAGCACTCCCATTTCTGCTCTTTTTTTTTTTTAGACTCCAACACCTCCTGAGGAAAACATCTGGCTTTGTAGTTAGAAACTATGTTCAGCTGCTTTTTGTCAAGTTGACTAACACTGTAAAGTGTTTCTTTATTTTTACATTACAACTACAACTACATTAATAAACTGCCTATTACATCTCTTAAATTATGTTGAGAAGTGGGTGCTTCACCAGTAAAGTTGTGGTTACTAAATACCAAAACAATTAGCAGAAAGATGCTAAAGTGTTCAGAGACTAAAAAGCTGAGACAAACTGCAAGTATAATTCTGTAAGGAATCACAACTACTGTCTACTAGAAGTAGATAATAATTGCTATAGTGATTTGATTTGTCTTGAGATACCATGACCAAAAACATAATCCTTGCACTGTGTGCTTTTGACTTCAGTATTTATCACAGTAATCCCAATGGCAGAGTAGATATAACAGCCTGATAACACTGACACGATAGGGAGCATCTGAGGCTTCACTGCGCTCACATCAAAGTGTGACACTGATGTCATTGTGTTGCAATAGAAGATGTGATTCAGCACACCAGACAACATGTTCATTCTTTGATCATACAGATTTGAGCTCTGATTCCTAAAGCCTTCAGGGTTTTGATGCAGACCATTTCATTTCCACGTCTGGCATGATTTTAGGTTTGCTTCCTTTAAATAGTTTTGGTGGTTTGCTCGTACTAACAAAGCAGAGACAGTTGTTAAATGATTATCGGGTCTACATTTGCAAACTTTATAGAATCCATAAAAATGTCATAGAGCCCTTACTAGGATGTGTTTGTGCCCTCACTGCTGGCTGCACTTGGGGGCTTCTGTGGAGCAGGGTATCGGGAGGGGGGCTCAGGAGGCCTCACTGGGGGTCTACATATTGCATGTTTCTCTGTGGACCTTGTTCTGGTCAAGCCCTCAGAGTCACCTGTAAAACAAAACAATATAAAGCTTCATGTTACATAGAGCATGAGCAATTAAGGACTTGTAAATAACAAAGATAAAGATTAAAGGGCAAACAAATCAATTATAAACCGTTCAAACCAGCAACCGACTTTTTGTTTACAGCAAGAGTGTGTTCTTAATCATTGAGTAGAAATGCTTCAGATGATTTTGCACTGATTTCCAATTTCCTCAAAACACAATTCAGTTCAAATGAACAAGCTAAAACCAGACTTCTAGATTTGAAAAATGGGAAAAACCCAACTGCATATAACCAAAAGCTAACCAATTTCAAAGAAGCAGCAACTGGACATGTGGCAGCCCATTGTGTCAGAACAATGGACACAAGTGACATCTCTAGTCTCTCTTGCTCTAACATCAATGGGAAAAAAACAACAGATGAGTAGAATGAATTGAAGGACTAAATGTCGCTACGGGAATTGATCAAGGGAAAACTAGTGGATGAAATGTTCACAAGCTAGCTTACAATGTTCAATGTTCTTTTTCCAGGGAATTTTTCAAATATTCACAGAATGCAAACAAATGCTTTTTGACATGACACTACAGTCTTCACCCGTATAAGTCCTATACAACCTTAAAGATGTAATTTTTTACCAAGACTACTACTAAGTACATGCGGATAAAAAAAGAGTGGGTCAAACCTTCTCTGTTGGCTGGTGTAGCTTTAGGAGGAGGTTTCCGGCCCTGAAAGGACGGCACTCTGCTGACATAAACTCCAGACTCCCCGTTTGCAGCTGTAGAAGAAGAATCTGGCCTTTGCCTCGCATTGTCTGTCTTGCCAAGGTCGGAGTCTGGTTGTCTGTCCTTACGGCTAGCTGTTCTGGGCAATAACACTTGTCTTGGAGGAGGTTCTCTTGGAACGAGCGGAGCACTGCTTACAGGTTTTGTCCGCTGTAGGGGAACTGGACTTGCTGAGATTTCCCCGTCCAAGACAGGGCTGTTGTTCTGTCCATCTGTTACAAGAAACAACACAATGATTCATGTGGACCCGACTACTTAGAGAGGAATTAGTGTGATGTTAAGTGACCCAGGCCAGGGTCAAAAGTCAATTAAATAAAAAATAAAACACTTTCATAGGAAATAAAACAGGTAAAGGAAAAAAAAACTATTAAAAAACGAACAAAATTTAAGTAAAAGTTATTTAAATGGAAGTTACAGCTACCCACACTGCTCTTTGTTGGTTAAAGTACGCAAACAGGACCTGCTCATACATTCATAGCACGTTACAAAGTTTGCTTGAATCCTACAGAGACATTTATAAAGGTAAACCAAGTATAACATTAAGAATAATTAAACATCACAGAACAAAGGGAGCACAAGCAGCAGGTGCTCCAAAACGTATCTTTCAGTGTGTGACAGGATGAAGACAAACCCACATAATGAAGGGCTTTAGCAGACAAATGAAAGAAAATTATATGATTTAGCTGAGGCGTTGACAAAAAAGACTAATGTGAGATAAAAAATGTAGAGTAGAAAAGTTTATTTGTACTTGAAATATAAAAGCACTAGAAGAATTTCCTTTTAAACAATAATTCAAGACAATGAATAGATTTTGATTTGTTATTCTTTGACAAACAAATGATTTCGAAGAATGATACTCTAGAAAAAGATTTGATTGGCACACACGACAGTAAAACACATTTCTCTGTACTCCAGAAAATGTTAAGAAACGATCCTGCAGGTGTGTTTTGGTACAAATCTCTCCGAAATATAAAAATAAAAAAAAATAAAAAAAGAGACAACTGTTCATTTAGCACAGACAGGATGGGATAATGATGAGGATGATGATGACAGTCGGGCCAAAGGAGGCTAATAATTACTCTCTGTGTGCTGGAGGTGGTGACTAAGCGCTTGATAAACACGAGGTGGCCGCTTGGAGATTGTGATGGGCTGCCGCTTTCTCGGGGTGATCCGCGGGGGGGGGACGGGCGGGGCGGTGCTGTCCTCTGGAACATTACTGAAGATCTGTGATGAAAATAAAAGGTACAGTTACACTGGTTAATTTACTATTTCAGCTATAGACAGGCTGTAACATTACTAAATGAATGAGATGACATAAATTAATATACACGTATCTTTTTACAGAACAATGTTAAAAAACAACAACAGATTTAGTGACTTCATTTCTACAATGGCAAGAAAATGCTGGTGCAGTACAAAATTAAATGAAGAAACATTCAAGTCTAAATGTTAAAGAAATGGAGGTGTGCTTGTATTCTTTGTCTTTCTGAGATAACAATGAGAAGATTGACATCTATCTTATAAAGAATGAAGCAACAGCTAACAGCAGGCTAGCTTAGCACAAAGACTGGAAACAGCTACTCTGGTTAATGCAAAAGGTATTGTTGTCTCGGATGTTTAATGTTGATGTTTAAAAAAACATTGATTCACCATTTTATTGGGGGTGATGTTTTTGAATATTTTTTGATCAGGTCATGAAGAATTCATGGTGCCAGGCAGCTGGCCAGACCCAAATAATACCTTGTTTACAACTCTCTACGGCCATTTTTCTACTTAAAGACGAAACATTTTAATCAATGAGCTTCAGAGATGTTGGAAGGTTAATGCTATAACAGTAGCATTATTTGGACAGACTGTTTTTTACATTACCAGACTTTACTCTAAGTAGCTAACTAACTACGGTAGCACTGGTATTAACTTCATCTCTCTACATGAGTCAGCATAATTTGCCAAAATGTTCCTTTAAGTACAACAAAATGCAATCTTAGGATAGGCTTTTTCATTCTTGCCTGAGTCCAGGCACGGCTATGTTTCATGAAGTAGTACCTTTTTGTAGTCTTCAATCAGGATCTCAACGACAATATTTTGGAACTTGATATCCAACATGGCCGCCACAGTCTCCTCCTTTGCTCTCATTAGTGTGGGTCCAAAGATCACAGCCATGTTTGAAGGAATCATCAGGTTTTCTTCACTGTGACTACACACACTGTCAAAAAAAAAAACATCAGGTTGGGTTAAAAGCAAATGTAATAACACTGTTGGCAGAATAATTGAACTGATGTCAGTGGGAGAGCACACAATCCTGAGTGATCAGTTAAAACTTTCAATCACAAAAAAGCATGCTGCCACTTACTTGACCAAGTGTTTAATGAGCATCTCTAACATCTCCCGATTCTTCTCCGGTAGTTTGTAGGTTAGAATATGAATTTCACTCAGCCGAAAGTCCAGATTGTCCGACTCTGTGACACAGAGACAACACAGGGTCACCTAAAGTCATTATTTTAAAGTAAGGCCCATCTGAATCTGAACCATAAATATATAATATGCCCAAATATCTCTTTCCTTGATTTTGGTTTAGGTTTTAAAAATGCTTAATCTTAATGTAAAGTAGAGTAGGGCACTTGTAAAAAGTTTATGTAAGCCCCCATTCATTTCCTGAAAGACATTTCCAGGAAACTGAAGCCTTCAGATGTCTGAGTAAGACCCTGAAAGAATGAGGCTGCTGATTTTAAAGTCAAGGTCTTCTCTGTTTTACGATCACGTTATGTGACTGACAAAAACAAACAGGAGACTCAGGTTTCTATAAGTGTCTCCCAGATCGACCAAGTGTAGCTTGTAAAACTGCTGACCCTGCAGTCTGCACAGTATTGACGTACAAATGACTGTTTTGTATCCCGCGCCCAGATTACTAGAGCCTTGACTTTGCAAGTTGTACGAGTCCACAGTCAGTTAAGCTCAGAGAAATACATGAATGAAATCTTTCTTTTAAAGCAAGGAAACACTAATGGTATATTAGATGAGCCTTTAAGTGTATATATGTTTTTAAATGTGACAAGAAAGGTTGTTGTTAAATGATACAACATAAATATATATGCTTGGATAATGCCTGAAAACTGGGGGCAGTTTAGACAAAAGAGAAACATAAGACGTCTAAACATTTGTTTAAAGGAAATGTGTCGTGCTTTTAGACTTTGAAGGAACCCCTAATTAACAGACATAGCTTTCCGGTAGGTTAAAATCTGTAAGTAGAGTTTAAAAGGGGGACAAAAGATCATGACAAGACACACAATACTCCCTCGACTGGATAATCTCGACTCACTTGCAGCACACATGAGGTCTCTGTGTAGACCGTAGGTCATCAAAGGTTCGGACAAGCTCCTACAGATAAATACAGACTCTCATAAAAGAGTTCAACAGCAGTTCATCTTAATTCACCACGTCAAACACAGGAAAAAACAAAAAGCAGTCCTCCCTTGTTGTACAGTAACACCTGAAAGCACTCAGAACAAATCCTCCATCAAGGCTGCATTCGTTTTCTGAATAACAACAAATCATTGAAATCTGCAACCATCAACATGTATTTTGGGATGGGGCTTTTACATTAAGAGTTGTGCAAAATATCAAATGACACAGACTGGCAACCATCTGAAATGTTCTCATAAACAGAATATAAACAATAAAATGCATAACTGTAAAAATGTAAAATATTATACTTATTATACCTATTAAACATACTTAGCTCTTAAGTTAGGAACATGCATTTCAATCTGATGTTAGTGATAATGTGTTTATGTTATAGACAAAAAAAAACGTACCTCAGATAAAACTTAAGAGCACTTGTGATGGTTTTAATGTCACAGTCGCTGCTTTGCAGATCCACGTCTCCTGGGTTTGTAGGGTCTAAAAACAGAGATATTCACAACAAACAGGCAGAAATATTTAACGCCATGTTGTCAAATTCCTTGTTAAAAAAATATCCCGGAGTAATCCTACAGCTGTGTCAGTTATACTTAGTTATGAGCAATATAGGGCCTCTCTTTTTTTTATTTTGTTAAAAAAAGGTTTCTAAATGACGACAGACATTTTGACATGTCTGACGTCATGACAGAAAAGCAAAGGTGTAAATAATGAAATAAAAGCCTTTATTCTGTATAGCTAAATCAGTTTCGCGTATTATATTAATAGTTGCTGACTTGTATCTGTCATGGCTTAATTGGATGGTTGAACAATGCAAACGTTTAAAGATCATTTCTCATGTGGGCTGTTTAACCTTTATCAATTAATGGAAGCAGGAGGATGAGATAGAAAAAAAGCGGAGGAGAGAGAAGGGGGATGACAACTAGCAAAGTGGGGGTTATAAGGATTTAGCCTAAAGCTACCAGGGCACCTTGACATTGATAATGTTTGTTGTTACACTTGTGCTTTCTTCTACTGTAACAAGTTGAAACACATGCTGGAAAATGTTGAAATCTGCATGAAAAGTAGCTGTAGCTGTCCATTTAAGGGCAGAAAGAACAAGCTGTAAACGCAGCCATGTTTACTTGCTAAGTCAATATTACAAACAGTAGTCTGTTTCCATTGAGCGCTCTCATTTTCTGAGAGATATTTTGCTCTCTAACCGCTTATTACTCTTCTATGTTCATCGCTGATTTAGCTTGTCAGCTGGTCTGTTTGGCGCAGCGAGTAAACATTGAGTTTTTACAGCTGTTTACTGATAACAGCTCAGCAGCCCAAAAAAAAGCTGCTATGCAAGCGGGGGACCTCAACAATAAAGTTGTGGATAAGAAAATCAAAGCAATAACTGAAGAGCTGAAGGGAACAGTGAAGGGTGTGATAACTCTGAGGGTTTGTCACTACCAGAGATACATTTCACGTCATGTTTATTCATTTTATCTATTGTTTTATAAACAAATAATAATTATTTATTGGGACTAGCCCTGCAGAGCAGGAATGTTGTGAGTAAGCGCCCTGTTTGTATTTCTTGTTATTCACACAAAGAGGCTTGGTGTAAAGTTGCAGAATCTGTTTCGATGTGCGTCAAGGAGGAGACAAAGTCAATGGACAGATGCAGAAGATGTTCACAGGCATATGTGCTTACCAAAGAAAGCGTTTAAAAGCTTCTGCACTTGGATATTGCTGCCAACTGTTCTGTACACTCCTTCTTGATCGACTCCTGGAAAGAGGAGAGGGGGAGGTAAAAAAAGAGGGAGAGGGGGAGTATGATCGAGACAAACACGGGCAGTGGAAATATACCACATGCTCCTCTTCTCAACCTGCATGAGCCGAAATTAGAATACAGATGTTCCTTTCTGATTATGAGCATTTCTTTGAATCGCGTACTGAGCCAACTGTCTGAATCATGAGTCACATGACGTGTTTATGGGCTGAGCACTTCATTCCGTCAAGATTTATCATCCTGCCAGAGAAACTACCTCTCAGCAGGATAATAAGATACAAACACCTTTAAAATATGTTTGAGAAGTTAAAGCAGAGAATCATTGTCAAAAATTATTAGTCCGAAAATATCAGGCAGTGTTTAATATTCAGGGATAAAGATGTGATGATTAAAGTTCTGTACAACCTGAAATAGACTCTTATGATTCCAGACGAGAGCAGCCTGCAGTCATGGAATTTACATGTAACCTTGATTCAATAACTCCCCCCTCAGGGCAACGGACGCAACTAAAAGCAGCCCAAATACACCTGTGACTGGGTCCTTTACCTTTCGTTTCGATGTAGTTGATGCACTTTCGCACAAACTTAAATCCAATTTCGTTCAGTTCCACTGTAGAAGGAAGAAGGAGCAAATTTACCAGACGTCCATCATTTAAAGAGTGAACAAATTAAAAACAGATGCATTCGGTGACATGGGATGGAAAGGGAGAGCGATGACATGCCACATTAAATGAACAATACAACTTGGGTAATGGTGACAGACTTACTTTCCGCTTGCTTGTGGATTGGGGAATGATAGATCTGAAATGAAAAAAAATTGAAAGGAAATTGAAGACTGTGAATATATGAGAAAAATCTGTCTGGGCTTGGACGACTCAGTGATTAATGAACACAATGTGCTTCTTAAAACAGAAAAAGATAAGAAAAGCAGGTGATGATGGCACAAACCTATCTCCATAGAGATCTAGCTTTCCGGAGAGTTCCAGGTCATTGTTAGCAGATACAAGTTCAGTGTGAAATGATTAGAACAGTTACAATGCTGTGGTTTTTTTTCTGTTGACTGGTTGTGTTTGAAGCAGTTTGGATGATCAAAACCAGCACATGAATTTCGTCATAAACATCAGTATCCCCCCCCCCCCATTTCCTGTGTGCTCTGGGAATAAGTTACTCAAAACCGTCTCGATGTTCAGCAAAACAAAAATCACAAGGAGGCTATGCATCCAAATTTACAAATGTAATCTATGTATGCAAATGTGATAAAGCCACAATCAGATCAAGGAAGCACTGACGGTGAAGACTGAACTTTTTCTACCACATTTGAAGGACTCTTTCCATGTTTGTGGATAAAAGAAAACAGACTGAATGTGTTACTACTTAGATAACTTTGGCAACAAAGGGAAACATGTTGGTCGATTTTCCTCCCCTCTAATGACGAATAGGTTCAGCTGAAATCACAGATAACTCGTCTTGTGCAGACTGCTATAAAAGTCATCTCCAAACACTCTCTATGAACAGTCTGTTGTTAGACAGAGGCAGAAAATGGTGTCTCACATTCTTTACTCTGAGTTTCAGCTTTTACCCTCTGGGAGAAGATTCAGGGTCCCTCAGACCACTGAGACCAGACTGAACCGCTACAAACATTCATTCATGCTGATGTCTGTTAATATTCTGGACAACAGGTAATGTAGGATGTTGCCAAGGGGCCGTGCAATATATCCTTTTGAAGGGCAGCCAATTAAGGTGTTTAAAGGGGGCAAAAATAATAGCTAAAAAAAACGCAATTAACCTATAAAGACAATAAAAACAAACCTTTCACAAAAATGCATTTCACAGACACTAAAAACAAAAACCTGCTGCATGTTATTCTCCACTCTCTGTCTCCCAGATATCTGACTCTATCCAATGTTCTATCTTTACATAAATACATAAAAATCCCAAAAGTAAACCTGAAAAAAGAAGATTTTCTAAAAAGCATTCACTGCAGCAGTCTGATGTTTTACTTAGACCTGTCGAGTCAACATTAGAAAAGTTTATCCTGCTTAAAAATACACACTAACAACTTTTACTCTGTTTTGACGGAAGGGTTTACATTCTTGCCATGACTGTGTTTTTAAAGGAGTAAGTTCACGGATTTTAATATAATTACATTTTCATCTGGCAGTAAATTCTTAATGTTGTTATGTCTGAAACAACAGGTATTAGCGTCTTGTACTCAAGGGGGGAAATTACTTTGACTGTTTTGGTTCAAAAAACATGGGGCATCTTATAATATTCTATCATCTGAGCAAAGGGGGGGGGGGTTGTTCAGTTAAAGGGGGTGAGAAAGGACCCTTTAAAGGAACATTAAAACAACTTAGGAGCTTTATATAATTGGAACAAATTTAGCAACCACAGATAGACAGAGCCATTTTTGTAGTCTGACAAATACTATGTTATGTTTAACTGTATCAAATATAGCACCCAGAGTCAGTAGTATCAAAAGTGAAAACCGATGCGTCACTGCTCAGATGAATGGGGTTTCAAACCCTATCAAGTACGGCCTGGTTGCTATGCGGAGAAGGTCAGCCTGGTTTTTGCTCCCAGGGCTCCAGGGAGAGTTTTATCTCTGAGGTCGTGGTTAACCCATGTGAATGAGACCAGAACCGGTGATTATCTGACATTTTTATAGGACAAATAACTTCACAATCAATCCATTATTAAAAACAGTGGTGATTACTTGTCTTTATTGCATGAAACAGCAGAACTTTCCACACAAACAAAGACTCTTTGAAGGCACGAGAGCAGGGTGTTGATCTGGATCAAGGGTTATTATTTAACCACAGAAAAGTCCCTGCTCGGGGAGTGGTACTGTCTGAAAGGACTGGACAGTATTTTTAGTCTTTAAGTTTTACTGTAAAAAACAGGCTTTGAAAATGTACAAGAGTTAGAGATTCTATCTGCTTTTAATTGCTCATCTTGTCCATTGCTGCCTGAAAAACTAATGTGCAAAGCACAATGGAAATCTCTGCCATGCTGAGTGTTTTTGCCTGTCTGTTGGATAATCTAATCATCCTAAATAGCATGTCAAATCAAAGTCAAGTTCTTAACTCATACAGACCGACAGTAAGACAGAGGAGTGGCAGGACGTTTGTAATAAGATGCAGAATACACAGAAGCATCCCCATGTTCAAACAAGTACAGTGTTTCCCCTAGGTTTACAGCTTTGGGGGGGTGGGGGGTGCGGGCAGACGGACCCCAACACAAACACTTGAAGGACTCTTGGTGTTCATGCGTTACTTTTAACGACAGCTGTCCTGTTCTATCGGAAAGGTATCCTTAAATGACTTCTTTCCCTGATTTCCGACTCTATCCACTATCCATATTTCTACAATAAAGGCACAAAAAGCCCCCGAAAAAAATCTTTTTTTTTTTTTATTAACTTGACCTTCAAGGGGGCGGGGGGGGCGGGCCGCCCCCCTAATATAATGGTAGGAGAAACACTGAAGTAACAGCATGCACTGGCATACTGCAGTGTGAGGCCCAAATGAGCTGATTTGAAGTTTCCATCTGACAGAGGGGAGAGAAGCGGTGTTGCACTTTATATTTCAGTGACACAGAAAGCCAAAGGGCATTGAGAGTGTAGCAGAGTGGCAGGAGAGATTATCCTAAAAGACCACAGAGTTTATCCTGGCTGAGGGCTCACAGACATGGTGATTCCATGTGGAAGATCGTAGCTTGAGAGTATTTGGGCGAAGTGGTTGGAAAAAGCTCTTGTGAAACGTTCTCGATGCACAGAAGTCATTAGGGAAGTTGCACAGAAAGAGGGCGAAAAGTGTGCCTTCTGTTATTTTCACATCCTCTGGCAGTGGCTGACATTAGACCATAACTCACACGACATCTGCCGCTAAAGCATGACATGAAAATGCAATCTGACAAGAACTGCAGAGGAATCCAAACTGAAATAAAACTTGTGTTTAGAGCCCTGACCAAAAAGCAGAATTAAGGGTTTGAAATTTTGCTAGCAAAGCAAAATAAACCGTTAAGGCTTGAAAACTTTGACAGACAATTTCCACATGCACATAACTTTCTAAATTCAGACACAAACTTGATTTAATGAGGGGGAAAATAGATAATCTGAAATAATGTAAACTCTGTTGTTGCTTCAAAGGGCTTTTAAGGTTATTCTCATGCCATCACTTAGTCGTACACTGATGGCTTTAATGTGCCTCCCACATATCAGTTTTACAAAAAACCTTGACATCATTTATGTCTGCAGATCTTCACAAATGTTGTTTATGAGTTATTGTGTGTCTTGTGAGTTTTACATTAAAAAATAAGCATGACAGCAACAACATTATTGTTTCCAAATTCTATTTTTCTCAAACAGCAGACCAATAATGTTCTTTATTGTCTCTCGTCTGACCCCATCTTTTTCTCTTACGGTGTTAAGACAGGATGATTTTAATTTAGTGCAATCAAACAAAGAAGCTGCAAACGCTTTCTCAGTGTAGCTTCTTCCTAAAAAAACTAAACTTGTGATTACGAAACTAACTACCTGCCAATAATTAGAGGCAGTATTTCAAGAAGAAGAAAAATAGGCCAGACTTGGAGAAACTCGGCAGATTTGAAGTGGAAACTGGCTCTGGGAGTTTCATGTGTCAACACAGTAGCTGACTCCACATTGCACTGCCGATATTCTGGCAGTGAAGTCGTTCTCACAGACTTTTTATCAAGGAGAAGACAAACCCACAAAAAGATTTGTTTAATGAGAAATTAACTCACAGGCTCTTTTCCATCCATGGCCTCCATCCACAACTTCCTCTCTCCGTCAGAAAGAGCCTGGAATGTGACTGGAGCGTTTCTATGGAAACAGAAACAAATGCCATTAAATAGGCAAAGGTTGCCGGTAAATTATTCCGTCGCAGGATGCGGTGCTATCGCATCCAACCATTGTGTCTAAAACTCGTAGAAATCTCACAAAATGTTTTATGCAAAACAGGTTAGAAAGAAATCTGAAAAACAAGAAAAAAGGATTCTGAGCGTTTCATATTCCTGTGTGTGGAAAGATGGCGGTTTAAATGAAGATGAATAAGACAAGCATGATGAGATGATGAAACTCTATTATTGCTTTCTGTGTTCTGTAGAAGACAACAACATGTGGTGCCAAGTTCTGCAGCGTGTGGGTGACTGAATCAAATGTTAACTAACTGTGTTACAAGTTGAAAGCTACGTCTGCCAACTGCACCAATCCAACTCTTCCAAATGTTAAACTTTTATACATCCACAAAATAATATCTATATCTGAGAAATGTAGGTGACGTGATCGGTAAAGAATATCTTAATGTGTGTCTATGATATAGACTATTTCTGACTTCCTTTTCGTCTGTAAAAGTTATTTCAGAACTCTCAAACACATCTAATATAAAGTCCAGGAGTGGACCGTAACATTAGTCAATGGACACATCACAAGAGCTACAGTATCATATGTAATACCAGGAATGAAGATCCAGAGTTCAAACCTTAAATTCTGTGAGATCACTACAGCAGCTGTAACGCAATATGAAAAGGAGCTGAAAAGTATTTTTGAATGAACAAACAAATAGCTGAATAATGTTGTGTTAAATAGAAACAACCCAGTGTGTTTTATTTATAATTATTTAGAAACAAAGGCCAACAGTCATGTATGTTTTTTGTTGATTACTGGCAGTAATGTCATGTTACTAGTAAAGGTTTTTCTGCTGTAACTCTCTCATTACCTTTGTCGTCTATTTCAGCTACTCTGAAGCTAAATGTTCTCAAAAATCAAACCATTTGACTAAAAGTACTGACGTGATGTACAGAAAACGGTCAAAGTAATTATTCTGTTGTATGCAGACAGAACCTAAACAGAAAAGTAACACATTTTCTGTAATGTAGCTGCACTATGATTGACTACACGTTCCTCTAGGATAAAACATGTTGCGTTTTAAAACATATATATTTGATACTGAGTTGAATGTGCTTTGATTTGAGAATATGTATGTAAAATGTGAGAGTATGTTATTAACAAAATGTGGTCTGAGCAGGAAATTTACAAAAGTGTGTGTACTGTGTTCAATCTCCACAAAAAAGTTGAAAAAAATAAAAATAGGAGTGTAAATGTTTTTTCCAATTATAAAAACAATCTTGTTTTTCCTGATTAATCTTCAGCACTTACACAACTGTATCTGAATGGGTCACCTCAAACAGGCAGTCACACACTAGTGCACACTGTCCCTCTCTATCCTGTGTAGAGCATTCACTTTTTCTGTCTGTCCTTCTGGAGACATCAGAGGTCAGAGGTCAGGGTCTGGTCCTACCATTTGGGGGATTTCAGGGACTATCATACAGGCAGATGGCTCAACTCTAAACAGCTTGATCCGACAGCGTTATCTTCTACACTAGACAGCACTGCCACCTTCAGTTTATCACACAGCCAGCTCTTTATTATGGTGTTATTCAGGTCACACACTAATTGCTCTTCATGCAGAGGCTCTTTCATGCATAATTCAAAAAGTTAAAATATAACCCGCCAGCCTCCTAGTATTGCCAAAGACTTCAAGAAACCCGAATACAACAGAGCTGCTCAAGTGTCTATTCAAATTGATTTGACCTGCTTGTTAAATCATGAGCTTGTTGTTTTCCTTCTTGTGAAATCACTAAATCTGCCATCTGTTTTTCAGCGTGCGCCTGTTGCTCAGGGATTGTTTGGGCTACAGTCCATTTAGCCCTCACACTTTGTCCTTGTGAGCCACCTGTTCAACTCGACGCCTCAACCTGTTTATCCCACAAGGCTCTTTAGTTGCTTCATCTTGCGTTTTCCTCTGATTTGTTTGTGCTAACCTCTCATTTGTTTCCACGTCGAAGCAGAAGCGCTTGTCGATGGACTCGGTTTTCCGGCGGATGCAGGATTTCATCGTTAGCTGCGTGGGGCCCTGGGGAGAAAGAGACAGATTTGGGAAGTGATTGGCCCATGTGACTATGACAAAAAGGGCAAACAGATGTTTGTCTGAGGTTAAAAAAGTTGTTGAATAAGCCTTAATGTCACACAGTTCTCTTCTATTTAAGCACCTGTTTAGCTGTGGGCTTCTGCTCGCAGGGCACCATGAACAGCAGCCTCCCCTCCTTGAGATACTTGCAATAATATTTAACCCATGACACACCCAAAGCCCCTGTAGAGACAAATATAAGAAACAGGACGGGCCTCGTTAGAGAGCGTTCATGCAAGTGGGAAGCTTCTTCATTTACATCTTGTACACTTACACTTCTCCTGACAGTATAGATAACCCTCCATGGGTTGACTGTGCATTTTACAGATCTGGGACGGGTGTTTCATCCTCTTCATCAGCTCCTCCATCTCCTCCCGAGTGCTCTCATAGTTGTTTCTTGTCTGCAGGAAATAAAATAAAAACAGACAGCACTGTAGCTCAAGGAAGTTGGATTAAATTATATTCAATCTGAATGATGGCTTACATTCTGCAAGCTGAGTTGCAGTTCTTGCTTGTAAGGCATAAAGTCCTGAGTCATCTCCACTGTCAGGTTGTTGAGCGTCAAAATGCTGTGAAGGAAAGCCAGCACCTGTCCAACCAAAGCAGGAGTCACATAGTTAAAACAAAGCCAGAGCACAAAGGAACCAATGTAAGAAATTAAGAATAACTAGTGGGATTGTTTTCATCTATCATGTTCTCGCTCTGTGTATTTCCTCATTGTGTTGTTACAGGTTTGTGGTCACACACACAGAGGAAGAGAGGCAGACCTCCGACAGAACTCACCGGCTCCACCACATCAAACTTCTTCCTGTCCTGAACCTGATGGATCTGATACACGTACTCCACCGACGATTCATAGAAGTTCACTCGCTCTCTGTCCAGGAGTTCATCAGCCTGCGGTAGAAATTTAAAAGAAACGTCCAAATTGTGTTTCTCTCTTGAATATCTCACCAACCAATGAGTGCTTGTTGTACTTCACCTCATGCAGTTGACTCTCTTTCTTCTTGCAGGACAGACTCAGGTGTTTGTCCACCTGGGAGTAATACTTTTCACTGTCTTTCTCAAACCTCTTCCTCTTCTCCTGAAGGACAGAATTGCAAAAAAGAATAATTAAACCAGGATCACATTAAGTTTGTTTGGGTTTCCTGTTCCTGTAGATGTCCATTCAAATCACAATCAACTCTTGGAAACCATTGTGTTAAGACTGCAAACATGGGGCGTCTATGGAAGTGGTTAGTTTGGGCGCTCCATGTACAGAGACTGAGGCCCTAGAAGCGGACGGCCCGGGTTCAAATCCCACCTGAGGCCCCCTATCCTGCATGACATTCCCCACTATCTGTTGCCCAAGTTTCTGACTCTATCCACTGTCCTGTCTCTCAATTAAAGGCATAAAAAAGCCCCAGAATACATCCAAATAGTAAATTCTGTAAACAAGTTCAAATCATCACATTTCAAACGTGTAATTTGGGTCATTGAGGGGGGCGCTTGTGAGAAAAGACTGGCAATTGTTCCACTTAATTTGAACACTTTGACTGTTGCTGTTATTACATTTCACTTTTGTAAAGCTGTGTTTTCACTTTTTGTAAAGGACAGGAAGTCCTTCTCTGTCTCATCAAATGTTCTAAGCCAGCATCAATACTTTTTTAAAGTGGGTGAAGAAAAGAGGATATGTTGTAAATATGAACTACTTCCACATGTTATGTAGAGCCTGCACAACGTTGTATATCTAAGGTGTAGTTAAAGATACCCGTGAGGGGGAATGTAAGTAAGTCTTTTCAGTCAGCAGAGCAGAACCAGAGAGAAACACAAATGTCATGTTGAATAATTGAGGAGATATCCTGTTGCTTTACAAGTGAAATTAAGTATTGGTGAATGTGCACTGAAGGGGGGGGTCTCAACTTTTCTTTGGACTACACATTTTAACATGTGAAAGTCTTAGAGAGGTAGTAGAGATCATGATAATTAAAGTTTTTATCTATAATAATCTACAATTATTAATAGATTTTAGGAAGTGAAAGGTCCCGTTTGTTCCCTCTCCATGCTTAAAAAAATCTGAACATGTGCAGGACTCTGCCGGTGTAGTAAACGTCTGGTCTAATGTATAACGTTGTGTTGTTTTGCAGCTTTTGTTTTGACCAGGGGTCTCTTGAGAATGAGACTCTGGACCTCGTTGTTCTGTCTTAATAAAAGTTTAATTAAAAAAAAAAAGAAGAAGGAAAAAAAGAGGAATCAGAACCAGCACTCACTTTTGTGACTCCCAATTGCTCCTTTCTGAACTTTTCCAAGGGCTTGATGAGCAGATCAGAGGCATTCTGAACCTGGACAGACAAACATGAAGCAGTAGTTAATGTGGATGTGGAATGTAAATACACATTAACACACTGGATTGCCATTAAAACGACACGCACAACATTAAAAGGTGAAGTGGATTATCTGTGGGGTGAAGACATGTGTATTTCGGTGTATAAAAGGGGGTTAACTTGTGGAATAGTTATGATCTGGAATTAAGAATGTGGTGCTCACTTTCCAGATTTACATTTTTGTTTGAAAAAATTGTGTTTAACAAGTATAAAAGGCCTGTTTGATTATTTTTTTGTGTGTAGAAATGCCGTTTGATTTTGTTTGCTTCATTTGTTTTGTTTTGATTTGTAAGAAATGTTTGGATCAATTTTTGTTCTGATATGTTTTTTTGTCGTGCCTAGTCTTGCCTAAAATAATAAGATTTGAAATAAGGGTAGGAATAATAAGCTAAAGCTTCAGCCTACACCTTTTCAGTCAAATTTTTCTTCTCATCTTTTCTTGAAAGCACCTGCCTTGTAATTTTTTTTTATTTTTATTCTACTATTTCTACGCATTTCTTAATGGAAAACTGTACATGTTGACCGAAATAAAAAAAATCACTACTACTACATGCTTAAAAACGTGTTGAATTCAATATCTTTCATGTTATGAATACTAATCTCCCACACCATGGCAACAATGTGGCAGATGACCTCCACTTTTAACATAAGCTCACTATCCAGTAAAGCCAGTCTAACAGGTAAAGCTACTTCTAATGACACGACCGGATTGCTGAAGTGTAAGCCGAAGTGACGCCACAAAGAAGATTCGATTGTGTTTTATCTGGCATGGTGAAAGTATAGCGAGTGGGGAAATCTATTAGTTATTGAAAAAAATAAAGATGGTCAAAATAATGAGTAAATAACAAAAGATAGAGAATTAAATTGTACTACATACATATACGATGTAAAAAAGTGTTAAAAACAGAAGACGTGATGAGAACAACCGGAAAATGTATCAACACACAGGATACATAGAACAAGAAACAAAAAGGGAACAAGCAAATCAAAAGGGGAACTGAAAGTATAATAGCTGAATTTCCCTTAACTCACACACACAAGGCACACACACAAGGCACACACACAAACACACACAAACACACACAAAAGGCGCACACACACTTAAACACAGGATGAAGGTGTGTTTGCGAATCTTGGAATTTCAAGAACCAGAGACATTGAATATCTGGTATACACCACAAGGTGTTGATACTTCATAACAAACAGAAAGTCAAACAGAGCGTGCCAAAAGATGCATTCTAAACTGGTGTAATCTTCAGCGCAGGATGTGTTAATTGAGTTTCTATCAGCAGCAGAGGGTCAAATAGGATGCAGAGTCAGCGTGGAGGATGTTGATAACCCACCAGCATCATCCTGTCGTGCTCCGCTTCCTGCAGTAGTCCTGCAAACTCCTGAAACGACTGAGCTGGGAATGAAAACACAAAGATGACAACCAGAATGAACACTTCTCTTAATGGTCTGACGCAGAAAACACAACTGGAACTATTAAAAGAGAAATCCCCCCCCCCCCCCCCCCCCACTTTCATCAGAATACACTTTCTGATGATGATTGAATTCCCAGCTACTTCAAGGACATAAGCTCAAGTGTGTGTTATCCAAAACCCTAACCCTTTTGTTTCCAAACTCCTTACATCTATGATTCAGAGGAATCACAAACTGGCTGTCAACATGTTCTTTCCACTGAGGTCAAATACAGGAAGACTCATCATAACCTAAAGTTTGTTATGAATCTATTTAGTAAATAGTTAACTCAGCGGGAATAAGACATGACATTTCCTGCAGGCCCTTTAGCATTCAGTTCAGCATTAAAAAAAAGAGTGTGTGTGTAGTTTTACCAATGTTGATCTCATCGTCAGTCAGGGAATCACCGATGAATTCAAACTGGAAATCTCCGAGAGTCTGGGAAAACTTCTGCACTGCCAGAGAATAACCTATAAAAAAAGAAAAAAAGAAACAGGAGGCCATTTAATATATTGTTATTGTCAGTGAGGCATTTTGGGCTCAATTTAAGAGTCTACAATAAACAATCATTTACAGGTCTTTAAATTCGACTCAACTCTTACAAATATAAGTCTATATCAGGATTATTTTTTATTTAGATATTATTATTAGTAGGTGGGAAGAAAATAGATCATCTGTTGTGTTCAGTAGCACAACAGCAGGCAGTACACAGTGTGATATAATATTCCTGCTATGACTGAGCTTTACAGTCAAAAACGTCAGTCAGATCAAATCTGACGCGCATTTCGCCTGAAGGACACGGCTGACATCTTTGTTAGCACACTCAAATCCCTGAAGCAGCCCTTTCACATGTTTATTCCTCCTGTACCTGTGCCTTCTTTATAAGGTTTAGTTGTAAACAAAGTGCGGCTCTCACATTATTGCAGCGGGAGATGGATACAAAAGTTGAACAGAACACAAGCAGTGAGTCCTACACACTGGATGGGAGATTAAATTGACTTTCATGAATATGTGTTGGTGCATCTTGCACTCGTGACCTCTGACTATTATCTGAGCTGAATATACAGTGGGACCCTCAGCACTCTGCAGCACCTACAATGACAGGGTCTGTTTCGGAGGTCAAATGCTTGTAATTGCTGATTTGGACAGCAGAATAATTTCTTGTTGACTCAAAACTCAATAACAAACCACAAGTTTGCACCTTGGTACGTTGTGCTGTGACTGGCTGTGGAAACTACAACCAGCAGCAGAGGGATTATAAACAACATCACACAGAGAGGAGAGGATAGATACTGGACACATCCTGCAGGAGGAGGCAGCTGTGTTGCTTTTTGTGAGCTGGTCATACTGCACATCTGCATCAGATATCTGTCCTTTCAAAGCAGTTTGTTTGGTTTTCTCCCTTTTGAGCACTAGCACCTCCCTGATTGTGCTTTCCCAGCCACCCACAATGATCCTATAGGCCATTTGAAAGGCCCACTGATGCTGACCTAGTCTCCAGCCTCATCCCTGCATGCGATTTGGTTTTTTTTTAAAAGCTGTTAGTGACCTAAAAATAAGAGAGATCACATTGAAGCAGGCTTACCATTGATTGCAGTGATCACACTGTTGCCATCTTTTATCAACTCTTTGAGAAATTTGCCGGTCCTCTCCAGTTCCACTTCATAACACTTCAGAGTCTCCCTGAAGTCCGGACTGTCCAGATAGCATTCATTAAACTCCAGAGGAGGATGCCCCATTTTCAAGACGACCGGGTTTTTTTAGACAATAGAGGCACTGAGTTTGTTTTAGTGAGCCACGCAGCCTACGCTCGTCTAATGCCCACTGTTCATACTGCTCTCTCACACTGCTCTCTCATCTGCAACTAGGAGCACAACCCGTGGTGTCCGTGGGAGCCTGCGGCAGCTACTGCTCAGATATAAAGTGAACCAAACAGTGACGAGACGAGAGTTTGGTTCACTTCCTCCTTTACCTCGTTTGACACGCTGTTCAAATAGTAATTTAATTGTATCCTTCGCCTCTTTGACACTTTTTCCTTGTTGCAGCGTCGTGATTAGAACAGCGGCTTGAATCCTTTCGGACGCGTCCCATTTCGAAATATTTCAGACTTTCATGAGACCTAATCCTGACCTTTACGGGAATTTCTGATCCATTTTTTATTAGTCAAGTGATCAGTACACCATAACATCACTAAATTTATGTTTGTAAATATATAAATGTTTTAAATGATATATCATACTTGTTAAAAAAGTCTAAAATGTCTGCGAGGAGGGTACCACAAATATGAACCGGACGAAACCAACTGGCTTTGGGCTCACTAAAAACTCCCTCCTTTCCACACCCAGGAGGTTCTTAAAGGGGCCGCTGCACAGTTTGGAGCGAGTCTGAGTGCCTATAAACGATGGTGCTTTCAGGTACTTTCTGGAAATGGTGCTCAGTCAGGATTCAGCACTGTTTAAAAGTGACAATCTGTTTCGTTTTCTATACTTACCATGTCTGTTTGGATATGTGAACCCAATCGCCAAGTATTTTTGCTTTATACTTTTTTGGTAAATTGTATTTTTGTGCATGTTTACATGATTATTTTGCCCTTTTCCCTTTTTTTATATGTTCAAAATACATTTCAAATCATTCAATTTCAAAATTTAAATTCAATTCAATTTCAATCTTTATTAATGAAGAGATATAAAACCATTACTTTAAATAACAAAAAAATAAATACTATGAAAACAAAAGCCTACTGCATTAATATCAGAGATAAAAGCATCTTTATATATATTGAATAACCAAGATAATTAAGAAAGAAAGAAAATACATTTAAAACAATTGTATTAAAGATTCTCTAAAATTATTCCAACTTAAATTTCATAAATCTTTCCAGAGTTTCTTTTCATCATTGATTTCCTTTTTAGAAATTAACTGAAATATTTCACCCAACAGATTTAGAAAGGAATAAGATCAAACAACAGAGAACATGTTTTTTTGGAACTGTTCAATTAGTTAACATAAGAAATCTCAAACAAGGTGCCTCTAGTTGCAATTGGCAACTCTAAGGCAAATTTGGCAAGGCAAGTTTATTTATATAGCACATTTCAACAACAAGGCAATTCAAAGTGCTTAACCACACTACAATCAATAAGGTGCTCTTGAACAAGGCCCTTTCCTTTTAGTTGCTGCTGTGACTAGTTTACTAATATTGTTTGTTGATCATCTCCCAAACTGACTGAAGCTCTGTATTTTGGAATATTGTATTTTTTATTAAAAGGAGCTCATGATTCAGACTCACGTAAAGACACATCATGCATCGTCGGTGACAACCATGTGATTATTCCTCAGAGAGACAGGTCACACCTGCATGTGACTGGGTGTGTTCCTGCACTGAACATTAAGCTCTATAATCATACCTGGCCTTACCCAGGCAGCCTCACCAGACTTACCTTACACAAGCACTGCAGTGTCTGTCACAGCACACAACTAATGCTGCAACATATTCAGAAAGTATTATCAGAAATATATTATAATGTCACCAAGAAAAAGATATACTTTATTAATCCCATGAAGGGAAATTAATTTCACACTGTTATTGAACATGCTACACACACATAGGCTGAAATACACACACATGCACTAATGGAGAGATGTCAGAGTGAGGAGGCTGCCTACAGTGAGCGTTCCTATATATAAAGATAGACTATAGAGATACTGAAGTACAATCAGGTAATGTAACTCTGTTGTAGCACTTTGGACGAGTGACAGCAATATAAAATATCTGAATAGGCTATAGCTTTTTATCATGTTGATCATTGCCTGATGTCAAATGTGGCAGGACAATAGCTCTGAAATGTTGCAATGACTGTAAATGACCCCCAGGTGTCAACCTTCAGACTTAACTGAGGAGAGAGAGAGAGAAAGAGAGAGAGAGAGAGAGAGAGAGAGATGGTATCACACATGGGACAATGCTTCAATATCCATTCATGTCATGGTCATATGGACCACAACCTGCCTCTAACCAAAACTTTACATTATTGGGTCCACTTTTTGTCCCTGGTGTAACAAATCTGTAAATCAGGTGATAAAGCAGGTGACTAAATAAAACATGAAACCGACAAGATATGACCGGTTCATCATTCTCATCCCCGTGAGCTTCAGGTTGAAATCTTGTATAGTTCCAGGGCATTTCTGATATTTTGTTTCCAGTATATGTTACAATGTTACAATTCACTTAGCAGACGCTTTTATCCAAAGCGACGTACATCAGAGAGTAAGTACAACACTAATCCATTCATACATCACCACCGAAACAGCAGGAGCCATGCAGGGTTAAGTGTCTTGCCCAAGGACACATCGGACATGTTGCTCAGCTGGGGATTGAACCCTTGACCTTCCGGTTGAGAGCAACAACTCTACCAACTGAGCCACAGCCACACATGTATGTGTCAGTCAGAAAATTACAGAAGAAAGTATGACAGCACCTCTGAGACAACAGGAAATACTAAACTTCATTCAGTTTCCACTAGAAAAATCTAAAATATTCACAACTCTCCCCCTCAGTATGCAACCCCTGTATATCTACCTCACTTTACATAAATACAGTTGAAGTCAATTACTTGTTTGTACAAAAGCTGTTTTCATTTTTACTCTAAAAAGTTCAATATCAGGATTGTAAATCCATCCACTCCATGCTGGTGATGCAATCATGTGATCTGACTGCATCACAGGATCATCATTTTAAAGTCTGCATTGAAAACCTCTAGGCCTGTATTATAAATATATTAGTAAATCTAGCCTCCTTATGGACAACATGGGTGAATTAAACAGCTGGTTGATGCTTAGGAATTCCTGCTCTGTTCTGTATTTTTATTGGGAAAAAGACTCAGCAGAGCACTACACTCAGGAATTTGGAAAGACATCAGATTGTCCATAAAAACACATAATGAGCATTGTAGCTTAAAAAATGTGTGAAAACTTTTTTACTTGATATTGTTCCATCGTTAAAATAAAATAAAAAAAATAAAAAACATCTAGTATTTTCACCAATCGTAGAATCCAGTATTCTTCTCTGTGTTGTGAACTTGTCCGGAGATCACTAACTGTAAAGTTATGTGAGAATAGAGAAATTGGTTCATGGCAAACAGTGACGAAATGTCCAAATTATTTTCAACTTTTGAGTAACTCTTCAACTGCTCAGACCTCAGAGCGGTCACAGTGGAGTATTATTTCTTATCTTACTTCCCTTGTAATACGTTTTACATGAAATCTGAGTCACCATTGGGATTAGATGTCTATAGCAGAGGCGGTTAGCAGAGATTGTCAAGCTATCATCCTCCTGAGCTGCTGCTGAGGCTGACAGGCTGTAGGTGTGACTGTAGCCTTTGGATGACAGAGCTTTGTTCAATGCTGTCAAAGTGATTGTTTTTGTAGCTTAGGCTGTGCTATAAGTGTCAGGATGAGCCTTCTATTGATGTAGATGTGTTACTGAAGGTTTTGTGTGTATGGGTAACAAATCTGCAATATCTAGCACGTTTGGATTATATCCTAATAACTATTTCTACATCTTGAACCACCGTTAGTGTTCTTCTAAGCCAGCAGTGATTTGTAATTTGATTGGACAAATATGCAAACTGTCCCCATGGATCAGGGGAAGAATAAAACTTATTGCAGGGGTTATTGCAATTTATTACGTATCACTTCATTTGTGACTTTCTAAAGGCGGAAATTAACTCGATGTCATCTTAGGAAGCGTGTCTGTCTGACGAACAAGAACTTGATCCCACAGAAATACGTCAAACATCGCTTGGCCTAATTATGTTGTCAAATATTAGTCAGGCAGCAACAATGTGGACATAAATGCTGAGGAGGAACACTAGATGTGAGACTGATAATGATGATAATACCCACTTGTCCCTCTTATCTTGAGATTTCATGGGTCACTCTCTGTTTCGTGCCTTTCTGTTTTTACTCCATATTGCGTCAAAAACACCCTCCACTTCCTCTGCAGATCGCAGCACAAAGAGGACAAGAGGACAGACGGTGGTCCCCACACAGATTCCTCAGCCGGGCACAAATTAAAACGTTTGATCTGAACTGAGCTGTTTGTTTGGCCTCTCTAAATGGAGCTATTGTATGCAAATATCGCGCCCAGAAGCATATGACCTCTCTAGTGCAGGGCAGTGGCTAGTGTGAGAGAAATCATTAGCAATGCAAAGTCATGGTGCTCTGATACTCTTGTTCACATTGACGTCCGGATTGAGAAAAAAAATCTGGCAAAGTTAATGTTTCTGGATGTGTTTCATTCCAAACTACAGCTGAAGGTAAGTCTAATTAGAAATGAATGGACCGTTTGTTATTTGTCTTCTTTGATTTGGGGTTTGTTGACGTTGCTGTTGCTGTTGTTTCTCTTAACTTTGCTCTAACGAGTTTCCTAAGCAAAGGATTGGCAGTCAGACAAACTGTGGTATAAGTAAAATGTTTCATCCTAAATATATTGCCTCTTCCAATGGTAATACATTTGAAGTCACTCAGTCGAAAGTGTCTTAAGATATACAGCTGGTCACAATGAAAATGTAAAGTTAATATTCTCTGAGTCATCAGATGTTTCTTTTTAATGCCCATAAGGACAATTTTGGACTTCACATCCTTTTTCCCAGCTCAAACTTAGAGAGTTTAACCCCAGAGTCAACACAGTTAGTTTGGGTGTTTGGTTTAGGTGCCACTCTGAAATCTCCACCATGGCTACTGGTGAAAGCATGTCACATGACACATGGTGCCAGACTTCAGTGTTTCACTCTTAAGAGGCCTGCCAGCTGCAGGGAGGTGGCAGAGAGGCTCTCTTCTTCTCCTGATTCACATCCATGCCAAACAAGCGGGTCAACATTGTCCTCCAAGCTGCCTCCTATGCCTCTTACACCTCCAGCTGAGCCGGGTAACAACTCTGACATTTACACTAGACTGGAAATCCAAACAGGCTGGGGACAGACAAACAATACAAATCATCAGAGCAGAGGAGATGGAACATTAAGGATGACTAATACATTAAATCTGAACTTTACAAAACTATGATCTTTGTGGGAATATGAGAAAGTATAAAAGCCTGAAATGGAGATTAATCTTTACTCAAGTATCCAAAGCGCTCTAACATGACCTCACTATGCTTTTAAAAAATTGTATTGCACATGATACTTGAGGAAATTGACTTGATCTTTTATCTTTCATACTTTCATAGAAGAAGGTGAGTATATTTCTGTTGTCAATGTATTTATTAAGCATCTAATTAAAGTAAGAATACAATTAAAGAATAAAGAAATGTGTATGATCAATGATCTTTCATCTTTATTTTTCATTTATTTAAAAGTTGTTTCAGGAGTTCCCTCTGCACAGAATTTACAAGAATATAAAACATGCTTCTGATTTGTAATTTTTCCGTGAGAAGTTTCGATGGTAGTTATTAGTGCAGAGCTGCACATGTAGTTTGGCGGTTATCTGGACCTTGGACCTAATCTTGATAATCTTTTATCAGAGTGCACTATCAGCTGCAACCTGTTTATTTATTTATTTATTTAAATGGTGCGTCATGGATTTTTCTGCTGTGGAAGAAAAAGAAAGAGCTGGATTTTGCTGAAGTTTTAAATGAATGGTAGATCGTGCCTCTTTGATATTTTTCATCATGAGGACAATTTAATTTCACAAATGTTTAAAGAAAGACATAAAGTAACGACACAAGAAAATAAAAAACATGCAGTTACAATTCAATTAGAGAAAATCAGAATAAAAGCAGGTCAACACAGAAATAAATGGCAATTAAAATTAAAATGTTTTATGAAGAGATGTAAAAGCAGAGCGAGATTAACCCAAAAAGGATTTCATCAGCTAGGTCGTTCTGGAGTTTGAAAGCTGGGATTGCAAAAGCCTGATAGCCCAAAGTCTTCTAACAGGCTCTGGGTGCCAGTACACCCTGATCGGTTCATCTGAGGGTGCGCTGCGGCTCATAGGAGTTAAAATGTCATATGTATTAATACCATTTTAAAATCAATAGATTTGAAAAACTGTATAATCTGTTACCCTTCCTCACTATAGTCTGTGTTGCATTACGTTTTTTAAGGTACTTAAAAATGTTCTCTCTGATGTGCTTTTTGCATCTTCTCCATCAGACCCGGAACCAAAGATGAACTGGGCATCATTTTATGCTGTCATCAGCGGTGTGAACAGACACTCCACAGGAATCGGTCGCATCTGGCTCTCCGTCCTCTTCATTTTCAGAATACTGGTGCTGGTGGTGGCAGCAGAGAGTGTGTGGGGTGACGAGAAGTCCGGCTTCACCTGCAACACCCAGCAGCCAGGATGCAACAGTGTCTGCTATGACCACTTCTTCCCCATCTCCCACATCCGCCTGTGGGCCCTCCAGCTCATTCTGGTCTCCACTCCGGCCCTGCTGGTTGCCATGCATGTGGCCCACCGGCGCCATGTCGACAAAAGGCTCTACAAACTGTCAGGCCGGACCAACCCCAAAGACCTGGAACAGATAAAGACCCAGAAGATGAAAATCACAGGAGCTTTGTGGTGGACATACGTCATCAGTCTGGTGTTCCGCTTGGTCTTTGAAGTCACCTTTATGTATTTGTTTTATATGATCTACCCCGGGTACAAGATGATCCGGCTGGTGAAGTGTGACTCGTACCCCTGTCCAAACACAGTGGACTGCTTCGTGTCAAGGCCCACAGAGAAGACGGTCTTCACCGTGTTCATGCTGGCCGTCTCAGGGGTCTGTATTCTGCTCAACATTGCAGAGGTGGTCTTCTTGGTGGGGAAGGCCTGCAGTAAGCATCTGAACAATGCAGGTGACTCGACTATAGGGGCTTGGATCCAACAAAAACTCTGCTTGTATTAACAAAAAGCCCAGATTGAATACCTGCAAGAAGGAACATAAAAGTGACCTTAAGTCCTGGCTAACAGCCATTAATGTTACCATGATGTAAGGTGCAAATATAAAAGTGTACAGCATTATTGGTTTATGATCCCATTTATTTTTGGTTGATGATCACCTTGGCTGGGGGAAGTAGTCAGACAACAAGTTTCAGACACTCTTGCAATACATAAAGGGTTCTATCAGACTAGACATAATGCTTCAGTGATTTTCTACAGAAATAGCAAAAAACTACAACTGAACAAAAAACTACAGCAGCGCTTTCTACTGACATGATGCAATAGATGGATTTTAGAAAACAAGAACACATTTAGTGAAACAGTATTTCAACTGAGAACATAGTTCGTAAGACAATATGGTGACACTTTTTAATTTATAATTTTTTTTTATATAATTGAGTTAGTTATTATAGGATCTTGAGAAAACTTGATAATCATAGAAAACATCTTGAGTAGACATCAGGTGTGACATGAACATGTATGTATAGATGGAGTCTTTGAGTGACTACAGTTGTGACTGATATAAGCTGAAAATATCAAACAATGATAACATTACAAGTCTTTACTTCTAACATTTAAATGGGCACCTTATGAGTATAGCAGAAGGGCTGAAACAGAAACATTTCAGTCAAGCTTTCTCTCTTTCTCTAACTTTTTACAAAAGTATTAATTGCATTAATGGCTTTTTATGACACCTGTATTTTAGGCTTCAATGTTATGGACTCATTTTTACTTTTGGTCTTATATTATTCACATCAAACTTGAAAATCAGCCTGAACTGAACTTAAAAGACTGTGGTTTTCCGTATTTTCTTCAGCTTATTATTCAATTTTAAACTGAGATGTTACATTTGATGAATGTCAGATCACAAAATGTTTGTTTAATAGTCTTTATTTATTTTGATCTACAAGAGAACTTGAATTGCAAACTTGTTTCCCCTCAATTGTTACTGGGGCTTAACATGTTATTTAAATTATTTTGATTTTGCTGGATATATTGTACACAGCAGAATAAAATCTCCAGAGTCTGTGCTTTTGTGAAATCTTTACTAGAATTTATCCACTTTACAAAAACAAAAGGTTTACACTACTAGTTGAAACGTGTGACATATCTGTGACTTTTTAAACATGTATTGAGTGTAATACCTTAAATCACCAGAGTGAGAAATGAAGCTGTGCCACTGTGTGTGATTCTTCTCAGCTGTCAGCAGTGGGATTGGGAGAAAAACAAAATAACGTGAATGAAGTTTACACTTTTAGTGTTACCATGTTTAGCAGACAGCATCTCGGAGCCTTGATGCCATCTGTGAGGAAATGTCTCAACATGATTAAGTTCTCCTTCTGAAGGCCAGAGAACAGAGTTTTGGGTTATCAATAGCCTCCCCACCTAAAGGGTCAGTGTGTGGGTGACAATGGTTGACCCTACAGACAGCTGAACCTGTGACCGAGCATAAGGGTATTTATCTTTTTTATGGAAGGCGTCAACAAACACCATCTATAGAGCTCAGATTGACAGGAAGGTTATTGACAGCACTGGACCAACACAAATATATCCACTCTGTTATTCCTGTCTGTGATCAGTATTGGTGAGGTCATTAGTAAGTATGACAACCAGTATTAAACAGAGGACAGAGAAACAACATACAAAAGAAGGACAAGTGGACATGAAGGGACAAGAGAGATCAGTGCATGGTGCCTCATTCAAGTGAGTTATTGCACATGATGCATATATTAATCATGAAAGATCTGTTTTACTGGCTTAATAAATGCACCAATGTCCCCTACCCGCCCGCAGTTGTTTTTGGAGCCGATATGTTCTAAAAGATGCTTTTTGTTTAACACACACATGGTTTGTTGTAAGGGTCAAAATAATCCTCTTGTAGTCGAAAAAGGCTGTAAGAGGATTATCTCATCTTATCTGATGATATGCAAGGCGAGAAAAAACTGAGGTATTAGAAGCAAAGAGTGCTGAAATATAAAAAGTAAAATCCATATTGTATACTGTACAATGGTATGTGCCATTATTTAAGTATAGCACTATGAAGAAGTGTAAGCAACTGGAAAATGTTGATGTATTACTCCTTTTTCTATACGTGGACATTTTGTCAGAAAATACCAGTTCACATGGAGACCAACGCTATAAAGCCTTAAGTTGTGCATTTTGCCATCTTTTTCTTTAGGTGCATTTTTTGGACCACAGGCTGGATACACATTGCTAAACCCCTTTCTGTTTGACTGGTGTCAATGTTAAGAGACTTTTCAATCGTTAGGCAGCCACGCCCTTTTGTCAGTTATATCGGGGCTGTAAGGCTCAACAAGACGATTGTACTTAATATAAGGTGACATAAGACAAGTGATTGAAAAGATGAATTCCTGATCAAAAATATTATTAATATATTAAATCAGCAGGACTGTTTTTGCAATAATGACATTCAATCATTTTGCAGATTACCTAACTCTTCCCTTAAAGCTCCTGTGAGGAGTTTTTAATTGGCTATGAAGCAGACTGAAAATAATGGTGAAGTTTTTTTATGACCTAAAAAGGCAAACAGGACTATCAACTATAAAACTATCTATCTGTATAGTTGTTTTAATTGCCTCTTACCACAGCTAGGGGGTAGGTGTCAGACAGGAGGATTTACAGTTCACTGGAGAATATGTTTGACACTACTAACACATCTACAGAACGAGATCAGCAAATTGATAGGACAAATGACTTTGAAGGGGCGCCAAAATCATCAGACCCAAAGTTCCTCAAAGGGGCTTTAAGACACACTTGGAGTCTACGTCGCTTCTTATATATGGTCAATGAAAGTGTAACACAACAAAATGTCTATGCTTGTATATTTTGGATGGAATATTACAAGTTAATTGTAACAACAATAATTTAGACGATAATAAAACAATAAATGTTTTATTATCATCAAAAAAAATGCTCAAATTAAGGAATAAAGTAGCAGAAATTAAAAACAATCAAGCAAAGTAGAAGATTAGAAAAATAAGACTATATAAAGTAGAGAAATATGCTTCAGTAGACACACACAAAGAATAAAGACCTTCATACAACACAGTGTGAAGAACAGCATCAAGTTTATAGATTTCTCTCTGTATGTAGTCCCACCACAAATCGATGGTCGTCGAACATACTTACTAAGACTCTCCGGAGTCTGACGTTTCTACACACACACCCAAGGGTCAGATCGCCCCTTAGAGTGACAACAAGGCCACTCCCTTCACTGTGATTTATATTTAGAGCACACTGACATGTAAGACTAACCTGCATCCTCACTGGACTCTTTAGCTGCCACTCACGTTGAACAGAAACACCTCTTTAGCGAGCAGCTTCATACTTCTCCTCATGTGGGAATGTGTTAAGAACAGATAGAAGTTAAGCTTCAGTTGGGTTGTTGAACACTGGGCATTGATCAGGTCAGAGTGGGAGGGCAGCAGGCGGGATCACAGAGTGAAAAAGTTTTCTCTTGGCTCCGCAGTTCCCTCAGTGTTTGAGGAGAACATGGCCCCTGAACTGAAGAGGCGCAAACGTCAATGACTCTGGAGCTGCACTGCTGAAGGAGATGAACATTATCAGGTAGGTCTCTCTTAATGTAATATACTGGCTTATGATGAAAAGACCTAGTGCAGATTTCAAGTTAGTTTGGCATACAGTATCTTTTTTGAATGCGTAATATAAGAATAAATAAGGGCGTGTTCTGTGTATTCATACTAAAGCTACTACTGTGCAAACAGTGTTTTCCTATCTTTAAAAGCATTTCTTAAGTATTCCCAACAGGTGCTCAGATCCACAGTCTGTACTCCCTGAGCCATCATTTCTAAAGGACAAGTTCAACTATTTTTAAAGAACATTTTTGCTATGTTGTAAGCAGTAGGCCCTGAAAGTTAAACTAGACACCTAATTCTGGACCCCGGCAGCCCTGGTGGGTACTGTGTCACAAGATCTATGCCGGCTCTGAAAATCTCCCCAGCCTGCTCCGGGGCTTTCTTTCACACACAGTCAGCAGTGTCCTGGCCCGTTTTTCCAGCAGACACTGAGTAGGACACAACCTTCTGATAACAAACAGTGAATTCATGATCAATCAGAGACTCTTTGGCTGATTCTACATTGGGGTTTTTTTGGTGTACAGTAGTCTTTGGTATGTATGTCTCTGGAAACTGTGTCAAAAGAAAAATCATACTTAAAAGGTTATACATACAAGGAATGTCATGCAGACTGAAGCCAACATTCATTAGAAATGATGCAATAAAAGTACATGTACAGGGGCGCTGGTGGCACAGTGGTTTGTGCACGCGCCCCATGTGGGGAGGCAGTGGTCCTCCGAGCGGGCGGCCCGGGTTCGAGCCCCGTCTGTGACTCCTTTGCTGCATGTCATTCCCTACTCTCTCTACCTGATTTCTGACTCTATCCACTGTCCTATTTCTCCATTAAAGGCACAAAAAACCCAAAAATAAATCTTTAAAAAAAAAAGTACATGTACAGATTTAAAACCAAATGCCGTCCAAATGAAGGCCTGGTGAAGCTTCTGGAGATCCTATACCAAATTTGTTTTATAACTACATTCTGTCATGCAATGTTATGTAACTTGTGAACATATAATTGTCTCTTATGAAGCTACATTACATTAACACTTCACTTTTCCTTCTTCTTGCAGCCATCTGTCCTGGTTTTTTCGATAAAAAAAAAAGAGGGTACATTCGTGTGAGCCAGTATGGGGGACTGGAACTTGTTGGGGAAGCTGCTGGAAAGCGCCCAGGAACACTCTACTGTTGTGGGCAAAGTCTGGCTCACGGTGCTGTTTATCTTCCGCATCCTGGTGCTGGGAACGGCCGCTGAGAAGGTTTGGGGCGACGAGTTGTCGGGTTTCACTTGTGACACCAAGCAGCCCGGTTGTCAGAACGTCTGCTACGACAAGACCTTTCCCATTTCTCACATCCGCTTCTGGGTGATGCAGATCATCTTTGTCTCCACACCAACCCTCATTTATTTGGGCCACATCCTTCATCTGGTCCGCATGGAGGAGAAGCAGGGTCAGAAAGAGAAGGATCTGGCCATGCAGAGTGAAAAGCATCAGCAGTTACTTGGACCCAAGGCCAAGAAAGCGCCAATCAAAGACAACCAGGGCCATGTGCGTTTGAAAGGCGCACTCCTGCGAACCTACGTCTTTAACATTGTTTTCAAGACCCTGTTTGAAGTGGCATTTATCGTAGCTCAGTACTTCCTGTACGGTTTTGAGCTCAAGCCTATGTACACCTGTGATCGCTGGCCTTGTCCTAATGTGGTGAACTGCTACATCTCCAGACCTACAGAGAAGACGGTCTTCATCCTCTTCATGCTTGCTGTGGCCTGCATCTCCCTGCTGCTCAACCTTGTCGAAATGTACCATTTGGGTTTCACAAAGTGCCATCAAGGCCTCCGTTACCGACGGTCCCAGGCCGCTCTTGAATCTCCAAAGGCCCTCACTGAGACAGTCATGCCCTTCGTTCCAAGCTATAACTACTTTGCTGGACATCCTGCAGTGCCTGAACCTTTCCCTACAGACCCAAAGTACAGCATGGCCGAGCCGAACTCTGCTTACAGCCCCTACAATAGCAAAGTGGTTTACAAGCAGAACAGAGACAACATGGCTGTGGAGAGGAAAGGTAAAGCAGAGGGAGATGATGTGAGGAAAACTCCCCTGGTCTTTGAGATGCCTGTTGAAAATCAGCGCCGAAACAGTCAGTCAAGCAAGCACAGCAATAACAAGAGCAGGCTGGATGACCTGAAGATCTAAGGACCTTATCAAGGAAGGAAGGAACAACAAGAGTATCTGTTAAGAAATTTGCCGGCAGTTATGAAAGAAAAATAAAAAAAATTTGAATAGATCCAAAACAGATTGCATTTGATATTAATTTAGGTGATATTTTGCAATGAACATGGACAGATTTGTAAACAAAGAATGACTTCAAATGAAGAACAATTTGTCAAACTGTTCAACGAACGTTTAGCTAACGGGACTTTTTTTTACGAGAGGTCGTTAAAAATAAGCTTTTACAGAACAGCTTGGACATTGTTATTTTCTCATGAGCAAAACTGAGAGAACCAGTAGCACACCACAACTTTAGACGGCATGTTTAAATATGGTGATTTACACCTGTCAAAAGTGCTGATATAAATGAACTTTTATATTTGTAACTGGAAAGAAAGCGGAAAACTTGAGAATTGTTTTGTTTACAAGCAATTTACTTAAACTTGAACTGTGAGATGTACGCCAGGATGTCAAATTCAAAGCGAGAAACCTTTTGTTGGATATATTTTCTGTGGTCCACTTTTCTTTCTTTTTTTGCCATGTTGTTGTTTGTTGAAAATGTGAAGCATGTAGAAAAAAATGACTTATATATTTCCCAGATACGGGTGAGTTTTTCAATAAAGAATTGCTTTAATCAGTTACCAAAATAAATAAATATCTGATTATGTTCTACAAAGAGTGGACACCCCGACATACACAAGACTCAAATTACAATACTTTCAAATGTGCGATTTGATGAACCAGATAGGTTAGGTGTGTTCTGTTGATGACTTTGAAATCAATAGGTGTTTTATAGCTATTACAGAGATGTGAGTTATTCACTTGGCTCATTCATGCGTTTGACTCTTCTCAGAAGGTATTCTTTTTTGAGTTCATTTGTGTTTAGTTCATTCTAAAGATCGAAATAATCTCACCTTCAATGACAAAAAAAATATTTTTCAACTGAACAAGACAGAACAAATATCTGTTCACTTTATGTCCATTTTCTACAATTCTACAATTCACTTAGCAGACGCTTTTATCCATTTTTTTTCCGAAAAGAAATATAAGAGTAATAGAGAGCTGAACTGATATGATCCTGGATCCGTGTTTATGGATCGGCATGATTGGATCGGTGTTTCTGTGTGTTTTCCGGAATGTTATTGTGTTTTGAGAAATTCTGCGTTTTTGACCCTCAGGGCCGTGGCATGAAAGGGTGCAAAACATCAGCACACTGTGTGTTGAAAGGATCCCTTTGTTTTCTTCTATACCTGTGAAAAAGATGAACTTCTGATTATTGATATGAAATAAAGCTGCTCAAACAACATCTGAACTTAATGACGTTATATTGTCATGAATAGAGTTCTTTGTGTCTGCAGCTTACATCAGCACAGTGTGAAGTGTATTAATGCGGCCATGGTACTTTTTTTCAGAAGCTAAAGTTGAAGTATAGATGGACCCATTTCCAAAACACATACCATCACATACTGGTGAGAGCTATGCTTCAAAGACTTCCTCACTGCTGCTAAAAATAGCCATTGTGCACACTTGGAGAGGCATTGTGGGTGAAAAGGGGGGTTGGGGGGACAACAAGTTTCTTCCTTGCAACAAAACCTTTTGACTGACAATGTATCCCTAATAAAGACTAAGGGGGAAACTGTGCGTCAAATAATGAAGCAGCACTAATATTTGGGAGGATGACCTCTTAAAATAGCTTTTAGAGGGTTCTGACAAATTAAAGAGAGAGAACATGAGAACATGACAACAAAAGCATAGTGTCTTCTGTCCTATCAGTACTAACAACTGCAATTGTTCATTCATTCTTACTTCTTTGCTGTGAATGATGAAGCTTTGTCTAGCTGAGGCATTTTAAATTTCAAAGTGCCCTCGGCATTTTATTTTGCAGTTTATTCATTTTTTTCTATCCCCATGTTGGGTTAACCAAGGCCAGAGCCATGTAGAATAAAGATCAACGCGATGAATGGTAGCAGACAGCTAGTACATTTTGTGACAAACTGAGTCCATTGGCATCCAATAATGTGGATCTTGAAAAGAGCTTTCAAACTTCTGGAGCAGGCTGATCTTGCCTGACAGGACAAGGCGAAAACATGAACAGGTGAAAGGGGTTAAGGTTATGAACTCTGGGTTACAACCATATGCAACCAAATCTCCGCACCAGAATAGTATGAGTGATACGCATGAGACCGACAGACAGAGTGCACACTTTAGGACGAGTCAACGAGGAGATACTGAACTGTTAATGATGATTTACTGTGGGCCTACACCAAGGTCTATATGGTCCCTGTCTGTTACTATTTTTGGTTGGTGCTGTGTCGCCAGTGAGTGGTAGGACTGTAACTGTCAATCATACAGCCTGCTTTCAGGCCAAAATATGACCCACATAATGGTGAGCGGTGAGCTATAGAATAATAAATTTGTAGTTCTCTTTCGCTAAGACATTCAAACTTAAAGGTAGCACCAATACTGCAGATGTTCTGATTACAGGCTGCACAAATTAATTACAAGAACATTTCTACTTCTAGTCATCAAAAAAAAAAAAATCCAATGGATGTATATCCTTCTACGATACAATTAATGTATTATATCTATGGGACGATTCACAGTTTTTGTTGACAACGTGGAACATCCCAGTGAGTGTAGATATTTATTGTTTGTGGTTGGAGGGGATGTCAGCTGTTGTGAGGCGCAAAAAATATACAGACCTGTGGGTAAAGTCTGCAGCCATTTTCACAACAATCAACACTCTCAAGTGTCCAGAGCTGAGCTAGAGATGACTGTACATGCTTTTGTTTGATCAAGGCTTGATTATTGTAATTCTCTGTTTGCATGTCAGTGTCACATCCGTGAGCTGCTTACAAGTGGACCAAAATGCTGCTGTTGACAAAATCATCTAGACGGTCTCATGTCACACCTGTCCTTATGTCTTAAAACTGGCTCCCCATCAGTTTCAGAACTCAGTTTAAAGCTCTTGTTATTGTGTTTAGAGCCTTGTATGGTCAAGCCCCCGCTTAAATCACTGAGCAGCTGGGGTCACATAACACCAGCGAGTCCCTGAGGTCCTTTGACCGAGACTTTGCATTTGATGTTGTGGCACTGCTACCAGCAGGGTAAGCTGCTACCCCACCCAGGTAAGACTGTCAACTGATTTGGCCGAGGCCCTGAAAGACGGGGTATTACATTGCAAGACCTGATGCCATACAGTGCCATGCTGGAGCTGGTAAACCTGAGTAGATTGCAGGCATGATCACAGGATTCACAGCTGCCAAAATTACCGTAGCCTATGCAGCAGATGTGCACTTCTATACACAACGTGGGTAACCAAGCGCCAATTCATCACAAGTGTTATCTCGAGACACTTTACAAAAAGCAGGTAAAAGACCATTCTCATTGCTATATTACAAAGACCCAAAGTTAATCCACTGCAAAAGATGTGGTATAGTAACTGAGATTTACATTGGTCTCGCAGCAGAATGACCAAAGGAGCATCTTTATATCATAGCGCCAAACAACCTTCACCTGGGGCCCTGAAGGAGGCAGAGACTGTAGGCGATGCTGATGCCAGAACCAGCAATCTTAAATCACTGTGACAAAGTGATCACCACATAGACCCCGGCTACAGATAGCTAGAGATGGCCCTGCAATTACACACAACACAGCAAAAAAACAGGGTGGTATCTCAGTGGGTTACAATAACACAGGTACAACTTCACATTCTATGAGTCCCATTTTAATTTATGTTCGTGTTTAAAATCAGTGCTTTAAAATGAGCCAAAACTTCTTACTGATGGAATCATTTCTCTTTATTTGGGTATCTTAGCCAGGGGGAAAAAAATCATAATCCAGCAGTTCAACAGAAATACCTGTGCTCCACATATTTTACAAAACAAGCCTTTAATTTAAACAACAGACTCTTAAAGCTGTGGACTACATTTGCACATAAAATAACTGTTTTTAGCACACAAATAAAGAAGTGGCTTAAGCATTATCCATGTGTACACTCTTTGTGTACACTCAATTAAATATACCAGCAGGAGGATTTCAGATCCGCTGATATTTTTCTGAATATCTAAGAAGTCTTGTTTGATTTATTTCCCCACAAAGAGGAGACAACAAGCTTATTTCGGGCTATAGAAAATCTCAAGTGCCATTTTCTAAAAGTTATTCAAGTAAATACAGTGAGGAGAATTACTGATGGACCATTTGGTCTCAAATGCCTTTCTGCCTTTCTCACAGACAGACCAACAAGTTAATTTTTGAAACTGAACTTTCCCTTTCTTCAAAATGGTTTCTTATCCTCTGTGCAATATTGTCAGAGGATGCAAATGAACAGACATGAAAACTGAAAGGCTACAGAACGTAGGATTGTGTGTAAATTGGGATAACTGTTGTGAAAGCAGCATGAGACTGCCAGGGAACAGTTGTACTAAAATAGTCAGACCATGTTCACCCTAACAGAAACATAGTGGAAACTTTCTTTAAGGTGCTTGACTGAACTTACTCATCAAGATTTTGATTTAATGAGGGAAGATTAATTGAGTGTACGGTACATACCTTTTTTTTTTACACCAGTCATGTAAACAGTGATACATGTATCATTTCAGTAATAATGAATAATCAATGTTTGCATAACGCTCATTTTCAATGACTTCTGTTCAACTAAATATAACAATCTATATTAATTAACCCAATAATTACACAATGAAATACATTTCAGATGGCCTTATACAAATTTGTATTAAACAAAATAACAGCAAAAACATTACAAGCAAACTGAAAAATAATAAGATACAGAAAAGAAACAATTGCACTTGCACTTTAAGAGCTTCTTATATACTTGTTCTCGACACAGGTAGACGTAAAGCTCTATAAATCTGTGAATTTTGGCCCCTAGAGTCGACAAGCTGCAGCTGAAGCAGTCATGACCTTTTTTTTTTTTTATTCCTGAAGCCTTCGAGATGTGGCCTAGATACAGGCATATCTATAACGTGTGAATCTCAAACCACTGTGCAAAAGATTCACTGCAGGAACAGGCAACGAGAGAGAAGAGCAGCAAAAGCACAGATGAAAAGAAATCAACTGAAGTGCTGTAAAGTCAAGTCTGGCTTTTCCGAGCAGTTAAAGTTGCATTCATTGAAGACTAGCATCATGTGATAAAACCTTTACTATGCTACACACATGCTTTATATTTTGATGTTACAGACATTTGTAAGCTTTATATTACGCAGTCATAAACTTTATATGTCCAATGTCAAAAAAATATCCCTTTTCTCCCTTTTATTTACACAGATTGCACCCTGAGTTTTGATCAAACAAAATGTCCTTCTGAATGTTGAAGTTGTGTCCACAACAGTCTACTAGCTTGTATATTACATTTAAAGCCTCATAGATACAATAATCAAACGACTATTGAACATACGTATACATACAAGATTCTTCACTTATACTAGAGCATAATATCCTACACATAGATTAAGATGGACTTAAGCAAACAGTACATCACCCACACTGTGCAGGTCACACACAGAACGTTGTCAGAGGCAGACGCCAGAGATTTCCCTACAGCAGCAATATGAAGTTCAAACTACTGGTACTATGATGGTCAAATACTGGTATTTGTCAGACAGACCGATGAATATGCTGTGGCAGTACAGCGTCCTCTCAGCGATTATTGCAAATGTATAAATGCCATAATTGAATCCTGCAGCTCTCGATGCACTTAATCTGACAAACATCTCGAATCAATGCATGGCTTCGAGGGACGATACTGCTGAAGTGCTGTTGATTCTGTGCCTGTTATCACTTCTAAAACTGATGTTTTTCACAATAAGTTTACAGAATGACACTGATGTTGCCCTTAACAGCATACACTAAAGTCATGGGACACACAAGCACTTACAGATTTGTTTCCTAACAGCGGTGACTAGTTATCTGACATAAAATACATCAAGATATCCAGAATGTCGCCTTTAGACTCTGTAGAATCACCTTGTCTAAGGTTATCTAGTTGTGAATCTGTACCTCACTATGACATCAGAGACGGCAGAAAGGACAAACCCTTCTATTCCTGAATACATCGGGCAGAACTCAATGTCCCTTCCAAAACTATAATGTACAGTATATGCTTCATAGCATGAAGAAGTGGATAATTTAGGTTCAACTGAGCTTACTTTAGAGAATGAAAAAGTTGAAACAGCATTATCAGATTTGAGGAAAAACTCTAATGGGTCTGCAATGTGGGTCAAAGTTCAAACACACTCAAAGTCAGTGACTTGTTACAATAGTGTTGACATTGTCTTAAGATATAATATTTTTAGTCAGTCATCTCTGCTGATCATCATCATCTGCTTGAACGCAAAAGCCCCTCACTCACTCACACACACACACTCACGTTGCACCACAGATTTTGAATCTGATCTCTCCTCCACTTCAACAGTACTCCTACCGTCTTCCTATTTCTCGCCAAGAACCTGCTGCACCATCCAAGCAGAGAAAGGAAATTCATGGTGTCTTCTGGGTTTAAATCAGAAGCATAGAATTAACTCTACCATGTATCTTTTTTTTTTTTTACTTGTTTGCCTTTAGCTTCAGCTGAGCAACCTTAGCCTGTTCCAGTTTAGTCTGAACATCCACGGGCCTTTCAAAGAAGCTGACAATGGCCGGCTCATTGAGCAGAGAAGCCAGGACCTGCTCGAATGAGAATGACCACTCAATCTCTGTGAGGTCAGGCCCGGCATCCTGGCTAATGCGTGCGATGTCAGAGCCCTCGGGCGTGTTGGAAGCGTCTTCAGTTGCAGACTCCTCCTCTGTAGAGGATGCAGTAGCGTTGGCAGGCTTTGTGGACTCAGGTGGGCTGCTCGGCTCCTGCAGCCTCCGTCCGACCTCTTCCATCCTCAGGAGGAGGCTGGTCACATGTGCCACGGCTCGGTACAGACACTCCTCCTCTGCATCACCATGAAATATGTTGTACAGGGTTTTGGAGAACTGGATGAACTGGGTCTGCAATGGAAACAACAACGTCAATACAGTAGGTTTTCATATCACATAGGCTTTTATTCACTTAAAAATAAGGAAACAGTCAATAAAGGCAACATGGACAGGATTACCTGATTTATTCTGGGTAGATCCTTGATGGTTTCCTCTTTCTTAAGTATTTCATTTTGCCATTGTTTCAGGTAGGCCTGAAGGTCCACTTTCCCTCTACCTGTCAATTTAAAACACAAACTCTTCACTATATTTAACACCAAAAAACAAAAACATTTTTGGTTTTACACTCATGAAGTGTTTATATTGAATACAAGTGAGAAAGTACCTCTTTCAGGGCTTTTCCTAATGACACCATCTTCAGGAAGATCAAATGCTGAAATGTAAAAAAACAAAATGTGAAAAAAAATATCAAGAGAAGTGTTTCAGTAACAGTCAATGACTTCAAGGGAATCAAGCATGCAGCAAGAATTACAAGAGAATAACAGGTCAAAAGGAGAAGAAAGAGTAAAGAGGCTAACCAGTGAGTCTACCCAAGTGAGAAGAGTCTTCAGTCACTGGGATAAAGTACTGGATTTTTTGTTCCTTTAGGTGCAAAGGACTTCCTGTGAAAGCTACAAGAGACTGACTGTGAGTGCACTCAGAGGAAAGATGAAGAGACCACATCAACAGCAGAGAGGGAATTTGACAGATGGTCAATTTAAATTGAGTTATCAGTTTACTTCATACAATAAAATACAATCCCATTTAAGTATTTTATAAATGTAAAGTTTTTTGGAGAATTTCATTTTTTTTGTCAAAGATTCAAATCCGCACACAATAGTGTTTGTGTATTGGACTGTCTTTCAAATGTATTTCTTGTAGTTTATTCTATATTGTGTGTGAGTTATAAACTGATAACTCGTTGTACAGAATAAGAACATCCAGTATGACATTTACATAGACGTCCCTCTGTGTTAACTGAATCATTTGAATAGTAAATTAACAGATTCTACTTGTAATGCCTCCGGCCTGTGTGAGATGTGCTATAGTGATATCCTCCAACCACCATCAATGAACACTGTGTATGGGTGTGTGCGTCTGAGCGTGTGCATGCATGTGTGGAAGTTGCTGCAGGATTAAACAATTACCCTCACGAGCCAGGAGTGTCATTATATCTTCCCAATCGCTTCGTGCCACATTAGCAGCTCAACCTTGACGATCGCCATGTTGTTTTGTCATTTAGTTAGTCTGTGCCACAAAATTAGTTGCTGACATTCAGGAACAGAAGGGACATGTCCTTAATTGAAACACTTCAAATTTCATCATAGGGCCTCGGCCAAATCTAAACCTATTTAAAGTCTAATAAGCAGATCTTTTAACACTATCCTGGTAGAAGATCTTTGTCAGGGTTTGATCATTTCTGCTGCAAGCACAACTCAAATAACTGTCTTTGTTAAAAACACATGATCGCCTGTGAAAAAACTTATCAACTCAGACACAGGATGCAGTGTATTGCAGTGGACTATCATCTTCAACACATGTACAACTGTTAATATTGCTAACCAACTTATAGGCCTTCTATCTGTTATTTTCTCACAGTAGAAACAAGGCCTCACTCGTATTTTTCATCTGTTGCAGTATACAGATCACTTCAGGCTGTAGTGGAGCTGAAGATATCAGTTAAAGATACACTGCACACTTTGTTTTCACTAAAATAAATCTCTATGCAGATGATGCCCCTGTGTAGCATCGCCTTTCTGCTGATATGTGACAGCAGCTGTCGTGTGTTTGGCACGAGAACCTGCAGACTCTCAGCTCAAAGTAGCCCATGACTTTAGTGCCTTAATCAATCGAGCGATTGGCCCAATTCCATGGTCAGACTTTGATGTGGGCTCACTCTAAATCTACGAGGGCTCAGGGCTGTCGCACTGTGAAATTGCCAAGTTTGAGGTCTCAGTGGTTTATTTTTCATCTTACTCTGCACACTTTCCAAAAGCCCACAGCTCTCCTTAAGGGTAAAAACACAACGATAGTATGGGTTGAGACAGTGATGACAGTGCGTCATTAAAAAAAGAAACAAAAGAGAAACATTTGATTGTTGTAGTTTTTGTGATGGCAGTCAATGCTGAAAACAAAAGTGTAGAATTACACTTTTACAAGAGAAAAACTATTGTACAAAAACAGCAGACAAAGAAAGGTTGACTTCAATAAGCTATTTGTGGAATCATCCACCCTATGTTAGAATGTTGATAGGAATGTCACTGTCAAGGTAAAATGCAATTACAAAAGTGCTGTGCCTCTTATCAAACAGTGCTTGGAGCACATTACCATTCTAGTGGGTGCACAGATGACAGTGAGTTTAATGGAGGACTGGAAAGCACATCTGGGCTGAAGCCAAAGAGTGAAATTACATTCATACATTATATAATTTTTCTTTAAGACTCTCATTGACTGTGATGAACAACAGCATAAGATCAGGAACAGATTTTAAGGAGACATTGTGTCCAGTGTGTTGCTAAGGGAATCTGACTGCACAATAAACTGACAGCAGATATTACTGATGTGGGTCTGCAACATTTTCTGTGTCCTAAGTAAGAATGGTCTATTTTTCTTTTTCTTTTACATCAACAAACAAATGTATGTATCGTAACATCCACGGTATATTTAAGCAAAAAAAAGTGTACTTTTTAAATTCAATACATGTATTCATCATTTCCTTTAGATTTTTGTTTATCAGGTTTGAAAAGGAAAATAATTGTTCAATTAAAAATCTTTTGTTTTATTAGCTGTGAAATGTGGGTCATTTTCAGGGTTTATGGATAGTAACCAGCTCTTATCAGAGCGGCCTCTTCTTTTGGATGGTCTAATTAGGTTTCAAACCTTTCTGAGCAGTTAAACTATTGGACCAATGACCATAGTCTGAATGTGGGTCTTTTGTTTGGCCTGTGGAAACCAGTGGAAACCAGATGTGGCCCTTCTATGGAGCTGAAGCGCTCTCCGTGATGCATTAAACAAGCTTTGCTGCTTGATGTTCACTTGCAGAGCCAATCACAAACTGTGACTCAGTGCTCTTCTGATGGTTATATGTCGGGGGTAATCAGAGCAGTTCTTCCTCATCACAGATCCTCTCTGTGCACTAGCTCACTGCAAAATGCCCTCACATCTCCTAACACCCCTTGTTGCCATGGTAAAGATCATTCACCCAACATAGACTACATGAACTATTCTTACCCCAGCTACTCAGCACGCACCGACACGTCACACAGACAAGAGACACATATTCAAGGACAGCTTAGTCCCCAGGCAAAGTGCTCCGTCGACAAATACTGTGTTAGGGACTGGAATATTAAAATGACAACTCAAACAGTTACAGGCTCTGATGTATTTCTATCTGACCTCATGTCTCTGTCAGCGTATGTATGTCTGCTGCAGTTTTTGTTGCTGTTGAAGTCATGTGACGGTATAAGGTAGAATTCAGAAACGGTTAAGACTGCAGCTTTAAAACACTGGCTGCACTTGAATGTTGAACATGCAGGAGTATGTAGGATCATAAGTGTCGTCGTGAGAGAAAGGGGTAGATACACTAACATTGATTTCTTTTTTTTGCTAACAAGAAACAGGCCAATGTGGCAGACAGAACAATGGGTTAAGAGAAAGAGGTCACATTTCATCTTTCAATAATTCAAAAAAGGAAAGTGTGTCTTTAAGATCAGATCCTGAATGCTTTATGGGTTGCTTGTGACTCACCTGGTGGCAGGTGAAGCTTGAAGAGAAATTTCAGCTTGTTTGTGAAAGATCCACTGTACAAAGTATCTGCAGGAGAAGCAGTTTACACAAATGTATTTGACTCTTACTCTTTTTTTAATCGTGACCCAAAAATGTTTTAATTCAGTTTGAAGTTGAGCAGAAAGGACACTGCATTGCTCGAGAGCAGAAAACGAGTAAACATACCAAGAGCATAGCAGAACTCTTTAAAGTTGATAAGGCCGTCCTGATTCTGGTCTATCAGACGGAAGCTCCACAGTGAGAGGGTGCTCTTGTTGCTGCAGAAAGCCCAGGGCTCAAGCAGGGAGAAGAGCGTGCTGAACTGTTGAAAACCCAGCTGGTACTGCTCTAAATAAGCCAGGCTGGGGTCGTGATGGAGCAAAGCCGGACTCTTTATTGTCCAGTAGCAGCTAAGGAAATGTTGCCTCTGAAGATAGGAAACAACATAAAACATGATTTGACAAATTCTCATTTTATTAGTACTGTTAGCATTTGGTATGATGACATTGTTAACTTTCTGTATCGTGTCTTTGACTCACTTTGAACAGGTTATAAAGCTTGTCAAGCTGTGGAGCACTGAATCGTACTTCTTGGGACACCACTCGAATCTGAAAACAGAATAAAATTCATCCTTTATACCATCAAAACAGCACAATTACACCAACTACAGTAACCACAATGGTTACTTACAACATTTTGTTTGGTTGTATCCTCCAGAGTCTGGATCACATGGAGCTTGTTTCTTTTACGGGAACTTTCGACTTCCTCTGTCCGGATGTTTCCGTATTTCTAAACAAAAAAAAAAAAAAAGAGCACAGTTATCAGTTCAATAATCAGTTTAAATCAGCACAAAAGTAACCCAGAGGAATATTGTTGTACCTCATAAGCCTCTCGGATCAGTTCACTGATGTCCACATTTAAATGGGATGCTTTATTATTGTTGCCCACAGGAGCTTGCTGCACTGTTGGAGGCAGCGGACTGTCTTTGTTTGTCACACTGTCAAAGAATCTGAAACCAAAAAGAAAGAGATACAGTCAAATATACTTTAATAATGTCTAAAAGACATCAGGCCTGCTATGTTTGTGGTCACAGACTTGTTCAGGATGGTGACAGCCTCTGCGTCATCGTGGCAGGTGATCAAAGCCTCCATGTTGTAGTCCAGCACAGCCAGGCCGAGTTGCAGAATAGCTTTTATCCCGTCGTAGAAGAAACAGTCGACCACATTCACGGCACTCTCTATGGGTAGGACACTGATGAAGAGAGTGAGGAACCAGGACAAGGACACGGACGAGAAGAAGCTCAGGTCTGTCATGTGCTCCACCAGCTGAGGGAGGTTTTCCCGGATCAGATCCTCAAACACGGCCTGGTCAACCAAAGCGCCTGTCGAACATGAGCAGCAACATATTTGAGAGCGACTTCATAAAAGAAATCATTCAAATTTGAGGTTTCAAATTGACCAGCAAAAACAGTATAACCTTCTGCTTCCCCTCTCACCAATAATTCTCCGATTAAAGTAATCCGGCAGCATCCTCTCACAGACGGCCACTAGGAGCCAGAAAGCCTCCTCTTCTTTAGCGTAGAGCAGGAGCACTGAGGTGAGAATGTTCATGGCCTGAAGAAAAAAAAAGAATTAGAAACCATTAGTTTCTGTGAAAAAGTCACTTTCTGTGAAGTGGAAAAAGAGACACTTCAGTTGTAAGCGAAAGGTTAACTTCAGAGAGGTGGCCTGTTTAAAGGTGTGTGAGTGTTAACAAGGTACATTTTTCAGAGCCTAATAGCCTTAATAGAAAAATGTTTTCACTGGCTCTAGATCTCTTGTGGCCTTAATTTAGCTACAGACCTTTTTATTTTATAAACACTGAGCCTCCTGTGGAATCCTCTGTGGTCTTTATATGTCATAAAAAAAAAAACTCTTAGTACAAGAGACTGGGGTTTAAAACTCTTGTGTGGCCTTTTTTTTTTACTTTAGTCTCTGAAATAACCATGACCTAAACTGTGATTGTTAAAATAGCAAAAACAGAAGTTGGTCTCAGATACTTAAAAGAAACACAAGAAATGATGAAACGTGGAAAAGAACATGGTAGAATATCGGCTGGACACTTTATGTTAGTAATGTTTTTAAATGCATATTTTCTTTTTCATTTTTAACATTTTTTTTTTCTTCCTTTAACTACGAACGTCCTTCAATAAGCTGTGACTCATAGATACACACAGATGACAGCAGCTGCATTTGACCTTAAGTCCCTGAGACTAGGTGAGTATGTATGTTAAAACATGGCTTTTCTAACTGTTATAAACCAACCTTAAGAAATCAAAGTACCTGGCAATATCCAATTTTTGGGTTCCTGTATGCATAGGCTGTGAGGACTCTTCTCAAAGCTGAGATTCCTGTGTCGCTCTGAAAGGCGGGGTGTTCTGGAAGTGAGCGATGTAAGTCTCTCTCGATCTCATCTGTAGCCAAAGTGCTTGTGCCCAGGGACTGTTCAACCAGCTCACTGTAGTGGCCGGGGTGAGTGGCCATGTCGTTCACAGCTCCTACAGAGGCAGAACCACAGGCAGTCCAAATCATGCTGCTGAGATCCTACACCAACCATGTCGTGCTTAATTATTAATGTGGAACAAGTGTTTGAGTACTTAACACATTCAATCATGCAGGGTGGTGTAGAAAAATGGCAGATACTGCAGATAACTGACAGCAGAGTGACGTCTGCTGCTTAAGATACCTGAAAACAGCATCCACAGCTCTCCTCTCAAGGCCTCAGGAACACCACGGACGATCAAGTCTCGTGTCTTCCTGGTGAAGAACATACTCGTGCCACGTCCGTATTCAGAGAAGTGTATGTTCCAAGACTGTTCCTTCATCTTTTCTTTCAACTGTCAAACACACAGACAGAGCACAGCACAGTTTCATTGCACATTCTGCATTGCTGGTATAACAGATTCATGCTACATTTTTATTCAAGTTCACCCCTGAACTGCTAAGACACCTACTCGCACACACCTCCGTACAGCCAAGCATGGGAAGGTTCTGCTGCATTACATTGAGGTAATCCATTTAGATTTTTTCTTCCATTTGAATGACAATGATATTATTTACCATCTTGGGGTCAAGGTTTTCAACGTCCTGTGGGTGGAAAACAGTCATGAGAGCCTCTGTGCTCACAGCCTTGCTGCTGTCTTTCTGTCCCACCATCAGTGTGACGTCCTCTGGGTTGTCCTCAAAGTGGTTGATGAGTGACTGGCACTCACCCCTTATAGCCTTTTGAGATATTGGGAAATACATGTCTCACTGCCGTACAGAATAAAAAGTGGATAATACAAATAAAACAGGTTAAAAACATTACCTCTGTTGAAGCAGAGTGTTGAGGACTTGGACTGATGCCACATCTGCTGCGGATTGTGTTGGCAAGCCGCTGATATTCCCGTACCTCAGAGAAACGTAGCGCCCTCTTTCCACGCACACAGACTGTCAAAGCCCTGCTGCTGGTGTCTGGCTTCTCAACATTTACCACCTGGGAGGAGGCGAAATTTGAAGACAAGACAGACCATTTTTAAAGATGTCCGCTGTTCATCAGCATGCATGGCGCGTTTTGAAACATGACTTTATTGAAAGTACTTTTATACCACATTTGTTCCATTTTTACCTCTCGCATTGGAATAATGATATGGCACTGGCTGCCATCTTGGCTTGCAAAACACAGGTAGTTCTCAGAAAGACAGATCTTGCCAAGCGTGTTGAAATGACTAAAGGGAACCCACAGAAAGCTCTCATGAACCTCCAACAGATTTTCCTCTTTGGGGAGCCTGAAAAATGTCCGGAACTGCTCACTCTTTGCATGAGCTTCGAGGCCTCTGTTGACGAAGTAAAAAAAGGAAAGCAGAGAGTTAAAAATCATGTTGAAGCTTTCCAAGAACATCCCTAAATCAGAACTCCAGACTCACATGCACAGCAGACAGCTCTCCTGACATGGCTGGATGTCACTTTCCATACCCGTCTATTAAGGGACTGCAATATAGGGCTATTTCTTTGCCTTCTAGTATGTCAGATCGAAACAAATACCTACTGTAAACTGAAAACCAAAGTGTAGTGGGATACATTATTTGGATAAATGTCAGCTTCTTAATTGCCCTTGTGTCATACTTTATCCTTCAATTACAGCAATACGAATTTAAATGAATAGCCTTATTTTGTCAGATACATCAAACTTAAGTTGGAATGTGTTGCTAAAGTGTTCAAAGTGAAAGACTACGCTAAGTTGCTTTTAAAGTACCTGTCACTGTTTTTTTTTATGTCTGACCTGCCCTGCCACTCCAAACAAATTAAAACAAACACAAATGCAGTTTGACTCAAGTCACACTTGATGTTTTCTTTGGTTCTTCAAGCTGTCAGCCTGCGCTAACAGCATCAGACAGACATTACCTCTTGGTAATTTGCAGAGGGTCTGAGAGCGCCGGCTCTCTCTGGAAGGCCTCTTTATCGAAAAGGCGCTTGATGGAGTAGTCGGCCAGCTGTTCCATGATGACAAACGTTTCATTCAGGTGCAGCAGCATGGAGAAGTAGTGGTCCTCCCCATGAGCCAAGACGTGGATGCTCTCAGTCAGGATAACATTAGAGGTTTTCTCCAGCTTCCAGATGTCATCCCAGGAAATGACCAGTTTCACTGCAGAGTCATAGCAACAAGTCAAAAATTAAATCAAGAAATAGGATCCTAAATAACGTTAAAAAGTTATAATCATGCACTTTTAGTTTTTCCAGAATAAAGTCCTCTTAAATGAAAAGTTCTTCATATTTCAAATGTTTAATAAAAAAACTGAAAAGCTTTATAGCAACACAATACTTTCTTAAAATGTCACTCTTTCAGGAAATTCAGTGTTATCCATTATCCACACTATCTTGCAAGATTGCCTCCCGTGTTGGCTCCACTGTAATGGCTTTTTTACCATTATCTAAACTGTCATTTTTTGTAGTGAAAATGTTTTCCATTAAAGCCCACTTCAGGAGCTGCCACTGCTTTTTGTTATCACAAATCCACTTCATAAGTAAACATGTCCACTCATGTCAATAAAAAGGAACAGAAATGTCTCACCCTCAGATCCCAGCAAGTATGAATAGAAGCACAGGAAGTTAGTGCTGAGGTAGAGCCAGCCCTGGCATGGCACTTTGCCTTTCCAGTAGCTGCATGAGTAATATGTGACCAGCTTTTCCTTGGGCGGAAGCTCAAACCACTTCTCGAACCTCAAAAATGCTTCTCTGAACTTCTCAGGATCATCCTCCAGCACCATGGACAACTTTCCTTCCTCAGCAATAAGACCCTAACACATTAAACATCACATGTCATTATGGATCATCGTCATGAAGCTGTTCAACATCTTTGAATCAAAGATGGTAAAAAGACAGTAATAAGAGAGTTCCTGTTCTTGACCCACTCTTACTCACACCAAATACCAGTAATCAGGTTTAAGTCATTGACAGTCAGAAAGTAAAGGTGTACAAGAATTAAGAGTTCATTATCACATTTAGCATTACAATTACATCCCTGCTGAGAGATTATCTTGTTAGCATATTAGCTTCGTGGGATCTCTGAGTCCCTGTAAATTCTTACTCTAATCTTGCCCTGTACAAAGCTGGTGATGTCTTCACTGGAGTCAAAAACGGAGAGAGTCCTCATGATGTTCTGCTGCAGCCAATCCCAGTGCTGAACTATTTCCTCATTCGTGACACCTGAACCAACATCAAGGGTGAAAACATGTTATACATCAGATAACCTGCCAGTGCTTTCTTTTACCTCTAAAAAATACTTTTTTTTTTTTTTTTTTTTTTTTTTTTTACTATTTCACTCTATAATATTTCTCCTAAACTTGGATTAAGAATATTTGATTCTAAAAGTAATTTTGCAGGATTTTAGTACAAAAACAGTGAATCTTTTAACAAATTACTTCATTTACAACATCTTCTACCTATATCACTATTGATATGTCTTTGAGAATGATGATAAAAGACGCTGGCGTACCACATGCTATCGACCAGTACACCTGCGAGTCTGGTGTGTGATGCAAAATCCGGAAAGGAGCCACTTTGGATGTTGAGTCCAACATAGTATCAAGTGTTCCGACAAGGAGCCCTACAACAAAAGATACATTCATATTTCAGATAATATTATCACATATGAAAGAAAGACAAATATCCGTTCCATTCATAATATGCACTATGGTTTCAAAAAACAATACTGCAATTATTTGGAGATAAAGAATGATTGACATCTGACTGAAATCTGACAACGTGACATTTGTTGGGGTCAGCCCCAAACAAACATGTTGTCTTTAATCTGGAGAAGAATTGTTGTATGCCTCTGCATCACTACAGTACTTCATACGCTGTTAAGACCCAAATGTTACATTTTACACCAAAATACAACACATCAGCAGCATGTCAAAGGTGTACTTAATGCCTTAAATGTAGCAGAGATGAAGAGGTCTGCCAAACGTTACACTGTAAGTCTTTTACATAAACGATCCCACTAAAAGCTCATAATAAAATTGTGCTTTTAGTTTTTACAACTATTTGATATAAAACTGATCAAAACAAGTGCTATTCTGCTGCCGAGTGTAGCGTCAACTTTAATCAACCGTTTGTCCAACAAATTTCAGTGACAGGATCCCCCACCGTTTTGCTTTTCTTCCTGTCATTGTCTTCCAGCTTATTGTCTGTTTCTATGCCTGCGCTCTTAAAGTGCAGGCATAGAAACTGTTTTTCTCCTCTGTTGTTAATAAAAGCTTGGTTGTGGGTTATTTACCCATCATTGAAAAGCTTTTTATTTGTCCGTTTTCAAGACAAAAGTGACAGTAGGCACCTTCATCCACAAAGTCCATTGAGAACCATCAATTGTTTCCCCCTCGTGTGTGGGCTGGTTTTTTATTGCTTGTTAATTCTATTGAAATAAATAACAATTGTTTAAATCAACCTACGGCTCTTATAACAAAGTCATTTTTGTTCAATAACCTTTTAAAATTAAGCTTCATAGCTATGCTTCTAAACTGACCACAGAGATATTTACCTCTGAAGTGTCTTGTGTTAGTCTGTGTATTAAAAGACAAGACACTGGTCCACTTCTGAGCCGTACAGCTAAAATTAGCCAAATCTGTTACCTTAACCACTTCTCAGTGACAAGCCCTCCATGAATAATTAACAAGGTCGTATGGAAACCACATTCATGCACTGCATCATCAGCATTGCACCGGCCTGCCTTCTGACTGTGGATCAGCTCCCACATGTTGTAACACTGAGCTGCCAAGTAGTGTAGGATTCAAAGGATCAAACACAGTTCAGATAAATTATGTTCTCATCAGAGCAGAACAACGGCCCACAGGAGAGGATGGACTTATACACATAAAAAGATACCAGACACAGAAGGCTCTTCAGCTGGAGAGGGCTTCAAGTGCAGCATGCTGGATGTACAATCAGGTCGTATTTAACCTCCACTGTCATTAGATGAACCACACAGGTCTTCAGGCCTTTTGTCTTCAGCTAGATCACCAGTCATTATCATTAATTATCAGTTAGTTACCTTACTGCTGTCACATTTGGACTGTGATTAGAAAATGTACATCACAAGTGGTATTATGTATTACTTCTATACTGTCAGGTGTTTTTCAATATTGACAACAATAGCAAAGAATGTGATGCAGTTATTAGTTTCACATTTCAGGTTGTGTCTGAATCAGAAACTTGCTGTGGGATTAGTAAGATGTGAGAACCTGAGGGCGAACAAGTTGCATCATTAGAAGCGCTGCTATTGTTAAGATATCACACATTAGTGCTTTGTTAGGAAGCCCGTTAAGCTATTTGTTTGAACATGCAACACTCCTTCCTTAAAACTGAAGGTACTCATTTGTTTAAGTTTAGTTACTCTCAGGGGTTTTTTTTGCGCTCAAAATAAGTTAGTGTTACAAAGATGGATGATTAAATTAAAGTTAAAAAATAAAGACATCTTAGCACATCTAATTGAAATTATTTCACTTGGAGAGGGATTATCATTAAACACTCTTATATTTGCTTTTTTCTGAGATAAATAAACTGGTTTTATTAAATTTTACTATGATATTATCTTACCAATATAATAATATTTAAAGGTCACATATTATGCAAAATACATTTTACCATGTTTTTCTAATACTAATATGTGTCCCTAGTCTGTCTACAAACCCCCCTAATTATTAGAAAAGTCTACCCTCTCTGTCTTATGCCTGCTCCACTTTTAGGAAAATGTGTGCTCAAACAGGCCGTTTAGAGATTTTACCATCATGACATCACAAAGGGCAGTAACCCCTCCCGCAGCTAGGTGTTTGTTCTGCCCTCTGAGCAATAGGGCATGGTGCAAGAAAGCCCAAATCACCCCAAGCCCTTCCAGAGGGGCATGGTCGAACATCTCACCTTTAGACACAGAAACAGTGTGTTCTGAGCAGGGCTAAGTAGAGGGGTTTAAAAGCATGATGAAATACATGATCAGAGTGGATTTTTATAAAGAAACTTCACAGACATGCTTTGATACTTATTTAAAGTGGAGGATAATATGTGACCGTTAATTGATTTTGTCACAAAATTGGACTGTGGCAGACTTTATGATATCAGGAAATGTTGCATGGATGGACACATTCTATAATAACATAGTGTGATCAAACACTCACACCCATAGGCTACACATTACATGTTTACATAGCACAAAAACAGGTTACGCTGTTATTTTTGTTAAGTAACATGCAAAACATTAACTTGTTTTCTTTTTCTTTAGTGGCTGGATGCTCACCTATCCGTCTCTAATCATTAAAATGTGTTGATTTGACTTTCTGCCGGTAATGTTTTACACTGATTGGTAGCCTACTAAAATAGTCTGATCAAAACAAAGAGGTCAGGGTGGTTCTCCTCACTTCAAATCAACATCTCATCGCAGAAAAGCTTTGACAGAACATAAATTACATTGTGACTGACAAGCCGCCTGAGCATCAGTGTCAACATAAAGTAGCTGACACGTTTACTGTTCAGTCAATACTAGTCCCTGACATTGCAATGACATTCAGTTCAAGAGTGTTCTGATATTTTCCCAGTCTGGGGGAGCAGCTGGCTCCAGGAGAGACAGAGAGTTTGGTACTCCAAAAACAGCTACAGAATGTTTTTAGTCCATGTTCACTCAGTGTCATCTACAAATATGAGACAAACCAAGTAAAGTCAATATATGGACAGGAACAGTCACAGAGACCTCCACTCTTGCAGTCTGCTGTGTCAGCATTAGAAAACCAGCTGTTCCTAAACTGACCCGTCATTTTGACAGTCGTACCTGTTGCTATGAGAACATTTTCCTGTAGCCGACTGTAACAGCGGTACCCGCCCATATATGTGGCACACATCGCGCTAGCTGAGCAAAGGTATGACGAGTTAACCCGTTAATTACTCAGTTGTTTTATTGTGTGTTTAGAGGCAGCAGCTCTGCTACACGCGTCCGGAGGTGAAAACAAAACCGTTAACATTACCTGTCAAACCGCCTCCACCTTCTCCGTACCCCCGTCTCCTTTGCAGCACGAAATACTCGTTATCCTTCTCCGTAACCCATAACTTAAAGGCGTTTTTCAGCAGAATCTCTTCAGGTTTGAGCCACATGTTTCAAAATGTCATGGAGTTATCTCTTGAATCCCACTGACATGTCACAATAATCTGTTACGTAGCGCGACATCAAACCCGTGGACATTTGTTTTGTGTCCGAATCCCTCCCTTCCCACGTCGACAAGAAATGCTGCCAGAGCTGCAAGGCATTCTGGGATTGTAGTTTCCGAAGAGAAGGCGGTCTTCTCGTGTGCTCTGTTTCATGAATGAGATGCAGACAATCTATCAGCCTAAATAATTGTGATTCATAATCACCTTTTAGTCCATACTATTTTTTTTTTATCTAGCTGAGATAATTGCCCAGATTATTTTAAAGAAATCAATGCAAATACGTTTTGACCGAACTTTTAACCTCTGAAATACTCATGTAGGCCTCAGGCTTATAGGTAAAGACAAAATGGATAAAGTCCATATTAGGATGTTGCCCTCACCACTAGGCCTAGGCTATATTTAAATATTAGCTCTGCACTATCCCAGGATAAACTGTTCAACCTCATTGGGAGACTCCATTACAAGTGGTATTCATTGCAGGTTTTAAATGCATTGTTAGTAAAAACCCTATCAACTTTTGATGACAAATAAACGTATTCTTAAGGATTTAAGTTACATGGAATGAAAAAATAAAAATGTACCACCAACTCTTTGAAAAACGTTAAACCAAAAGTTTTTTTGTTTTTTTTGTAACTATAATGATGGGGAAATTTGAAATAGGCTATCCGATGACTTAAGGCTGAACCTCATGAAGTCTAAATTCTCTAAAATCGAGAAGACTTTTGCACCACTGAAGGAAATTGAAACACAATGACGAGTGATTCATTTTTCAGGAAGTTGGAGCAAAACATTTTTGAAGAGGTCAGCAGTATTATTAAGTGAAATTCTCATTTCCAAACTTGTGAATGTCTGGTAGAAGCATTGTGATTTGGGACATCTAATGCACGCACAAAAAAAAAGTAAAAGTGGTGTTGATTTACTAAATGACTCTCTTCAGATTTAGTTGCCATGACTCCATTTGGACAGTAGAGGTCATATTTGGCAGTTTGAGATCTCCTTCCAAACAAGCACTGCTCCTCATATCCTTTATTCAGCACATGAATACAAAACAATATTCAAACAATGTTTATCAAGTAGTTTTGAAAGCCACTTTTGAACAAGAAACCAATCCATCCAATTCTAACACTTAAGTGTTGCCTTCTCTCTTTAAATGTTAGTTTAAGGCAGTAATAGTCTTTGCAACCTCTTTCTCTCAGAATAAAAAATAACTAACCAATAGTAAAATATTATTCCTTTTTTGCATGACTCAATATTTGTTATTCATTTGACTATTTCTTCAGACATTATAGGATATCTCATCTCCATCCATCTTTCTTTCTCTCATCTCAAAAGAAAACAGCTATAAACTCTGAAACCTGGATTATAGAGTATAGCCTATTGTTTATTGTGCCATAGTTTTAAAGTCCACAGGTAATTGCATCCATACGTCCATTTAGTACAAGTATCACTAAACTATGGCACTTCACGGATTTAATAGTTTGAACAACAAACGAAGCAACAAACTTGGTCCTTTATTTGCCCTTTATTTTTACACTTCGAATGGTTGTTAACAGTCACATAAACATTTATATAACATCAGCAGGTTATGATGACGAAACCTAGAATACTGAGCCATAATGATCCAAGTAAAATTAGGTTAAAAACAAGATTTTGCCACTAACTGTTAGAGAAGGATTATAGGTTTCTGTCATTTTATCTTTCATAAAGTAGAGCTGTACACTTAGAGATACTTTGTAAAGACTTGATATCATGTAAAGTGGAGAACTTTAGAAGAGGCAGTAGCACAATGCATATATGCTTTGCCAATGCCAGTGCCACATCTCATGGTTGTTGCAGATCCCACTTCCCCTTTAAGCCTAGTCTTAACCAATCAGGCCACACCTGAGCAATTAAGAGGCCTGCAGCAGGCCATGCTCACTCCTGTTGTTTGCTTCACACTGCTGAGCTGCATGACAGGCTGACAACTCTATTGTGACTCTGATAGATGCATTATTGGAGTGAGTACTTGATGTGTAAATATATGATTTTGTGCATTTATGAGATTGTTTAGTTACAACGTAATTTGATTTACTGGTGTGGCCCTGATTATTGTTTTCCTTTTTCTTTAAGAGTTAAATCACCTGACTACTATGCTTGTCACAAGTGGAATCAAGTTGTTGAGAAATAAAGCATGAAGAAACTCTCCTCTGGTCCTTTAATTGGTGTACCACTGCAGAAGCTCTATTTTTGAACTGGTTTTACATACACTTTCTACATGGTGGTATGTAAGAAATCCAATAAATACGTACAAAACAAAAAAAACCCTCACTTTAGTCTGTGAAAATCACCATTGCCAAAGATAAATGCTTGCTATTTCACTGAAGGAAACATGAGCATCATGCTGGAGTATAAACGTAACAATTAACTGGAACAATGATTTTGAAAGGAGTTACCAGTGTTAAAAAAAACCAAAAAAACTAAAATAAGTTTTGATGGCGTTGGTCACAATTTACAGCCTGCATTCTGCTGTCCCCAAGTGGCCAAATATTCTGTTGACTTTAAACCCTTTCTCTAATAGTAAGCTTCAATGCATTAACACTAGGAAATACTGTTGGAATTGATAAAGTGACAAAAGTTCTGCTTTACAAAGTCAAAAATAGCCTTTTGCTCAAACAGACAGCAGGTTGTTCTTCATGAGCAGGTGTTTGTAATCAAGTCACATAAAGAGACTAAACACTGTTACTGTTGATTTTATTAGAAATAATACAGTGACTATTTGTGCGGATATAAACAGCTGTAAAAGCCAACTGACAGCTGAGCGGTGATCAGCTGATGTCATCATCACAAACGACGTTGCTTTACGTGACGTTTCGGTGGAAAGGACGTTTAAACTCTCTTGAAACATATTTCCGTGTTCCTTCTCTCCTCTGCTTCATCTCTCCATGCATCTCTGGTGGGAGGGACTAAGATGCAAGTTGAGGAGGCAAGTGAAGGATGCATAGATGCAATTAAGGGAACAGAGCCGTAGCAGGTGCAGGTTGCAGATAGACGTGGGTGGAGTGTGAGATGACTCTTTAATCCAGCACACCTGAGCAGGCTGGTTTCAGGAGGATATAAAGCATCTGTACGGAAGCGTATTGCATTCATGTGGAGAATTTTTTCTTGTTATTACGAGATAAAGATCTTGTTATAACGAGAAAAGATCTCGTTATAATGAGAAAATATCTCGTTATTACGAGATAAAGATCTCGTTATTACGAGAAAAGATCACATAACTACGGAAGCGTATTGCATTCATGTGGAGAATTTTTTTTTGCCTGGTTTCTTGTTATAACGAGAAAAGATCTCGTTATATCGAGATAAAGATCTCATTATTACGAGATAAAGATCTCGTTATTACGAGATAAAGAGAGAAAAGCATTAGGGTGGTGGCGATGAGGAGGCGTGGGTTTGTTTATGGGAGTGTACAATACACCAGTAGCAGCTCATTACAACATTTCAGTATAAACACCGTAGCAGGCGATTCTGGCGCCGCAGTTGTTTTTCATGGGGTTAAAGTATTTTCAGTAAATGCCTAAGCGTATCTTGAGACACCACATAGCCAGCTTGAATACAATTCAGATGCATGACTTTATATCGGTGAAGCATACCATATCTATTTAACTGATCCTGGAAGAATGACGCTATGTCAAGTATAGGTCAGAGTGTGCTTTGCTTTCCGTCTGAACAACCTTAACGCCTTCAGATGCCTGCGCTAAGTCGACAAGCTCATGAGAATACCATCTGTATTACTCAAAGATGATAATATTTCCCAATGCCTTAAACCGAGATGAAAATAAAACGCAATCAAATCAATAACCCTGGTCATCGTTGCCTTTTGATCTTCCTCCCTCCTCTGCCTGCCACAATGCAAACTTCATTACCCCTCTAGTATCATTTTAGTCTGTTATGTGATCTTTTCTCATTATAACGAGATCTTTATCTCGTAATAACAAGAAACCAGGCAAAAAAAAAAATTCTCCACATGAATGCAATACGCTTCCGTACATAAGTACACAATGATTCTGATATGGTTGGACTTAGTACTTCATAGACTACATGCTACAATCCGCTGTCAAAGTCCATAATAAAGCACTATAATAAGTATTTTGTTATGACTTTGATGTCTTGTAAAAACTAATTCTTCCATAAGTACACAATGATTCTGATATGGTTGGACTTATGACTTCTTAGACTACATGCACAGGTACTATGAAGTACTTTTACTGTGTACTTTTTTAGAAATCCACTGTCAAAGTCCATGATAAAGCATTATAATGACTCTTTTTTTATGACTTTGATATCTTGTAAAAACTAATTCTTCCATAAGTACACAATGATTCTGATATGGTTGGACTTATGACTTCTTAGACTACATGCACAGGTACTATGAAGTACTTTTACTGTGTACTTTTTTAGAAATCCACTGTCAAAGTCCATGATAAAGCATTATAATGACTCTTTTTTTATGACTTTGATATCTTGTAAAAACAAATTCTTCCATAAGTACACCATGATTCTGATATGACTATACTTGGTACTTCTAAAACAGAGTGCAATGTAAACAGAAAATATATAAGTCTAGTGAGCGTTAATGTAACGCATCAAATCAGTTTCGGCCTTCACTCTGTTTTAGACTGCAAATCATGCACATATCTGCACAACTACACAGCTCCTCAACATCAAAGTCAGAAAACAAGACTCATTATAGTGATTTATAAGGAACTTTGACAGTGGATTTCTCAAAAGGTACTTAGTATAAGTACTTCATAGTACCTGTGCATGTAGTCTAAGAAGTACTTAGTCCAACCATATCAGAATCATGGTGTACTTATATATATATATATAATTATTGTTTTCTCCAAGAAAACGGTTTTGTGAACACCTTATTTTGATGCTCACACACTCACACACAAACTGACTTTCTCGCAAGCATAACACCTTGTAATTTAATAATTCAATTAAAATATATTGTATAATGTTGCAGTCTGTGTGGTCTCCCTCTTTTGTTGCATGTTGATCCAGGTTGTGACACCGCGAAGAGCAAATGTGCAGACGGCTTTTCTATATATTCAGACGCAAAACTAGAGCAAACTGCAGAGAGCAGGACAACTATGTGGGTGTGTCAGCGCCGGCATATTTTAAGTGCAATTTTTTTGAGGATTGGGGGCTTAAAATTGACAGCTTTCTGCCCATTTATGGTGCTATTGGAGCATGATTCAATAAGAATGGATTGCGCCGAGTCTTTCACAGGTCTACTACTTTTAGCACTGCTACTGCGACTTCTGATCAAATGTAAAGAAGATATCTGCTTTTCTTATCTCAAACAGTTTATGCTTGTATCGCAGTTTCTACCTCCCTCACTACACATTATCATGCCTGACTTTTTGTTTCTCCCTTCCGACTCTTTTTTCCCCCTCACTTCCTAAGGGCGTGTTATATACGCGGTGTCATTTTTCAACAGCTGGCTGCAGAGAAACATCAGACATTGGTGCTTGGACTTCATTCAGGTGAGACGGGATGATATATTTTAAATGTCGTTGTGTGGTTGCGGTTTGTTACTCTGTTATTTCTTAAAATTTTAAGAATGGGTTTGCATTTTAAAAAAAAAGACAAAACAAATTATTTGCAAATAAACTCTGTATTTCTAGAAATGTTTTAATTTACCAGGAAATGACAACTTCCGAGGTGTGAAGAAGAGTTTTGTGGTTATCTATGAAACTCTCCCTGCGAGTTAAGAGTTAAATGATCTAATGACATAGATGAATCAGATGAAGAATCAGGGCAGCGGACCATTATTCAAGACTCATTTATTTACTACTTTAATTAGCAGACTGTGATTCATGAAAATGTTTGAAAAAACGCTGTTGTGAGACACTATGTTTTGATTGGCTATGGTTGTTGCTTAACTGAAAGTAATGTTTGGCTCAATTGGAAAACATAAAACGTTTGATCAGTTAAGAAATGATTAAGTAATAAAAAATAAAAAAAACTTTTTGACTTTGGCTCAGTGATTTAACTTGTATTTGACTTGAGGAAATCAAAGATCTGATGTTTTCCTAAAGTCCTCTTAGGTGTCACACTGCCTGTATCCAAATAAAAAGGGATAATTTGATAGAAATGAATATAGAAAATAGTTTGACTGAACTATTTAACAATCATCAGCTTTTAGAAGGTACAAAAAAAAATCTGAATGACTTCCTGTTTAATTTTTTCATTAGTGCTGGTCATTGCTTCATTTATGTCACCGTGCAACACATTTTCTTAAAAACTCCCTATGTCTTGATCTCTTTAACTAGGTTTCAATCTGAAGAATGACAGATAACTATGTTAACGTCACCCCCCTGAATGTCAGCAACGAAGACATCTACAATGGGTATTACCAAAGATTACATTTCAAAATGCACGTGGCAACATGCATCATCATTAGTATCGGCCTTCCTCTGACACTCCTGACCATCTATGTTCTTTACTCTCTGGTAATACATTACATTACTTTATTCATTTTACTGTCTGTGCCTTGTGTTTTTGCAACAGTCTCAGGATCAGAATCATATCAGAAATCTAATTTACGACAGGTAGACAGTTTTAGCTATAAAGCAGTGTGCATAGATTGATGTCACATGAGGAGGATGACAAGAGCTGAAAGGCTGGGAGGTGTTCACTGAGCCAGGTTTCAGTGAAACACAGGGCAGTCGATCTGCAAAAGTCTGTATTTCTTCTGTAAGGAGCAGCAGTGCGTTCATCTTGTTTGCTAAATAATAAATAATTAATTTTACTTAAACGATACCAATCGATCAACTTCTTTCTGTGGAGTTACTCATTAGCTATTGTGTGCAGAGACCATAAAATACAGTACAAACATTCATAGTGGGCAGAGGCTGAATCTTAATCATTTTTGTGATCCCTGTTTTTTTTTTTTTTAATTTGGCCTCATCAGGTCAAATTATCCAATTTGGTTTATGACTGACAAACAGCAAAACTAATGCCATTATTATAAACTCCAGCTGTTCTTTGTATTTAACGCTACAACAAGAAGAAATCAGATTTTTGTGTGCTTACATGCTAAAATGAGCTGACCTAATAGCAAACAGTAGGCCAGCCTGCATCACAATCTTTTTTATAGCACATGAAGGACAGAGTCAGAAATCAGGGAGAGAGAGAGAGTGGGGAACGACATGCTGGAAAAGAGCCCCAGGTCAGATTCAAACCCGGGCTGCCCGCCTGGAGGACCGCAGCCTCTGTACATTGGGCGCACGCACTAACCACTTTACTAGGTTGCGCCCCCGGATTTGGCACTTTTTTCTTGCACGCTCTCAGTTGTAAAGTGTTAGACCAAAGTAAAGTTAACACACTACTCCAATTATTTGGAGTAGATAAAAGTGGCAAACAAACGTGACACTGTGCCTGAAATACAGGTGCAAATGCTGCAGCAAACCTGATGTCATTGATGCATCTAGAAGCTGTTTACTCCATTATACCATGACATAGTTATTAGTTGTTTTCTCTATAGATCTGGACTCTTGTTATCTCAGGATAACAAAGCTGGTTTTCCCTTCATTCAATTATCACATTATCTTGAGATTTAAAGCTTGTTTTCTTGTGATAACGGGATAATTTGGCCCTCTAAACAACCAAACAAGTTAGCAATGGACCATACCCCAACATGCTTTCATTGCACTTCATTTCTGTTTGTTAAATGTTTTTGCAACTCTGGAGATAGATTAGTTGCGATCGCAAGAAAATAACAATAATTTGATGTTATCAACAGAAAACAGATAGAAAGTATAGCTGCATGTCTGCAGATATACCAGTGTGTCATTTGTGTTACGTCTTTGATAGCACAATGACAGATAAATGAAAAATGGCTTTTACTGCAATACATGTGCAGAAAAAGTTGTTATTTTTGGAAGAACGATGAGTTCAGAACATGTTTACAACTGATTGTCTATTTCATGTGTTTTTCTGCAGGTACGAAAGGATCATGTGGCTCCAATCTACGTCATCAACCTTCTTATTTCCGACCTCATTCAGCTCTGCTGCATGATCGTTTTTGAAACAAAAGAGTATCAGCCTCAAAGCATTGAGTTTTATATTTACGAATGTGGCCTACTGACAAGTGTTTTCTTCATGGTGTGTGTCTCACTGGAAAGGTAACTATACGTCCTGTAGCTACGTCTGTTTCTGACTTTAATATATCTGAATTATTCTGCACCGCCTCAAAGACAACTTGTTCATCTTTTATTGCAGATATTTGATCATCACCCACCCACTGTGGTACCGCTTCAAACGGACGATCAAGATCTCTGTGGTGGTCAGTGTTGTGATCTGGCTCATACCTCCTGTCTTTTTCCTCATTGTGTTTCCCTGGGTTACTCGTGACGTGGCAGGAATCATCTACTCCATTTTCCTCACCATTCCCTTCCCACTGTTCATAATCTTCCTGGTTGGAACCCTCAGAGCCCTGTCTGCATCCGTCTCGGTCCACTCTGAAGAAAAACAACGAATAGTTGGAGTTTTGGTCCTGGTGCTGCTCATTTACACACTGCTGTTCCTGCCCAGCATGATTTTGTTCCTGAACATAAACAGATCTGACAAAACTCTGACTGACCTATCTTTCATGTTTGTTAAGATGAGTCCTCTTGCAGACTTAATTCTGTATGTTTTCATTAGAAAACAGTCCATTGGCAAGCTTTTTACCACTGTGAACTGTTGCAGAGTTGCCAACACTGACACCAACATATAGACAGTATGAATGTGCACAACATTTTGACATTAAGCTCCATGGAGGAAGAGAGAACGAGGATAAAACTGACCGATATGTACTCTCAGTTTAGAACAAATTTATTTCTTACATACCTTTATTTGTTTAGCTATGTTGTTATTCTTGACAGTTAAATACACTTCGTACTCTTGTTAACTTTCTAATCTTCTAATCAATAAAAGCTTTACTTGTGCAGTTAAAGTGGTTGGCATGTCAGCTTTTAGGATGTGAGAGAAGGTCCTAACTTTATTGCCACTGTTTCAAATTAACAGTTACAAATGAGAACAGTGTCACCTTGAGGTTGGGCTTCATATGACATAGTCTCTCAATGATTTTATAAACTTCTTTTTTGTCAATAACTTTTCTGCACTCTTGTAAAGCACTTTGAACTGCAATTTCATTAGTCTGAAAGGTGCTATATAAATAAAGTTTGATTGATTGATACATGTTGACATAAAAGACTGCAGCCCCACACACGGGGAGAAAACATATTTACCAGCATTAGTACCAACATGTATATTCATTCACACATTTGGTATACTCATATAAACATGTATAAAGAAATAATTATACATATTTGTAGCCTATGTGCATCTGCATGGCTGTAGTCCTCCAGGCGGGCGGCCCAGGTTCGAATCCAACCTGTGGCTCCTTTCCCGCATGTCATTACCCACTCTCTCTCTCTTCCTGATTTCCTTCTCTATCCACTGTCCTATCTCTCTAATGAAGGCCAAAGCCAAAAAAATAATCTGGGAAAAAAAAAAGTTATGTCCTCTAGATAAAATAAGGTTGAAAGGTTACATGTGGTACTTGTATAAGAAGATGATGAGCCAATAATGAAACCTTATCTCTATAGCAGGATGTCATAATCTTCAGGTCCATGATGATATCAGTTCTGAGAAGAAGGCTCTCAGGAAGTTGTGTGTGTCATTATTTAACATGTTTGTTTTGTTAAAGAACCTTATTAAGGACACACTACATGTTCCTATAACTCATATATATTTTTGTTAACTGGAACCAACTTTTAATCATCCCTTGTTCACAGCCTGAAGCTGTTTCTTTGGCGCACTCACTGCACAGATGAGGCCATGATACATTCAAGTCCGCAGGCATGAATGTAAACATGTAGCTAAACATTTACATAAGGGAATTAGCATGGACACCATGTTGTTGTTAAATGTAAGTAAATATATGGACCATATGTGGTAGGTTTTACTTTAGGGAATGTGGCTATGATGTAATCTGGTTTTATTAGCTCTTAATTTTGTATTTTGTAATAATTAATCGTGTATTTTGTACAGTTTGTGTTTATACCTGCCCAGGGACTGCAGATGGAATCGGCTAAATCTGATGCAGTGCATCTCCTCTCATTAATTAAGTTTAATGTACATTTTGTACATGGTCCCTGTTAACAACCTTCAAATGTTATATTTCAAAATCAATGATATGTTTTTTTCTTAAGGGCACCTTTTAGCTTCCATATATCAGTCACTCATTCATTCATTAAACATTCCTAATGAAAGCAGTTACATTCAAATAAACAAGTACACAAAACACATGACAATTACTGCTCATTTAGTGCCAATACACATGAGCTGAATGTCTCTGAAAAACTCAGTAAACGCATAGCTGCACCATCAGACTAGGCAAGGTCACTTCCAGTAAGCAACACTTGCCCAAATTAGACACCGCCACCTTGTGGAAAGTCTCCACATAGGTCATATGGCTCAGCTGTTAGCTCTTAGTACTTCATAAAAAAAGAAAATACGAGAAAATTGTAAAAGGCACAAGGCTTTTATTTGAAAATATTCAGTGTTTGTGAAAATTGTGAGAAAGTTGGAACTAAGACATGTTTTATTAACTAGAGTCGTGAACAATGTTTCCAGTACAATATAATCTCATAAAATGGGAGTGACGAGTTGTCGAGGTATTAGACTACAAGAGCTACCTCGGGGATAAGTGACTGTACGTTAAAAACTTTATATTTTGATTGCAAAACGTAGTAAAACTTAATGTTAAGGTCACTGTTACGACCTTATTTTGTCTAGGGGAACTAAAGGTGTAACATAATACAGTTCTGAAATAAAAAATTAACAGGGAAAAATACTGCCAAAGCTTTTAAAGTAAAGACTTACAACTGTTTCTTTACAATAATGATAATCTATTTACAAAACCATTCCACACTGACATATTTTAAGCGTCTTTCATTTATCATTTGCATTTCATCATCTCAAGGGTGGAAGTAAGAAAAAGTGAAGATAAAAATGGAGGTAAGGAAAATGCATGTGATTTGCCATAGACAAAAAACTTACCATAAGAGCTTATTTTCCTTTTTCCCCTCTTCTTTAATTTGTTTCTTTCTTGTTTTGCTTTCTTTTACACCTTCTTGAGTATGTGTTCTTGTAATAATATGTCTGTGTTACATGTTTCTCTTTAGGAGGGCCACTCGACAAGCCCCTCTGGGTTTATTTGGATCCTCCAGCACATTTCTTTCTAAATGTATAGTTTATTAATTAACTAATCATTATGTACTGTCTGTTTTTCCATTGATCTATTATGTTTATGTTTTTTTTTATGCAATAAATAAATAAAACTTAGTCTACGTACATTAAAACTAATTTCAGTAAAAAAAAAAAATCAAGTATGTAATTAGCAATCAATAAACCTATAGTGTGTGGAGTAAAAATCGTGATTCTTGGCTATATCTGAATTGATTCCGTTTCTACCATAGACTGTAAATATCACTACTGAAGTTTCTAAACTATCGTCGCATTTATGACGTCACTCTACTATTTAGCATGGCGCGGTTTTTAAAAATACGAGTTTCTCTGTTTATTTATTATCTCTGTTTAGTTTCTAGGCAAGTCAAGCGGTTTTTTTTTTGGTTTGTTTCATAGACTGTACATATTACGGTCTTGTTTGCTTAAGGTCCAAAAGTTCAGAATACGTTTTTTTCTTTATATCCAATCCCGATTTTGCACATTGTGACGCAATCAAACTGCACCCGTGTTGTTGTTTTTTTTACGTTAGCTTTAGCGGAGAGAGTAGTTGTTTTTTAAAAACACCCTGACATATAAAGTAGTGTTCTGAAACTATCTTTAGTTAGTTATGTCTTCGTATTAATCGATTTTTGTTCAACTTGTTACAGACTTTAAAGAAATTAAACTATGACAGACTCTTTGTTGACGTTGTTGTAACTCGTGTTAAAAACCTTCAATGGAGGAGGACTCGTCGTCTTCTTCTTCTTCTTCTTCGACGGCGGCAGGTCTTTCTAGCGTGTCTTTCCTCGAGCGTACATTAGAACGCTTAACATCTACAAAGTGTCTGAAAACACAGAGAGGAGGAGAAGAAGAAGCTCCCGTCGCTGTGGTTTCTCTTCAGAGGTATCTCTCCGAGCACACCGAGCCTGACACCTGCAGCTACGACGTGACGGTCACTGACGGCGTGTGGCGAGCCAAATGCACTCTTCACCCAAGTTTAAACCACCTGGTGCACACAAACACCCTGAAGACCGGGAGTGATATCACCATCACACAGTGCTCCTTTGTTTACGACGAGAGGAGATTGGGACACGGTTATATCAGTGTTGAAAAGCTCAGGTGTGGTGTGGAGAGGTCTGCTGTCCTGCCTCATGTGAAGGATGTCAGCGCACTGCCGATGCTGGTCAAACACGGCATGGAGAGGAGTGTGGAGCTGTTTAGCGACGTCCCCTTGAAGGTAAGCCGCAAACACTACCTGTCTCTGTGGAACAACGATGACCCGGAGGGAGACATGTGGACTTCAGCGTCTCCCTTATCTGACACAGTGCTGGACGGTGAGACACTGGTTCATTTATATCCATCAAAAATCTGCACTACATTCATTCCTTCTAATTACTGTCCCAGTAAAAATTATATTAAAAAAATGCTGTCCACAATGTCTCTGGTTCAACAGTGTCCAAGATTACTCTTCTTGGTAGCCTGGAGTCGTCATTTAGAAACAACTGGAAACCTCTTCCTCTCCTTGTGAAGATAATACACAAAGCCAGATTACGATATTATGGGAAATTTGGCCTGAAGATTGATTACCCCTACCAGGTGGGATTGAACAATCATTTTGACCCTCATTAATGAGATTTGAACAGGATCTATTTTCAATATTTTTTTTTACTACATATTCAATGCTCTGTTGTGACCGTGTGTTTCACCTCATGCTTTGTTGTTTTTAGGCTTACTTTGAAGTTGCTGACCAGAGTGGGACCATGTCTCTTGTGCTTTGGAATGAACTCTGTCCAGAGTTTTACCAGAGACTGAATGTAGGCACAGTTTTATACCTCCAGAATTACACCGTGAAGCAGAGTTATTCAAAGCGATCACGCCCGCAAATGGACCATCATAGACTGAAGACCTTTAACTCTGTAGGTATGCAAAAAACGAGCCGACAACAGTCTTGTATCTTGAAGCTCAGCACCGCTGTTTTCGTGAATAGTTTTGTCTTTTCTATTTTTTCCCCCTTTTTTTCTGAATAGGTTGCATCATGCTATGATATGATATGTGGGGACCACACCTCACATATGTAAATCCTTTGTCAAATAACCAGACACCCATTTTTTTCAGGTGCTGGGTTATGTTGACGCTTAAACACCCATGATGTAACTTCTTATGTTTTATCGATTTTTATTCTTTAAAGAAATCGGTCTGAACCCGCGAAACCCGGTTTCAGTCATCACAGTGGTCTCACCAAAGAGTGTACTGCCTCAGTGGGGCCTACCTGAAGTTTCCTACCAGTTCACCACCAGGTAAGTTCATTGACACCATTTATCATTTGTCTATTGTCATTTAGTATTCATGTGTGAATGCCATGCTAGTTGTAGTTGCTTAAGTTTCTAAAAAGCCACTCTTCTTTAAGACAAAATGAGTTTTACTTTGTTCAAAAAACTACTGCATTTTTTTCCCTGGGAAGCTGCCCTAAAAATCCATTCTTTTAAACTTGCCTGCTCACTTCAGCTGCATCATATGGATTTTATTTTCTATTGTGATAGGGGTCTGAACTCATATCTGATTCATGCTCTGTTAGTTATTGCACATTTAATTTTCTAAGGACATTTTATTGCTGTTGATATGTTGATTGTATGTTTTATAACTTATTTCATGTGATGCAACCGGTGACCTTGAGTGCCATGAATTTACCATTAAATAAAATGCATATATAAAATGTACGTTTCTTACAGGTCAGAGTTGGAAAAATTGTCCAACAATTCGGCGTGTGATGTCATTTGTTTGGTTACATTTGTTGGTCGTGTTGAAAGAGTCAAGAGTAAATGCAACAACGGTAAGAAGCGGCAGTATATTTCATATACTGTATATGCTGGGAATCTCTCTGAAAATGGAGTTGAAGATGATGTTTTTAGAGACTGAACATGTTCTTCTTTAAGGTCCAGAAAAATACTGGACATATCGCTGGATTCATGCAGTGGATGGAACATCTGAGCAGCCGTTGATCCTGGAGGTGTTCTCCTCTTCTCAGCCAGAAGTCTTTAGTCGAATATGTCCCAGTAAGTCCACTGTGTCAGCTCCTATTAGATAGACCTGCTGCCACACTTTCAGTCTGTATTTCCACTTACTTTACATTGACTCATCATCTCTTTCTCAGTGACGTACCTGGTGTGCACTCAGATGAGGGTTTGTCAAGTGGAGGGCTCTTCACCGTACCTCACAAGCAGCTGTGAGACAGAGACTTTCATCACAGGTGAGCTCATCTGTAACCAAAGTATCTGATAATCTACATGTATCAGTCTCTGCAGATAAAACTGGGCTGTAAACAATCTGTCTCCACAACAGGCCACCACAAAGGTCAGCCATACGTGAGTGACCCTAAAGTGAAGAGCTTCATCCAGTGGACCAAAACGCTGAAGGACAACATGGTCCTCCAGAAGACAGCTGTGGGTGGTTATTACTGCTACCCTCGTCCCCCACAGGTGTATACCCAGTCAATGGTAGAGACCCCAGGTGAGAGAAAATCTGTTTATTTTTATTTTCTTAGAACATAATTCTCATGTCTGGGTTTTTTTGGCCTGTAAGTGTTGAAATTCATTTCAGAAAGCACCAAACTCTTCTTTTGTAATTGTACTGAGCATTGAGCATGAGAATCACTCTTGTTGGTGGTGGAAATCATCTGGGTCAGTTTTCTCGCAGATCTGCAACAACATTCAATTACCCTTTTCACACATACGGAAATCTCCTGAAATACTCTGGAGATTTGGCTACCCTGAGGTTCTTTAGGCTATGTGTGAACGCAAACAGCCGCATTTTTCGCGCAGACTTTACCCGGAGTTTCTCCGGAGATTTCAACTAGAGCCAATAGAAAGAGAATGACGTTTATATACAGTGACTGGCTAAAGTGTCTGCACGCGATCACTACGATCTCCATGCACGTAATTAAACGGCTGCATTATGTTTTTCATTCCATTGGATTACACATAACATTGATATAAAGGCAAATATTCTCATTGTTGTGTAGCAGACTCTGTTGCTTCGGCCACTACTTCCACGTTGTTTTTTTATGTCACGTCTTACCTCAGGAAATCCCCCAACCCCCCTCCCCTCTGACAGGGATAGTCCCCCGCTGTGAGGAGCATATGTGAACGGCTAGGTCGGGAGAATCTCCAGAGAAGTCCTCCTGTAAATATCTAGATATTATCCGGAGTGCATATGTGAAAACGGCTTATGTTGTCTACGATCCAGATCGATCCTTGAATGTAAATGTAAAAGCTATTCTGTCAGACCACCAATAAGAAGTCAATGAAATTTCCTTAAAGCTGAGTACAAAAGACCAGTAGACCTTTCTTCCTAAATTTGAGTATTTTAAACAATCAATATTATTTGCTGTAACTACCAGTTTCATGCTTTATTTTTAAACCTTGTTCAATCATCAGCTCAAGCTCCCCTGGTTGCTGTGGCTGACTTGAAGAAGGAGTTGGAGACCCTGCACTACAGGGAACACAAAAAACTAGCGATTCAAGGACAGATCACAGCAGTACGATACAGAAAGTGCCCAAAGACCACCGAGTCTAACGGAACAGAAGAGGAGGAGGTAATAGAAATGATTTGAAAGCTACTTTCCCAAGATGAGTCAACATTATCACTATGGAATAATTCAAATCGTTTCCTTTCAGGGGCCGGTTGTTTCTACTGACGTGTGTGAACCTACAGAGTCCACAGCTGAGCAGACTTTGGTGTCCAGTTTAACATCTTCACCTGCTGAGAAAATCTCCGCTAACAGCAGGAAAAGAAGAAATAAGACAAGGTTTGACCTCACATGAGTCTTACTGTGATTTGAGTTTGATATTGTGTCCCTGATTTTACTTTTGTAGCTTGTAGGAGCACATTTCTGTCCAAAGCTTCATTGAACTCATCAGAAGAATTCAAACGTGTCATGTCTTACAGAGGAGCCAAGCTGTTCTCCTCGTATCTTGGTGACAGGAAAGCAAAAAGGTACTTAAGATTCTGCTGGTAGTGATCAACAACCAACTTAAACCTCTCTGAGCGTATTCATCTTTGCTCTTTCAGGAGGCCTGGTCTTAGACACACTGGGGGAAAACAAGGGCAGGAAGAAGAAGAAGACAGTGACTCTGATCCTGAGCAATTCCAGGATTTGGAAACTTCCCTCCAACTCCCAAATCAAGATCAAGGTACATAACTGCTGCACCAGCACAACGCTGTCCACCTGATTTGTTCTGACTCACTGATGTGTTTGTGTCCAGCACTAGACTCTGATGTGTTATCTTGGGAAAGCAGCAGCTGGCCAAAACAACGTCAAGAAGTGTCAGAACATTTGAATCAAGGCGGTCTGTACAAGGAAAGCATCTCTCAGAGGTTCACGTTCGACGCCAAGGACATGCTCCTGCAGCAGAGTAACCTTCAGCCGACACGGTGGACGCCCGAGAACACCGCTGACACCTTCCCACCTGTTGCTTGTCCAGGATACTACCAAGTCACTATATTAGGTAACATGTCAAGGAAATAACTCTCTTGACAGAACAGTTCAGAAGTATTTGACATCATACTCTATCTGAATTATTACTATTATTATTATTATTAGTGTGTAGGCTGCAGTCTTGAGTCAGGAGAAAATGCTCTTTAATTGGGTTAGTCAGTGTAGAGCTTCTTTGTTTTTATGTTGTAGGAAGTCAGCAGTGAGTCACGTTGTTCTGCAATCTGTAATAAAATGGGGCTTTCTTCAGAAACATTCTGTTAACCTAGCTGTTAAACTGACACGCGTTCAGGTTTGACTGGCTGAAAAACAACTAGAGTGGGGGGGGGGACTTTCAATGTTGTTGAGCTCTTCGCTAATTCCTTTATGACCAAAATCAAAATAAGTCACCAAAATTATTATTTTTTTTAATCTTTCAAACAGGCATAAACAAGCAGATAGCTGTCGATGCTGCTTTTTTCCCTATCGTAAGCTCAGACGAGCCGCGAGCAGTCGGCCTCCCTCAGGATCCCCATGGCAACACGATGCTGTCGTGCCTTTCATCTGGCTTCTTCTGTCCTCTCAGTGACGCTGCAAACCACAGTGAAGTGACCCATCCTGAGCCAGGTAAACGCCGCAGAGCACGTCATATTTATCATAACCACATAGCTTTATATTTTGTATCCGTGTGACAGACGATGCTAATATGTCAGTGTTATTGTGTTGCAGAGGAGGTGCTGGTGACAGCCAGTGAGCTGGAGGAGACACATGTCGTATGTATCTTGGACCTTTGTCATCTGGGTGGAGACCAGGTTGAAGTCCTGATCAGCCGGGTGCACAGAGTGACGGAAGTTTGTCTTGATTAGGACGTGTGGAGCAGCAAGAGTTCAGCCCTGTGAGAGAATTTAGTAAATATTACAATTGCTCATAAATCATGTACTGGAAATGTCATTTTATATAAAGAGCAAATAATACTGGAGAACTTGTAAAGACCAGATGTTTGTAATTGTAAATAATTTGATTAATGTTTTCAAAATGTAACATGATGCTGAGAATAAAATGTCTTAATCATGAAATATTGAAAATAACTGAACTGCTTCTTTTATCATCCACAAAATCATACAGTGTGTTTACTGTTGCTTGGTTTAAAAGTAAGTTGTCAGTTGAGCACACACTCTCGGTTTAATCTTATTTGTTCAGGATGTCATCACTGTGTTTAGCTCACTCAGTAGATCACATTTCTAAAAGGCTACAGCCGTCGCCTCACTGGTCGCAGGTTGATTCCGGTTCCTGATGTTGTTTGTTACATGTCATCTCCACTACTTCCTCTGCCCTTATTCCTGTCGTCAGCTGTCTGATCTAATAAAGGCAAAGTCTGAAAAAATAAATCTTAAAAAAAATAGTCACTTTAATTGAAATTGCAGTTAATCAAATAGTTCCTGTATAAATGTGGAGACAACTCAGTGAAAATCATATTACAAAGGTTATGCACACTGGCTCCCCCTTGTGTTTCCACGTTGAAATAAAGTAACATTACCTTTTAAATCTGACACCAACTATAATGCTCAACAGTTAGCTGTAAGTTTAGTTTAGATAGATTTGTCTATTGTTTTAACAGCACAGAAAAAACATTCTCTATAATTCAAAGTCAGACCTTTCTCTCTCTTGAACTCGTGGCCTGCCAAATGTTTTTTTTATCGATGAATACTAACCTCTCTGCTGTGAATTATTTCGTGTTTATTTATCAGGAACACACAGTTAAGAAGAAGTCTGCGACATAGACGATCTATGTAAACAATTAGCTAAGAATAACAATGCGTCTGTTTAAAAATATTTATTTTCAAATATATTTCACAATATATCCAGGTTGATTTATAAATAATTCCATATAACATAATTAATTTTCAAGATAGTTTAGAATGTAAACTGAATTAGTGAATTTCTTTAGAAACAATATGAACCATATTTTTTAAAGCTTATTTTGAATACAGAAAGAATACAAACCATACAAGTGACTGTGCAACACCAACTCCAACACAAAAAAAGAAAAGCCTCACCTCCTCTAATAAGACACTTCATTATCTGTTACAAAATTACTTTAATTTTAAAATCATGTAACATACATATGTAATCTATTAGACATATAAAATAAACAACTATATAGTCTATACTTTTTTTTACATTCTATAATACAAAATATTCATTTTTTTTCCTGCAGTGAAACGGCAGAAGTGGCTGTGAGCCAGGTTCGTCTTTGTTCATGTACTGGCAAGTCTCACACAGAAAGCATTGATCTGACCGCCCACACTCACAGTTAAGGTGTCAGTCAATATCTTTTTTACAAATCAGAAAAAATACGAGTTAAATGTGAACTAAATCACATGCCTTCAGAAATAGTGACGCTCGATGAAAAAAAAAAAAAAAAACCATGAAGAAGAAGAAGGAGGAAAGCATTCTGACAGATAAACAGAAGAGGAAAAAGGTGCAGCGACTACAAATCAAAACAGTACCAACTGAGCAGGGTGGATTATATACAAGAACACATACATAAAACAAAAGCATTTCACATCCAAACATCTGGCAGAGAAGGAGGGGATTTGTCCAAAACCAAATAATTTAGGACTTCACGCACAACTAGAACACAACACATGAAATATCTCAACATGAGTTTAATGGGCAGAATCTCCCTCAACCACCTTTTCAAGGCAAAATGACTGAATGATAGCAAGTTGTTCTGCAGACATGCATGGACTGACATCAGTATACTGTGTTATGATGAAACCCATTCTTAATGTGAAACTTTACTGCAATCGACTGAGTGGTTAAATGAGTGATTTGGATTTGTAATGAAGGAAAGTGTAAATATGGTCTCTATGGCACCTCAGGGTTTGCTGGCTGAACTAACTTTACTCTTGCTATACCGAGTGTGGATGTATAAAAATACATAAATGCAGACCAAAGCTTCTTCTCAGATGTCAAAAAATATATTTTGATGACGATGTACAATTGCACTTTTATTAAAAAAAACTAAAAACTGAAACAGATCAAAAGTGAAAAAGCGTAAAGACGAGACTTTCTCTAGCAGTGACCTCACCCTCATGTGAACTCTAAATGTGTCTGAAACTCTGCTCGAGACAGGACAGAAGGATTTCAAAGTCTTCATTTCATTTTTGAATCATCGTGTTGAATGTAAAAACTTTTCTCTACAGAGTTCCTGTGATTTTCTCCTCATGTTTGAGAAAGAAAGAAAACGTCCCGTGTAATCATGAAACCATTGTTTCCACTGGTTCTAGTCCATAAAAGATACTGCTGATATCGACGTCTGAAGGAATGTTAGGACATTTCATTAAAAAAATACTTCCATATAATTTACATGGTACAATGGCTTATTATACACCTCTATATACATTGTACATCTATTCAGACACATTAAAACCGTATAAATTAACATTCTTCTTTTTCATATCAACATTGCACATAGGAAAGTGTAAAAACGGCACTGAATGTTCATGTGGAAAGTTTTCCAACAGCTTGGTTCTGTTGTCCACCAAGCGCAGCACCGGCCTCAGAAGCGGGGCTGAGACAGAGCTGACATGACTGTTAACAGCTGAAGTGGCTTTTTTTTTATTTTAGTGTAGCACGAGTTCCACAGTGAGAATTTCAGGAAACAACTGTGTTTTCCTGCGGAGCTGACTGGGATACAACCTCAAATTCAACTATTAAATGCTTGTAAATGGAAAATATTCACGACATACTGTGGCACAGTTTCTGGACAGTTTGCTGTCACAGGCTGTCTGATTGTCAATAACAGAGATGTTTGTATATCATGTGAATCTTTAGCGTGCTTTTCCTCCTCAATTATGTTGACCTGCTAACCGAGCTCTGCAGCTGTCATTTCACCATCATCACAGTGCTGCACAGAGCAGATAACATCCATTTTGTGTAGAAAACTAGTCTCTGAATCCCATATATTTATTAAATTATATGTAATAATAAATAAAGATGAAATGGTTTAAGAAGGGGGGTTAGTAAATAATCAAATCTTGCTCATTACTGTCATTACAGAAAGAACTGTTGTACAGGTTGCAAGAAGCATCCAATAAATATTTGTAATTTTCCCCATTACAAATCTATATGTCTTTTGTTGAAATCGGATGAATAATAAATTATGACCTATGAAAATAGAACTTTGTATTCCAAATGGACCTGAGCTGGATTTTTAAAGCCGTAATCAGACAAAACCATCGATCCACACCGTGGATGTACCACGGTTAAAGGCACAAATATTTCCTCCTGTTAGCGGTCACCTCATGACTCATTCAGAGCTAATCACGAGCACCTAAAAAGCAGGAAGTCAGAGCACTGCTTCTACAGTCTCAGATTGAGGCTTTAAAAATCTAGATAGACCTTTCTTTAAACTGGAAAATATCCCTCCACCCCAGAGCTTCCCAGTGTAGCTTTCATAGCGAAGCTGTAGGTAGAAATGGTGGTCATCTCACCGATGGATGTTTCACTATGAAGTCCCTCTTTAGTGACTTTGCATGAAAAACATCTCCAAATCAACCATCAGCTGGGTTGGTAGAATGAAATACATGTTGATGCGATTAAGTCCGCAGATACATAGATCCCTCATGAGATGAACCATTTTCACTGGAGCTAAAATACAGATGATGTGATGTCACTGGGGAGAGTTTGTCAGGCTGTAGGTTTGAAGTATAATCTCACTATCAAGCCATTACTTGAGGAAAATAGAATATTAATTTATGGGCAAAAATAAATATTGTACTTTTAGGTAGGGATGGGTGGGTGGGGGGTATCAAAGTGCAAACAGACACTTAGAATCTCTCTGTGAAAAGTGCGTCTTCTTGAGAGCTTTGATAATCCACTAGTTCCAGCAGCTACTCCGTCTGAGCTTGATGTAGACTGGAGGATGAAGGTCCAGTACCTCAGAGTCTCCTCGGGGTCCTGCAGGAGACTTCAGGCCTGTGCAGCCTCCGCTCGAGGTTTTCACTCTGGCCACAGCCTTGGCCTATTCCGAACAGGCAGCTTCACATTTAAAGTGAGGTCACTAGAAGCCATTTCCCTCGTGTGAGCATTCCCACTGCTGAACTTGACATCAAGTTAGATTCCAAATGCCTCAACGTGCCGCCGACTACACGGCGGCAACACAGAAGGAGATCTCCATGCTCTCAAGCGGTCCTCAGCGCTACCGAGTCAGCATATTTCTGAAGTCTGAAACACTGCCAGTCTGGTTTTGGGAATGTTGGTATTGCCTTTGTTGCTGTTGTGCCTGAGGCACTTGCTGTGTTTGCGGCTGTTGCTGGATGTATCCCACAGTGCTTTGATGCGGAACATTAGCAGTGTGTAGAAACGCTGGAGTAGATCCACCATGAACAAGTCCTTGAGTCATCTGTGGATCAAAAGAGAATATGAACGTTATCTCACAAGCTGGCGGGAGCCCCTACACTCAGTTTTGAATGCTGGCCAATTCAGACCTTGAAAAAGGTTTAGAACACAATATATAAACATGAGAAGAAACTCTGAGTAATAAACTGTACGCAGCTGGTTTGAGTCCCCACCTCGACCCTTTGCTGCATGCCCTCCCCACTCTCTCCTTCAAAACATTCCCAGTCTTTCTACATCTGTCCCTTCAGTTAAAGATAAAACAACTGGAATTGAAAAAGGTACTCTGCAGTACCTAAAGAGTACTGAAAATATATGCTAGGCATAACATCAACACACACACACACACACACACACACACACACTACAGGTTGAGTGGAATTAAAAAAAATTGATATATATTTCAAAATTGTAAGTGATCACTTGAGAGAAGCAAGAAGCGTCGCTGATCTCTGAAGCCACCAGTGTGTCTCTAATGAAATTCATGCAATCCTTCCTTTCTTTGCTGCACAGAGAGAATTCAATAATCTACTTTGGAATTCTGTTTTTCCACCAGACTTAATCTGTGGTCAATGTTGGTGACCCGTGTTTCCTTTCTGTACAAAACACAATAACACATGTGACCTTATGAATTCACCATCACACCACATTTGGCTTTCAAAGCCGAGGTTTTAGAGTGATTGGTTACCAGCCTGTGGGAAAGTACAGCAGCTTGTTGCTGTGGCAACTAAGGATTCAGATGCAGTGCAATGCCTTTCATTTACATACATTTGTAAATATGAAGCCTTAGGTTAATATAATGAACATTATTATGCAACAATCCCTCATTTATATCCAAAATAATAATGAAATGCATGCATCAATAAGCTGCGTCACTACATAGCAGTGCACTGTACCTGAAAGAACTGCTGGGGCTGCTGTAGCTGCAGGGAGTGCTGGGAGGCCTGAGGCTGAGTGTGGTAGGTGGACTGGGACTGGTTTGAGATGAAGCTGTTGTGAGGGATCATTATGGGTGACGTAAAGACCGGGGAGGGCACGAGGACAGCGTTGCAGTTGACCTGTTGCATGGAGAATGACGGGGCGATGATCTGTTGCTCCAGGGTGTATCTGTGAGGAGGGCACAGTGAGGAACTTAGGCACGATATGAAATAACAGCACACTAACACTGGTGCGTGTGGGTAGTCTAATCAAACAGTGCTCACATGGTTTGCGAGAGGCCCATGTTGCACTGGGAAGGCTGCGTGGTGACACTGCTCGTGGGAACCAGCGTCTGCATCGGCTGGTTGAGGAGCATGCTGTGGGAACAGAACATCTGTTACTGAAAGAACACAAAGCATTATGTTAAAGAGGATCTATTTATTTTTCCGGGGCTCTTACCGTAGTTGTCCATCTTGGTTGAACTCACTGTCAGTGTGTCTTTGGTTGGCGTCCTGCAGAGACCTAGTGTTGGTCTGAGAGAACATCATGGGGTTGCTGTAGAACGGCATCGTTACACTCGTGTTCGTCTGAACAGGCATGCTAACTGACTGTGACTGCACACTCCGTGAAATCCTCTGCTGGACCTATGAGAGAACATAGAAAATACTGCAGTTATTAAAAAATATCAATTATACTTTATATACATGTTATATACCAATACACCCTTCCTACAGGAAAAGGGATGTATTTATAAGGTAAAGTGAAACAGTGCAGTGTATTCACCCTGCACATATCTGCACAACACATTCAGTTATGTAGGAAAGTGCTAATTGCAAGAAATGAAGGCCAAATAGAGTTTCACTTCAAACTTTTTCTCAGTATGAACCTCCACTAACCTCACCTTTGGATGTGTAGAAAACACATTTCATTTTTAACATTAGAACCTGACTGAGCCTGTGGGAGTGTCTGTGGAGACTTAAATGATCAATGAAGATTCAGAGCTGTGAGTGTGCCTCATTCATCATTTCATCTGTGGAGGGATCACTGCAGGTGTCTAATAAATGATCTGATCTGCCCATTATTATGACACTGACCCACGACACACTAACTGTTGCTGAACATGACGAGTCTTGAACGCACAAAGTCTTCCTCTCCATCTTTCCAGTCTGAATGCAGTCAATGCTCCAGGTCAAGTCCAGGTCATCAGTGCTTGTGCCCAAGTTGAGTCTCAAGTCCAGAAAATCAGTGTTCGAGTCAGACTCGAATCAGGACTGAAGAACAATGACACTGCCTTGCTGTATTAAAATAGACCTATTACCCAAAAGAGAGGTACTGGTACATACCATCCTCAAATTTTCGATTCAAATATCTTTCATCTTAATAATGTAGTTCTCAGGTTTCTTTGTCTTTTTGCTTCAATGCAAACAAGCCAAGACTGCAAACAACTAATAACAAAACGAGTGATTCCACCACCTGCTGACACTGATTATAAATGCTGAATCAATAGCATGCCTCCTGCTGTGTTGAGAGCACTGAAGTAGGCTACGAGTCGTTAGCTGCTAATGACTGAGGTTAATTAGATTGAACATTATCCTCATTTACACTTTTTGAACAGCTGTGTTTTTTTTGTTTTTTTTAACTGTTCACATTTGTATTTGTCACTCGTGCAGCTGTTTACCTGTGTGGAGGGCGAGCTGCTCTCGCTCATGAGTGAGTGAGGGGACGAACTGTGAGGCCTGCAGGACGCTGGTTTAGGGTGACCCGAGTGCTGCCTGATCACCCCCGACTGGCTCTGCTGGGCTGGTCTGCCTGAGCCCTGCTGCTGGGGCTGCTGCTGGGGCTGCTGCTGGGCTTGACCAAAGTCATTGTGGACTGGCTGCTGTAACAACATCTAATACACACAACAGCAGAAAATGTTCAAGTTACTATAGAATGTTTTTTTTTTCTTAATCCTGTTTAAGATAAAAAAAGACAATACCAACAAAAACTAATGCTACTACTCAATGCATATCTTTTAGAAGAACGTTTTTTCTGTTTCAAAATCGCAGCAGTACATTAGTTTTGTCCATATTAAGGTCAAATTGGCAGTTAAAAATTAAACTAGGTAAAATTCAATCAATATGTTTGAGTGTTTTTTTTTAATCAGACTTAATCCAACATTGGATTCAAAGAAATACAACACTAACTTTCCACAACATTTCTTCATTAAAGGAACATTACAAAATTCCCAGAGTCTGTCCTCCTGGAATGGAGGAACTACATGACCCACATAACAGCACAACCAGTTGGCTCTAGTCCACTGCTGGGCCTCAATAGTGCTCTCTAGTGGACTGTGGAGGCAGTGGTGCTGCCAAACAGTTGGATGAATTTAATCCTTTTTCTATTTTACCAAGCTTTCTTATTTTTAAATCAAAATGTGCTCTAAATGTCGAATGTTCAACTGCAGTGACACAAAAAAGATACTGAAGAAGTGATGTTGAAGACAACCCTGCACCAGGAAAATCTCTGAGGCAAGTGGTGAGGAAATGTGACAGCGGATACATAATGTTTGTATTCTTAGTGGCAGACAGTGATGATGAGCTGAGCGCAGTGTGTTTGAAAGTATGATACCCTGCTGGATCCTGACTTGATCTCATTATTTAAAGCAAGCCCAGGAGCAAGCTCAAGTGTCTCACAGAGAGAAAGCATTTATTTGAGTCATTACAGTTGACAGTGGAATAACACATATCTGTAGGCCAATTTAATTTTCTTAGTTGTTTTTTTTCTTCACATTTATTTCAGGAGACGGTTCTCAGGAATTCTTTAACGATGAGAACTAGGATTTAAGTTGTGAGAGATGATGTGGTTAGAATGCATCTTGGTGCTGCTATTCCACCTTTTAATGGGTCAATGTATTTGTCTATCTTGATTTTAATTTGCACTTGAAACTTAGTGTTTTCTACACACATTAAAACATTTGTTATTCCCCTTTAGTGAACACCATGACGAGTATTTGTCTTCCTGGGAGTGTTACCTGGAGATTAGCAAGGTGAAGCTTCTCCTTAATGTCGTGGAGCTCCTGTTGCTGCGTCTTAATGTCAGCTTGCAGAATGCGCGTCCTCTCCTCCAGCTGCTCCTTCAACTGGTTCATGACATTGAGCTGAGGCTGCTGCAGCTGATACATGGACGCCGATGGCGGCTGCTGCTGCTGCTGCTGCTGCTGTGTTTGCTGTTGCTGGAGAGATATAAGCCAAAAAACAGCACACATGAGTACATACATGAAAAAAGCGTTCCTGTGTACTAGATGAGACAATGATTCATTTAATGGTTTAGTCTTGTGTCGGTAAACACATTAAGCATCTCACTTTTCTGATATAGGTCAAAAACATACTGAAGAGTGATGTCTTTATAGAAAGCTACAAAGACACCTTCATGAAGCGCAAAGTACTCTTGTTGTATGAGTCTCTCTCTCTTATTTGTATAGCACAATGTTAAAACTGGAACTGAGGTACTGCAATGAGCATGAGGTGAAATAAACACATGAAACTGGAACAGTCATAACAGTCAGATGTTGTACACAAACAGAGGAGAGGAAGGCAACAGGCAGGAGAAGAAGACTAAACACTTACCATTGCGGAGTGCTTACTGCAGGTAGGAGAAAGGGGGAGGCTCATTTGGGGAACGAGGTCAAAGGAATTTTGTCTTTGTGCCAAATTCTACAGGGGTAAACAATAAAGTTGGACAATTAAGCACAATTTAGACAACTTTGTGCAGTTGTTTCCCCATTGATGATTCTTTTTTTTTAATCCCCAGAGACAGACACACATTGTACACATTGTATAAACTGACCTTTGAACTACTAGGCTGGAGTCTGGCAGATGTCTTCTCTGTCCCCATGGAGGCAGACTGCCATGAAGGTGTGCAGGCCTCTGTGTAGGAGTTAGCTGCTGCAGAAAGAAAATACAGCGGGTTACCTCTAAGCACTCTCTGGTTATAACACACTGAGACAAAGTCAGATCATAATCAACGGTTTTCAATGTCAAATGATGGCCGATAACTAGAAACAAACACCTGAGTCTGTGCTCAAATCTACAGGGAATACACTTTGTTAAACATGAAGAACATAACTCTTTCAATCAGTCCCTGTTGGTCGTCTTGTTTTTGCAACAGCAGCTCATTTGAAATGTACTAACAATCTTTTTGGCTGTAAATCAAAAAGTTTGAACATCTTTCTTCAAACCCTCCCACCAAAGATCTTTTTGTATAGACACTGAAACAAAGGCCTGGATGCCCCCCCTCATTGTTCAGTTGGAAGTCAATACTCTTTCAAACAACAGCACACTGTTGTGCAGCTTGGTTCTTTGTTGTGAAGATACCGATAATGTGTAGTGTAGCATTGATGTATTTCAAATCAAAATCATAACGTAAGTTGTTATATTGTAGAAAGAGAAATAGCACCGACTAATATCACCTCAGGGGGGTCAGTGGTCAAACACTGTACACATCACTTGAGGAAATTCTCCCTCTTTACATTCAACATTTCACAAGTTTCTCCTCTTTCAAACGACCACTTGTCAATACTTGTGTATTTTGTCCAGGAGAGAGTAACTCCAGCCTTTTTGGGAGGTGAAAAGCATTATGGGAGACATGTCTTTTGAGGTTATATAAAGATCCCGCTGATTCACTTGCTGCTGATTGCCACCTCACTCTACCTCTGAGTTAAACCCACAAACTGTGATGCACTCAGCGGATATTATTTCACTGTAGCCAACGCAAAATGAAAAAACAAAAAAGCGCAAGAAGAATAATAGACTAACAATTTTTTCTACAGATGGAGTTTTATGAACATGTCTACAAAAATAATGAGAGTGAATATGTGTGTGGGTGAATAGAAGACAGCCGCTATGTGTATGAATAGCTGCTGAAATAAATCTGACACTGTGTATTGTTCATAAACATGCAGATGGAAGTGAAGTGTTTCGAACATTAGACGGTGGGTGGAAGAGCTGCTGAAGTCAGAGAGACTGGAGGCTCACACAAACAGGGCCAGCTAAAGTTAGCCTTCGAAAACATTTCATTTTTAATGCACATTCACCCACATATATCAAAGTGGATCTTTTATTGACTTCTGCTCTGTGTGGAGGTTTGATTAGAGTGTTTTCAGATTTATAGGGGAGATATAAATTGGAACAATTCCAGTCATAATAACAAATAAGGATTATCCATCTGGGACCCTGGTGGCGCAGTGGGTAGTGCGCACGTCCCATGTATGGAGGCTATAGTCCTCCAAGCGGGTGGCCCAGGTTCAAATCCAGCCTGTGGCTGCCGTGAATGACATGTAATTATAATTTTCTCAACAACAGAGAACGTTTCCCCGACAAATCCAAAGTCCCTGCAGCCATATAGGAGCAGCATTTCTCTACATATTGACCCGAGTGAGATGGCTTTTTGGGGAGCAGAGGATGACTCACATGCTGAGTCGGACAGCGCTGTGTGGGAGGACTTCCGGGAGCTGTGGGAGGATACTGAACGTGCGCGGCTGTTTCTTTCCCGCGGAGGGTCCAGTGTGGAGCAGATGTCCAAGTACAGCTCCTGAGCCTGCGAAACACACACACACACACAGAGACATTCAACACTGAGGACTTGATTCTCAGCTGACACGAAGACTGACATTGTAAACCTCAGAGGGACACTTACCTTCACTGAAGACGGAGCGATCTCCGGTGGCGACAGCTCTTCTAAGCCGAACGCTCTCCGTCTTTCTGCTCTCACCTCCGCATAACTGGAAAGTGTTAAAATTGTGTTGTTGAAAATGTTGAAAATGTGAACAAAGTGTGTTTGTGAATGCTCAATGTACTGTCTTGAGGTACAACCACCAGGCCTACCTGACAACAGTGTGCGTGCAGACAATGAACTCAGGTTTTGAATTCCACTGGTGGTAAGTTATGTAGTAGTGAGTCTGCAACCAAATCCACTGCTGACCTTTTGTCAGGAAGCGATAGTAGCAGGATTTACCCTTTCCAAACTGCATTACTGAGGAGAGGAAAAAAAAGACAGCAAACGTCAATGCTTTGTTCTGGTGTCACGAGTCAAGGCTGTTTCTGTTCACTAGAACAGAAGGATAAGGCATGTAACTCAGACTTGTTTCAGAGATGGCTATCTGAATGTTGCGTTGACGATAAAGGCTGTAGATAGTAGAAAGCAACAGAAGGAGATGAGTTACTTACATTGCTTGTGACACTGAGCTATGAGCTCCAAGTCATCCACATGATAGTAGTCATAGCCCGACGTTCCAAGAACCTCAAAGGGTAAATAGCCTATGATTGGTGAAGCTCTGAAACAGAAGGAGAGGATGACCAACATGTTAGAGAGACAAGCTCTGTCAAGAAACGACACAGTGCTTACTGATAAAAAATGAAAATCAGAAATCATCTGTTCACCTGTGATCTAAAAACAGGAACTTCCATTCAAGGCTGTGTCTGGATGTGAATTCATCGCAAGGATCTTCCACATAACACAAATCCTGAACAAAAGAAAAAATAACAGGCAAAAAAAAGACATTATTATGATTTCACAGCAAAGTTAAATACCTGTCTTTTAATATTAGAAGCTGATGAATTCAGATACTCTAATCATGTGTAGTGGTTAGAAGCTGTGCCTTATTTTGTATTCTAATGATCAACATCGAGTTAGGCTGCATGTTTTGAATGTTCTCTGAAAGCTGCGCCCTTAAATATTTAAGGTTTTTGTGAACAAAGCTTATGATAGCTTCGACTAATTCGACGAGGAGAGTTTCGATTTTTTTTTTTAAACTGCAGGGTTTTCAATGGCTTTTTCCTGTGTCTGATAATATGAGGGAAAAAATGATTCCCTGCCATATGGTCCAGACTTTATTCTTAGAGTCATTCCATCTGGCAAATCAGTGTAATCAGTGCCTTTTACATTTTGGAATAAATAGCGGGGGAGGGTTGAAGCCTGTCCAATAGATCTGCTTCCTCTGGCACCTTTGCTCTCTGAGCACCAGCACATTTTAAGGGCGGGTTAAAAAAATTGAAGAATACAAAGATAATACAGATATTCTCATATTAAGACGGTTTGTCACATTGCCCAAGAACATACGCTTCATTTTTTGCCCCATGTCTGTCACACATGATAAACAGGCTTTATAACACGTTATACATAACATGCTACCTACAGTCTTGTAAATCTGTTCTTGGTCATGAGATGTGTGCTGTTTTGGAACTTTACTGTAATGTTCGGTGAGTGTTTGACTGTTATTTTGGCTTCAGTGGATCTCGGAAAGGTTTCAGGTCTTCAACTTAAATGCACCTTGATAACATGCCATGTGTCCAGATTTCCACTCTCAAGGAAACTTTGGGATCAGATGTGTCCTAATGATGTAATCATCAGTTGGCGAGTACAGTGTGTCACAATTAATCTCCACTGAGTGTTTTACACCATGACCTTGCATGAACTAAAACATGAGGCCGCAGACAAAAAAAACACCTGTCATCGTAATAACATAGTGCTGGCATCTGGTTTTTAGGTGATTTCAGTACTATCTGTTTTATACTTTAAGAATAATCACATCAGCAAAAAGTGACAAAGAGAGATGATCCGAGCTGGTTTTACCTTTAGAAACTGTGGAGTGACTAATCGTACAGTAGCGATGAGGCAGACCTGCTCCTCCAACGACGACTGCAGGCTTCTTGGTAACGTCAGTTCAAGCCCGTTACAAGAAGATGTAGGCACTGTGAGACAGGGGAAAGTTCAGGTGGTTGTTACATCCATCCTACTTTTCATTTTGTTTCATTAAAAGGAAAAGTGTCACTTCATACTTAAAGTTACACATTTTGGACAATATGAACAAAGGAAACAAATACAAATTCTCACCATTGTTATGAAACTTGAAATCTCCAACAAACTTGACATATTCATATACAGGCGGCTCCTTTGGGTCAATGTTACCTCTGGCGAGATGACAGCAAAATTCAATATGTGACTCACCTGAAAAAAAAAAGAACACCAGAGTTGATTTTAAATTCTAACAGCCTGATTATATTGCAGTATACATGCTTAATTATAACAATAATGGTCCAGGTTCTTAATAAGGTTGCTTTTTAACCTTGTTGGTGTTTTGTGTAACTGTACTCTTTCAGCTGTGTACTTAAAGATCTGGATTGAAGAAATGATGACATAAAGTTTCATTGTGATGCTACAGAGCAGAGAAGAAATGGCATGAATCCTTGTGTTTATCATATTTTAGCAGATCTGACAAAAGCTTGTTTCTATAAAGTATTCAAACAGCCTAAGGGGAAAGAAAGGTTTGCAATCAACATTTATGAATTCATACATTCTCACATCCATTGGGAGGGCAAAAGCAGCAGATTCATGGCTTGATAGCATTACAAATGCTCTTTCAGCTTCATATGTTCTCCAATGTCAAACCTCTGAAGTAGAAGCTTACTAAAGCTTTTACATTTCCTGCAGATTAACTATGGGAGTGTACATTATTTGCCAGCAGGTACAGACGGCGGATGATTTTCACAGAATCTCACAAAATAAAAACGTTTTGCTTGGAGAGCTCGAGATTGTTTTGACTCTACTTGTAGAAGTCTTTCACAATACTTCAGCGAATCCCTCTTTAAAAAAAAGGCTGGTGAATGTTAACAGACCTGCTTGTGTAATATGTTTTACAATCGTTCAAGCAGATATTTTGCTTAAAAACAACACCATTCTTTTTATGCCATGAAGACAAAAGATGTATGTGTCTGCTAAATGTGCTCAGGACGTGATGAACACTTCAGACAATGCTCTGTGACAGTTTGCTATTTAGGCTTCCAGGAATAGAGCGAGCAGGCCTCACCATCTCTCTTCCTCAGAAAAGCCCAATAGTAACACAGGATTAAGGTCAGAGCCTTGAGCCCCAGATACTACATTGCTCTGGATTACTGTGCTAACATAACAGTGATTTAGAGTCTTAACCATGATACTCAGCTGGGTCCTAATAATAGCAAAAAGGCTAATCATAGAAACGCACTAATCAGTAATCCTATATACTTTGGTCCCAATTCAGCAACCTGTTCTAAATAAAGAGTTTAAGGTGAGGTTATTTGTGCCTCCTGATATGGGAGACACAAACGGAAACAGACAGTGGCCAGACGTGCACAGAGAGGTCGGCCAGAAGGTTACTCACTGTCCAAGAAGTCAGCAGCAATGGGGTCAGTCATCAGCATATGGGATGATAGCAGCTTATACACCTCGCCGTGTTCTCGCTCTGGCAGGAAATTCAAGATATTTTGGTCCACCATATCTGACTGGTACAAAAAGAGACGTGTGACAGTCAGATTTGTCATTTGAAACGTTGTTAATGTAGAAGCTGCATTACACACTACAGGATATAAACAAAGATACACTCAGGGACTGCTTCAGTGGTGAGACAGCATATACAGTTGATGCAATTAATGTCATTCATTCAGATAAGCATAAAAAAAGTCTCTATGTGCGGCTGTAATTGTGTGAGTCATACATGACCTGGATCTGATCAGGTGTCAAATATGGTGTAGGAAGAATAGGAAATATGAATTTCTGACCAGGAACATTCACATGAAGGGTCCATCAAGTTGAAACAACAGGGTGAACTTTTGGTAATCTATGTAGTTCTTATATTTGACTATCTAGTAAAATAGAAGTGAGTAATAATGAATAAAAAGAACAATAACAACACAATGCAGCAACAGCAAGAGAACAAGAGATACTCACTGGTAAATGGCCGATAAGTGATGACACACTGTCAGAAACGTAGATGATGTTGCCATCTGTAGTTAATGCTATCAAGAAACCATCTAAAGCCTGTAGGAAGAGGGAGAACCTGGGTTTTAAGGTGCTGCATCTCATACAATCCTCGTCTATGGTAGGTTAATGCAGGTTAATATCATAAATGATACTGATATGTGAAGATAGATAACTGTTTCAATCTTCTACTCCCACCATGTTTTCTTTCTGTTATTGTTAATATCGGTCAATGTCAGAGCTTAATGGACTTGGCTCCACAAACACATCCTCCTGAGTTTTACCTCCAGCATTAATTGAGTGAACTCCTCATTACTGAGGAACGAAGGCTTCCAGTCCTGTCTCACATCACAGGTATCGTTCTGTGCAGTAATGTCTGAAAAACACAAATATGAAGAAATGATGAAAACTCAAAATTCCCCTGAGAAGAAGAAGTGCTTTAGTTCATTACTTGATAAAGTAGAAAGGTGGAGATAATTCATGTCAAGTATGTCACAATGTTTGCAGTATATATATAAAGGCATAACATATTCTTACCTTTCTGTTTCTGCAAGAAGTCAATAGTTCTCTGCAGAATGGTGGATTTGTCCATCTTGCGAGGATGGCCCTGACCCTGCAGCATGGTGCATAGCTCCTTGATGAGCACATTGAATTGGTCTCTTCTCTTCTTTTCCGATTTGTTACGAGATGCCCTTCAATACATGAGAACGATTGTCAGTACAGATGGGGAGCTCAGTCTATCAAGCGATTATTGTCTAGAATTACTATAGCCTGTTCAGGCCGTACATCCAAATAAAAGCTGACAGAGACAAGGACACACACAGATAGAGAAACTAAAACCGTCCACAATGAAAAATGTAACAGTGAGAGAGAGAAAGACAACATCAAAGCAGCTCAAACACAAATACCAGGTTTAATTAACTGTATGCAAAACTGAACCTTTAATAAAATAAGGCTTAGGCATAGAACTTAAATTATCAAAATTAAATGATTACACAAGCTATACTGACTCCAATTGAAAGCTCCTATGAGAAGTTTTTTGCTGGTAATGAAACCGACCAAAATACTTATTCCACCTATGACCTACAAAAGCAAACAAGACCATACTTATAAAGGTTCGCTATTTCTATAAGGTCATTCAACACGCTGCAGAAACAGCCTTTTTGTAAATTTAACCAAAGCAAAGATCTTGGATGAATGATAAATTAGACTGTTAAAGGAAAGCAGGATGTTTTTTTTTTCTTGTAAAAACACTCCTTATTTTTTTTTAAATCCTGTGTTTACATGCCCTAGTGACTGTGGAGGCTGGGAGAAAAACTACAAATGTATCAATTCATTTAGTAATCTAGATCAACACTTATTTTTCAAACAGTTCAGTTCAAAGTGACTGACTAACACATACACCTACATACAAATAATAAACTTAGTACCTTTTTGCCCTGTCTTTCTCATCTTCATCCATTAAGTCATCCACGCAGCTGTTGGTGCTGGAAAAAAGAAGGGTACAAGGTCAATGTAGTTTCTTCAATGAGCTTCATCAAACATGGCTGACAACAAATGATAGCATGACGAGTACATTGTATCATCGTTGACTCCCTTAAAGACATTTTGACCTGCCATAGTAGAGAAAGGAAAGCTGTCAATACAGAAGTTCTAATGGAATCTAGCCATCATTGACTTGTAATTTACAGCCTTTCTTTTCCCCATGTCAAAATGTCTTCTGAGCTATAACCTTCATCCTATGCTTCAGACTGCATGGGGTAAAACACCTGATTCAGTGTAAAGGATGCATCAGTCAGACAAACTGGTGTTGGAAAAACCAGCTAACCTGGTTGAAATGCTTTGTCTTTCTCCCATTTTAAACAGGTCACTGTGGCCTCAGGTACATTAACAACACTGTTTGCATATTATTGGATAAAGTTGTCTTTGCATAACACGGTCTAACAATAAAGAGAAATATAGAATGAAGACGACCACGTAGAATCAAAACTTATGTCACTTTTGATCTGTGAAACACTTAAAGGAGGGCTTAGCCAGCATCCCAGATGATTCATTTTAACACATCACTGCTAACAGATATTTCTGAGGCCTGAGCGTCATGTGAGGATATACTATCACAGGTTCAAAGATAATCATAAGGTGGTGAGGTATACGTATGTAAACAGCCTCACCCGAATAAGACTTTGACCTGATTACGGTCAGTAGCAAGTTTCTCCGCTGATGAGACATTTCTAGCAAGCCATCAGACTTTGCAGCCCCAACCCCTACACTCTGTTGGGTTTTCGTTTAGCTGTGCAGCACTTGGTGCTTTTATGAGGTTTATTATATACGCCAGTTGTTTGCATCTTTATGTATCATGTGTTACAAAATGAGAAAAAGAAGTAAATCTAATGAAAAGAAATGAAACATTAGCCTGGGGAGCTAACAGTAAGTTATGGATGAACCATAAAGCTAGCTTAATTACAGCTTCTGGTTCTTATTCCATTTTTGGACATGTACAAACTGCAGTATGATGCCTGTTTTGTATCTATGAATTAAACAAACTAAATACTTACATGGGATTATTGTCTAGAGATGCACAGCTTCTGTTGTTTGTTTATGAGCTTTCAATGATTGTTGTTTGTTTCTTTGTTTCTTTATTGAATTTAAAGGTGAGCCTTCAGTTCTAGAAGCTGTACTTGTTTGAAAGTGTAACTTCTTGTTGTGTAAGATTATTATAATCAGAGCTGCGCTGAGATTCATTCCAATGCTTCATTACCCGGTGTAGTTGTAACTGCTTTTTATGGACATCTGTGAGAAATGTTCTCCGCTTGCAAAATGGCTCTCCAGCTCAAATGTGGGGTTGTTTAAAAGTGCATGAGAGACTTCATCAATTGTTAAAAGCTCAGTTTACTGAATGATTTCTTAGAATTTGCTTCTTCAAATGAAATCTCATGGCCAAATTCTACTCAAAGAAAAAAAAAAAAAAAATCAGGGCAGGCTGGATCCTTACAAGTAATCGCTTTCACCTGATTACTCGTCTCCCTTTTTTCCTTTTCCTTCAAACATGGTGAATCTGTTTCACCGGAACCGTAACTTTGCTATAGTTTGACATCTTTTCAGACATTCTGGTGAGCAGAGCTGCTTCCTTTTTATTCGACCATATATTTGACAGAAAAATATTAGCTCTTTGCAGCACACTGAGTAATGTCAGAAGCTATGAAAAGAAAAGTACATGTGTGTGGAGGCTTTTGAAACAGAAATAGAGACATCTTTTATAGAAAAGTCTTCACACTATGTATTCAGAATTTGGCATTTGAAGATGCCGTAAATGAGCCACATTAACATAAAGGTTAACTGTTTTTTTGGTACTCACTCCCAATCCCTGCAGGTGGATGGACAGGGGCCACCGAAGTCCGAAAGGTTGTCCATACTCACTCCCTTTCCCAGCCAGGCCCTTTCTGAAGTCTTATAAGTCCCATTCGCGCTGATCTTGTCGAAACACTCTTTTGGAAAAACCTATCGTGGACCAGCTGCCCACCGCCTCCTCGAGTCCACCAAAGAAACGTCAAGACCTGCGGGGCGGGGGAAAAAAATCACAGCATCCTTAAAGTTTGCATCTTATTAAGGATAACATCTGGATTGCATAAATTCATTTTTACTTTAACCTGTAAAGAATATGCACCAAGATCCTGTATTTCTCTTTAACAAAATATCTCTTTGACCCTTATTCATTTTTTTTTAACAATGTGTTTTTTGCTTTGCTGGATAACCATTAATAATACAATGTAAAGTTCATGGGGCATGGCCAATTTCCGGCTGCTACCTGGGTACAGTACTCTATCATTAAAGAAGTGTTTTTGCACAGGAGGAGCTCCCATGACCTAGAAAAGCGTCTAAAGTGGCGAGCTCTTTTGAGAACCCGGTATAAAGAGAGTGTGCAGAACAGCCACCTCCTTCACATCCTCTGTGTTAGAGAAGCTCCAACATTATGGAGCAGACACATCTATAAAACACCAAAGAACATACAGAATGAACTACTGGCTATCAAAGGTACAAGTATATGTATTGATATTTCAAACACCTTTTTTCTGTACGTGGTTGACAGCACTAACATTCACTTCACAAGTCTTAAATAGTTTTGTGGGCCCGTCTTTTTTCCACTTTGAGTGATGAACAAAAGAAGCCTCAAGGGAAACAACCGGTTATTGCATTTTCCAACATTTTCAATTAAGATGTGAAACCTTGTCGGAGGGGGAATACGTTCATGGAAATTAAAGAGTGATGAACCCTGAATAATTAACTACTCACACCAGTATATGTATCTGTATCTGTATTGTAGCTGGTCTGAAAACACAAATTAGGTTAGTAATCACCTGCCAAAGTTCTAAGACACAGACAGCAACGAGATTTGTTCATTTGCTTGAGGAATATATTGAAGTATACATTTAAAAAATCCCTTTAGGCTTCAGACTACAGCTTTAGGTTTCTGTGATTTTATATCCTTGAGGGTATGTTATACAATCACCACCAAATTATAGGTTAAAGAGCCTATATGTTACGTTTCACATGTACTAATCATGGTTTTCTGTTTGCAGTATATATGAGGACTGTAATCTGATGTGAAAAATTACACATTCATGTCTCTCTCGGTTGCCTATATAAGCCTGTAAGCTCATATTCATTGTTAGGGACTCAAGCGGAATTTTCCGCAAAAGCACCACGGGAGTGATGTAGTGTTCGTTCTCAACTGCCCGCCTGAAATGCCCATCATTTATCTGTTTATGACTTTCCATCCAGCTAAGTGTGTAGTCTGGCTGCTCACACACACACACACACACACAAACACAGAGAGTCACAAAGAAGGTCGTTTGGTGACAAAGAAATGTTATGTCAACAGGGATGATTTCCTCATGGAAGGAGTGAGACCACTGGCTGAGGGCCAAGCTCTGGAGGCTTTGGAAGAAATCGTTATGTGTTTCTCATTTTCAATCAGTGAGTCTCACCATCAATTGACATCTACAATGTATGTAGGTTAAGTATGTGTAGGTGGGAAAAGCTAAAAAAAAAATTATAAATGGAGAAGTCTAGAATCTTGTGCATTGTACTGTAATATCAACACATGCTTATCAACAAAGCTGTAGACATGGTGACATGTCAAAATATGTCAATATTTTTATCCATGAGTCCTATGCCACATTGAATTAATGTCATGTCATAATTGTCAAAAGACACAAATGCTATACGTTATATTTCTGCTGATGTATAGCTGTGATTTGACCTACTGGTTCAGTGGTCAAGCTGTATAGAGTATTTGTTCCTTCCTTCTTCTCCTACTCTGCTGAGCTCTCTGTTCAGGTAGCTCTTTTTCTTGAAAACACTGGTCAACAGGCCAATACGTTACTCTCTCTCTCTCTTTCTCTCTACGACATGACTTCAGCCACGTAAACAAGTGGGATTAAGAGACAAAGAGACAGAGTGCTTCAGAGCTTATTTGTTTATTGTAAATATTTTCAGAAAGACACGTAAAAAATATGTTTATCTGTATATAAACACATACAAAAAAAAGCAACAAAAAAACTAAGATAAGCATTGTAAAAATAACAAAAGACTTACATAACAGTCACTTTGTGTTTGGAGGTAGTGAACAGACTGTTGTAACAGCAGGCATACATTTTTAAAAAGTACACACTAATTGCCCCACAGAGACAAGTGAAAATACAGAAACAAATTCCGTACAGTGGACAATGCTCCTGTGAATGTATATCACATACACATGTGACGGGTTGGGCTCAAGCCCAACTTCAGACAACATGTCACACGTGGAGGAGATAAACATTCACGGGAGCATTTTTAATCCAGGTTTTTCATTCAAAATAGTCCTGTGAGTTTTTTTTAAATCAAATCTTTAAGGGACTTCTAGTTTCCAAAAGGGTCAGGTTATTTATCTCTCGCATTCGCTAGACACAGGGGATCACTATCCGTTTTCCAGTCGACTCTGCAGTTGTGGCAGGTGTGTCACTCTGGCTGACCCCTGTTTGGTCCTGGTGTCAGTCCCCGGTAGTCCATTACACTCTTTTGACTCCTCTTCACTGACAGACCCAGCTCCTGCTTTTCCTCTGCCTCTCCTTCCTCTTCAGTCACTGTCAGTGCCCCCCCCCCCCTCCCTCAGGAGCAGCTGATTCTTCACAGCAGGAGCTCTGAGAAAAGAAATAATATTAATGACATGTCTATGGTTTTCCAAATGAAGACACTGTGATTGAAACTAACAGGGAAATAAACAATAGTAACCTTTAATGATACCGCAGTGTTACATTTTGGTAGTCTGAATGTTGGAGTTTTGTTGGGGCTTGTCACTAGTGAGTTACTATGTTTTGGAGCAGTGCAGCTGTTGTTACTTTACAGGTGTAACGTTACTCCAACACAGTGCAAAGACTCAGCAATAAGCTGTAGTGGTAACAGTAAGTTTACTGCAAAGACTACCATGCTAACATTTCTGAGCCTCAATGAAAGCTACTTATTAAAAGATTGATAAAGCTGCTCAGCTAAGCTAAGCCAGTTAGCATCAATGTATTATAAGTAAGTTGGTAAAATGCAGCCAACGTATCTTTCAAATACAATGATTTTTACAACATTTTCATTTTAGTGCTGTGTCAGCACTCAAGAGTCAAATAATAAACTATGAACTTACAAAAGTGTAACTTACATACCTCCTCTGTTAACAGGACACCGGTAAATCCTGCGCGTCTCCTCTGTGTGTCGCGGCTGATGGTCATTATGCTCGTTCGGGCGCAAGCGCAACAGCGAGAGCGAGCAACAGGTTACTGGTGCAGTTCACCTAACAGCCAGTGGTGTCACTATCAACACAGTATTTCTGAAAGTAACATATACTGTAGCCCCTTTGAAAGTGACTGCCGTAGGCTATAAGCATGTCACTTGTCATTTGATCTACAGCTATAACTCATGATAAATCTAAATGCGTATGTATGCTTAAAACCAGTCACTGTATTTCACAGGGTTTTTTTTGCTCATATGTTCCAGTGTCTGCTTTGGATTCAACAGATGGTAGCTGCAGAACTCTCTACTCTTAACACCTCATGGAACTGCGTCATGGTCAAATCCTTCCAGAAAATCCAAAATTCTGCTAAGCAGGGTGGGTCTATTGTTTTGCCACTATTTTCTTAGCAGATGTTTAAGTACTCCTTAATTCAAGCACAGCGTCTAAATTCACAGTGTCTCTGCCACACACTTAAAGTCACGTGGGTCACAGACATTGGAGCATCTAAATAAATCAAAGAGCGAGCATAATGTTAAGAGGACAGGATTGGAAGATAGCAGAGCAGCAGATACAGTACTTTAATCACCAGGGAGAACTATATTCCCCCGAGCATGTCATCAATAGATCATGCTCATGTATACCAACTCTGCTTTAGTGATTCACTTTTTGACAACATTTCAGAACATGCAAAGTGTTTGACTCAAACACTGTGGGCCTGCTTTGACATCATATTATCCATTAATAATGTCAGCTTCTTTTAGCCATGAGCACAGTCTTTCCCAAGTTGTAAAAACAAATATTTTTACAGCTCCCCCCCCCCCCCCCGTCTTAAATTAAATTGCCTTTATTCAAGGTTGGCATTAAAGTTAACATTCTTACAAGTTGAAATTTTGTTTTAGATCAGCGAACAATGTAAGTAAATGAAAATGTAAGATCATTATATAAAAACTGAGCTATCAATATCTCTGTCCTTGATCTCTCACTGCACCTCTCTGATGCACAAGCTTTTACTCCTATGCTTACCTGGTTCAAATACAGTGGGCGGTGGTGATCCGACTTAATCAGATTGAACCAATTGAGTTGAAAAAATTTGTATTTACACACTTAATTAAAGTAAACAGCCCAATCTCTCCTCCTTCACGTCTCTGCATTCAAGGGGAGAAAAGCAGGAAATGCAGCGGCCAGAATCTGAGCAACCAGTGCTGTGGACACTAAACCGAAATTCAAGCTGTGATTTATTTTTCTTTTTTGGGGCCCATTAGAATTTGTATGCTCCATAAAGTGCTCTTGAGATGCTTTTTATGTTCAATAAGGAAGTGTTGGCTATCGCTGAGGGAAACACTGATGCCTAATCAGAAACATAACTTCTGCGTCTGCTGCAGTGCTATTTGCACTTACTGCCAAACTACTGTTTAGACATAATGTTATTCAGCTGAAACCTTTTTCTCTAATTAAATAAGTTCCTGAAATATTGATATAGTCAAGAAATAGCTAAGTGGCATGCTGATTAAACAAAAAATTGTAGTTGACTGCAAAAGCAACAAATGATTGGCACTGATCATTTGATTGCACCTACTTTAAGAATGTTGATTTTTGGAGAAATAAATGTATTAAAACTTTTTTTATTCTTTAACTTATATACTGGAATGTGTCTTTAGAGTGAAGAGCTGTGTAAAATGAAGCCTCCCATATCAGCCTGCATTCTTGGAAAGTAATGAGGTTAAACCACACCTTGCAGGTTAACACCTAAAAAACACCAGAGTCCGGTTACACTTGTGGCCCCAGGTATTTAAAGCCTTTAACTAGCAACCCGAACTCATGACAGAAGTCATACACTCAAGTTCAAGTTCAAGTTCATGAGCAAACTATGTGCAAACAGGCTGGTGGAGCAGACACAGGTAGTCTGGAGAAAAAGGGCTTTTCTTATGACAGATCCACAAATATAGCTGTCTTTTCAACTTCATCGTTTTAAAGCACTGATTGCTTTGGTGAGAAACTAGACCAGGATGAAATCTAGAGAATAACTGGACTATGTATAGTCAACATGCAAAAATTGTGGCCGAATTGTAAAACAGTGAACACACATTGATATTTTCTATATTTGATGAAGTTACTTGTTATGTTTAAGATTTTGACTGTCCTAATTGTTTTTGAAAATTCAACATATCTGCTGAATTACAACACCATCATGTTATTTGTCTGATCCTCTGTATCAGGATGATAAACACAAACACCCATCCGTTTATAATGATGGATTAAAGCTCTTCAGCTAACAGGCTGTGGTTGATACCATCAGTCATAGCTCGTTGAATGTCTGACCACATATGAGAGACGTAGCCAGCAGATATTTCACTGTTAGATGAAGACAAAATACCTGCTCTGCTTCTAAGATTTGGGTGTGGCCTGTAAGCAGGCTTGTCATGTCAAGATTGTTGCTGCAATGATTTCTGTCATGTGAATTAGTGCAGATTTATGTAACGCATTTTTGGTTACGCATTTCAAGTGACGCACATACCGAGCATTACATCGTCCCACAGACATCTTGTACCATCATTTCTCTTATAATCTTTTAGTCCTTTTAAAATCAAACATTATACTAGAGCCAAACCCAGACATTATATTTCTCTGTGATTCTTAGATTCGTTTAGTTGGTGATTACTTCATACAAGCCTGCAGTTTACCTTTAATCTGTTGCAATACCAAAGACCTAAGAGGACCTAGTTTGTTGATTCGGATCATATTGGACAAGTGCTGTGTAATTATGCTGCCAACTATTCATTCTACAAGCACTAATTAGAATGACGTTTTGCACAATTACCTTGCGTCCAGAAAGAACTAGGTTATAAATTATTCAACTCATATTCTCGGGTTCCTTTGAGTTTATTGGAAGGAGATTAAATAAATTTGTCATCTGTCAGAGATTTTACCAAACCATTTATCAGGAAGGCTGACTCCATCACGGTGGACCCCTCGCAGCCCCTTCACCCATTCTTGTTGCTTCTCCTGTGCATCAGCCAGCCCCTTCAGAGCACTAAAAAGGAGACTTACTAAACTCTAAAGTTTCCAACTGCAATAAATCAAATTCCAATTTGGTAGCTACCTCTTTATCTGTGAGCATATTAGGCCATAAAAGGCAATGACTGAAATCAAAAAGCAGGATGGCTTTATGCAATACCAAAGACTTGAATCGATGTCATGATAAGCAAGAAAGAAACCAAATTGAGCTTACTCACAGCCATATAGACACATTGCACAGGGAATGGTCAGTGGAGGTGACTCATACCACCAAGTCCACATATCATTAATTCAAAAGTTGAAAATAATCCAAAATCAACAGCTCCAACATTGGTAGCAATTTCCAGAAACAGAAACTCCAAATTTAAGCTAAAGGCCATGTCTTGTGATCTAAACCATACATATGCACAAAACCCCTTGAATCCACGAGCAAACACTGCTTCAAAACAGGGTTAGTTGTCAATGGCTTAATTAATAGCTATTCTATTATTCAGCAAAGCAATATTTAAAAACAGTTAACGATGTACAAATCCTGCAACAAAAAAAAAGGAAAGAAAATGATTGCTAGACCAAACATCTGGACAATTGAGTCTTCAGATTGCAGCTCAAGAAAGTCAAACATAATGACCATACTTCTATTTCTTCTACGATGGACCATATAGCAACAACTCATACTGCCATGATTTATTACTGTTTGATATTGCTTATTTAAAAAAAACTGCCAGTTTAAAAAAACGATGGTATTTCTAGCCAGAGGGCTCACAATGTCTCTGGTGCTCTTGTGCTAATCGATGAATTTAAGATACTAATCCAAGCACAGAGTCTGGGGTTGTGACTGCTTCTGTCTGCTTGTGTAAAAGTTTACATTGCCTGACCACCTTTATCTGCATCTGGTTCTGAGCCGATAGCCCAAGCTGTCAGGTAAATATTAACTGGGCCTGGACAAGCTTAGTTTCAGTAAATCTCCACAGGTTTATTCATCTAGGTCTGGTTGCTTCAGGTGGTTATTATGATGAAATGCTTACATAAAAAAAAAAAATGTCAGCATTATCCCGAATCCAATTGATCTGCTTGACTTTTAACAACAGTGCAAAGATATAGCTATAAGAAAATTCTAAATGATTTGCTTTTGCAATCTTGATAAGATATTGAAACAAACTGATTTTTTTCTAAATTAAAAATTATGTTCTGGTGTATCATATGGGATAAGCAAACAGAAAGCATTTCTATTGGTCCTACACCTACACATGAAAGGAAGGCCCATGAGTGCACTCAACAACCCCTTTAAGTTACCCTATGTAGGCCTATATTGTATGCAAGTAATTCTGCCACACTTCATCATGAAGTGTCAAACAGAGGAAGCTTCTCTGTCCACAATAAGAAAAACAAAATGCCTTGTGCACAAGAAAACAGCGGGGCCAGTCAGAGAAATGTGAACTCCAGCAGACTTAAAGCTGCCAGGTTGGGTAACATCAGCCTGACCTGAGCTCGCTGAGAAATTATTTAAAGATTTCCTTTTCCTGTGTGACATTTAACATTTTGTTATCTAGTGTCTTGGAGGAAAGAATGACGCATATCTCTTCAGTGTTTTACCATGAATATCATCAGCAGAAGTTCAACGTAAGAAAAAAAAAAAAATAGGTTAGGCTATTTCAACCTTGTAACCAAAGCATTATAAGTGATAGCTGAAAACATGCAAGCAGCATTCAAGAGCGCTGTTTGTGTAACATTGCTAATGCAGGCGAAATATAAACACCATCAACCTACACAGGCTTGGTCCCTTAGAAAAAAATGAACTAGGTGCAAATCATACGGTTGCCCACCACAGCGTTAAGTGGAAAGAGGTCACTCGTGAACTTTGATGTCATAAACAGTGTAGCGGGTGGTGACATTTTTTTTTTTTGCGCTCCTGTCAGAGTGACGCAAAACTGAAATCTCAAATGAATCTCACGTACCTTGACACCGAGTCTCCAGCGGAAAGAAAGAGCCACACGTAACTTTAACCAATGTCGTCATTTTTGTAACTAAAACATAGCAAGTACTCGATACCAGCAGCGTGCGACTCTCCGGCTGACAGCACCGAAAGCGGTAAATTGCATAACAACCCCGAAGTTAACAACGTGCCCTTAATAACCGTATGTGTTCAGCAGCACCGCTCATTTCTCATCAACGCACGATAATATTCCCATTTGGTGGTTTTCTGCTAGTGTCGGTCTGTGTCCGTGTATTTTCCAGGCACTGAACTCCACATCCTCCGCTGGCAGTGGCTTGTAAACAGGACCGAGTGGCTGAGAGCAGAGAAAGTAGGTCAGCTGGTAGCTCAATACTCAACACCGAGCAGCAGCATAAGCAGTCGGCTGTGCAACACAACCGAGAGAAACCTGTAGTGACCAGGAGGAAGGGGCGCATTGTAATCTTTAACACGTGCTTAAAGCATAATATCTCACCACCTTAATGTCATTTTGAGCTCTGCTATGGCAAACTGTATTTGTGTGTTGTAATATCTGATTGTAACGCAGGGTGTGGAGTTGAGTCGGAATACAACTTGGTCATGGAAGTAAGTAGCCTTTAATCTATTAAGCTTGCTCTACAGTTGTCCAGAGAGGTAAAGCAGGAGGCTTTGAGTGATAGAAAATTATCTAGGAGGAGGAGATGAGGGCAAAGGGTGTCTCCTCTCTGTCAGTGAGATAACAGATTAGCCTGCCTGACCCTGTTATAAGTTAATACACCATTTATTATTCATTTGTGGGGAAAGGGCTAACATGACACTTGAATCCATATGTGAAAGGAGAGGCTGAAGCTTTTTGTCCTCCCCTCAAGTAGGCTACTTCCCTACTTCCTATGTTGTTGTTTTTTTTTTTTTTTTACGACTTCCTGGTTGCCTTTTCCCTCAGCTGAAGTCCAAAATGTGGGTCAGCAGTCTGCATGACTAATTTCGAGGGCTCATAATGGACCCGCTCCAAAAGTCTCTGTCAAATAATAACACAGAAGGCTAGGGATGCAGAATTGACACCATGTGTTGAAAACATTTAAAGCATCAAGGAAACTGCAAGTGAGTGTTTACGAGAATCAGTTTACTCTTATGGAGATAACTAGAGATAACACAGAGGTGAAACTTTAGACTCTATAACATCCTTATCAGTAATTGATTGTCATAATCATCAGTTTGTAAATCATTCCACATTTAATTTAATTGAGCAGTCGCCACTGAGTCTACAGAGTATGTCAACAATTGCACGCGATTCCTGATTTTAATTAGATTTTGTTTTGAGACCTTAAAGGTAGGAACACTACTAATAATCTATAGCAGGGTTTGGATGAGAATTGTGATTTTCAGTGGGTAGATAAAGTCTCCTAAAGAAAAAGAAAAAGTTGAATACAAAATTACCTTTCATTTGTTTCCTCAAGTTATTTCAGTTGCTTCTGCTTTTCATAGCTCAAGCAATATTGTTTTAATGAATAGTTTTCAGTGGGATGATCCTTAGACATGTTAAACACTCTGTAAGGTTGCACTGAGGTTAAGCTCTGCTTTCAGCTAAATGGGAATGAAAGCATGACAAAATTCTCACAGCAGCTTTGTCAACAGGTAGATGTTTAGCAGCCAGGTTTGTCAACTACAATAATGATTAGACATAAACAACACAGCAGAACCTGATGGGAATGTTCTTCATTTTGTAGCTCTTTTGTCATAAAGAAAAGTACATTTATTTTATCTGATAAACAAGAAGTCAAGCAACCATTAACATTATGAGGGTTCCATTTATCCTAAGGGGAACATGACTGTCCCTAAGCTACAATAGTTGTAGAGACATTTGACTTGAATCACAAATGTGAACCTCATTGTGGTGCTGAAGAAAACCAATCAATTGTCATTTTCTGGGAACGATGACTGTCTTTTGAAATTGTATTTAAATTCAGACAGACCAACAGACTAACATTGCATTAGAAGCAAACACCAAGCATGTTTAAAATTCATTAAGTGTGTGTGCAAGAATGGACAGTAGTGCACATATTACATCTCTTATGACCCTGATGCAACAGGACACCTACTGTTTAACTGTTCAGATGTCATGATATTTTATAGTGGCTGGACAAAATATCTATACAGCAGCACTACATCTTCATTCTGACTTGTGTGAAACAAATTCTGAATCGCTAATGCCAATTTTTGGAGAATAAAAAATTAAATCCAGCGCTCACCACATCAGTACTTCATGACACCTCATGGTGGCACTTATGACATGAACGTTAGTTTATGTTACCCTCACTTATGGGGAATAAATAAGAAGCATTCAGCAAGATAATGTCAAAAAAGAGGTGAAAATAGATAGAGAAACAAGGAGGTGAAACTGACATAAAATTGTCAAATTAAATAGAAAAATGTATTCCCACACTTAGTGTTTAAGTGCTGTTATATATTCTTCAGTTTATCAGATATCTTGATGTATCATGATTGTCTTGCAATTGATAATTATTGCATGATTGCCGTATCATGATACAAGTGTTATTGAGGGCCACTGATCGCACATCGTGTTGTATTGTGAGTGATAGGATTTCCTCCCTCTCACCTGAATTGACTTAATTATGTCTGCTAGACTTCTGACAAAAATGTGTGCTTCTGGGCGTTTACTTTGTAATCAGCCAAAAGTCTCCGATTACATTACAATTTTGTAGTGCCACTTCAATGCTGCAGTCTTGTATATTTGCAGACATTGTACTTTCCTTTTCTCAAATTCATTCTGGAAGGGGTGCGGGGATAGCTTAGCAGTTATGTAAGGAGGCTATAGTCCTTGTCGCAGCAACCATGGGTTCAAATCTGACCATGGCCCTCTGCTGCACGTCATCCCCCTTGCCCCCATCTTGTCTCTCTTTAGCTGTACTATCTAATAAAGGCAGAAAGCCCAAAAAATTTAATTTTGGACTTTTTGGTTTCATAAAAATATTTCCATAATGACAGCATGATGAAAGCCAGCTGTCATGTGAAGAATTAAGCAGAGCACAAGAATACGGCTTTGACAAGTCAGTGTATGACATCAGAAAACCTGTTGTGCATGTTTCTAATTAGGTGAACGTAGCTTCCTATAATAGGGAGGGTGAGTGACAGCCTGCACGTACAAGCTTTTCATGAACCAGTTTGAAGACTTCTACCTAAGGCAATCACATATCAATAGCAAGTTGTAACTGCAAAAACTCCAGCTGCACAGGAGACCTACAAACATACTTATCACATGTTCCATATATGAGGGTTCCTTTTGGATGTGTTTTACAGAATTTTCCAAGTTTTAACAATGACGTAATACAAAATGTAAGACTATAACTCTGCCAAAAAGCATTATTCACCGTTTATGATGAGGATGTCTCTCCAGACATTCATGGACTTGAGACAGAGCCGTAGTAGCATTGCTACATTTCCAGAACACTTTTCTCAATGGCCGTCTTCATGTAATGAGTCACACTTTCCCACAGCTTATTCCGTCTGCAGCTGTTGTACCAGTCCACATTTTGATGAGTGATCCTGCTTATGATGTGGTACCAGTATGATGCCATTTTAACCAGCTTGTGAGACATGGAGCCACAGCCGAACAGCATGTCTGCCTGGTCTGCCAGTGACTTAAACATCCTTCATCTACTGAATAATGGCAACTTTGTACTCAATGGATTATTCAGTCTTGGGCACTGAAACCTTAAGGTAACAGCATCTGGCTGTTTGTTTCTGTCAGTGCAAACCAACTTTTAGTGTGAGGATAAACCAATCTAAATTGTTGACCAATCTTAACATACAGACCCAAGCAAATCTGCTGACACCTGGATCGGTTAAAACGTACTGAGAACCAGTCGATTGCCTGGTTTCAAAATTATGAAATGGTTTAACTAGGTTTTGCTTCCTACCCTACATACCTTAGCTATGCCTGTAATCTCGCAAGATTAAGTTTGATCGTTTACCTCTCACAAGAGTAACTTGAGTTTAGCAGGTTTTCCAGTTAGTATGAGTTAGCTCAGAAGTTGAAAACAACAACAACGTCCTAAGTTGCTGCACCACTTTTCCGTTCTCCAATTTAGAAATGAAGTCATTTGGATTGATATGTAGAAGGGGAGAAACTTTCCAAAAGTCTGCCCGTCTTCTCACCTGTTAAGATGGCAAAGCAAAAACCATTGCTGGGATGCCAACATTACACACTTCCTCTGGCCACAACTCACTGAAGTTACAGTGTCTGTAGCCTGATATATGGCTCTAGTTTAAAAAACTAATAGTGGTGATGGGAGTGACATGGTTCGTGACATGGTTGATACATTTGATTCTAGTTACAAATACAGCAATTTCCTGAGAGCTTACCAGAAATATTCATCAATTTAAGAACTGAGTTAGACCAGTATGATGCAGAGCGAGTGTCAGTCACAACCAATGTCTGAATGTCATGTGCATTCCCCCCAATGCTGTAAACCTAGGGGAAACACTGAGTGTATTGAATTATTTTGATCATTACTTTCCTTGTAGTAACATATGCTTCCATGTTTTCCTCTTGGAGGAATTCAGTAAGCTACTTTGTTGTTAGTGTAAGCAAAAAGCCCAAAAAGTGAGATGTAGCCTACAGATGAGCTAAATGTCTTTGTTGGTAACAACATGTGTTTGTTGCCCAACAAACCTTGAGCCTAAATATTTTGGAAGACTTTCTATAGGGTGGAGTGTTATACAAAACACATTTCAATTAGACAAGAACAGTAGGTGAATCTGTGTCCTCATATTGTTGTCATGTTTCTTTATTTCTTCAGGATCTTATTTTTTCTAAACATTTTTTTCACATTTGATCTTCTCTGTGACTTTTAATGTCTGGTTTCCCTTTGTCATGCAAAGCACTTCAAATTACCTTGTGAAATGTGCCATATCAACTTGCCTTGCCTGGCTTCACTTGTCAAAGAGAGACATCTGGCCATAGGTGTGTAATAAAGACTCCACATAATATACATCATGTCAGAATATTAGTTTGTACAGTAGGGATATTCTCTACTCTTTGGGATAAGTAATAAACACAAGAACATGCTATTTTGAAATTACAAACAAGCTATATTTTTTTCCCAGTGGCACAAAGTTAAAAAAAATTACTTTGGATTCTATTTTCACTTAGAATCTGATCCATGTTGACAGGCATCCCATCGTATTGTTTTTTATTTTTATTAATCCTCCCTGAATCGGATCATAGCTCTGGAATCAAATTGGATCGAATCATCTTGTAAAGGAGATATCTACATCCCTACCAACTTTATTCACAAAAGTCATATACCTCACAGCAAACTTATAAACTGTGCTTAGTCATGCACTTAGTAAGAAAGTGATATAAGGTAGTATGCTGAACTTTTACCAAGCAACCAAATTCTGCTTCTTACATGGAAATAAAGGAGACGATCAGTGGTAACGAGGTTTATGTTCAAAATAGCAACAAATCACATTCGTAAGAAAATGGTGAATCCACTGTGTGGTTGGTCATTTGTAGCATGTCACTATTAGCCAGACTGAACTCAGCAGGGCACACGACCCACCAGAGGCCCCCCACTGCATTGGCCACATTCAATAGCCAATATTGGCCCTCTCTTTGTGGAGTTCCCACTGTGTGATCACATTGGTTGTTCCAGTTTCTTTCAGGTCCAGCAGACCTGAAGTCAGGTGGATGACTGAAACGGAGTTCTTTTGAAAAATTATATTCTTTTTTAGTAACAATTGTAACTGGAAGGTGTTACAACAGCTGATCGGGCTGCAGAACATGCATTGCTGTGGCAGTTTGCTTGCATTGTGCAGCCAACCACCAGTTACATATCCTGACCAACAACTCGTTTCAAAACAGTAACACAGCACATGAGTCTTTTCTTTAAGGAAGACTTATTGAGTCATAACGTTTCATATTGAAGCCTCCAGAGACACACCTCCATCCCCCCTCCCCTTACGTTTGGAGTCAAGTGCAAGCGTGGACAAAATTGTGAAGCTACACGGAATGATCGTGATCTAAAAACGCTTAAGTGACATTCAAATAAGCAGTGAGTATGTTATTATTTTCTCTGGTCCTTGAATAAAACCGCTTTTATAAGCAAGGGCCAGCGGGACTTACGCTTCTCACTCATTGTAGACACGACTCAGAGAGATATTTACATATAGGATATACTTGATTTCTGCTACATTTATGTGTGAAATGTCACACATTCTTCCTTTAACGTAAGGATGCTTGAAGACATACCAGTAAGTCAGATAGCTTGATCTGATTTAGTTACGATCTTGAAAAACCAATAGCCGACGGGGAATTATTAAAGCTTTCAAATTATGCTTAAAATGATGAATACCCTTTCTTCATGCAAAACATCTGACATTGATGGATGCAATAAAGTACTCTTCACAGAAATGCAAAATGTCAAAAGTGATTAATAAGTGTAGTACAGGAAAAAAGGGTTCACAAGAGGTAGCTGCCGAAACAATGTGACCTTAAACATAGAAAAAAATGTGAGAAAAAAAACTACACACAGTAGACTTGTATCAACCACTTTACAACCAAGTATACTTCAGAAGAAAAAAAGCAAAAGATCTAAAGTGATTTAGACTTTTTTCTGATGCAACTGTAACGTGTGTGTTTTCTCTTAATGGTTTAAGGTCTAGTAAAGAATACATGGTGCTCGGCTGCAACAGAGGAAATAACTGTTCTTGTTCTTCAGGGGCATGGAGATTTCTGAAGGTCTCACATGAAACATTTTACAAATCAAACACTTTCTGCTGTGGCCCTGAATCAACTCAATGAAAAATGTTCCGACAATTTCCTTTAAGCCAAAATAGCAAATGTAATGGTGATGACTGTTATTTATTAAGGAAACTTTGCTTTACTTACTACTCCACTTTGTGGTTCACAATGATTAGACCAGTGGGGAGGAAGAAGGGATGTACTGTTTGCTGCTTGTCGCAAACAAAACTGAGCTACTTAAAACCTTTTTTAACATCAGCTTGATAGCATGATAGCAAGCTTGTGGCAGCATTAAGCCATATGCAAGACTGTTTCAGAGTTTAGACTTACAAGCGTGACGGTAGACTCTCTCAAAGTCTCTGGAACTACTTTTCCAAGCAACCTCACAGCTTTATTGCTATATAAATCGAAGGCATGCAGAGCATGGTTATTTGTCTAACTTGATAGCTGGACTTCCTCCTTAACATTCAATTTAAATTAGGCCTGGACTTTGTTGTTGTTCCTTCTGTTGTATGCAATCTTCTGTAACTTTACTAATGTGTCACACATAATAAACAAAAACAAGTGATATGATAAATCCTAAAGTTCCTGTACTCTTGGAAAATATTGTCCCAGGGACTTAATTAGAACTCCAGTCCTTGCACTTGTAATGTGACTTTACTCTTGTGACATATCTCACCATCATTTCACTTAAAGTGTTGTTCCTCCAAAGTAATAGCTTTAGATGACTCAAAGGGGGGCAGGAAAAGCTGCCCCTTGTAATATAACACAACAAATACTTAATGTCAAAGTATGTCAACGTTTCCGTGTCATTTACTTATATAGGAGCTCACACACTACAATACTAAGATAATAGCAAGCAAACAATGCCAGAGTAATGGAACATAATTATTCTGAAATACATTGTTGCTATGCCAGCGACCAACAAGTGTGAGCCATCTAAGATTCATAAAGATCTCCCACATTTTACTGCATTATTCACCATCCGCCTACATAGAGATTAGTTCCGCTCTTTTATTTAGGTCATGCTATTGGATGATGAGATGACATTTAGTGCTCTTAAGCAGGCCTGACTACATAATAAACGCTCAGTGTTGGATGCTTTACATTCTGTACCTTTGTTCAGACTGCTTTAATTTACATCAGAGGGGAAAAAAAATTGATTATTGTGATAATCACTCAGACATGAAGCCATATTGCCTGAAGCTACATCTGTGATATCTGGTATTGATGATGTCATCGTGGCTGAAGCACTGACTGTCATTAATTAGACTGTGGCACTGCTGTTCACTCTGTGTTCCCATGGTAACAATGTGTGGTGTCTACTCCCCCCCCAACCCAACCACAGCGGCTATATCCATAAAGCCACTCGTTTCCTTTTCCTTCAAGTCTGGGAGATTTTTTATTCGCACATCAGAAACCCATTTATTAGTCTGATGAATATTAATAAAGTGTCAGAAAAAGCTTTCTCATACACTCTGATTCATCATTATAACAACTGAAACGTTTCCCACAACATACACAGCAGTGTATCATGATTTATAACTGAAGAAATCAAATCAAAGGTTGATTTCTATAACGTTAATCACACAATAAATTATAAAGACAGGAAATGCAGTAGGGATATCTGAACATAAGAATAGGTCAAGTATCAAATTGGGTCCTGGGTAGCAACTTAAGTCTTATTTGACATCATTTGCCGAATAATACAGGACAAAAACTTGAACTGGAAAGACTGACACTGCCAATGAATGCCTCAAACCCTTGATCTCTTTGTTTTTCCACAAAGATCAGAGCATTACATCAGCAGCAGATGTTCATCCAGCAGCAACCAAAGAAAATCAACTCTACAAAAATCAGGGACTGATTTTCACTTTCTATTCTTCAGCCTGTCCTTACTGTTGTCTAGTTTGAAGTTACACAATGTTCGGGTCAAGGACATTTTGCACCTTGCAATCCAGTGTAGATGGAGCACAACTTCAGCTGTTACACAACAGCAGAGCAGGGGAAAGAGCAAAAAAAAAAAAAAAAAAAAAAAATCACAGAAGGAGCTATTAGGGACCCTCTCGCCTGTTACAGCATTTTCCCTCCATTGAGTAACCAATGGAAAAAGGCACCAGTCGAGAGAGACACAAAATCTTCACGCCCCTCCACAGCAGTTCTTTCCCACGAGTGCTGTCAGTCTCAACCAAACAGCAGCTTCACACTAATCCCCCCCGGGTAACAGCTGAACCCTTGCACTCCCAGAGCTCTACCCGCTGGACAATCCTGTCACAGAGTTTAACACATCCTCACCTGCTACGCATTAAGGAAAAAAACACACAAGCCCTTTCCCACATGCTCCATAACTGTACCTACATGGAAGACCTGAATGACCTGAATGATTCATTTTTTAAATATTTCTAACTATGAGTCAAATGATTATTGGGTTAACTAAAATAATTTAAAATCACGGGTTAATCATTTCAGTAAATTAGAAAGCAAAGTTACTAAACACGCAACATTCATATTCTGTATAAAAGAAATGGACAAAACCTTTTGGTTTAAGAAGTGAATCCAAAACCAAGAGCCTTAAACCTGCATTTTTACTCATGACCAGCAAATATTACAGAAAAAGTCCTATAATATAGCTGTCTATGAAAATCACCCTGCTTCTCATCTGATTCATTTGTAAATGATTTATTGGTATTATTCGCTAGTTTCAAGTCTTCTTCAACAAAGCATGATGCTAATCTATTGAGCAATGGTTGCATTTGGGGGGGTTTAAGACAAGCCTCCTTCTCATTGTCAAGTTGTTATCAAAGCTACAAAGCTCAATCAGGGAGGAGACATTGCAATGCTATTCCACGCTGTCCTCCGTGTATTCAGACAACATAAAAACATGTTTGTGAAGGCCCAAATCCTGAACTCCCTGCTTCAAACTGCAAGTCCAAAAACCAATGGTTTCTTCTATTGTGGCATCATCCACGTCTTCTAACAGTTTATGCGGACAACTCAAGGAGCAAACCCCAGGGTTGTAAAAAGAAGCAAATGCGGAAGTGCAGAATCCTGCAGTTCGTTGAGGGTCTGCTTGAGGCTAGCTCCAACACCCCTGTACTTCACATACACATTACATTCATAAACGCCCTTTTTTACAGCAGACATTAGATCGTTTACAGCCTGGTACAAAAACGGACATTGGTCTGATTAGTTATTGTCCTCACAAGCACACGCCATGGGGGGGTGAATTTTGATTTTATGAACAATAAGTTATATACTCGCCTCCAGCTGGAACAGATGGGTGACGTCACTCAGGCTTGTTCATTAATATACGGTCTATGATACAACTATAGAATATTTTTTTTATAGATAAGCCAGTTTATTTTTGAAAACATTACATTCAGACACATATTACAATGAAATCAAAATGATTGCTGAAATGTTATAGACTACATGAATAACTAAAAAAAGAAGAATTGATCCAGTAATTCATAAGAGCAGTGAGTTCATTCCTCTTCAGTGCAACTGTACATTTTCCGTAGGTTTCTCTCACTTATTCCATGTTGGCTTTTGATGCTTACACGTCAACATTTGTCAATGATTTTGGTGATACTTCATCCCATAGTGCCTTGTAATTACACATTCACCACACAGTGCAGGCTCATTGTGGGTGGCCAAATCCTTCCAATGACAAAGCAGACCTATAAAGCAAACATCATTTCACCTGGTAGATCTACTCCCAAATTTCCACATGATTATATTCTTTCCACAATTCTAAATGGATCACCAAATTATTCCAGGCCTGTTATTGTCTGCTGCTGCTCAGGAAAAAGATGCAATTACCCAAGGCAGTGCATGAGCAAATATGTGGGTCACGATTCTAGGGCATGGGTGGAAAGGGCAACACAGCTCTTTCTTAGTGCCGCTGTCTCAGGCTCACATCGGAGGTTACATCTTTGATTACATTCCTGGCTGTGGAACGGTTCTAATCATTTCACAATGCCCCCAAAGATACGAAGCCATAACCGGAGTAATATCATTGTTATGAATTCACAAGTGAATGTTTCTAAAATCTCAACCAGACACTGTGTTGTTGTGCACCGACTCTGAAGTGAACTCGAATATCCTTTTGCAAGCAGCACATGGAAAAAATGACCTTATGTCTCCATTCCTATCTATTGCCATTTCATTATGTGACATCCTGTAGTTCATACTTTCAAAGGTTCTTCCTGAAAGCACACTCATTCAGACTTCTCTTTATAAAGGAAAGCAGACTGTTATTTAAAAAAAAAGGCATTCATCTATTTGAGGGGGAAAGTAGTTCATTAAGAAATGTCAAAAGAGAAAATTCCCAGTGAGTGTTTTTAATGTGAAAAGCAAAAGTGCAAGACTGAAGACATTTTGTTTTCCTAAATTGAAAGAGCCAACATTATTGACAACTTCCCATGAATCTTTCATGTATCTTAAAGGTAATTAACACTTTGGTAGAACAATAAGGAAGCAAGCCAGCTGTAAATCTTCTTTTTCACCTGAGGCTGACAACAGGAAAAACGAGTTCACATATAATCACAATAGATGTCTGACGAAGAAAGTGGGTTAATAACATCTGCATTTTTAATGACAAAGGACTGGATTGTTAGTCTTCTGGAGAGAGAGAAAAATACACCAACTAGTTTTCACATTCCCTGTGTGTTTTTTTGACACATGTGCCTGTTTAAAGTAGGGTGAAATAAAAGCTCATTCAGATGCAATCAGTCACAACCTCAGTGAGCAGAAGCATGTGTGCACATTATTCATGATAACAGCTCATAACAAAATGAAGCATGATGATTTATGATTCATTCACCCTGCTGGAGTGTCCTCGAGCAAATCACTCTCAGCTCCGTGCGACACCATGTCCTCTGACCCTTCATGTGAGGGGGATATCGCGGAACAAGACTTCCCTTCAGATATCCCTTTGTGTTTGTCAAATCAACCTAAATATTTCAATAACTGCAAATAATACTGAGTAAACAAAATCTATAAACTACCAGAGCATCCAGGTTTCTAGTGTAAGTATGTAGAGGAAGTATTAATGTACATTGTTGCCGTTTTCCTGAACTGCACCTGAAACTATAAATCCATCATCGCAGTGCTGTGTGAGCTCTGACCCTTCACTTCAGTGTCACAAGCCATAATCAGGTTTTCCCACTTGACATCACAAACACAGATGGCTCACTGAAGATCAAACAGCATGGAATCCATCTGGGATTGCTCTCGTCTTTTCCACATGCTGGTTAGTGGACATTTGCAGTGTTGTGTGTTATACTCCACCCAAACAAACCACCTTGTAATACAAACGCAGCCAACACCCCAACTCAAAATCTGAATCGCATATAGGTCACACACAGGGGCCGGGCCCACAAGTATTGTGCAACTGTTTATTTTCCTCATCCGAAATACAAAGTGGAGCCACACCCGATTCTTGGAAGTGACCTTGTGCGGTGGAAGAAAGATAAAGGCCTAACCTGTCCTGTGAATCAACTATAGAAAGTAGTCAGGATCGACATTTCTGCGCAGAAAGAAGTGTAGCACTCAAATAGAGGTTGAACTTATTTCACCTGGTACTCAATGATTGTCATTTATGTGAGATGACGACTTCACTCCTTTGAAAGTAGAGGACAACCACCCTCAGGGCAATGACATAAAAGTCACTTAATAAAAATCTTTGAAAAGATTTCACGTTTCAATCAATGTATAAAAGAGAAGAAGGCAAATTCACACAGTGTGAGGAGTGTTAGAGGCAGAAGATCGGGAGATTTTTCTTTTTTTTTTTTTCTGTCAAAAGGCAGCTAAATGTTTTAATCATGCCCTAGTAGATCTGTGCCTAAAGCTACTGAGCACAATGACTGTGTGCTTTGGAGCAAGAGATCAGAGACAGCAGCAAGGACGATGACGTCTGTAGCTGTAGTTATATAACCGGAGCTGAACATTTTGTCTGTCATAGTTGCAAGGTTAAGAGGGTGACATGAATACCAGTCATAGTCTCAAGAGTCATGTGCAACATACTGTCATATTTCCACTCGCTCAATGAATCCGAGTTCACCGAGCAAGGCATTCAAGTAGCGCAGTATGGAGGGGGATAACATGTTTTATGTCAATAATCAGCATCTCTTCTGACATTTTACCTCTGGGCTTAAGAGGCTTCCAAAAAAGCACAAATCTCCTGACTGGAGATTTACCAAATATTTACTATTGAAAAAAGGTCTGCCAAGGCATTTCAAGCCCGAAATCCAGATGTTGCTTTAACTTTGAGCAGTAAGGGTGATGATGAAAGAGAGTGAAGTACGCACAGATTTTGCTCATCAAAGCAAGTTCCCTCCATGACGGAGTGGTTTCAGGTTGAACCATACAGATGGATATAAAGACAATAAGAAAGCATCCGGAGATTTGGCTCGTTCTAGTGAATATGTCATAGTCGAGCATCTTGATAGCAGCCACAAAAGTATGAGTGGAGGATAACTAGAGGTGGAAAAAAAATCGATTTATGTTAAAATCAGATTCTCAATCGAATCGTGAAACACCCAAAGATTCCAAGCCCTAATTATTACCGTTGATAAACGTTATAAAATCTGTTTCTTAAACTCATTTTTATTACTTATATGTTTCTAACTATAAAGTATACGATTTTTCACATCGACAAAACATGAGATATAAACATGTGATGTCCAGTTAATGTCCAACTCCACAACGTTAATTCTGGGGAATTTCTGTGCTTAGCTTGAATCTGAGTTGAAGATAAGTACAAATGAATTATTTGTGGACTCACAGATAGAAGACGTCTTATGTCTGGCTTTCAAATGAAAAATATTTGTTCTAAAATAAATTGCTGTTTCTTCGTTTCTAAACGTCATAAATGTCATAAAAAAAAGGAAAAAGTGTCACAAAATGTCAAGATACACTGAGTCTTTTTTTTATCTTGGGAAGTTAAGTGGAGGCTGTTGCTTCAGGCCGTGGAGAAAAAAATCCAGCAACAAAGAAAGCAAATGCTCATCCAACATTCAAACAGGCCTTGTGGACAAGTGGACAATCTACCTAAATGTGTTCAAAACTTGAAATGGTTTCGTGGGCTGTTAGTGTCAGTGATCATTGAATGTGTAGGGATGCCGTTTCAGATATCAGGTTTTTAATGTTGGTCAATCACTGTGTCTTTCATGTTGACTTTGCCATGTTAGCCCATGGATTTTTTTTTATTACTGAAATCCATTGATAAGTCATATAACAGTATTAAACATTGTTTAACCATCCACTAGTGCCAAGTCATAGCTTTATTGTCAAAACGAAAATGTTGGGGGCGCCGGCGGCCTAGAAACTAGTTCACGTGCCCCATGAGGCTGTAGTCCTCGAAGTGGGCGGCATGGGTTCAAATCTGACCTGTGGCTCCTTTCCTGTATGTCATTCCCCCATTTCTCTCTGTCGCTGATTTCCAACTCCAACCACTGTCCTGTCTCTACAATAAAGACATCAGAAGCCCACAAATAAATCTTTATAAAAGTGTTGTTCTTCCTTATCTTGCATAAGCACCAATCTAAGGTTGTGCCATGTTCTCTGTTTAAAGCAGCACTATGTTGCATTCAATTACATAAATATTCTGTACTTCTAAAGTGAGCAAAAGAAATATCGAGAATTTCCCTCTTCAAAAGCAAAAAGAGACCTGATAATGACACTTACAGTAAAAATGATTATGATCACAGAGTTAGACACACGTGTAAAGGGGATAGAAAAGTTATATTAAAGAAGATTTCTGTTTCAGAATATTGATTTTGTTTAGTCTCTTGAACAGTGCCTGCTTGTGTTTAACATTGTTCATTACAACTGTCAAACCTGTCCAACTTTAACTGTGCAAGACAGAGCACTCCAGGAATTGCCTTCCTTGGAACAGTGCAAACAGGCTCTCAGAGCCTGCCAGACAGCTTTCAAAACACCGAAAAACATCAGGAACTATTGTTACAGAACAGGTTGTCAAGGAGCATGACAATTTCATCTGATGGAAATAAATGCTTTAAATATGTTTCTAATAAAGTGAGAGTGCCTGTTTCTCATCTCTCTAAGCTGTTTCTAAGATATCACATATAAGTGTTCACTGTATTGTTGTTATAAATAACTAGGATTGCCTCTAATGTTTAAGTCTGGTATTTCTCACTAAGCTGTATGAAGAGATGTTAAAACCATTCTTGTCGAGTGTAGTTCCCAGACACTTAATCATGAAATAAACAGTGTAAGATCTTGTGATAGGTTGTGTCACAAGATCATGTTATTCCCAAGAGAAACTATTGTCATAGAAGTGTAAAAGATGCCTATAGGCTTTAGGTACTGCACAGAACAAAAGAGACAGGTAACATGAGAGTTTACATGTAATACTTAACCTATTTTTTTACCATGATTAATGGTTGATGCATTTCTAGAGAAAAAAGCGTCAAGTTGAATTTCTTAAGACAACATATAACACGTCTAAATCAGGTCTCTTCAGCTTCACGAACACCGGCATTACTTTTTAATTTCTAAAGCAAGAAAAAAACTGATGTCACTATGGATAGGTAGAGTTGAAAATTCATACAATGTTAATATTAAATATGGGTTGCTCACATAAGGGATATAAGAAAGGTAAATGGGGCTTTGCAATTTTCTACCTGTGATGTTAGCCAACCTGATGTCAGATTTCACTCCATTTCATGTGTGTTTGAGATGAATCAACATGGGTTGTACATTCAACATTCATTCTATGTGGAGCGCCGCTCTGTCTTCTTAAAGAGACAGGAGGTGGAAATGATCCCTCTGCTGTTGTAAGGCCCTATACACCATTTGTGCATGCCCAGTCACACTAAGCAGCTCTAGCAATATTCAGACTAGTGTTCAGTTTAAGCTTGCAGGACATGGCCCAGTAACCTACTTTCCCCACAACATGCTCTGTAACATCAGAGACGAGGCTCTGTGTCATCAGTTAGCTAACCTTCACCACCCCATAGCTTCAGCAAATAAGAGGCAAAACCCCAGACACAGCAATGCCTCAGCAAAAGCAGAATACAAATGATCAGGTTTTATCTCAGAAAAAGAAAATCTTCTTGAGGCCTCTGACTCTATTAACTCTTAAGGTGAAATGAAATGCTGTAATAAAGTGATATGATTTATGTATTTAAAGACAGTGAAGAAGAGGAAAAATACAATCTACAGAACAAGCACAATTTGGCACAGAGAAGAAAGAATAATAAGGAAAAGACAACATAGAGGAGTTGTGATATGAGACAGGCTTATTATGAGGTAGATATTCATGGTTGTGTAACGCTTGTCTGGTAATCATGTAATTGGTTCAAGTAATGCACTACATGTGCCTACATGAAGTGCATTACATAGATTCAAATATTTTGGGGCACCAGAACAATGCCTTGTGTGTCTCCTTTCCTTACACTCTGTCTGTTCAACAGCCTTTAATGATGAAACTGGACAAACAGTTCACGAAGAGATTCTGAACGTCTAGACTGAACTGTGAGTTGATTTTTTGATTAACAGATTTTCTGATTACATGTCACTGGTTCTTGTTAGAAGTGTAACCATACACCAATATAGATCCATATATGGATTCAATGATCAAAGGTTCAATAGAAAATAATAGATTATTTTTCTTCATTTATTCTTTGAGGTACATAGAGGGCTCTAAATCTGTACTGAACTATGTAATAATATTTTCTTATCCTTTTTCACAAGTGTGAGTTGACATAATGTCACTGACTGTATAATATTAATATGATATCAATCACAGACCACTGAATTGAATCCAGTCAAAATCATATTGTGACAGACTTTACCACCACTACCAAAATGTGTATGTTGTCCAAAAGGTGGATATATTATTGTATCATGATGAAACCTGTGATTAGACCAATGTGTAGCCCACAATGTAAATTTCAGTTGGTAATGTTCATTCCCACTAAAAAAAAATCATCAAAGGAAGATGACATAAGACATGAGACTTGCCCAAATGTTACGCAGTAGCCTACAATGTAAAAAAAAAAAAAAGGAGCATATGGGTGAAGTGAACACCCAGTTTAGTCACTGAAGGAGCAGCCCGGCCTGTCCCACTCAGCTGTCAGCACACATCCTCATCACTATTCATGTCTGGTGGGCCAGCCTCGCACTGACGCAGCATGCCGGCAAAATGGCTCGAGTACAGACATGAGTATACGTGGATTTATGACGCAGAATACTCGCTTGACAGTGGCTCCTGTCAACTTCAGCACCGGTACTTTTTTTTGGCACTATCAGGTCCCCTTAACAAAGTGACACAGTTGCAATAAACTCGGCTTCAGCCAAGAGTTTGGGAAGTCCAAATAGCCTATTTTCTTTTTCGTGTTTAAAAAGCCGGACAGTATGGTTACCCAAAACTTAACAGGAATACTGGTTTCCATCACAGTCTGTAAGGTTTCCAAGCAGGTAACTAGGCTACGTCAACAGGCTACAAACTATGATTCATGGCTCTTAAGAAAAATGTCATTCTCGGAGGATATAGTCGCTTCATATGTGTTGTTTGGTAGTCATGGAAATATTATTTAGACTGTCATGAAGAAGCGCTAAAATATTTCAAAATGATAGGCTATGAGCTAAAGCATATTCTACGACTAAATGAAAGAAAACAGACAGAAAACTGCAGTATAAGTCCGTTATGTGTTTATACGTATAAGAGTTGTGTTGTGTTATAAATGTTATCTAAATTACATTTGTTCCCGTTACGGTTCAGCTTGAGACAACATGACACAGTGAGAGAGGACCGATCCGTCAGCACGGGAAACACACAGCTGGAAACTTACCTTATTCGGTGGGAGAAAGGTCAGATGAATCCAAAGGGAAACATGTGGAAAGAGCCGGCTGAAAAACGCGTCCTATATTCCAAAAAGTTGCTGTGAGATGAAACTGTGCCGCCGACTCGATCTGCAAATCACTGATACCGACCGGCGATATGTTGGGGTGTTTACCTGTTAAGAGAGTGAAGATCCTTATCGCCTCACACCTCAAATTTTACTTTATCGTGTAACTGACTCCTATCAAATCACGTCTCGTCCACATGCACAGATGACGGCTGAATGAAGGGGTTTCTGCAGCCAGAGAGCGTCCACACTGACAGTCCCGCCCACTGAACTATATAGGTTACTAAGTTATGTGACCATCCATGTGTGTGCTTCTGGGTTTCTGTGCGTGCAGTGGTGCTGAGTTGGGCTTTAAAATGCCATTTAAGTATATAGAAAATGAAAATACGCTCCAGAGATTCTTTAAAATATCTCAATTATTATTGCCGGATCGGGCAAGCATTCAACAGGTTATACAAGCACTGAATATGGCTGCATACATGTTCAGTACACGGATGTAGCCGACTGTGATTTGTGTGCATCACGCCTTTTGCTCTCTGAGCCATGCCTTGAAAGGTGATGACAAAGCTGGTCATTCAATGTTGGTATAAGTGGACTGCTACTGACCGGACATATTGGTAAAATGTAAAGACAAGTGCATGTGAGGTTGTGTGATGCACCGGGTCCCCCAGGTATGCGCTCAGGCGCCACCCTTGGGTCAACCAGTGTACATGCAGGAAGATTTGTCTACAGAGTCTAAGTAGCCTAAGATGCAACAACACAATGTTGAACTGCTAAAGTTCAAGAGGGAAGTACTTAAGTAATAATATTATCGATGTAATGTAGGCTACTTTGATCAGCCCAATCATGTCTGTGGACATATAAGGCTACTTTATATGTAATACAAATAGGCTGAATTTATTTGTCCAATAGGACCAAAGATGTTAGATGATGAAGCAATTTAAAGGACGGAGAAAATGTATGTAAGTTATCAAATAAGGCCATCAAAAAGTAGAAATTATTTTTTGAATTTTTAGATTTAGAAGCAGTAAAGACTGCTTCACTTATTGTAAATTAAACTAAAAAAAAAAAAAAAAGACACTTCTCTGAATGAACTCTAGTGAACCATTAAGATGAGAAGGTAAACAGTTACCAGTGAAATTATACAACTGTTCAACTTCATTATATATAGGCCTGGAGGTTTTTGGCATGGCTCAAGCTTGAAGAGGCATGCCTCACCTTGATTACTTGATTTCTCCATTGCAGCTGCCAAGATGACATTTTAGTCTTTCATAACAGTTCGAGGTGAGCTACTTTGGGCTCTGTTTGTTAGTATGACACACATTGTTAATGAAAGTTTGAATGTGGCAGCTAAATAACAACTCTGGCATGCTAGTAAACAGGTTGTGGTTTGAGTGGTAAACCCCATGTTGCCTGAAGTGTTTTTGCAGTGAGTCATATCTTCAAATGATCTGGCTTCTGATTGCTCTTATGAGTGTATGTGAGTGTTTTTCATATTGTAGATATGGGCAGCCAAGATTAGTTTAATGCAGATGTATCTTTTGTTTCACACCCTTAATAAACACTGTGTGACTGAGTAACACAGTTTAAAACCATAAAGAGGTCATTTTAAGTTAAGTACTTATGATGTCTGAAACACTTACAATACCTATTTTTCAAGGTGCAAAACGTCAAATGCAACAATTTCAAAAAGTCTCTTAGGTATTTCCATAAAATCTAAGCTAGCTGAGACCCATACTGTGTGAAGAAATACTTTCTATCATACCTGTTCTTATTTGAATTTCATTTTCAAAATAGATGCAACACAGGCCAAAATATCCTGGCTGAGAAATGTCTACATCTTCATACACCCAGCTTCAGGCTATCTGGCAAAATTAAGAACCAAATTCTGAAATTACTCATATTGTTACACTCAAATTACTTACTAAACAGTGATCCTCAGAAGACATTATGCAACTGTTGTTACTGGCTGAGCGGTAAGCCCCAGGACTAGTAAAATGACTTTCTAGGGCCATTGATTGTTATTTCACAGAAAATCCTTAAGAGCACCTTTAGTTAAGGCAATATATAAAAGAATGTGGTTCTAAGAAGACAGCTTTATCAAGATATCAATATTCAAGATCTTTATTGTTGCTTTATATGTGGGCACAAACATGTGAAAAACTTTTGTGGGTAGGCTTTATTTAAAATGGTAAATATTGAAATACATACAATACAGCAAAATTAAGTCAAATTTATGTAGGAACACAGTTAAAAAAAAAAAAAAAGAAGTAAAAAATATATGTATATTAAATGGAGTTGTATTGCCCTTGTGTATGTGAGTTACGTATTAAAAGGTCTAAAGTGAAAAATTTGGTACTGCAAGGAGTAAAAATAACAGCGAAAAAAATATGCACAAAGAAACTAAAGTAAAAAATAAATATTTATAATGAATTAAATAACAATAGTTTCACAGAACACAAATGGCCTTAATAATGTGACTAAAAGAAAAATAATCCTACAAAGCTGAAAAAAATGGGTGATATAATATTCCTACAAGAAACACATCTCAATAAGGTTGAACATCATAAACTTGGGAAATTAATGTCAGCTCAGGTATTTGCTTCATCCACAGCAAAAAGAGGGGTTGCTACCCTTATTCAAAGGCATGTCCCATTCAAAGTTGAAAAAAATGTTGTAGATAAAGAAGGGCGTTATGTATTAGTGATAGGGAACATATAAAATAAACCAGTCACACTTTTGAATGTTTACAACCCACCAGGACATGATCCAGAATTTATGGTCAACCTACTGTCGATACTTGTTCTGGAGGCTGAAGGGAATAACTATCATGGGAGGTGATTTTATTATGGTTATGAAAGCAAACGATACTCAAAGCAAAGGGAAACATGAATCAGAAAAGACTGCAGCAGTTATTAGGAAAGCTGAAATAGAAATAGGTCTAGTGGACATTTGGCGCATTTTTAAATCCAAAAATTTAATCATTTACATATTACTCTGAAGCACATAAAATATACACACGACTTGACTATTTTTTTACATTTAAAGATGAGATTACAAGAGTGAAGAAATATGAAATTAAGGCAATAACCTTGGTGGCTCATGCTCCAATAATATTAACAATGGGCAATTAAATAACTCATTACTGTAAGATAAGAAATTTAGGGACAAAATTAATCAAGCAATAGACAGTTATCTCAAAGATAATGACAATGGAGAGGTAACACCGGTTGTACTATGGGAAGCAGCTAAAGCAATGTTACGTGGAGAAGTATCATCATACGCAAAAAAGATAGAAGCAAAAAAGAAAGTTAAAGCAATTGAAGCAGAAGTTGAGAGACTACAAAGGATACATGAAAATACAGGTGATGAAAATAGTAAATCTGAATTTAAAAAAATGCTAATTAGATTAAATAAATCATTAACTGATTACATAATTTCAGTTGTCTTCCTTTACAAGACGAAAATATTACGGCAGTAGTCCCAAAGCTTTAAAACTATTGTCAATTAAGTTAAAAAAGCAAAAGGAACGAGCCACGATTTCTAAAATAAAAGGGACAAATGTGAGTTTTCACACTGAAAAATCAAAAATTGCTGAAAGTTTTTTAAAGTACTATCAAAAGCTTTATGAAAACATAGAAAGTAAGTATCATGAAAGTAAACTAGATCTGAACTCGTTAAATTTACCCCAGGTGAGAGAGGAACAAAATTCACAGTTAACACAACCAATAACGTCTAAAGACATTCTTTCGGCAATTCAGAAAAGTAAGAGGGAAAAAAGCCCAGGGACTGACAGATATACGAACAAGTTCTATGTGACCTTCAAAGAAGCTCTTATTCCAATTCTATGTAGAGTATTTAGTCTTGGATAAGGAAGTTTGGCCCCCAACATGGAACTCCTCCATAATCACTGTTATACCTAAAGAAGGGAAGGACCTCACCGATTAGTTCATACAGGCCAATCTCTCTATTAAATGTGGATCAAAAACTATTCACATCAATCATCGCAAACAGGTTATCAAAAACAACTCCACTTTTATTAAACTTAGATCAAACAGGCTTTGTTAATGGCAGACTACTCTCAGATAATATTCGACGTACCCTGAATGTGTTAGATTACTCAGAAAAATCATGTAAGCAACTGTTAATGTTAACTCTGGATGCTGAAAAGGCATTTGACCGACTGTCATGGCATTTTATATTTGATACTTTTGAACCTTTTGGATTTGACCATAAATTCATACAAATTTTAAAAATAATAGACAACCAACCAAATGCAAGAATTAGGGTCAATGGGACACTGTCTGACATGTTTATACTCAAAAGAGGTACAAGACCAGGTGATCCTCTGTCACCACAAATATTTGCTTTATGCATGGAACCACTAGCTGAAAGTATAAGAATAAATAAAACAATAACTGGCATTAAAATTGGAGAAAATGAACATAAATTAGCACTTTATGCCGATAATGTGATAGTTTACTTAGTAAATTTAAATACATCCCTCCCAACTTTAATGGAGGAAATAAGAATATATAGTTTAGCCTCTGGATATAAATTAAATATTAATAAAACAGAGGCAATGACAGTAGGTGAGGAAGTAGAAAATGATCTTAAGAGAGAACACAAATTTAAATGGGAATGCAAAAAATTAAAATACCTGGGGGTTAAAATTCCCCAAAATCTGGAGGAACTGTTTTCAATAAATTACACAGAATTGACAGACCAAGTGAAAGAACATCTAAATAGATGGAAAATATTGAATCTATCCATCTTTGAAAGAATGAAATCAATTAAAATGACAATACTTCCAAAATTATTGTTCCTGTTTCAAAACTTAACAACTTATATAAGGCCAATAAACTTTAAGGAATGGGATAAAACCCTAAGAAAATGCATATGGGATGACAAAAAAACCGAGAGTGAAATTAAAAAACTTATAAAGAAACTGAAATCCACTGGGGGGTTGGCATTACCAGATCTCAGTAAGTATTTCTATACTGCTCAGATAAAACACATAATGACATGGATGAGTGAAACCGAAAATCCAAAGTGGAAGGAAATAGAAATGAGCTCAGTTCAATCTTTAGTCTCAGTAATATTTGGTAAAAAGAAAGGAGACCGTGGGATGAATAATTACTGCATCTCAAACACTGGAAAAACGTGGAGGAGGATTGTTAAGATATTAAACATAACAGAAAATGAAATGATTTTTTTTAATGAAATTGCTAGAGATCCAGAATTTAAGCCAAACTCAACAGATACTGTGTTCAATTCATGGGCTAAAAAAGGATTAGTCAGATTCTGGCAAATGTTTTCTAAAAATGAAATCGATTCCTTTGAAAATATCTCCAAACATTATGAAATACCTAAATATCAATTTTATAGATGTTTGCAAATAAGAAGTAATCTACACAGTAAGCAAATAATAGACATACAAAATATTCACCCCTGTTAAAATATATCATGAAAAATCATAATGCTAGTTCCAAACATACTATGGGTAGAGTGTATAAAATCTTACATGTGGAAGATGACTCACACAATGTAAAGATAAAATGGGAAGAAGAGTTAGGAACACAAATAACTGATGAAGACTGGAAACAGATGTTTAATGAAATACATACAACAACCAGTTCCTTGTTCTGGAGAGAATTTGCTTGGAAAATAAATATGAGATACTTCCTGATGCCTGGAATCATTTCCAAATAAAAAAGATGTGCAAGCTCTCAGTGCTGGAGAAACTGTGGTGAATGTAATGCAAATCATTTACATATATTCTATTCATGCAAACTATTGAACGACTTTTGGTTAGTTTGTTAGTTAGTAAGTTTTTAAGTTTATTGAAGAGATTTTCAACAAACCACTATATTTAAAAGCAGAGCACATCATACTTGGAAAACCTCTAGTAGGAAAATTAAATGTATGTTCATATTTGTGTGACAATGCCCATGAAATATTTAAATTAATCCAAAATGTGGAAACCTCAATTTGCATTGAACATAGGGGCTATATCCCTCCCCTTATTTTTGTCTGCTTGTTTTCTATTTTTTTATTTTTTTATTTTCTATTTATTTATTTTTTCTCTTTCTTATTTCATTGTTTCGATGTGTATGTATGTCTGTGTATTCATTTCTAAAGATGTTGCTGCTTCTTTTCTTGGAGGTAGTTTCTTTTTTGAGTCATTCAACATCTTGTGTTGAAAACATGTTTGTTGAAATGAAATAACCATATGAATGAAGCAACTCTTTGAAAAAAATAAAAACAAAGTATAAAAAAAAATAAAAGGTCTAATGGCTTGGGGGAAGAAGCTGATCCTCAGTCTACTGGTGTGTGTTTTGAGGGTCCAATATCTCTAAGCTCCTGAAGCCGTACAGTCTCTGCTGGGCCTTTTTTTTTTTTTTTTTACAACCACTGAGGTGTGGTTAGCCCATGTTTTTACTTTTCTACCCTTGTTGGTATGTCACCTTTTAAGTCATCTGTGAAACACTTTGCACTGCTTCTTCCCGTATGAAATTTACTATTCAAATTAAGGGATTACAAATTAGTTGTTTTCTTCTCCAACTCACATGGCTTTCAAATGCTTGTAGTTCAGCCTAGTACATGGTTGAGAATTGAGGTTTGTCTTTCATTCTGTCTTTAAAATTAGGATAAATCATATTTTTGAAACGTCTTTTAGAAGATACAAACCTGATTGCGCAAAGTTTGTAGTAAGCTTCTCAAAACTTATTTTGCAACAGGCTTCATGAGAACCAATTTGCTCAGTCTTCTGCTGTGAGCCAAATGTGAATGACTGATACGTCTAAATTCAGCTGAAGATACATTTTTGACATTGAGTTATTGTTGTCACAAAGGCAGTGGTTTGTACATCTTACAGGTGACACATTATCTTCATTATTTACATTATCTGCATAAAGATATAAAAAGCAACACCGTTTCTATATATAAATATTATATTATATATATATTATATTATAAATGCACAAGAGGGTGTATGTATAAATAAAATAAAATGACCCCTGAGGCACACCATACTTAAAAGATAATAAAGAGTCTCTAGCTATGCTCTGTTTAGTCTAGTAAGCCCATAACTGTTGTGTGAAAGGTACGAATTAAGAAATTCCCATTGAGTCTTTTTAACAACCTTAAATAAACTAAATGCATGTGATATGAGAGACCAACTTTAGGAAGGTAACTGATCTCCATCTTCTTTCTTTAAAGTATCATTTTATTAAGAACATATTGCTAGACAAATAGATCAGACATAATGCAACATTATTTTGGAGATAAATAATGCCAAATATTTCAAGCTCCTATCTCAGATGTCATTTGATCACTTACACACACTTAGTCACTTCATACGAATATTATCAAAGTAAACATATGACTACGCTGTAATTTAATTGCAACCACTACTCAAAGCAAATATTTTTTCTTTACCATAGGTGTGTTAGGCTGGTGTAGCCTACACTGTATCACTGATACTGATTACTGTCTGTATTGATTGATTGATTGATTACATTTGTTTCAGACATATCAAATAAAATCAAACATATCAAAAATACAAAACAAAATAAAAAGCACGAAAATACAATAAACAAAAAACAATGTTCAAATTATTTCACAAAAAAAGAAAAAGAAAATTACATATATTCAATTGATATGCCTGAAAAGGAGTAGGAAGAAATATAAAACGTATTTAATCCTACCCCTTTTCCACAGCTCAGTAATTAATATTTATTAAATTAAATTCCTGTGTTCCTTATAAGCTCTCTATATAAACAATCTATCTATATACAATTTGCTATACTATATTTATGATACTATATTTGATATTCACAATCCAATGATTTTCCAAACATATATACAACTTGATATACTAGGATTTTTTATAATTTATATATTATACAATCCATATATCTATATCTATACATATCTATTTATACAATTTGATGAACTATATTTATATATTTATACAATCCTTATATCTACTGGGTGGCAGTAGCTCAGTCTGTAGGGACTTGGGTTGGGAACTGGAGGGTTGCCGGTTCAAGTCCTGGTGCAGACCAAATATGGAAGTTGGTCTGGTAGCTGGAGAGGTGCCAGATCACTTTCTGAACACTGCTGAGGTGCCCTTGAGCAAGGCACCAAACCCCCTCCTCACCACCAGCCCAGGAGCACCCACTGTGGGCAGCTCCGTCACTCTGACATCTCTCCATTAGTGCATGTCCATAGGATCCTGTTTCTGCATGTGTGTGTTGCATGATTACAGAGTGTAAAAACTGAAATTTCCCCTTGCAGGGATCAATAAAGTTAAGTTATACAGTATGTTTACAATTATACATTTGATACAATCTATATATATATATACAATTTGATAAAGGCTACTATATTGTCGCATAGGCTATAAGTGAAACAATTTCAGCTCAATGAAAGACCAAAAGCTGTACATTTTAATATTTGAATATCATATTTATTGCAATCGAGGCAACAAAGCAGACAGTACTGCAGCGTGTCACTGGAGGGCGCTAACACAAAGCACCAGGTGGTCTGGGACAACTTGAGAAAGGAGGAGGCCACTCACCAGCCTGTGTTAGCACATCAAGCTACTGTTAGCTAGCCGGCGGCTAAGGAGCAGGCTAAAACATCGATTTGTCTTTATGTCGCCCGAGTTATCAAGTGATGGCAAGAGAACAGAGTTCACAAACCGAAGCTGGTGAGTGCTGCGCGTCTCTTTGTGCCCACTACCAAACACTTTGACTTCACACACTTTGTTGTTGTGTGTCAGCTGCTGAGCTACCGACTGGCTAACATCACTTAGCACCGAGCTAATACAAGGCTTTTTCTTTTTCAGAACTATATTACCTCATTGCCAGATTCCTGCAGTCTGGGCCCTGTAAAAGAGCAGCACAGGTAACATCGTATTATAAGCAGAATATTAACTCCAACTTGATTTATGTTTAAAGAAGCTAATGCGGTGAATGCTAACTGTGTGTGTGTGTGTGTGTTGTTAGATCCTGGTGGAGGAGCTGGAGCAGTATGAGGTAGGTTCAGCTGGACCTTTCTGTTTTTATTTTCCTCTGTGGTTTCCGTCATGCTTCCTATCTCGTCGATTTGAGGGCAGGTTTTTCATAAATTCTGGTTTGTGTTGGAGAAAGCAGCGAGTTGTCGAGCCCCGGCTAAACTAGCAGCTTGATGCTATCTCTAACAGATTATCTTTTAACTTTAGTTGGTCCCTCAACGATGGAGTTGGGATGGGAAGATTTACAAACGGACTTTTCAAGATTGGGTAAGTACGAAAAATCATTATTTACTTTTTTTTTTTTTATTAAATATTGCGCCTTGCATCTGTTTTAAAAAATAAAACGCATAAGCGGAGGTTTTAATATTTAATTTAATCAACCGTAAAGAACAGACTTGTTGATAGCACGTATAGGTTTATTTAACACATTTAACACATTTATACTAGTGTATGCCAGCCGATAAATTACTATATAGAGGCTTTGTGTGGGCTTGTGGGAGGAGACTAGTCAAGGGCGCGCTGTGATTGGTTGATTCCGATGCAGCCAGCTGTCAGTCTTCTGTTGGGACCAATGAAATTACTGGCTTTTAGCAAGCGACCCGGAAAAATAGTACAAGACGTTTATGATTGGTTGTGAGTAGCGCTTTGCCGTCCTGTTTCTCTTCCTTGTCTTCGTTGTTGTTTCAAAGCCTTTTAAATTCAGCAATGAATAGAAGCATAGTGTGAGAATTAAAAGATTAAAGTTAGAAGTTGACTTTCATTAAAATACACACCAGCATTTCAATCATATGGTAAAATGTACAGACAGATGATAATTCTTGTTGTTTTAAATCGTATTTATAATTACTAATTTAAATTAGTATTTAATTTTAGAAAATAAACTAGTTTAGATGCTCCATAAGGTTAGCCTATTACTATATTTATAAGAGCAGATGAAAACATTTAATAATATTGTAATACCAACACTTTATTGGATTATTATTGATTGTCTTTGTGTGCCAAAAACTGTCTGGGGATTAACTATTTTTACAATTTCTAATAGAAATAATACAGCAGCCTTGAAAATCCAGTATAGCCCAATTTAAACACAACTATTTTTCAGAAAAGACAAAAAAACAGCTATCTGTAGAACAAAGCCGAATATGTTTAAATTTATTAAACTCTTCTTTACTTATTTTGTTAAGGCAATTTTACAGACTGTAACCTTGATGATTTCTCTTTGTAATTACATGCTTCTTATAAATTTGTTTTGCTACTTTGTAATAGATGTTTGTGACTCTTGCAGGTGATTTTAAACCAGCACATTCCTGCAGACTATTTGCTCCGTGTCTGCCAGCGGATTGGCCCACTCATAGAGAAGGAGATCCCACCTAGTGTTCCCGGAGTCAAAACACTTTTGGGGCTAGGAAGACAGTCCTTGCTTCGTACCACCAAAAGTAAGCATATCCCTCCTATCAAGCAGACCTCTGTTCATCATTTTCTCTGTTTTAATTTACTGCCTGTGTGTTTAAGGTTGTAGCCACAAAGTATGCAGCGGTTCGGCTGTTGCTGCACTCCATCGAGGACGTCCACCAGAACCCCCAGTCAGCAATGGGGAGGCTCCCAATGTTGGTGTGTATATTTATCTATTATGTCTACCCTTAAAAAAAAAAAACCTAGACCAGGTATCAGCAAATAATGAAATAAAGCTAATGATTGCTTCCACAAATCATGTGTCTTCATTTCAAGTGTCCATCATGGGAGCTCGCCAGGCCACAGGCACAGCTCGTTTCAGCCAGGCACTGCCGTCTTCCTCCTACCAACACATGAAGATACACAAACGTATCCTTGGACACCTTTCTTCAGTGTATTGTCTAGCCTTTGATCGCACTGGTCGTCGAATATTTACGGTAAGTGATGATTAGTGCCAGATAATTGTGGCTGCAAATCTTTATGTTTATTACTTGATTAATGTCCATTTGACAAGTCAAATTTAACCAAAAGATTTTAAGAAGAAAGTGTATCCAGTATCCCTCCATCTTAAGGTTTGGAGATTATGAATAGTACATGCATTTCATCGGCAAAGGACAAAGTAGCAACAAATTACCACAAACAGACACACACAAGGTACAGAATAGTAGAAAAATGTAACATCTTGCACAAGGTACTTTAGGACAGGCCAATAGGGTATACTGATTTGCTACCTGTGAGCCTCAGTTCATTTATAGGACAGATTTAATAATGGATGTCTCTCTCTCTATGATCACCTGCATAGCATACGGGCACTGATCAATACGCTTAAGCAGAGTGGGTGTTGGCTAGTTCAGTTCGTCCACTAGTTTGGTGATCTTATACAAATAAAAAAAGACAAAGCTAAGAAATGTACTTAGTTAGCCTTAAATATAGCTGGGCAGTACATTCAGGTATAGTCTATGCTTGGAAACTACTACGACAATTTGAGTCTCAGAGGTCACCTTTTAGGTTGGAAGATCCATTATTCCGGATACATATGTAAAAATCACACCCCGGGATAGTAATCACAGAGAACAGGATGAATTTCTGTATGCATTCAAGTGACATATTAATTTTAACTGTAGCTCAGAATCTATTGAAAAGAAACTTCAGGGGATTTTACTCATTTGCCCCTATCCGGAAAGGCTCCTAATGTGTTTATCTTTCTCAGATAGATAATTCACCATTAAACTGGTTGATTTATTTGTTACCAATGTCTTGTGTCTTGTGAGTTGGGATTTCCTGAGGGTGGAAGTTTCTTCTCTGTGATTGTGAATGGTTTGTGTTAGCGATTTAATTTTAATTTTGAATTGTAATGTTTCTTTTTTTCTGTCTCATGATGCTTTTGATGTCTTGCGTGGAGCACTTTGAATTGCCTTGTTGTTGAAATGTGCTGTAGAAATAAACTTGCCTTGCCTTGTGTGTTTTAGGGTTCTGATGACTGCCTGGTGAAAATCTGGGCAACAGATGACGGCCGGCTCCTTTCAACTCTCCGTGGCCACTCGGCAGAGATCTGTGACATGGCTGTCAATCACGAGAATACTCTCATTGCCTCAGCCAGCTGTGACAAAACCATCAGGGTGTGGTGCCTACGTACCTGTGCACCCATCACTGTCTTGCAGGCCCACGCTGCCTCCATCACATCAATACAGGTGAGGCTGATGCTTTTTTTCAGGTCTTATCAAGGTAGCTGATGAGTGATCGGTGATTATAAATGTATCTTTTTATTATAATTATTATTTTTTTGTTTAATACGGTTTACTCCTTGGCAAGTATCCAACACTGACTCTCTACCCCCTCAGTTTTGTCCGGCTATTAGAGGGACAACACGGTATCTGGCCTCCACCGGTGCAGACGGCATGGTGTGTTTCTGGAAGTGGCACTCGATCAGCACAACGTTCAAGTAAGTGATCGGGTCGAATCTGTCTTTTTAAGTTCTGTAAAATTGCTCCTTCAAAATTGATAGGTAGACACGTTTTTTTTTGTTTTTTTTTTCGTTTTACTCCCATCTCTCAGTGATCAACCTGTCAAGTTTGTCGAGCGCTCACGACCAGGAGTACAGGTCTCCACTTCCTCCTTCAGCAGTGGTGAGTGTAGTTCCTCGCCTCCTATCATTTCCTTTATGAAAAAAAAGAACATTAGCACATTTCAAGATACATTTGGCAAAGATATCCAACATATATTAAAAGTGACCGAACAAGAGGATGTGGCTGTATTGATATTAAAGTAGACTGAATGTATTCCTGTCACCTAGATTTCTTCCGTTTACTGTTAATAGGTGGTATGTTCATGGCCACTGGCGGCACTGATCATTTGATCAGGGTCTACTACCTTGGAGCTGAAACTCCCATGAAGGTCTCTGAGATGGACGCTCACACGGTAAGAAACCTGTCGCGTTGTTGTTTCGGTCTGTTTTAGTCTAAGAACTTAATTTAACCAAAGTCTCTGTAACTGAAAATCATCTCCTCTGTCTTTGTCATCAGGATAAAGTAGTGGTCGTCCAGTTTAGCAATAACAGTGACAGGTGAGTGTGTTTCCTTCAAACTGTTACATTTGAAGTGTTACATTACATTTTTTTTTTTTCGAGCCTCTAACAGTTAAATGTGTGTTTGTGTTCAGCTTGAGGTTTGTGAGTGGCAGTCGTGACGGCACAGCCAGAATTTGGCATTACCAGCAACAAGAGTGGAAGAGTGTCACTTTAGACATGGCTGCCAGACTTCCAGGGTAAGTGAATAAACAGTGCGTATGATGCCCGCTTCTTTTATCTGTTAACTGCTCAGTGTTTAATTTCTGATGGAATATATTTTCCTCCAGGACGGCTGCTACAAACGGAGATGATAAAACCAAGCTGGTGGTGACCATGGTGGCCTGGGACCGCACTGATAACACTGTCATCACAGCCGTGTCAAACTACCTGCTCAAAGTGTGGAGCTCAACCACAGGACAGCTGCTGCACATTTTATCAGTGAGTGGCTGCCCTTTTACTCTGCATAGTTTTTTCTGTCAAATGGCGTTTTTATTTTTTGTGAGACTAACGGCCCTGAATGTTTGCCGTCTCCCTCGTAAAGGGTCATGATGATGAAGTGTTCGTCATGGAAACTCACCCCATTGACTCCCGCATCCTACTATCTGCTGGCCATGATGGCAACATTTACATCTGGGACCTGTCCAAAGGAGTCAAAATCCGAAACTTCTTCAACATGGTAATTCTCTAGAATCACAATCTTCCAACATTAATTCATTTTTTTACACTACCACAGTGTTCATGTGAAATTGTCTGTTTCCAGATTGAAGGCCAAGGCCACGGTGCTATTTTTGACTGCAAGTTCTCAGCGGATGGCCAGCATTTTGCCTGCACTGACTCACACGGCCATTTGCTCATCTTCGGATTTGGCTGCAGCAGGCCATATGAGAAGGTAAACACTCATAACAGTTTTGTTTTATAGTCTTGTACTGTTCTGTCTTTTTACGGTTTAGCTTTTTTCGGTACTGTTTCTTGTGTATTTGTTGTTGGGTATTATACATTTTAAATGGAAGCAGCGACATGTAGTTCTCTAAATCTCATTATTAACACAAATTGTTTCCAGATTCCTGACCAGATGTTCTTCCACACGGACTACCGACCTCTTATCCGTGACTCTAACAACTATGTGCTGGACGAGCAGACACAGCAAGCCCCACATCTCATGCCTCCACCATTCCTGGTGGATGTTGATGGGAACCCTCACCCTACACATTACCAGCGCCTGGTGCCGGGAAGAGAGAACTGCAAGGAAGACCAGCTGGTTCCCCAGCTGGGATACATGGCTAACAGTAAAACTTGCTCCCTTGTTGTTAAAAGTTCAGAACGCTCACACCGTTTGAACTGAGGAAACTGAGAGTCCTGCCTTTTTGTCGTTTAGGTGATGGAGAGTTGGTTGAGCAGGTACTTGGCCAGCAAACGGCAGAAAACAGAGAGAGCCTGCTGGACAATCTCATCAGGCAGCTACAGAATGAACAGGACCAACTCCAAAATGTAGAGCAACCAGCAGAAGAGGATGAAGGTATCTAACTGTGATTTTTAAGTGATGTACAGTATGTGTGTGTGTGTTTTGTGTTTTCATACCATTAACTATTGTCCATAAAACTCAGAGTTCCATTATAAAACTTTGAGGCAGTATTATTGAGTGGAAACTAGATTTTTAATTGCTTAATGCTAATTGGCACACATTAAGTATTTCTTAAATAACATTTAGTCATTAAAAAAAAATCCTCCTATTTCAGCTAATGCCGATGATGCAGCAGAAGTGGAGCCCTCCTCTCCAACTGATGGACCACGCAGGACTGGCCCGGTTGACAGGGTGTGGCAGATGCAGCATAATGTGCTGCGAAGTCAAGTGGCCACTGAGAGGGACCTGCTGGCCTGGAGCCGCAGAGTGATGGTCAATGAATTACCGCAAGGGGTACACAGGTGAGGGGGCTGAAGAAAACTTCATCAAATGGAAGAAGACTTAAAGCTAGCATGAGGAGTTTTTAACTGAAACTGAATCAAATAATAATACTGCTGTCTCTTTGTGACACACAAAAGCAAAAAGAGACCGTCAGCCACAAGATTATTTCTATTTAATTATCTTTAATGCCAGAAATTGTTGCTAGGTGGGGTCAGGAAACTGCCTTTTTTACATTTTCCAGTGCAAAGGTTCTTGATGAGTGATATATTTGACTGTTAAAAGACGACAGGATGAGATTTCTGTTTAAAAACAAAATTATACGGTTTAGTGTATATATATGATGCAAAATATCTTTTGTGCTTTTCAGAGTTTTGGAGGAGTGTAGACGGGCCAAAGGCGACATGGAATGTTCTCTATACAACGCAGAAAGGCGCAAGAAACCTGCAGCATGCATACCTAAGGTCAGCTATCATTCTCTTTAACGTTGTTTTTTTGTCCATTCTGGTCGATTCCTGCTCTTCTTATTTTCCAACCTCATACCGTCCTCTATAGAACGATCCGCTGACAACACGCCTTCGTTCACTGCGGCCATCCAAGAAAAAGCAGCAGCATCACGCCTACCAGACCCGCTCCGCTCAAGTCCGCCGTCCTGGGACGAGGAGTCGAAATTCAAGCAACCGACGAAACTCTGACAGCCAGATAGAGTCTGATAGTGATGGAGATGGAGATGTATGTTTCATCCCTCTATTTCTCATATATAAACATTACTAGAAACATTTTGTTGTGCATGTGTAGCCCACTTGAAACACAAGTGAAAATTAGATTTTAAAGAGCTATGTTAGCCTTACATCATACTAAAGGTGTTTGATGTGTCTTTGTTGACAGGGAGCAGCTCAGGGGGAGCACAGCGAGGCCTCTTCTGACGGGGAAACTCAATGGCAGACAGAAAGCAGCTCCAGGTGAATAACCTTTTTAATGAAGTTGTTTTTACCATCACCCGGCTAACAGCACCGTTCTCCCACTCACAGTGACTCCTCGAGTGAATATTCTGACTGGACAGCCGATGCTGGGATCAATCTCCAACCACCAAAGAGATCAAGCAGGAGGCCTGTGCAGCCCCAGGGTTACAGCAGCTCTGAGGAGGAGGAGGAGGAGGAGGAGGAGGGCGACAACAAGGCAAAAGATGCAAAGAAGAAGGAAAGGGAGAAAAAGAGCAAGCCCAAGGAGACTAAACAGGTGAGTCGACTACACCTGCGTTCAGAGTGAGCATATGTTTTTGTGCTAAACATTAGTTGTCCTCTGCAGCGCTGCTCTCAATGTAGCTTGACCTCACAGAGTATGTATGGAAAATTCTGTATGTGAACATTTTATTCTTAACAATGTGCATTAACTTAGAAACCCACCTCGTCTCTGGCTGGACTGGATGCTGAGGAGTGGATGCCACCATCGTGGGTAATGGAGACAATCCCTCATCGCTCTCCTTTCGTTCCACAAATGGGAGATGAGGTAGGGTGTGTTATTCTGATATCAAGCAGACAAATATGTTTCATAACATGCAGTTTCATCCTGGTTTTCCTGTCCTCCGCCAGCTCATCTACTTCAAACAGGGCCACCAGGCCTACGTCCGGGCAGTCCGCAGGGCCAAGGCGTACAGCATCAACCCTCAGAAACAGCCATGGAACAGACTCGACCTCAGGGTGAGGCACAGGGTTATTAAAAAGAATTGCATACTTCAATTCTCCCGACTGTTCCGAGAGTTTGCAAACAGCAGTCAGTTCACGTCACTCTCTGAAACCGGCTATCTCATTAGCATGCCCAATTCCAAAACTCGATACCCTCAGCGGATCCTTTCTTCCACAATCCTCAAAGTCCTTCTCTCACCACTGTTCACATCTGACCCATTTGAACCACAACTTCTTACAACATGTGATATTTCTCAAAAGCCTTTGAATTTAAACCAGACACTGCTGATCCATTTAGGATCAGCATTTACACATTGTTAAAATTAGCATGTTAGCACCAATGTGCCATAAGTACAGCCTCATAGAGATGCTAGCATGGCTGTGGGCCGGTCAAGTGCTATATCAACGAGACATTGTGACTTTTGACATGGCACGGTGGATGGCATAACATCTACTGCTGCTTCAGGCATTTCCAAAACAGCTCTCGTCTTAGACCATTCTTCAGAAACAATTTTTGCAGAATGGTCTAAGAATGGAAAGAACACGAGCAAATGGTATTGCAGTTAATAAAATCAAAAATCTTGGGGAGCACAGCACCAAGACTCCTGAATCTGAAATCAACACTAATTACGTCTTACCAGACTGGTGTCAAACGATCCACAAACACGGTTTCTATTGAACATGTTCACGATGAACCGCTGCTGAGGCCTGAACTTGTTTTCTTTCACAGATGTTCTATATACTTTCTTGTGCCTTGAGTCTTACATTTTTTCCTGCCTCTTCAGGACCAGGAATCTGTGAAAGTGGTGGGAATCAAATATGAAGTGGGACCTCCCACCCTCTGCTGCCTAAAACTGGCTTTCTTGGACCCAGTCTCAGGGAAGATGACCAATGACTCTTTCTCCTTAAAGTGAGCATTTAGAAACACTATACATACTTGTCCTAGATTATTAATTATTAAAATCCAAGCTCACGTATGCGTTATGTTTCTTTTTCATTCCCACCCTCTGTAGGTACCACGACATGCCTGATGTCATAGATTTTCTGGTACTTCAGCAGTTTTACAATGAGGCTAAAGAGCACAACTGGCAGTCAGGTTAGTCTTGGTGAAATGATGTGTTTACCACTCATATTCATTGTGTGGGTGGGTCCTTCACTTATGTTTGATCCTGCCTTCACCTCACAGGTATGAGGTTCCGCAGCATCATCGATGACGCCTGGTGGTTCGGCTCTGTGGAGGACCAAGAGCCTTTGCAGCCTGAATATCCAGACAGCCTTTTTCAGTGCTATGCAGTAAAGTATGTCTGTGAGAAGATGTGTAAACAATCAATATCATATTCTTCTTTGCTTGTCTGATGTACCATTTAAGTTCAGTCGAATGATCTCTTTAACTGCCCTTTGTTTTCTTCCTCTTCCATCAGGTGGGATAATGGTGAGCGGGAGAAAATGAGTCCCTGGGACATGGAGCCCATTCCTGACGAAGGTAAGTATTTATGAGAACCTTAACATGTTTGTACACCTGTGCAGTTATGTTGTTATTGTGATGGTTTTATAACAGAAAAAATGTGAATAGATCCAATAAATGTAAGATCACCATTGCAACCAAGAAAAAACTGCAGGTGATTACACAAAGAATAGAACCTTTCCTGTTCAATAAAAAAATATAGAAACTGTATTAAATTTCATTTCAAAAGCTGAAGCTTAGTCTTTCAACCCATAACTTCAAACTTTGTATCTGTGGCCTCATTGCAACATCACCAGGAGGTGAACAAGAGAAGTTGTCCATAATCACTTTGTGCTTTAGGAATCTGTTTCATTGAAATGATTCAAAATATTATCGTAAACATTTTTTTAAGAATTATGTTTCAACAAAAGAAACGTGAAAAAAATAGGAAATCACCACATCTTGGAGCTTGATATTTTTCCAAACTTATTTTCCATAAGGGTTTATTTGCTTGGAAACATTTGGTTTTCATAAATTCAAGGTTTCACTGTATTCTTAGTGTTGTTAGCCCTGTTTCAACATTCAGATTTCTGTATTTAAATGTTGTTAACAATTGTGAAACAGTGGTCAAAGAAGAACATCTTCACTCCTTTACCAACTGAGGAATTCAGATGGAACCTTATGAACTTTGTTGTCAAATTGATTGTTTGTCTTTAGAATTGTAGTAAGCTGGTGAATATCTTCTCTCCATAAAGAGGCTCAAGTTCTCCCAGACAAAGGAACTCATTATTATTTTTTATATCCAAATCAGACTGTTCAAAAGGACACCCACTTAGATATTATTGAACAGCTCACATTAGGAATCTTTTCATTTTAACAAAAGACTATGTTCGTACCCTAACATTTGAAACCACTTGCTGCTTCTTTTCAAGTGCTCTAATTTCCTTTGTGACGTCTCTGAACCACCAAGTAGTCCATTCATATTGAAATGTAGCAGGCTGTCCATTAAAGTTCACTTGGCTGGCATTTAACCACGTGCTGGTTCATTCTGGTGATACGTTTCAGCTGCACAATGGAGAAAATGAAAAACTATCTTTTCATCAAGCAATGATTTTATTATACTTCTAATCTCTTTGAAAAGTGAACTTAGTTATTTCCTTACTTACTTTTCTTACTTACTTAATTAGGTATCTTACTTTCAGATACCTATATTATATATCGAAAAATTGAAGTTTTCCATCAGGATAGTAAAGATGATTAATATAGGTGCACATTGTAACTTAGCTTTTTCTCTTATTTGAGTAATTACATTTATTTAATGAGTGAATACATTTTTTCTTCCAGCTTCATTACCAGAGCAGGTCGGCGATGGTGTGGAGGTGGCAGAGGACGAGTTAAAGGCTCTGCTTTACGAGCCTCAGGAGGGCGAGTGGGGGGCTCACACACGAGATGAAGAATGTGAAAGAGTCATCCAAGGAATCGACCTGCTTCTTACACTGGGTACGCCACCAAAGCTTCATTCCAGTGTGGTTGTTGCAGGCAGAGTCAGGCCATGCTTGATGTTGTTTTTTTTATTTTTCTGCAGACGTTGCCAAGCTTTTTGCATATCCTGTAAATCTCCGGGACTACCCTCTGTACTGCACTGTGGTGTCTTACCCCACTGACCTCAGCACCATCCGCACACGGCTGGAGAACCGCTTCTACAGGTGAAGCAGCCGATGTCGCCTCACACACACAGTCAAATTGCCTTTCACATAAATTCCAAAAGTGTTGACATTTCTGCTTCTCTCGTGTCTAGGCGGATCTCGGCTTTAATGTGGGAGGTGCGCTACGTTGAACACAATGCCCGCACTTTCAATGAGCCCCAGAGCCCCATTGTAGCAACCGCCAAGGTGGTGACGGACGTTCTCCTTCACTACATCAGGTGAGACTCCAGAGAGTTCATGTTCTAGTATCTTCCCTGATACTGCGAAATCTGTTTTAAGGTTATTGATACTCCTGCCTGCACACACCAGTATTTAATTTAACCCTTTGTTTCCTGCAGTGACCAGAGCTGCACAGACATCCTGGATCTGTATCACAGACTCAAATCTGAGGTCAGCAGTGGAGAAGAAGCTGAGGTGAGAAATTGTGGTTAAGACTTTGTTTTTCCTTCTTTTGTAAGTGTTCTGTGATAATATATTTAATAATACATTTTATTTAAAGGCGCCTTTCAAATCATCAAGCTCCCCCTACAGAGCAGAGATACAAAAAAAAAAAAATGATATCACTTTCTTGCATGTGTTCCTCTACAGGCTGACTTGGATGTGGACTCTGACACTCCAGGAACGTCTTCAGGACATCAGGTAAGAGAGAGTCAAGTGACCACAACAAACCGTATTCTAATAATATTGACTAACATCCCTCCCTCTCGTGTGATATTGCTTATGTAACAGACATATTAATTGTTCTTTCCCTTCCAGGGATCAAATTCAAAGAAGCGTGGCTTGTCATTGGATGTGAAAGCTTGGCGAGGTCAATGTAAAGAGCTGATGCGTCGAATGATTGCCTCGCCAGATTCAGAACCGTTCAGACAGCCCGTGGATCTCTTTGAGTATCGGGTAAAACAATCTGCAGCAACCGTAACATGCAGTAATAATGCAACTGAAGCCAGAAATCTCTTGAATTAACATTTACAAAAATCCAAATCTTTGTACAGTAACATTCCTGCTCTCATATTTGTTCAGGATTATCGAGACATCATAGACACTCCCATGGACCTGAGAACCGTGTCAGAGACGCTGCTGGGAGGAAATTATGAAAACCCAATGGAGTTCGCCAAAGACGTGCGTCTCATTTTCAGCAACTCCAAAGCGTACACACCCAACAAGAAATCACAGGTGAAGAAAACCTCCCTGAAATTCAATAAGCAGATATTGGGAGAAGTCCATCAAAGTGATATCCTGGTATTTTACTCTCTGACACTCTTACTTATGTCTAGATCTACACCATGACCCTCAGTTTGTCGGCCTTCTTTGAAAAAAATATCATCTCCATCATCTCTGATCACAAATCAGCCATTCAGAATGAGCGCCGGGCTCATCAGAGGCTCAGTTACAGGAACAGATTGCACAATGGAGGCAGCTCACCGCCCATCAGTCCATCCCCCAGGTACATCTCAGAAGACACAGTGTACACAGGGTGTCTGCATCTTCTGAAAACATCTAGATTTGTTTTTCAACTTTACATTTGGCTTACAGAGTTTACATTCTTGTTTCTTCCTTAGATCTAATGTCTCCCTCAACCCCTGCTCCTATAAAGTGTTTGAAAGCCTTAAATAAAAATCGCAGGCACGCTGCTTCTATGTAAAGAAGCTTATTATTCTTACATGTTGCTTTTTTTCCCTCTGTCTCTCTCTCTGTATGTCTAGCCCTAAAGGAAAGCACAAGTTGGGGAAGGTGTCAAAGCCAAACAAATCCCAGACCTCAACCAAGAGTCGTTCTCGGAGGCCACATCAGGGTACGACTGCACAACTCTGTCTTTTTGTTTTTTTTCCTGTGCCCTATATGACGCTGGTGTAAATGATTAAGGTTAGGAGAGTGGGAAAATGTCTTCTTAAATTCTATTGAGATTAGTCATTTTCCACCTTACATTTCCTTTTGAATAACCGTCTCAAAGTCTTACCAAGATTGGTTAGAGTTTAGAAAGGTTCAACATTTATTGCCGGACACCTCTGCAGATTTTAAACCTATTTAAATTCAGCATGTTGTAGCAAGACATTATACGTGTAAGTCAAAGATATATATATTTTTTTACAATTCTCTAGTTTTGTCATGACTGAATATAGAATGTAATGCATTGCACTGCTGCTGTAGATGCTGAAAAGTAGGGTTAAACTCGTATTTAATAATTGCTGTGTGTTGTTGCTTCAGTTCAGCAAAGCGACAGTGTAGCAGAGGAGGAAGACGTCCAGCCTTCTTCCCCGAGTTCAGGGACAAGCAGCAAGAGCAGAGACCAGGAGTCCTCGCGGGTGACCCGCAGCCGCACAACTCCAGTGAAGAAGTCAGGTATGAAAACATCCCAAGTTTAATCATAATATATAACATGTTTCATTTTATTGTTTCTTTTAGAATACAGAATTAAAGTTTTGTCCTTCTGTGTTGCATCAGGGCACCGGCGTAACTTACATCTGAGTAACGGCTCCAGACAACGCCCCAAGCAGGCGTCATCGCAGTCTGAAGACGAGGAGGAGGAGGTGGCGGCGGCGTCTCGATCCAATAGCTCCTCGTCTGAGTCATCCTCCACCTCATCTTCGTCGTCTTCTTCGTCGTCATCAGACAGCGAGAACAGCTCTGACACTGAGATGGAGAAGTATGTGGATGGGGGAGACCACGACTACAGCAAAGCCCCCTGCCTCTCGGCGAAGGGGAAGGAGACGGCCTCAGGGAAAAGAAAACACAAAGGACAAGAGGAGGAGGCACAGAGACCCAAAAGAGCCAGGGTTCAGGCGCCTGTAGAGGAGAAGGAGGAGGAAGAGGAGGAGGAGGAGGAGGAAGAAGAAGATGATGATAATGATGAGGAGGATGAAGAGGAAGAAGAAGAAGAAGAGGAGGAGGAAGAGCAGCCACAAATGCAACAGCAAAAGGAGGATGTGAGACAAGAGGAGGATGAGGGAGAGGAGGAGGATGAAGAAGAGGAAGAGGAGGAACCGGAGGAGGAGGAGGAACCTGAGGAGGAGGAGGAAGAGGAGGAGGAAAACTCAGATGAAGCGCACGGAGGAGCCACAGCAATGAAGAGACAACCAGAGAGAGGCAGCCAGTGCAAGTCTCAGCGGGTGAACACACGAAACCAGGGCCGTAGGACAGTTTTGTACAGGGACGACTCGGAGGATGACGCCCATGGGTCAAAAGACGACCCTCTCAACCTGGGCAGGTCCCGCTCCGGGCGGGTACGCCGCATGACAGAGAAAGCCCGCGTCAGCCACCTCATGGGCTGGAGTCACTGACACATCGCCCCCTCTCAAACCTCAATAAAAAAGAAAACTGTCAAACGTGAGCAAAACTTCAGGGATTTTTCTTCTTTCTTTTTGTACAAGTGTATATATAATATATCTATATATATGATGTTTCTTTTTATCTGAGACTGCTTATGACTCAAACTCATCGCTGGTGCTTGTGACACGTTGCCATGGAGTTTCCTCTCTTGGTAGACGGCGCTACTGTTCAACACAGACCCTCACCCCCAACTGGACTCAGTCACCTCGGCCTTACTGCTCGCTGGCGGAGCCTCCAAGACATGGCACTGCTCTTCTTCCACTTGTCCTCCTCCTGTACTAAACACTATACTCCTCCTACGTCTCCTCTTAATCCTGGTCACCAAAGAAGGATGCAGAGATGCCAAAAACGGTGCTCATGTTTTTATTCGTCTGGGTTTTTTGTTTTTTTTCTGTGAAATAACTTAACTTAAACCCATCAAGCTAGTGGTCTCTACTTCGAAACTGATGTCAACCGTCTTGGTACTCGGTCTTTCCTCACAACCGGAAGCCTTAGTTTTCAGAGTTTCAGTCAGATTTAGTTCAAGTGTGATTTGGGCATGAGTTATACAGAGGAATCAGTAGTTTTAGTACGAGAGAATTCAATCTAGAGCCCGACCGACATGTCTTTTGGCAATATGATTTAGCCAATATAGTGATGAAGACATTAAATTTTGTCTTGATACATGCATCATACAGAGAGCAGATCATTCTTCATCACTAACATCTCTCTGCGCTGTCTGCAGCCCAAGTAGCAGAGCATCACACCCGGGCACCGAGTGTGTAATGACATGAAATATTCTTTAATTAAATTGTTCAGGAAAGCAACGTGAACAGTATCTACTTGTTCATTATCTGTATCGGTCTCAAAGATACTGAGTCGGTCTGGCTCTACTAATATCCCACTTCCTTTTTGGTGTATTTGATTTGCCTTTTCTCTTGAATTCCTACCTTTTTATTGGTGATTTTTTTTATATTCTTGGGTAAAAAAGCCACTGCTTCCTGTCCTGATGTACATCCTGATCTGCATCTGTTTTCAAATTGCTTCCATCACACCTTCTCCAACACCCAGCACATGAAAAAGCAAGGGTGTCTCTGGCCTACTCTCTTATGCAGAAATATTTATTTTACATTGTGTTATTCTTGGTTTACGTTCTTTTTTCTTAGAGATGAGGAAAAGGATATATTTGCACATTGATCTACTCCACGTGGCAGCTGAGTAATAACGATTTTTGGAGAAAGAGAAACAAGATGAAACCTCATGATATTTTAAAGAATTTTGAACATCATCAGAAAGCATTAATCCTGTCTTTTTTTTCTAAGTTATAACAGAACATGCTTAAAACATGTTTTCAGCCTGAGAGATCATCTGATGTACCATTTTTAATCTTCTTGTCTTTTGGCCTAAAGCAACCATACAGCAGCTCTTTGCTCAGCAATTCAATAACGTGCCACTTTTTGTCCTCTTGTTTCTGACCAACTGAAGACACATTTGACCTGATAAACTACAATCAGGTATTTATTTGCTCTCAAAAGCACTGTGTTTAATAATGATTGATTCCTGGGTCAATTGGTTTGGTCTTTTGGAAGTTCTGCAATATGGATGCATCTTTTTTTTGGTTGCACTGGTAATATTTATTTTTGAGCAGTCTCTGAATCAACAGAGGAACACTTCCATTTTAATGCTGGGTGCTGAAATCTGAACAACCTTGTCAATCAGCCTCCATGTGGTCACTGGTATAAGAGAGGGGCTTCAGAGGTTATTCTTTGTCTTTTTGGGGGGGGGATGATTTTTTTTTTTTTTTTTTGTCAGGTTCTCAGAGATAAATCACACAAATCAGCATATAGGGTGCTCCATTCTGCAGCATTAACTGGCTTCTTGAAGTATTTCTGGTTGAGTGTGAGTAGACTTAAAATTCATATTTTGGGATCTTACTTTCTTACAGTAGATGGCTCTTGTCAGGACGCATCAGTTTAGATGATGAGTACAACAATAACATTCTGCTGTAGGTGGAATGAGTTTATGTGACTGTCTTTTATACACAAAGTTTGATTGTATGTGTTTTCCCTTTTTTTTTTTTTTAATAAAAAAAGTTAGACTTCTCAAAGGTTGTTCGAGTTGGATTTGTAATCCAATGATTTCTGTCTGTGTTACTTCACCTAAAGCTTCAACAGCTATTCAGCAGCAACTGAGTCATCTGCAGTTTTTATGAACGCAGTCATAAACCTGCACTGAAGGCAAAGATTCAATAGTTACTGGATATTAGGACAGGCCTATTGACCGTGATAACGCGTCGTAAACCACGACTGTGCTATCTCCCTCTGCTAAACTGCATTAATGCACTGAAAGCTTGGGTGAGTCAGACGAGGGACAAACAAGGTTTAGTTGTGACGCACCATGCTCTGCCACACCTCGAAACTGCAGAGATGCTGAAGGATCATGGGAATTAAATCTGATCGTTACATAAATAGGTAAAAAGGGACAATGTTAAGCAAGCAACGCAAAGAGTGACAACAGCCACTTATCACACCAAAAAACGACTTCATTATGAATACTTCATTAGTGATCACTGGAAATCACAACTTTCAGAATCAGAAAAAAAGAAAATCCAGAAGATATTCTATTTTGGGAACATTGTTTCAAGATCGCATGTCTTTGCCTTCTCAGTCTTCTCATGTTCAGTCTCTTTCTCTTTCTGTCAAGCTGATCCTTATTTAGTTTATGGGTGAAAACTCTTGGGCAAGCCAGTCCAGTGCATAAAAAATACAAATAGTGATCACGCAGGTTGATACAACTGTATTTACAGTTGTGTAGATAAAGCCGACTCCCGACAAAGAGTTGTGTTTTATTTTATTACACAATAACACAACATTCTAAGCAACTACATTTCAGACCAGGAATACTTGAAATTCTCAACTGGTCAAACAGCTCCTCAATGATACACAACACACTTCAAGTCTCAACAAGGATACGTTACATAACAGAAACTACTTCACACAGTATTTCAGATCTCTTCAATATTCACAAGCACATCATAAACACATTGTTTACTCAACAACAACAAAGTGCAAGTACATTGTGCTCCAGTCTCAGATTTAGTGTGAACAGCCCACATTTCCCAACCTGTGCTTAAATTGTCTTCTTTTTTTAGTGTAGCTATACATACACGGGGACTAACACACACAGGGACAGAGTGCAATAACTGCTGGCCGCATCACATACTAAAAAGGTGCACCAACATTTCTGCTTTAAAGTAGCAGGCAAAACCCAGACAGAACTAACACTCACTACATCCAGTACAACAAACAACTGTAATACATACAAAAATATATTCAGCCAATTGAACAAAAAAACATGCTCTCTGCACTTTTTTTAGGTGTGGAAAACTTTCTTATAAGTAGAATAATTCTACCTTTACATTAAAGGAGCAATACAAAAGAGAAAACTTAAGAGTGGACATGAAGTAGGAGTACTGAACTGATCAAATGCAGGTTGGATATGGGGAGATATGGTCAGATTGTTACCATTAAAAAAAAAAAAAACTTAAAAGCATGACAAGACAATTTCTGAAATTAATATCTGTAACTAATGTGGATCAACCTTATTTTTTTTTATATTCTAAGGGACTGTGGAAAAATTACAAGCAGTAGTATAAGTTGAGAAAAACAGGGAGGTTGGTTTATTCATTGTCATTGCCATGCATCTTAGTTTAAGTGCGTGTTTTTCAAAGGTAAATAAAAAGCAACCTGTTTTGAAAACATTAAAGGCCCTTGGGTTCCCAAAATAAAAAAACATATTCTTTACAAAGTTTTGTTTTTACTCAAGAGATTTCTGTATTTCAGCTCTGGTCATTTACTTCTTGTTGGTAGTTTGTAGTTGTTGGTAGTCAAACCTGGTCAAGCCACACCCATACAGTCCATGTCGAGGATGATTTTTGTCGTTCAACATTATTTTGTTTGTCAAAAAGTAAACATTCAAAGAAATAGATTGTGTTTCTTTTCAGGGGATCTAATTACCCAAGCGAGGGGTTTCTTCCATTTTTACATTGAGAAATAAACATTCAGCCCCTCTCTTCATCCAAATCATTTTTGGACAGTCCCTTATGGAACCAAAGCTTGAATCACTTGTTTGTACCTTATATATTATGTGTTTACAATAATACAAACACAGACCGTACAATAACATGGAAGTACCACAGTAGATTTCGTCGGCTATATACCCTCACTCACAGGTGTCCTATTTCTATACAGTGAATACACAGGTATTGTCACGTGCTAAAAGTTACTCCACAGAGACTGATGATTCACAAAACAGCTATATGGGGTTATAACCCCTCAGAAACATTAAGGACTGATCACTATTCAAACCTCGAGATCAAGATATTTGCAACAGCTGTTTCATTACAGTGAATAATTATCACACTAAAACATCTCCTCAGCAGGGGAGGGTGAGCTCTGCCAAACTTGAGCTGAAACAACCTTACAACAAAGTCAATCCACTTCAATGAAAACCTCTCTACGAGCTCTTTGAAAAGCAAGCTCTTAGTGTTGTCTTTTCCTTTCAGAGTGTCCTTCTTGAAAGAGTGACATGCTCTGCCTCCAGACCCCTTTCAGTTCTGAACTCTCATGGTCTTTCATGTCATAAGCAGGAGGGATTTCAAAGCTTTAAACAACACTGCTCCAGTGGTAGCTTGTTGTTGCTAAAACTTACATTTGTGCCTGAGCTTGCAGAGCACCATGCTGAAAGCTGCCTACATGGGCACGTCACATTTGCTACACCAGGCCAGTCTGCATGTGGACATGTAAAGGAGGGTAGGGGTGGTAGACGAGCGGGGGCTGGGCCTGGGTGATGAAGTAGCTGCTGTAAATCGGCTCTGTCACATACGGAGCAGGCTGGTAAAAACAGGTGACATTGGCCGTGTTAGGGATGGCATTCTGCTCACCCAACACCCTCAGAGCAAGAACTGTGATCATGTTGAGCGTCTGCCTCCTCTCATGTCCCATCAAACACACTGTGCTCTCATCTATCACGCGCCTCAGGGTCATCAAGTAGTCGTACTTACTCGCCTCCTCGTTGCCAATGAAATGGCACTGCAGGTAAGCCTCGATCTTCCGTTGCTGCTCGTTCACATCAGGAAAGTCGATGAAGAAACGGGAGCACATGTATCGCTCCAAGGACTTGATCTCTGTCTCGCTGGCTGGTCTGAAGTTCCTCACCAGCAAGTCGCTGTATTTCAGCAAGCCCCCTCCCCGGATCTCCTCTGGACTGTGGGTGGCAATGAGGCGGTGGTGAAGGTGGTCCAAGGCCTGTTGGAAGTCTCCATACATGCACTCTGCTTCCACAGTGATGGTCAAATCCTCTGTTGGCCTTGCCCATGAGTTTTCCCCACAGCTTTTCTGGACATTGTCTGTTACCTGTGAGGGCATGTATGTTGCACATGTGTGGCTTTGATTGTCCAAATCAGGTGGCTTCTTCCAGTGCTTTGGCTTCACAGTTTGCTCTATATTTTCATTCGAGCCTGTTCCATCAGGAGATGTTCTAGCTAAACTGTACTTTGGAACCCTAAGGATCTCAGGGGTCTCTGACTTGGTGTCTGAAATGCTTGAGCTAAGGGCTTCTTGAGTACTGTCCTGTACAGGAGGCATCGGCTGAAGTGTTTTAGGGATTTCTATGGGGGGAAAAAGCTGTGTCGTAAGATCCGACAAATCATTCAGTAAAGACCATTTTTCAGGCTTCGTGATCATCTTCCGAGACATTTTTCTTTGTAGTTTTGGGGAAGGACAATGGTCTGGTATAATGTCCTGGGATGTGCTGCAAGTTTTCTTAGCTGGAGGAGGAAAGGAGCATTCAAGATTTGAATCGTGTACATCTGAGCTACTTACAGTCCTACAGATTATAGAGTCTTCTTTGAACTGAGTGATGTCTTCACAAAGGACTTTATCTTTTGGAGCTGACTCTTCCAAACATGTCGTAGATGCTGGAGGGGAAACGTTTGACACAGGAAGCTCTTTGTTACTCTGCATCTTAAAACGGTCGTGTGTTATCGATGGATCATTGACATCTGCAAATAAAGCGTTAGGGGAAGATACCTGTTGAAACTGTCCTTTCTCTTCTCTACTTTCTTCACATAACTCAAACACAATGTCCTCCTCTGAATGAACATACTCTATGCCATCCACCTCCTTGTTCTCCTGCTGTAAGTTAATGTTCTTAGTTTTTAATGCCTCCTGTGCCTCATGCTCTTCATCCCCATGCTCAACCTCATCTGGAAGCTCTTTGTCAAGCATGGAAACTGCTTCATTGGTAGAACGATTTTCTTCACCAGTTGCCATTGCTGAGTCTTTTAGGTGATCTGAATCCAGAGGATTGCTGGCTTGCTCTTGCTCCGTCTTCTTATCCCCACTGTCTCTTTTAGATGAATTTCCGATATTCAATGCCGGTTTTCCACCCTGTCTCCTTTCAGTATCCCAGTAGGACTCCAGCATTCGATCTAATATTATCTGGAAGGAATCCACACTGAACTCAAACTGCCTCCGAAGGGAACTGACAAACCTGAGCCCCACGGTTTTAGACCTGTTGTTAGATAGCGAGATCAGGCTCCATCTGTCATGCTCATTGAAGACTTTTACCATCTTTTGGACGTAGGCTTCCTTCATTGTCAGCGAGGTGATCTTCCGTCTGTTTACTCCACAAGGGAGGAGATCTCGTAGACTACCCAGAACTACCTCTTTAATCACCTGGAGGTCCTCCTGCCTTGGCAGCTCCACTCCAAAAATGATGTCTAAGTCTCTGTAGCCGAGGCCGTTATCCCTCACCAGGACATGGCTGGCAGTTGCGCCATTGAGTCGAATATCTTTGACCTGGATGTCTCTTTCGATCAGACGATCCTTTACCACACGGATGATGTCTTTGGCCCTCACCTGGAGTGTCGGAAAGTTTCCTCTTCCATAGATGGGGATAACCTCAGTCAGGACCTTGTCCAGAGCTTGGACTTGCTCGAGGGTCAAGTTGTGGAACCTCTTCTCCTTTTGAAGCTCTGTCATACTTGCCTGTGAAAGAGAAGTCTGACGTTTGTATCATATTTTGGCTTATGATTAAGGAATAATGGTCAATGAAAGCAGTACAAGAGAGAAGAAGCAAAAGATTTCTTGACCAAACATAATCTACCAGCATTGTCATTTTGGCATCCATGCAAAAGATCTGTGTCAAATAACATTACTTTTATCAATTGTCTTTGATCTGTGTCTACATTATTTCACTCATTTGTTTGCTTGAGGTTTATTCTTTTGTGAAATATTTAGCATTTACTCTTTTCCTCTGTTCCTAACCCTATCAAATGCAGAAGTGCAGTTGAACTCATTGTGATTCGTTTGGAGTTGAGATATTAAATGCACTTACTGCTCTGATCTTCTGCCACATTTAGCATGACATGATTAAGCTCAGAGGACTGAGGGAAGTCTCAGTGATTAACCTGTATGCTGCTGTGCTACCACTAGATGGCAACAGTCAGCATCACAGCAAGGAAAAGTGATCTGAATGGCAAGGAGGATGCTTGAACATACAGTAAGCTGCTTGTATTGTGCTGAGTTCTTCACAATTATTTGCTCTCACAATCATGGCAAAAAAACAACAACATGACTGTCACCATAACAGATATGTGCTTTCAACTAAACCAACACAAACAAATCATTACAAGATGTAAGTGGTGCCTACTTTGCAACCGCTCCCAAAATGCACTATAAGTTATTTTTGTCTTCTGAGCTGTACCAGTTGCAATATAGACATCACAGATTGCTTCTCACATTTTTCTAGTATCTGTGAGATGAATATTTAATAATTGTCATGTTGAAATTACATGATAAAGTGAGCTACTTCTTTGCAGGTTGGTGAGTCACTTGTCTGTTATTCACTGACTGTCGGCTGCACAACTCAGTTTGAAAGATCTAGAGACAGGCTGAACCTGTCTGTATGTGTAAGCTCTCTCTGTCTGACGCAAGTGTGACTAATCCAAGCTTTTCAGACCCAAAAATATAAATAATTCTGTGATTTGTCACGTCTGCATAATATTAATGAAACAGGGGACAAGTTGCTTATTCTAGCAGATATATCAAAAATGTAGGCAGGAAGGTGCATCATCATTAATGTATGCTGACTCATACTGTCACAGATTGAGCCTGTTGCCAGCAGGCTTTACCTTCATATACTGTCAGATACATTTATGACAACATTAGGGTTTAGGGATCCATTAAGGGCCCTCAAGGTGTTTTGAGAAGTAAATGCTTGAATAATGAACGCCAATGTAATAAAAGACACTAACTTGTAATTAAATATAGGCTACTTTTAATTATATAGATGTTTGTGCCTTCAAGATTTAGTCAACATAAAAAATAATGTGTATTGATGTGTGCAGTAGGCTATGTGTGGAATTAAATGTAAAAGTTCAAGGTAGGACATCAAAGCACTTTTAGGCCTAAAGATCCAGGTACAGATAGCCATACTTGCACATTACACTAGATGTTAATGGTTCAATAACTATTGTTTTTGCTGTTTGTATAGGGCCTAACTTTCATAAATAGCCTACAAATTGGTTTCAAACTGGACTGTTCATGTGATGATAGGCTAGCTATGGGCTATCTGCTGGGTTCAAAACCAACATCCATCCTCAGCCTGTGTTTATACTTGGACTTGATCAGTGTAAATACAGTCAGAGGCAACATTACTCAGGGCACAGTGAAGCATGGCCCACAGCAGCCTCTAGTGAATGTCAGCGGATACATCAGCTGGGTCCTGCAGCAGGACTGCTCTCCTGCCACTTGGCTTCTTTATAGATAAGACTATATGAGTCATACAGCCCCTGAATGAAGCATCACTCGTTGCCTCTTCTGGATGCATTCCCTGACGACACAAATGCACCACCTATAATGTTTTTTTTTCATCAATCAGCCTGGCAAACGGATTTTAAAAAACAAATTATATGGCTTGAGATCGGAGTGATCTGGAGACATAGATAACGTATTAGTGGATATTTTTATGAACTCCCATGGCCAACAACATTGTGCACTTGCCACTTTTGTTCCTTGTTCTTATGTCATGCCATCCTCTAAATTAAAAAATGTAGCCTTTCAATTTTTTCAAGTAACTAAATCCCAATTTATTTTCTGTGCTACACGTATACACTTGCAAGACAATATTCAAGTCAGAAGTTGACTGAGAAGTGAAATATTTTGTTGTAAACTTGGAAAATGATTGGGGGGGGGGGGGGGGGGGGGGGGGTACAAACAAGGGTGAGACACAATCATAAAACGAAAACATAATTTTAAAAACTCACCTTGATTGTAGCAAACTTAAACTGGGGATAAATCCGAAACAGCAAAACAAGAAAAGATAATAACAGATATCCAACAGGTTTAATTTTTTATCCGACCCCGTTAGAGACGTTGATGATGAAGTTAGCACGGACTGTTTCCTCTCAGCGCACGAGCACTGTTTCCATGGTAATGAGGCGTCACGAAATTCACCGTAGCCTAAATCACGACTCTTCGTTCGTCACTAATTATAAAATGACAAACACTTTAAGTTTGAAACAAACACAGCATCTTAGCGCCACCCAAAATGCATCTTCACAGTTTGATAAAGTTTGACATTTATTTTAGGAGCACAACGATGTGTCAGGCTGAAGTAACCGGCGTGCCACCGCACTGCCGAGCTGTTGCGGGGTGAACATCACATCAGACGGTGTGAGTCATCCCCTCTCCCCGCCGTGATCCACACCGTAAATCTAATCATCAATCACCCGCCTTCGCCGCCCACTAATCTGCTGGTGTAACGCCTCCTCCACTTTTAAGTGCCTGTTTTTATTCATCGCCGAACAAAAACACCAGGGGAACAGATTTGCAACATTAATGTATAATGTTTTCGTGTTAACGGTTCGGTTTTTAACACTTCATTCATATTTCGCATGGAGGCGGGGGACGTCCCCGTGACGTCGGGTGGAATACCGTCACCACGTGACAATGACGTCGTTCATATTTTGGTAAAACATCAGGAAGTGTCGAAGAAGGCGACGACTGAAACCCGACAGGTTGAAGTTTTTCTTACAAGTTAAGCTTTATTTAACTGCCTTTTTACAAAGTCTCTGTAAATATTTTATCCTTTAACTGTTGGATTCACGAAGAGTCGCCTCAAAATGTCGTCAATGGAAAGTATCCTTCACAAACAGTGGTGAGAAACGACGCTCGACTGTGGTGTAGCGTCGAGTGCTTAAAGACCGAACATAATGTGACGAAACTGGTGAGACCAACCTACGACGGACGCCTTAAATTGTTTTAATTATGTTAGATATTATCCAAAGTCTTAAGTTCTGCCTTTTTATGAACCTGGACATTTTCTAATCGAGTCTAGTCGTCGTAAAATGGGGAGAACTCCCAAGCCACAAGCTTCGATGCTAATGGCTGAAAATACCCAACAACTAAAGTTTAATTATTTGAACCATGGAGTCAAGGTGCTAAGTTACTCCAAAAAAAAAAAAAAAAGTTTAAAAATAACGAGTATAAGTTTTTCGGGCTAAAAGCTCCTTATATAACACAAAATAAAGGTGTGACAGGAACTTAATTATCACACGCTTATTATTATGATAGTCTATAAGTGCACGTTATTTAACCTATTATTGTGACAGCTTGATCACTCAGTCAAGAGTAAAGTTGTTGCAATTGTCTTAATTTTAAAATACACCAGACCGATGCTGTGTGTTTCAGAATTCAAATCCATAAAATAAAGCCGTCACATATATTTATCTTGAAAAACAAGAGTGCTCCAGGCCCCAAGGGGCTGAGAGGGGCCCCGGCTCATGTGAGCATTATTTTCTCGTTCTCGGGGTTCACCGTTCATTTCTGTCCCTGTAGAATGTGCTGAATCTGGCAAATTGTTTGTTTGATGGGACACATATTGTATTTAAGAAAAAGGCTGAAAGTGTCAAGACATTTTGCTTCTATCTCCCCCCCACACACTACATTAGTCCTTCAAGGTTTGTTGGTTTTGTTTGGACCTTGTTCTTCTTTAACTGAGTATCACAGAAAATCTCTTCAACCTGAAGATGGCCGCCAAAGATCTCCAAAGAAATGCAACGAAATGTGACAAACAGGAAAAAGCCGAGAAGGCAAAAGTCAAGAAAGTAAGTTACACTTCTGATGCTGTAATATATGGAGTTAGATCAGTCTCAATATTCACAAACAATATTGAGACTGATCTAACTCCATAGTAATAGCGATAATATAAATAGCATATAATAGAAGCTAACGAATTGGTCTTTGCTACAGAATACTTTTTACTGACTCACTTCACTGTTCTTTCTAGGCCATCCAGAAGGGGAATATGGAAGTGGCGAGAATCCATGCAGAGAACGCCATCAGACAGAAGAACCAATCTGTGAACTTCCTGAGGATGAGCGCTCGCGTTGATGCAGTATCAGCAAGGGTCCAAACTGCAGTCACAATGAACCAGGTACATTGAATACTGGGGTCACCTTTTGAGACTGTAAGCAATACAGGTTTGAGAGTGGCACTCTAGACAGAAAACGTTAATTGCTTGTCATTTTTTTCCATTGAAATGATTGTCTTTTATATCTCAGGTCACGAAATCTATGGCTGGAGTGGTGAAAGGAATGGATTCTGTCCTGAAGAGTATGAATCTGGAAAAGGTAGAGTGTTACTTCGTGCTTTTTTCTTCTTCTTTTTTTTTTAGCAGAAACTGTAATCGTTGAAACACTTGTAAACAAATTCCTTTAAGTTTTAACATGATTTCTTTTGTAATTACAGATTACGGCTCTTATGGATAAATTTGAGCACCAGTTTGAAACTCTGGATGTTCAGACAGCCCAGATGGAGGACACCATGAGCAGCACGACAACACTCACAACACCACAGGTACATTTCTCTCCCCTTGTTGCATGGCTTTATTTTTTCTAACATTCACAAACAAAACATTCACTTTACATTTGATGTGTGTTTCAGAACCAAGTGGACTCATTGATGCATGAATTGGCTGATGAAGCAGGGTAACCTTTTCAGATTTCAATCTCAACATTGTTAAAAAATGTACATTCTTGTCATGCATTTGTAGATTGTAAATCATGGTTGCTGTGAACAATTAGATTGTCATTCTTTGTAGAACTGTTTAAATGATTATATTTGATTGTGTTATTAACCTTCAAGTAAGATTTGAACATGTGTTTGTTTATAGATTGGACTTGAACATGGAGCTCCCTCAGGGACAGACTGGATCAGTGGGTACCAGCGTGGCCTCCGCAGAACAGGTGCACATGCACATTTTGTTTTAAAATCTTTTACATTTGGCACAGATAAACGTGTACTTTTTTGACCTTTTGACATCACACGTAATAAGGTAATAAAGGGGTTGTCACATAGAGAGAAACAGTGATCATGAAAGCAATTGATAACCAAACATTTGAAAATGATTCAGATTTTTTGTTTCAAAATGCTTATTTATTCAAAAAAGCATTATATATTATTGTACCATCTCCATTACCTCACTAACACCTGTCTTTTCTCTCTGTTGTCCAAAGGATGAACTATCCCAAAGGCTTGCCAAACTTAGAGATCAAGTGTAAACAACAACTGCTGAGGACTTGCACCTTAACGCAGAGCTCTGGAGTGCTCTCACACTACCTGGATATTACTCCTAAACATTGTTTATTTACATCAGGTCTTTCCTCCTCTTTACATCTCATGTGTCTCTGCTTCTATTGTGGCCTCTGTTTCTTCTGTGTTCATTATTATCATTCAGTACCTTTCTTCAAGCTAACGCAGATGGTGGTGATGGAAACAAATATTTCTTAAATATACACAGAGAGAAAGATCAAATGGAACTGTATTGTTGAAATTGTGTACTTTGGAGGTCACCATAACTGGTTTGAAGTAATTACAAGTGGCGGTTGTACGCCTTTATTTAAAGGCAAATTTCATTTACTTATGGTGATTAATGTTTCTTGACCATAGAAGTGGATATCAGGTTCATCTGTGCATAACTGCAAACCCATGTATGCATTTTCTCCTCAGTGTGAAAGACCATGCACGTCACTGTTGAGTTGACTTGTTGTGTTGATTTGTTTTGTTTCTGACATATATTTTAAGATGCTGGATGATCGGCTTGTGTGTTTGCCTGATCATTGTCAGTATTTTCACTGATCATTTGGGAAGGGGTTACACTTTGTAGATTTCATTCAGGAAGTAATCAATAAAATTTTATAATACTTTTATGTTTTTTTATCTCTGTCATTAAATTAAATCATTATTTGCAGTAATTACACATTGATCAGGATTGCATCTGTAGTCACCACATATTTTGTGTGGACATAAAAAAAAAGCCACATAGTGTGTCTCCTTTATTCTATTAAATGTCAGACATTGAGACATTATGTTGTTACAAATATTTGTGGAACTATATGTGCTCCTCAGTGAACCAAAACAAATTACAGTGGATGCAAAACATACATCCAGTATTTAGCCTTTACAGAATAATATTTGTCAGAAATTACATGAAAATAAACAATATGTGGGGTGATAATAGAAGAACATGAAATTATAAAATACTTCATACACTCACCTTTCTTTAGTGTTTGACATCCCAATCATTTCTAATCATTAATGTCTGACTTCTCTCATTTACACAGAGGAAATAAGTGAATCATTTACCTTCCCTGTGACTGTCTGATACTGCTGCTGTGTACCTCCATGTTATCACAATCCCCTTCAAGAGGAATTTCTTACTTGCTATGCTACACTGCATGCAACTGAAATCTCACTTCTCATCTGAACCATGTTCCATTATATAAATGCTCTTCGAAAGCTATGCCACGAACTATGATGTGCAAAAAAGAAACTTTTTTAAATTGTATTTGCCCACAGTACACTTTATTAACTACCTTCATGCTCATGTGCTTACTGGTGCTGAGCTTGATTGATTTAAAAGCTGCCTGCTCAGCAGGAAGGGGAAAATTAAACCCTGTTAAATTCAATCTTAAGTCAAATTACAGAATCTACAAAGTCTCGTCACAAAATACAAGCAATATAGTTTGAAATAAAGTAACGACCTTCAGTATGAAGGGTATGACATTAACTTAACCACAGAAAAGGGAACTAATTTGGATCAACAACTAAATGAAAACAGCTAAAGGGAACAGTAAGAATTGAAATGTTGGATGTCAAAAGGTAGATATTACTTTTTATTCGTCAACTGAGCTGTCTGAGAGATTTTTTTAAAAAGTGAAATGAGACATTTTACGATGCAGGAGTGTCGTGTTTTCCATCACTGTGACAACAGGGCTTCCTACTGGAGGCAAATCTACCGTGCACCTATAGAGACACAAAGAATGCTATTAATCACGTAAAAAAGTATTCATTCATTTCTGACCTTAAATAATCGTGATTCACTACTTAATGCTGACAGCCATAATAGAGAGAGAGAGTGTGAGAGAGAGTCACGCAGATCAGATAACATCACTGAATTCTAAATGTGAGGTTATTTAAAAATGTGTATTTTAATGTGTTGTTTTCGCTTAATGTTGCTCATATGTCTAGGCTATATTTATTTCAGATTTTGTTTATATTTTCATATTGTATCTTCTCCATGATTGTTAATGGTTGTTTTAGTGATTTTCAAACGTCTTCTATTAATGTTTATTTTCATGTCTCGTTTGAAGCACTTTGAAATTGCCTTGTTACTGAAATGTGGTATCGAAAAAAACTAACCCTGCCTTTTTGGAGTTATCGAATACATTGATTTTTTTAAATTAAAAACTTAAAGACATTGAATTGAATATTTGTTTCACGTACAACGTTTAATTAATGTGACAAGAGACAAAAGTTCAAGTGGGTGACTGTCATATTGTTTAAATGAAAATAAAAGCTTTTTAAAAAACAGCCCTTTCAAATGCCTTGTTTCTTGTAGGCCTACATTAATACCCTTTTTTCGGTCCATTAGTCTAATAACACCTTTTGTCCTTGACACCTTTAATGACTAAGTATCTCTATAACTCTACTTGGAAAATAATATGAAGCACAATAAATCTTGTAAATACATACAATAAAAGAAACAACAGATTTAACGACGGAAACGCTGACCGTAAGACAAAACTCAGGGCTGCAGTATTTGTGCCTCGTCATGTGACTTTGGCGTAAACAGGAAGCAGCTGATCTTGACTTCACTACGTGCCTCTTCCAAGTAATGTTTACAACTGTATGCCAAAAGAAATAGACACCTTTTGCTGAAACAGCTTGATTTTAAGAAACAATTCTACCCTGCCGGGGTAAGTAGACGACAAACTACTCAATATCTACTGAGCTAGCTTGCTGTATAGCTTTGCTGACATCTCTAGACTCTCTATCGTGCTAGCTCTATTAGCATTAGCTTCGGTGTTCGCACGGAGAAGAAAAAAATAGTTTGACATAATTTTGTAAGCTGTTTGTGTGTTGTTTTGTGACTGTAAGCTAACGCGGGTGATACCTATGTGTAGACGTGTTCAACTTATTATGGATAAACTTATCTTTACAGTTACATCGCAGTTCTGCTTCATTAGAAATGATCTTGGCAGCTATGTGATAATATTTTGTGTTTGGTGTTCAGCGGAAAAGGAGAGCTGCTGCTGCGGACACACACTGAAGTCATCTGACTTGCAGCCCAGAGGAATACTCTACTTCGTGTCTGCAAAGGGGGGATGTCAAGCACAGCGATGAAGAAAAAGGTGAATCCATTACTTTTTACTTACAATACATATTTTAAAGCAGTATTTTACATTTGTAGTTCAAATTTTTACCATTAGGTCAACATGCCAAAGTTTTATGGTTTGTTAATGATCTTAGTGTCAGTGGTCAGTATATTTCACTGTCATTTTGTAAATCAGTGTAGTCAAAACCGTGAGTTTCCTAAAAGTAATCCCATCAGTGACTTACAATGTAAATCTCATCAATCATTTTTAGCTGATAGTATATCACAGCAGACTAATCTTAAAAAATGTCAGTCATTGTTTTCTGTGAGTGTTGTGAAGCAGGTAGTTATTGGTAATAAGTGCAATGATGGATCTGATCATTTTCAGATCAAACATAAAAACATACATTTATAGTATAACTGTTCTACTCCTCGGCTGCAGTCTCAAACTGCATGTTTTAAAAGCCCTACGATTAAAAAGCAGCTCCATGAATCCCGATAATGTATCGCATCCTCCATTTTCTTCTTCTTCCTACTATTATTTTTGGAGTTGTAGCAATGTGTATGTATACATATTGCTACAACTCCAATAATAATACAAGGAGTCACATCATTTTGAGCCCCATTTATATGTAGAACATGCTTTGAAAGAATCTGAGTATGACACAAGGGTATTAATGGTCAGTTACACCACATATTATTACTAAAATAGATAAATAAATACAAGACTTTTACTTGGGATACAATGTTCTTACATTATTTATTTATTTATTTTATTTATTCAACCAGGAGAACCCCATTGAGATTAAGAATCTCATTTGCAAGAGTGTCCTGGCCAAGAGGGGCAGCAGCACAACAAAGAGTTACAGACATAAAACACAGAGTGATTACAAACACAGTTTAACATGTCCTGAGTCACAGAGCAGAAAGTCATGAGTCAAAGCATCTACAAACTGAAGTTACATTATCATTCTTCTTTTATTTATATAAGAGTGTGAGAGAGTATACACAGAGAGGACACAAAATATTTCAGTCATGGTCCTAAATGTAGCATTCATGCTTTCAGGTGTTACTGATGGGAAAAAGTGGGTCTGGAAAGACCAGTATGAGATCAATCATCTTTGCCAACTACATAGCTCGAGACACACGCCGCCTTGGAGCTACAAGTAAGAGAACTTTAAGGAAAGGTGGTAAATGCAGATGAATGTTTGATGCTGGATGTTTCTTTGATCTGATCTGTAACAACATCTTTTTAATTTTCTGTTGTTGAGTGTAGTTGACGTGGAGCACTCCCATGTTCGATTTCTTGGCAATCTGGTCCTAAACCTGTGGGACTGTGGAGGGTAAATACACTTGTTCATTATATGCTTTTTTCTTTTGTCCATCTCTGCTGATTCAAAGTTATTCCCATTTCCTGAATCCCTCTTTAAAACATGACTCTCTCCAACCCTCAGACAGGACACGTTCATGGAAAACTACTTCACCAGCCAGAGGGACAACATTTTCAGAAACGTAGAGGTTCTTATATATGTGTTCGATGTTGAGAGCCGTGAGCTGGAGAAAGACATGCACTATTACCAGTCATGTCTGGAGGCCATTCTGCAGAACTCCCCAGATGCAAAAGTGTTCTGCCTCGTTCACAAAATGGACCTGGTGCAGGAAGACCAGAGAGATCTGGTAAACACAACGGTTTTTGTTTTATTAGTAGCAGTGGTCTCACACTCTTTAATAAGTAGCACAGAAAATGCAGACGATTTGAAAGCCATGTTCACGGTGTAGAAACGATCTTTTCTTTCTTTAGCACAATCACATCCTCACTGTTAGGAATAAAAAAATAACAAGGCATATTTATTACCGGCTTGAAAACAGTGTCACATCACATTACATAATAATAATAATAATAATAATGTATTTCAAATGAGTAAAAGTTTCTCAGCATTGACAACAGCATGCTTCATTTTTTGGAAGAAAGATGTAGAATAGAGAATACACTAGTCCAACTTTAAAATTTTGACCATTCCATATTTTATATCATATGTCTCTATTTGAGATTGATGTTTTTTCTTCATCATTTGTTAGAGATGTTGAGATATAGTGCTGTCCATTTGACTTAGTGTTTTGTGTTTTTACAGATCTTTAAGGAACGTGAAGAAGATCTGAAGAGACTGTCCAGACCTCTGGCCTGTACATGCTTCAGGACATCCATCTGGGACGAGACCCTCTACAAGGTTGTGATCTATGACTGTTTTTATGAAAACACGTCTGGTAAAAAAACAAAGGTTAACACTGTAGGAAACATTTTCAATGTCTTTGCAGGCCTGGTCAAGCATTGTGTACCAGCTCATCCCGAATGTCCAGCAGTTGGAGACAAACCTGAGAAATTTTGCTCAGATCATAGAGGCAGATGAAGTTCTTCTTTTTGAGAGAGCCACCTTCCTGGTGAGAACGGCCACCCTCTCTGATTCAGCCACCCATGTAGAAAATCTCCATCCTTTTATTCAAGTAATTTGTTGTTGTTCTGCATTGTGTTTCTTCAATGAAGGTGATCTCCCACTATCAGTGCAAAGAGCAGCGGGATGCTCATCGCTTCGAGAAGATAAGTAATATTATCAAACAGTTCAAACTCAGCTGTAGGTGAGTTCAGTCCGCAGAAGAACACCCTCCCTCCACATATATTCTGCTTAATTTCTTTGAGGTGTCTGATTTTGTATATATTTTTTCTTATCTAGTAAACTTGCAGCCTCTTTCCAAAGCATGGAAGTGAGGAACTCTAACTTTGCCGCCTTCATCGACGTCTTCACCTCCAACACATATGTCATGGTCATCATGTCGGACCCCTCCATTCGTAAGTTTTATAGATCTTACAGTGAGCTTACAGATAAAGCTTTAAGAGATAACTTTGGAGAGAAAACTTCAGCTAGATATGAAATAACCAACTGGTAAAAAGATAAAGCCACTCACTGAAACCACAAAAACACTCACTACCTCATTACTGGTGTTGGACGAATCCACGAGAGAGTGTAGAGTTAAGGAGCTATTCTTGTGCCTGTTAGCTTTAGCTTTGAAACAAATCTGCTAATATGCAATAAGACAGGAAGATAGGCAGGCTTGCATATAGTAGACAAATGTAAGCAGAATGAAATAATTAGATTTAACTGTGACAGCCACAGATACTGAGTATTTTGTTAAACAATGAGTCCCTGACGGTTCAGGTAAGAAAGCCGGTAATAAAAAGCTGTTTGTAAATCTATTCCAAGGGTTTACAAATCTGTATGCACTGTTTCCCAAATCTGTACGCATGGTTCCCAAGCTATGTGGACTGATTTGTAAACTGTGTGCACAGACTTAATTATGTAAGCACAGAATAGTTTCGCAAACTGTGTGCAATGATTTACAAGTCTGTGGTAAGGTTTAAAATCTGTGCGCACAGTTTACAAATCCATTGGTAGGATTTACTTAAGGCTTTTTCCTTTTTCTAACCTTGGTCACAAGGGGCTTCATGGACATAGTTTTCAGTGAGGATGTACATAAAATACAAACAAATATAATGAGTGCTTCTTATTATTGTTGAACCCTTGCCTTGAGAATTGTTCAAATCTCCTTTCTTCCTTTTTCTCAGCATCTGCAGCCACTCTCATCAACATCCGCAATGCTAGGAAACACTTTGAGAAGTTGGAGCGGGTGGATGGACCCAAGCACAGCCTGCACATGCGGATGCGTTAGTCGGGGCATTTGACCCAGTGGATACTCTCAGCCAATCAGCCCACAGACCACTGTGGTGGTCTTTCAGCTCTGATGCATATAAGCAGCCCTGCACTGTTTCTATATATTCACATTCAATCAGTTATTTCTGGGCAGGAATCATTTTTTTGATTTATTTTTTGTTTTGTTGGTTTTTTGTGTCAAATTTCTACAGTGATCATATACATCTTGAAAAGCAACACATTCTGTTGAAATATTTGCCCCAACCTGATGAATTGAATTAAAAATAAATATTTGTGTTTGCTATGGAGGGGCTACCTTTGCTGTCACCTGTATGGACATATACAGTAGATTTCTTCACCCTAGGCAGTTAATCCCAGCGATTTGGGGATGTTAATTTCCAAATGATAAGCAGTAGATACTGTTGGATTTTCAAATGCAGTTTGTAAGCTGTTAAACTTTGAACGGATGGAAAATATAGTTATATTCAGAAAAAACATCATCTGTGTTCTGTTTTTCTTTTTTGATATTTTGACATTGTCATGCGACAAGATGTATATCTTGAACAGAAAGGGAAAGTTGTTCCTCTTGTTCCTTAGACTCACTGCAGCAGCCACAAGGTCTTTTGACACTTCGGAACAGTTGTCCTCTCCACATGACATATGGTGGCAGGTGTTTGATGTGGTGGGGGGCTGGACGTATACGTGTGTGTGTGTGTGTGTGTGTGTGTGTGTGTGTGTGTGTGTGTGTGTGTGTGTGTGTGTGTGTGTGTGTGTGTGTGTGTGTGTGTGTGTGTGTGTGTGTGTGTGTGTGTGTGTGTGTGTGTGTGTGTGTGTGTGTGTGTGTGTGTGTGTGTGTGTGTGTGTGTGTGTGTGTGTGTGTGTGTGTGTGTGTGTGTGTGTGTGTGTGTGTGTGTGTGTGTGTGTGTGTGTGTGTGTGTGTGTGTGTGTGTGTGTGTGTGTGTGTGTGTGTGTGTGTGTGTGTGTGTGTGTGTGTGTGTGTGTGTGTGTGTGTGTGTGTGTGTGTGTGTGTGTGTGTGTGTGTGTGTGTGTGTGTGTGTGTGTGTGTGTGTGTGTGTGTGTGTGTGTGTGTGTGTGTGGTGAAGGGGGGGCGTAAGAGTTGAGTGCACCTGTTAAGCAAATTGCATGAAATTGACAGAAGTACAATAGTATTTTATCTAGACAATAACAAGACAAGAAGGTGAGTTAAGCTTGTTTTAAATAGTGACAAGCTGGTTTATGAAATGTTTGAAAGCAACACTTCTTCATGTTACTGTGCTGTAAGTGAAATCTTGTATCTAGTTTCAGACACAGTTTTCACTCAGGTTTGAAATGGGGAAAAAAAGGGGGGCGCTTATGGCGTAGCGGTTTGGTTGCGGCCATGTTTGTAGGCCACTGTTCTTCAAGCTGGTGGCCTGGGTTCAAATCTGACCTGTGGTCCCTTTCCTGCATGTCATTCCCCACTCTCTCTCTGGTTTCCTACTCTATCCACTGTCCTATTAAATAAAAGCATAAAAGCCCAAGATATATATTTAAGAAATAAATAGAAAAGAGACTGCAGTGAAGTTTAAAGATAAATAAATTGAGTGAGCCATATGTGTCTTGACCATGTGGCTGTGGCCATATATGCTTGTCTTTGTTTGAATCCCACTAGACTATTGTGATTGTTAAGTATTTTGTGTTTACATTGTGCATGCAGCGTTGTGCTTTTGAAAAAATATTTATTTTGGGGCTTTTTGCCTTTATTTGACAAGACAGTTGATAGAGTAGGAAATGGGAGATAGAGAGGGGAATGACATGCGTAAAAGGTGCCACAGGCCGGACTTGAACATGGGCCTCCCGCTTGGAGGGCTTAATGGCTCATAGTATAGGCTACATCTAGATATTTTAGGTTTAAACTGTAATAAATTTGGTTGTGAAGTCAAACAGTTTTAGCAGTGTAGGTTACTGAAAAGTACTGTTTCTATTTTCTCCAAATTAAACTCCAAATAAAAATGCCTAACCATACAATGAAACAAAACATGTAAAGACTGGTTCAAGAACAGATTTTGGTCTCTGTAGATCTTTTCTCCTTCATAACAACATATAGAAGGGTATTCATTTTTAAATAGTATAAAGGCTTAAAGTTATAATCGGGGTGTGGTTGCTTTGAGTTACATATGCATGCTTTTAGCTGTCAGCTGCATGTAACCTAGGGTCATTTAGTAAATGAACTTGGCATCTATATAATTGTTGTCAGGGGAATAACTCTAACAGGGTGTCAAGAAAGTCTGTGCTCCAACTATTCTGGTGAGTGAAATATAGAGTAATTTTAAAGTCGGACATATTAACATTTATCGGTGTATGCAAGAAACTCAGTCAGCTATTGAATTAGACATGTTCATGCCTGTGTTGCTGTGAAGCTGATTTTTTTTTGCGAACCCTTCACTACTCTCCAGCTTCAACCTCTTGCCCAAATATGGTCATTATGTGTTCCAAAAACCTCACATTGCCAAACTCAAGATTTCAAAAAGGTTCTGAATGACCTTTTACATTAAACGTAGTTCATTGAGCTCTTCATGTGCTGCAGAAAACACAGGTTTTATACTTTGATCCCAAAATAATTTCAAGAGCTGTTCCTGTCTTTTTTTCCTTTGTGGCAGATCAAAGGGAAACTGTATATTTCTGCTCGATGACGAGTCCACAGCAGGTACACAGTGACTGGATTTTTGTCCATTGTACTTGACCCCACCCATTCCTTCAGGGGCTGCAGTGAATGTGTACTCGTTACCTCCTACCTCTTTATCACAGCCAGCTCTGGTACAGAGGCATTGTTCCAGCTGTGCTTATCGACACTGCTCATGTGGTTGAGTTGTATCCTGGAATGCAGAGGCTAAATAAGTGGAAAATCCCCAGTCCTGGCTTCTGAGAGAGAGTCGCCATCATAGAAAATAGTCTAACTCAGAGACAAAGTGTCTCACTCATTCCTAAATAAGAACAGCAGAGTACATTTTATGGCAAACTGCAAGTGAGTCACTTTTTCTTTCAAACAATAGTTAGGATCACCAGCATAGTTCAGTATGCCAGAGCTGGAAACTTAGTGTTTGTGTTTATGCACTCAGCACATCTCCTCTTGTCATCTCTCTTTGGACTTTTACCCAGGAGAAATATGCTGTAACAGACAAGGTGTACAGTGCCAGAGCGTGATATAAAACACTTCAGGAGAAATTACTCCCTCTGCTGATTCAACCAAACACAAGACAAGTCACCCAAAAACCATGGCAACCATTAACGTTTAGTCTGAAATCCAAAAAGTGAGATTTTCATTTCATTTAACAGGTTTTTAAATGTACTTACTGTAGTTGATTTGTTGGTATATTTTTGCTCATCACTAATTTGTTCTCTCTCTGTACCGTGATCTAGCTTGATGATCCCTACTGGTTGTGTAGACTGTATGGATATGACTGTAACATCCAACTACTTTTTCCTTTTTTACTAAATTTTATGTTTATTGACATGCAGACATTTCTTTACACTCAGTTCAACTGATAAAACATTCTCACATCAGAGGTTTTAAAAGGTGTCTTCTTAATATTGATGAATCTTTAAAGAGATGGAAAGAAAATTGTCCTTAGCTTGACAGTTAATGTTTTGATGTCGGGCTCTGTCTCTCCTCTTTTTGCACACTATTCCGATGTGGAGACCCATCTGTTCGGCCAACAGGTCCACAGTTAGTCTCACTGACAATCTCGGCATCTGCATCGTTGTCGTCGCTCGCATCTGCGCCGCAGTCCGTCTGGTTCAGCTGCCGCTCTAGCAGAGTGATGCGCTGCTTCAGCCGCAGCTGAGTATGTGTGTACTCGCTGAGCAGACGGGCAAAGCGAGTCTGAAGAGTGTCCAGAGAGGACTCCAGCCTCTCCACCTTCTCCTCTGTGTCCTCTTTCTGCAGCCCACCGCTCTCTGCGTTCTCATCCAGCAGACCCTCCTTCATCAGGATCTCCCGGCCCCTCTCCTCTAGAACAGTCTTGGCACCTGGATACTCAGTCACTGCCTCCATCAAGTCGTCCTTAGAGAGGCAGAAGAGATCAGAGTAACCCAAGCTGCGAATGTTGGCTGTCCGCCGATTGCCCATCTTACTTCCCTTTATGTTTAGGATGCTGATTTCCCCAAAGCAGCTGCCAGCTGTGAGGAGAGCGTACTGTGTGACCCCGTCATCGGCCACAACAGCCAGCTTCCCCTCTTTAATGATATACATCTCTTTCCCGATGTCCCCTCTTCTGCAGATGTAGTCCCCTGGACTGAAGACCTGTGGTCTGAGTTTGAGCACAAGCTCTACCAGCAGTCCTGCCTCGCAGTCTTGAAAAATCCGTACTTTCTTCAGGGTTTCCAGATGTACATTAATAGCAATCTCAGCCCGCAATTTGTTTGGCAAGTTCTTCAGCACCTCCTGCTCGTCCACTGCTTTTTTGTTGGTCCAGAGGTAGTCGAACCATTTAATGACGCGCGTCTCCAGTTCTTTGCTTACTTTGCGAAAATGCATGTAGTGTTTGATGGCATCTATCCGAGCTTGAAACTCTGCACGTGTGGCATTCATGTTGGCGATCATGGAGCCAACGTTTCCCACAATTGTGGCAAAGATCAGCACTCCAACAAGAAAGTCAAAGACCACAAAGAGGTACTCCTCATCTCGCACTGGTGCCGGCATCTCTCCGATAGTGGTAAGAGTAAGAGTGGACCAGTACAGGCAGTAGACATAACTCCGAGTCAGGGAGGAATACTCAGGTTTGGAGATGTTTGGGAACACCCAAGTGTCTGAGCCAAACCCCAAAGACTTAGATATTGCATAATAGATGCAGGCGTTCCAGTGAATGATGACTAGGATGTAAAGCACCAGGTTGCCAATCCGAAAGATGTTGGGGTAGTTGGTGCGTGTTTCTGTGCGGTCAAAAAATTCAAACATGCGTGGGAAGCGCAGCAAACGATTAAACCTAAGCTGTGGTGTGTGGATGCCAGTAGAGATATATGCAAGGTCAGTGGGCAGGATGGACAGTACATCCAGCTTGAACTGTAACGTTCGGATGTAGCTGTCTCTAAGCTTGACATGGTCCTTCACCAGCAGTCCTTGTTCCAGGAAACCTGAGGGGAGAAAGACAGATCACAAATTCAGTTTTAAGAGTAATCTCAGCTCATTGGTTTCTTTAATCAAATATGTGGATAAAAAAACCACCAACAATACGGACCAAAGATCAAATAACAATATCTATAGTGAAAGCTTATGCTTTAGTTAAAAAACCAGGAGAAGAATCACTGAACTCTATTTATCTCGCATCAGCTAGTAGTTAAGCTGATACCATACCAGTATCAGAAATGCTTCAGATAGGCGTTTAAGACAGAGCCCAGCTGCCTCTTATATTATTTCAGTTGCCACGCTGGTTTCTAGATTAAGATCCCTTCAGTGTACTGGGCGATGCAAACAATGACATCAATCATAAAACATCCATCCACAGAAAACTATAACATTCAGATTCAGAAATGAATGAAGTAATAAACAATATGTAATTAATCGTTTAACCATTGGTACTGAAGGGGTATTGCAATCATCAATTATCAAGCTCTTTCCTTTTTTTTCTTAAGCTTAAGTGTTTGGTGCTATAATTTCAAGTAACCACAAGCAGCTGTTTTCATTGAAAATTGTCCTCATTGCTTCCTTTGCTACCTTTTATATTTGCAGGCCAGAGGTATTGATCACATTTTTCTTCAAAAGTGTTATTAAGTATTTTTGATCCTTGTTTATTGGGAAAACTGAAAATGGCATAGGTTGTTGAAATTTTATGGGGATTGTCATATTTCTGCACACAAAAATTAACGCATGCTGTCACAGTCATTTGAAATACCTGTGCGAAGTCGGATGCAAGTGTCCATTATGTACACAAAGTCAGACATGTAGTCCAACACCAGCCAGCAGATGTAATTGCCTACCTGCAGCTTGTCAAAGCATGCCCTGTGAATGTAAACACAAATGGATTCACAGATCAAGTCTTACAAGTGGAAAGTAAACACACACACTCACTCCATCCGTCATCCATCACTGGAGGCTGCAGGGAGCCAACAGATAAAGACTGTTGTGTTATTACCTGGCTACAACAAGGAACCAGTTGTAGAGCACGGCTGTGGCGATAACAAATAACCAGCGGTAGTATGCATTGTCTGCTGGGGACACCACAAAAAGATCCCACTTTTTCCTGAAAAAGATGGAGAGATAATAGATAAGCCACATGTTTTACTAATACCTGAATCTTCTATCTTTGACCAGAAACACAAAAAGATGAAAGCAGCTGCAAAACATAAAATGATGCAATGCAACAACTCTGCAAATGAAATCATCATTTATAACATCTGAGAGTTTAAGTCAGGTCCCAAACTATTGCCGTTAATGCAACCAAAGGTACTTTAATATTTAGCCCCAATTATTTAGTATTAATAGTGAAGCTAAAATATGTATTATAACAGTACATGTCTATCACCTAATGGACAGTTTAATGCTTGATTTTTCCCCTGGAGAGTCCCACTGATTTTCTAACCCTAAACATTACCCTGTATACTATTAGACCCACAAGCCTTAAAGATTTTTACTGGTGTGAAATATATTTCTAAATGATTTACTTTTTTTTTTTTTAATGTATACTTATTACAGAGCTGTTAATGTACCCAATATATTGAAAGTACATGGTCACGGTCCAAGGTGACTGGCAGGCATACCTGAAGATCCCTTTGGTGTTACCATTTGCATCAGGCTGTGTATTGCTGGCGCGGCTCGGGGCTATTCTCAACTCAGGACCCCGGAAACGCTCAAGGAAAGAGTCCGGCCGCTCTTCCTCCTCCAACAGGCTTCTGTGTGCCCATTCCCTCAGTCTCACCACCAGTCTAAACAGTCTGACACACACACACATACAAGAAATATGAAAGCTCACATAAATAAAATATCACAGCTTTAGGTAAAATGTAAAAAAAAATTTAGTCATGCAAAAACTCCCAAACTTTAAATCTCTGCATGTGTACTTTTTTTCCAGCCTGTGACCCTAAGACAACTATAAATAAACTCTTCATGAGCCTCTTTTAAACTTTGTTGGTACCAAAGGCCATGAGCTGTTTTTGAAAACAAATGATCTGATCAGTTAGGCTTTGTGTAGAAGGCTGATGTGCCACAGCTGGGAGTTAAGTTTTACCCTGAGATTGCTCCGTTTCTTTGAAAAGAGTTTCTTGAGCTTCTTCCATGAGGGTCGAGGGCAGAAACTCTTTGCAGCTCTGAGGATGTGTCATCACACACAGATGGCACCCTGGGAGGTTAAAGAAAAACTTGTTTAGCTCCAAGCTAACTCTGGTAAAATGCATCAAATGGCAACATTTATGTTAAATATTGTACATGGTCCCTTTACAAATAAAATAAATGAATAAAATAACTCACATTTGACTAATCTCAGACAAAACCTCTAAGGCTAGTCAATTTAAAAAAAAAAAAAAGTTTTTGTCACCTGCTAAGAATACTCTCTTTTTCGATCTCCTCCTCCAGAGTGGTCTTCACTGACAGATTGTGAGGAGACTGCTCTCTCTCCGCTGGATGGCCGGTCATTTTCAGATCTGCAGGTGCTGAGAAAACATTTATTTCATAGCAGTCATCTATTCTACGTGAGAGGAGCTTTCGGTCAAGTTTTTCTGCAGTGACACTGTGCAAGCTGAACAAAGTGTTTGTAGTTAACAGGGAGTCTCTGGGAGTGTTTATAGCCAGGGGACTGAGGGAGGGGGGAGGACTGGGACTGTCTGCCCCTTACCTGGCCCGTCACACAGCAGCTGGTTTCTGTGGTAACTGAAGATAAACTCAGTGACATGATAGAGATGCTGCATTGTTTGAAATGCATTTTTACGTTGGTGCGAGTTCATCTAAAATGTGTTTCCAAGTGCAAACGCTAACATCCCCAAAGATGTTAGAGCACCTAGTGACACCGCTTCACCCTCGGCAGCGCAGACAGGTGATGAGGTGTTTAGGTTTCTGTTACCAATGTGTGACTAATTGGTAGATCATTAACGAAAACACACACACACACACACACACACACACACACACACACACACACGGTTGGCCTGAAGCTCTGAGGCTCAGTGAGCCAATCAGCTGCTCTCCCCGAGGAGCTTCATCACTTTGGAAACCAGGGAGCTGAAATCAAAGTGTCATTTATGTCCCATGAATGAGCATTTACTTGGTTTAAAATTGAGGTTTTTCTTTTAGAAAAATAATACATTTTTCCTTCTTATAAGTGCCAAACAACATTACTATTTTACAGAAAATATGGACGTAAATAAATGTTCACGTTTTATATAAACAAATCATAAGTAAATCAGAGTAACGCTTTTCTCCCTGCAGTTCCATGCAAGTATGATTTATATATCTTTGATTGAATACATTTTACAATAAAAGTGTCATGTTCTTCTTTGTAATTGACTAGAAATACATATTGCTGTAAATATCAAAACGAACCAGTTTTTTTTTTACACACATTATTATTATTCTTTACTCCATCACTTTGGAAAAAAATCCCATTGTTTGTTTCAAAATGTTTTCTTTACATATACATTATTTTGGGAAGATTTGCTTTAAAAATAACAAAAAAAAAGGAAATTTAAGTTGACATGAATCTTTATTCTTACCTTTCGTTTTCTTGAGTTAATCCAATAAAATCCTCATGGTGACTTCACACAGACACACCCAGAGCAGCTCGTTCCCTGCCAATCCATCCTCAGTGCCGAGTCTGTAAAAGGAAAAATCAAACTGCATCTAACACTACTGAGAAAAATCACGTCGCGACCCATTCTGGCAATGTGTTTCTGTGAGCTGGCTCTTCAGGTGTTCCCCTCAAGAACAGGAACACATGGTCTACCTGATCCTGGATGGCTGGCAGGATGGGCGACGCAAGGCGGGGAATTCTTTGCACCGTTAAGAGCCCAGATGTCAGCTTTAGACTGAGGAGTCTTCAGGGAAGACCTGCAGAGCTCTTCTTCTGCATAATTCTTATAAACTTAGATACGGCACGAACAAAAGGACAAATCAACAGGACATTTTATTTGTTGCATAATTTATTCAGCTTTTTCTGTATAGCTCATAAACTTATAATATTTTAAATATGCTGTTTGGAAAATCTCTTAGCCTGTATATGTCTTGTGTAGGGCTGTCTTATTTTGATTTCCTTGATTTCATCTACTTTTTTGATTTTCTTGGTGCACATATGATCTATTGTGTGATGAGACAACTGGAAAGCATTGACTTGAAACACTGACTTACTGTGCTGAAAAGTAACTTAGAAGATTAAAATGTATTCTACAATTTTGAAATTCTTAAAATACTTATTTCAGTGTTGGCTCAAAAATGTTCTGTCATATGAAGGTATTTTTCCATGATGCACTTTTCCTTTTTAATAATAAGTTTCAATGTTGAAATGTTCTAAGTATATTGTATTTAGAGGCTTTCTCTTTTTATCCAAAACCTACCAAATAGGCACACACTCTGTAGGGTAAATGGAGCTTGAAAATTAAAATGATGGCCACTGGAGACTGCCTGTCTCACCTTGCTCTCTGACAGAAAGACAGATCAGATCCTTATAAAACAGAAAGATTAGAAAAATACTCAAAACCGCAAGTGGAGTGAAGCCCTGAGGACCTTACATCTGATGGAGATTCAGTCCAGTGAACAGTAAACTACAATGTGCCACAGATATCCTCGACTGTATTCTATCTGAAGTGTGAAAGAACCAAAGTGTGTGTGGACATTTTTCTATTATTGGTCTCAGTGCCAGTGCAACAAAAAGCAGCTGGGAGAGGAAACACAAACAAGAATACATGTGTGCTGTAATAAAGTTGAGCTGAGTTGTATATTTTTTACAAGGTGTCGTTTACAGCAGCAACTTTGCTTTACAATCAGAAAAAGGAAGAACATAAAAACATCAGGGCTGTAAAACAGAAACTGAGATAAGAGAAAGGAGAAGAAGGCAGCAGTAAAAAGAAAATGAGATGAAATGGTGTTTAATAATGGTTCATAAAGTTAATGTGTATGCTGTTTTATGCCAGTATGGGGTTGTTATAGACCTAAATGGTTCTGCAGGCGAGGACTCAGTCCCTGTTTTCAGTTAAGATAAGATTTTAATGAAAAAGGCGTAGGACTTCTTTCTTTAGGTTTAGCATTTTTACAATTTGTGTTTCATATGAAATACAATAAACTCAAAATCATTAATGCACTCATTAATTTCAAAGATGTGCTGGCAGGTGGAGGCTCAGTTGAGAAATGGTTTGTTTTTCTAAGCTAACTGGCTTTTGCATTTTTACATGTCTTTGCAAGCTCAGTGGTTGGATTTCAATTCTTATTTGACATTTTTATATAAAAATAAAGACTTTTATAATGACATAATTTCTTGGTCTGTTAGTTTCAGTTGCCGTTTTGAAAGCTAGCTTTTTTTTTGGCCAATGCCAATGAATAGGAATAGACTATAAAAATCAAGTCTAATCGATGTTATCCCTTGGTTTCTGAAGAAGTGTTTTGAAGCCCAACAATGGTTGATGCCATGTTAAAAATGCTATCTCAATTTAAGCCTCCTGGCAAACAGCTACAATACATCCCCCCGTCAGACAACTCAGCCTAACCCTTAATTATGCAAATGTGTGCAAAACTCTAAGCCACAATATATTCCAAACAGAAATAGTTATTCAAAATAATCCTCCCACATCTTTAAACTTAAATAAATGAGCTATTTATACTGAAACTGGCTTTGTACCAGGTTTTAAACATGCTTATGTCAATGTTTGAAATATGAAGAATTAATTTATGGGACGCCTGATCTATCAATAGAGCTAAACTTTTTGAATTTGAAAAATATTCACTTCTTACCAATGTCAGCGACAAATGTCTGCCCTACACATCAGAACCTGTCTTTCTTAAAAAATGTTTTTCAAAAGTCTGCAGCAAATGCAGTCAGGCTCAAACCTGGGAGCACAGTTGACCTGTGGTCAGATATTTTCTATCGTAGTTGCCTTTACTGTAACTTAAAAAGATAGCACACAATAGTAGCTTTAAAATTCATATTTATTGTAAAGCACTTTAGGGTAGACATGAACAAGACACCAAATACAATTTGGCCGCTGTCACTGAGTATCATCAAACTACCTGGAATGAAGTAACTGTTTATATTTGGTAATGTTGAGTACAATAATAAAACAGAAAACCTCAAAGCTTTTACAAGTCATCTTTGATATAAGAAGGCACAGCAGAAGCCAGCAGAGTCCAGTCGGCCGGCTCCTCATCCAACGTAACAGACAGAAAAAAAAAAATTCCCTTACATCATAGACCAGACAGTTCACCAAAACAGCGTTTACCTCCTGTAATAATCCCAAGAAACAAAGAAGACGAGCAAAGGAATACAGACAGCACATCAGGCTGGTCATTTCTATAACTTGACCGTATGGCTTCTGTATAGCGATATGTATAAGTTCATAGTGCCAGTTATTAAGACATGCTTGTACTTGATTAAATAAGAGAGGAGGTTTGGGTGTTTTTTCAACCTGTGCTTCACCTAAATATTCCACCTCTGACATTTTTCTTTACCTGGTCAAGCATTTCATCATCAGTATAGTAATCAGGAATGTGTGTGTTTCTAATTCATGGATAGTATTTACTTATGAGTCAGAGTAAAAATATGTAAACAACCTTGCAGCTGGAAATATGCATATTGGCTTTATAAAACGGTATTCTTATACATCGAACAGGAAGTTGGCATATTGAATGTAACAAGTAACGAGCCTTCTCTTTGGACATTTTAGTATTTTGGACTCATTTTTAAATAAGAGAAAAGCACATACTTCAGTAAACACCTCAAAAGAGGTGGGATACATGCAAATTCGGATTTTGTACTTCATATCATCATGTTATTCTCATATGACAACAACAAAAAAATCTTTGTCTCTTCATTTCTTCAGTTGGGAGAGCTCTTGCTCTTTCAAAATGGCTTGGGGGTAGTTGGTAAAGTGTCACTATGATCTCGGACAGTCTCTTAACACCGCTTCATTCCCCGACCCATCAAGCAGGCAAACACCGTCATCACCATTTTGCATCTGACCTCAACGAGATCTTCTGGGAGGGCATAGACACGGGCTCCGATTTTCCTCGCCATAGAGACGGCATATCTGGGAATGAGAGAGGGGCTAATGAATTCAACAGTATATGAACACATCATTTCCAAAATAATGGCAAAAGGCTTCCTCTCTATTGTGTGTAATAAAAGATCTTACTTGGCATTTTCTAGCTTGTCTTCCTCACTGAGACTGCCGGTTTTTATCAGATCATAGTCGACACAGTTTGGCTGGATGGCGTCTATCAGTTCCAGTACTGCCATGCTGCTGCTGATGTCTTTGTCCTGATCCCCACATGACACACACATTAAACATGTAACACACACACACAACACACACAACACACACCACACACCACACACACACACACACACACACACACACACACAACATATTACCTTCATTCTACAACAGTAATTTGATATGGCTAGAGGCATTCAATGAGTGCTGATATAAAATAAAACAGCACTGGAGAGATTATCCTGTATGATAATGTTATGCATTAGTCTCCCTCAGGTGTTCTGAATATTGTTTTAGCAGCAAAATGGTCTTTCACTCTATTGATTCATTAAACAGGCCACATAAGAGACAGTCCACAGACTCTTTATAAACGAGTAACATCATGAATCATGTACATGATATAAAGGAGTGGGTCTGTGGTAACATGCAGACATACACACAGTAGAAATCACTGAGGAAAATTGCTTATTTGTTGGTTGTTAAACAAAAACAATAATCTAGTGTTTGTTAATCCTTTGTGCTTTAACGTTAAGTTTTAGTTTTGTATAAATATTGTTGTATAAAAGTAAAAACCACACTTAAGGTTGGGCTGACCAAATCCCATTCTGGCTGATATGAAGAACAGAACTCCCTCTCATGTGATATTACTTCATTAAAAAGCATATTCATAATGAAATCTTGCTAAATTTAATTTAAAAAAAATTTTTATTTTATTTTTGACTTTAGAAACAGCATGAGAAAGAAAACAAGTAAGCTGAAAAGATCTACTTTCTTTTAACTGCATATTATGCTCCTAAACAGCTAACTGAGGGAAATATGACATCACACTTCACCCCCATTTAAGACCATGTTATAACAAGACTGACAATGCTTTTTTTTCTTCAAGTTTTATACTAAATAAATTAAACGAAATCTACACACACAGCAGTGTTAAGAGAAATAAGAGATATAAGGCAAACTAGGCTTACCTTAAAGCTTGAAATCTTTGTTGTTTTTCCAGCTTCCGCCAATGTTTTGTTCACCCATTTTACAATGATGTCATCGTTTACTTTCTGTCCCTCACCCAGGTCTTCCAGCACATTCAACGTATATCTGGAAGAGTGAAGGAGCGGCAGGGTGTTTATAAGCATATGAACTGTACACTTAAGTTTAACATTTTACTTGAATTTGACAGAAAATTAAACAACTTTATTTTATCCCATTGTAACAGCATGCAACATGTTCTAACACATTCATGATTTATTCCTTCTTCCCAGAGTAAGTGAATGAAGTTAAGTATTTTTCGTCTTGTCTTAATGAATTTAATTACTAAATATATATTTTATAAATTGACCCCGTCACTGAGATTTAGAAAACCCTACATCTTTACCTTTAACAATGCCAAAATGTTTTTTTTATGCAAACCAAATATGTGATGTTGTGTTAACACATGTTGGAGTTGTATTTCTATTTGAGCCATCCTCATGCTGTGTCTCACCTTCTCATCAGCTGCCACACCAGAGCCAGGGTCAGGGTAGGGTTGCCATCAATCAGGTCGACCCCAGCGATTCCAACAAGGGAGAACTTAGCTTCATGGCCCCGTTCCACTGCATAGTTACAATTCTCCAACTACAACACAAAATAACAGGGACGGGGACGGGGACGGGGACGGGGACGGGGACGGGGACGGGGACGGGGACGGGGACGGGGGTGAAAAAAGATTGGCAAAGAGTTTTCTTTCTTGTCTAGTGGGGATTAACAGAAACCTGATTTACCTTTTTCATGTAGGTTCCCAGTTTGGGGTAAGGAGGCATGTTGACTTTGTTGTTCCAGTCGACGCTGACTTTAATCTTCTCATAGAGTTGAAGGATGACCATGGCATCCTGTAGATCTCTACAAGACAAGGTTGTTTTGAAAACATGAATTAAATAAGACATGAGAAAAGAAGGTGAGATCAGGTTGGGGGTTCGATCCCAGCTCCTGCAGCTACATGTCCGATGTGCCCTTTGGCAGGACACTTAACCCCAAGTTGCATCTGCTTTGTTGGTGGTGTGTAAATGTATATGAATGGGATATCCAATACTAATTGTCACTTTACATAGCAACCTCTGCCATCAGTGTGTGAATTGGTGTGAATGTGAAGGTGTGACCTGCGGTGTAAAAAGCACTTTGAGTAGTCAGAAGACTAGAAAAGCTAGTACTTACCCATACAGATGGTTGACATGTGGGTTCACTCCCAGTGAGTTCATCCAGTTTCTGAATGTCCTTTCTTCCCGTGTCTCACCTGGATAGCAAGGAGGTACAGATATAAAAACACGCTGCACCATTTGCACCTAGCTATACATGGCTTTGGGCTGGGTTTAAGGTTTAAGGCTTAAGGAAGTAGATTTTGTTCTGCTCTCCATACACACCTTCCAACAGTCCCCAATCAATGTCCTCGTTCTCAGGTTTGGTCAGTGCTGGATATTTGTTGAAAAGATTGGCCACAAAGGCAAGGTTGAGTTTGGGGTTTCCGCTGACGACGTCATTTGGAGTGACAAACTGTCGACAGCCAAGCCTGTCAGCCTGCTGCAGCATGGCCTCTGCCCTCTTCACGTCGTCTTTCTCCTGAACAACACACAGAACACATGCTCCAATCAGAGACACTGGACAGCTGTTACCATGTGGTAAAGATACTCAGCTATGGGTGCTGACTGTCAAAATGCTTACACTGAGGCCTGCCATGCTGATGTCTATGCATGGCTTGTCTTCATCTGTGCCTTTTGGAGAGATTTGGTTCAGTAGGTGGAAATAGGCCCTGGAGTCCTGAAAAAGAATACAATATACTTAGATTTGGAATTATTTTACAAAATTAAACATTGTACACGTTTAAGATAGTTGCAGTCTTGGTGAAGTAATGTGAATCTGATCTTAGTAAGTATTAACTCTGCACAGCATACTTATCTCTTACTTCTTTCCTCTGCTGGTATCAAACCAAACTAAATGCAAACTGGGCACTAGTCAAAAACTACTTAAGGCAAATATAAAAAGTATCTCAGACAACTTCTGATGTCTTCATACATATTCAATAAACAGAGAGCAATGAGAAAAAAAAACACAGGTAACCACACAGGTGTAAGAGACAGGTGCAGAATGTACTATGTCTGTCTGGTTGATTTATACAGAGACAACACCCTACAGTGAAATGAGGTTTTTTCAACCAACAAATTCTTAACATGTCCCATTGCAGAAAGGATTGCTTCTTGCTTAACGTAGATCTTTATCGATCCCCAAAGTGCTCTACCAGCAGCACAATAGTTATCTCTGTCCATACATATAAACGGTTTTATGACATAATAACAGAAACCTTAAAAAACATTTTAAACTTAATGAAAAGATAACTAAGAACACAGTATCATCTCAAGTAAGTATATTAGAGCAATGCAATACAACCATACTACTATAACAGCATAATACAAAATTATATAAGTGATGATACTTTTTTATATGTTTGTATAAATACAGTTATTTTATGTATAACTGTATGAAAACAGTTATATGATTTCTTTATAGCAAATTAGCATAATGCTAAATACAGCTTAATACAATCAAATATTTTTTGCTGGTCTAAATGATTGTCTGTGATCTCCAGTGATGTTGTACTGTCTGTACAGTGTGATGGGACTGGACACAAATGAGCATCTTAATCACTCTGTTTTGAGTCAGCCCGTCATACTTCGTTTGGGAGAGGTTACATGCAAAGTTATCTGAACTTAGTAAAAAGCTCCAAAAGGATTTTATGCTTTTTAACCAAAACCCAATCATCAACATGTACACTTGAAAGTTTTCCAATGTTAACCAAAAAGAGACACTACCCACTCAATCCTATTTTCTGAGGTGGATTTTTTGCGAGTGCTAGTACAAACAAAGTCAGTTATTGTGCTGATAGATATCCCTGTTGGTGAACCTTGTTGCCAGAGAAGTACGTGTGAAGAAAACCTACAGACTGTCCCAAACAGCTCTAAAACTGAAACGATTTTCATATATTAATTTTTTTTTTTTTTTTTTTAAATCTGAGTGGTTTCAATATCTGCAACGTTTGTGTTAACTGTTGGTTCAATGTTAGGGAATAGGCCCACCTTGATGTCAGAGCTGAAGTTGTTTATCTTAGGCTGGCCAGCATTTTCCAGGTGATAGTTTGCCCAGCGCAACAGCAGTTCTTCTGGAGACAACTTCATCAGGTCCTCCAGGGTTTCCCCGTCTCTTAGCAGGGCTGCCAGTGCTGTCAGGGGTGTTAATGATCAGTAAGGCTACTTGACAACAGACCAGGAAACCCTAATGATGACAACACAGACTCTAATAAGAGTAATGTAATGGACCTATCAGATATCAGGTACCTTCATTTCGGCTGAGCTCAATGTCAGCAAACAGGCCAATTTTGATGATCTGCCACAGCAGGCCCAGTACCAGATGGGGCTTCCCCTCGCTCAGGTCTAAAGCACCGATGTTCACCACATGGCAGCCGATAGCAGACGCTGAGTTGAGGGCCAGGTTGAGATTCTCCTGTAAAGGTACCGAGCATCAGCTGTTGGAGCATTACCATTGAAAGTAAGAGAAACAGCAGCTAGTCAGATGTTGAATTTACCTGCTCTGTAAACAGTGTTCTTTTCTTCTTATTGATGGTCCTCTCATCAATAGTGTCTGGAACTGACAGGTTGATCATTTTGCTGTGCAAACATACAAAACCAGACATGAAGTTTTATCACGTTTCATACAGTGTCAACATAGTAAAATAAGGAAGATATACAGTAGCAACCAAAAGTTGCAGAAGACGAATGTTTATAAACTCTGGCTATGGTACATGAAATTAAAGTATTTGGAGTCGAGCTTTGTCCTCCTTAATGTTAGAATACTTTGTAATAAAGCATTTCAAAAGTCTCAACAATTAAACATTTTAATTAATTAAATATCAATATCTCCTCTTTAAGAATGTTTTATGGGTGATTTACATCCCTTTTAGCCTACAGACTCCTATTTGCCTTTTTCCAGCCAGAATGTGTTCGTAGCCGTGAGTGCAGTGAGATGCAGGTATTTGATATTTATTTAAGAATGATAGTTAGGTAAGGGAGGGGGGTGTGTCTGTGTTAAAGTGAAAACAGGAACTCTCACCAGAGGACTATACCATCTTTGACAGACTTGAAAAGAGAGTCTGTGTTGGGATCCATGGGCAGGACGTGTTGGCAGTCAGGGTCATTTTCCAGAGCCGTGTTGATCCAGTTCACAAAGGCATATCGCTCCTCCTCTGGAAAGTGGATTATACACAGGTGTCAGTGAAAAGCAAAATGATGACAGTCCCTCATGCCTCATGTTATTCATAAATAACAACAGTGACATCAAGTAATCAAACTGGCATTTAGGGGGTTAAATTCCTTAAAATGACTGAATGTTTGGTAGTTTTGAGCAGGGCTGAAGTTGTTTAAGAGATGTATGCAGAAAAAGTAGAAAAATCAATCTGTTCTATTTTTATAGCAGTTTTTTGGAAGTGGACATTTTTGTCCTTAGTGACTTAAGAAGGTAGTAAATTAAACTGATGCCTGAGGGTTAAATATTTCAACATGACACTGTCATATTTCATAATTTAAGTCACATTGTCCATTACAATGTCTGTATTGGTAAATTGAGCATCTGTAGCTGCTGAGAAAAGGGTACACAGAAAAAAAAAACACTATATAAAATCATCAGACGTGACTAGATATAGGAAGGACAATATCCATGCGTCTTTACCAGAGAACGAGTGTTGTGTCCCTTCGCTGGATAGCTCAGAAGTCCCTCCAATTGCCAGGATGCCTTCCTTTTTGTTGATGGCCTTCCGGAAAGTTTTTGCTATTTCACTACCCTTTAACTCCTTGACAATCTGAAACAACAACAATACAGACTAATGAAACTATTCATCAAAAAACCTGCATCATTTGGTGGGTACTGGTAGCTCACATGTTTACTCAGATACCATATTATGGCTGAGTCCTTTCTGCAGCAGCACACTGAAGTTACTAACCGAGGACCTTTACTGCATCTCTCTTTTTATTTCTCTCTCTCTCTAAAAAAACACTGAAATTGACAAATTATTTATGTACATTTTTGCCACGTAATTTAAGCTTCTTAATATTTATATTACAATTTATTCTTAATGAACTGATTCTGCTGTAACAAACATAATCATTCTCTGCTAATGTGATTAGTATCAGCTTCACAGTAGTAGCTTTCAGTTGAACAGCACCGCCAACCATTCTACTATTAAAAGCCAATGATGATGATGTTCAGTTCTTGGTATTTGCAGAAATGGGAGTATCTGATTGTATATTTACATTAGAAACACCTCCAAAAATAATGCACTCAACACGATCACAGACTATGACCTCACTGCTTTAACATCATTTTCATAAAAAATGATCACAAGGCCTCATAAAAGTCAACTTTCTAGCAGAACAGTTACAAAGGATTGCTGTACGTGTGAACCCAATAATGCAGCCGTGAAGTAAAGGAATCTACAAATCGCTTAGAAATCATACCCAGATATATCCATGCTGTTTGATTACAACATTTTTCTGTGTATTTGACTGATAACACATTTTGTATATATTCTTTTTCTTGCTACCAATACTCATTCATTGCTTTTTTTTTTTAATTAATCTGAGAATTGTTTTTTGTTTCGTCTTAAAGCATCAACCATCTTCTGTTCAGTTCGACCAGCTGTTTAGTTTTTTCCTTTGTTGTGTTGTCTGGCTTCTTGTAACCACCAAGGTCATTCTGCAGACAAAGCAGCACAGCAGGAATTTATCCACCCTGGTATGAAAACATAAACCTGCTACAGGGCTGAGAAGATACTTCGAATAGAAAGAAAATACTCAAGGAAAACATTCGGCTGATGGCTTCATAAAAGCAACTGTACACCTCAGTGATCTGAAGCGAACCTGTGTATTCAACACACATCTAATCCAAGTATAAGAGCATTGAGCGTGAGGGCTATTATGCAATCATATGGACAGTAACAGTAAACCACCAGAGCTACAGCAGTTAACCTCCTCTGTAGGCCTGAAACCCGACATTAAATAATTATCCCTGAACATTAAATCAAACTCAACTACTCTGACGATAGAGAGCTCTGTGGTGCGAGTCCATATACTACTTCAGCTTATCAGTAGTACACAACTTGTGAGCAGCTGCAGACAAAGCAGCTTTGACAATACATATTCTGCAGTAATAACTGTGATACTTCCTGAACCTGAAGTAATCGCTGCTTCATCAGTGACCTCAGCCCCACAGGCGCTGCTGTGACCACAATGAGCTATTCAGCCTGGCACAGTGAAACAGTTAAAGACAGCGCAGCACCATTTACCACAGTCACTCACTCATACGGCCACACTGCCAGCTGGCACTTTTTTTTGGCCACAACCGGTAAAAGAAGTTAGCACAACAAGGTATTTGCAACTAGTCAATTCTGCAAAAAAGCTTTTTTTTTAAATGTCATTTTCACATTTTAAGGCGGATTCAGATTCATTTTTTAATCCACTATAACATGATGGAGGAGCACACACCTTTCTAACATAGTGGCCAGTGCAGTTTAGCAGCTAAATCTTCCCAAATGTCCTTCCTTCCCCCAAAAACACAAACACAGCAACACATCATTGGGACTAAAAAAATTATCCAAAAAAATGTAATAACATGTTTTTTTGTTTGTTTTGATTTACCTTTGGGCATTTTTGGAGTTATGTAAGTAAGGATTTTTTTAAAGGACAGAAAAGGCTGTAGGACACAGAATGAATGACAAGCATCACATGCTGGGTTGGCATTAAACTTGCTCTGCTTTAAAATGATGTGCTTCAAAATTATTTTTTTCTAGACATCTTTTTCTTAGGGCCTCAAAAAGGTTACAACAAAACATTTTCTAACCTGCAGACACACTGTGTTTGGAAAGTAACCAGAGAACATGTGTCCTAATCTTCTCAAACAGATTGTTAAAAAAGAGATCAGATGCTTGGAGGATAGATGACTAGGATAGATGAATTGTTTTAATCACTTTACCTTTTTAATTATAATTAAATTAATTCCATGGTTCTAAATTCAAATTTCTTAGAGAAGGTTTTTGTATAGCTGCTGTGAAGAATACATCTTATCTCTATGCTTAACATTACCTGAATATGCTTCTGTAGTACTCTCAGAAGAATGTAATCCTACCTCTTTTTAATTTCCTTATATATTTTCTCACTGTGAAACTTTGCCATGGGAAAGTAAAAACTTTTCACTTTTTTTCATCTGAATATCATCCAGGAAAAGCAGCGAAAGGCTTTAAAAAAGACACACAAAAATATTTGATATCTGATTGTCTGTTTTGCTTTTTTACACCATTAGAGATTTCTGTATAAATTCAGGGGAAATGTATTTTATTTTTTTGTCTGGTTTTATTAAAAAGTTCAGGCTTAGTCAGGATATTTAAATGAACATATAAAATACCAAACACAGCAACAGTAGATTTGGTTGACCCTGACACTCTTGTATATGAATGACTACTCCCTCATCGCTGATGAAACTAAATACTAGAACTCACACCACTTTGCTGACCTCACTTCCACATTTCCTGTGTGGGGTTTGTAGAGGCCTTTCCACTCTATCGTGCTTAAAGAAACTGCTGAAAGTTGTTTTTATGAAGGAGGACCAGGTGGGCAGAGCACAAAACAAAGCCCGACTTGCATTAAAAGTTGCTCTGAACAGAACATAAAAACTTGTGAAGCTAAGCAGCATGAGCTGCTTAACGTACCGACAAAAACTCTTCAAAGCTGATCCTGTTATCCTTGTCGCGATCCAGTTTCTGAACGATCTCTCGAACCATGTATCTTGGGAGGGGATGGCCGGACTCTTTGAGGACTTCGTGGAGTTCATAATCACAAATAAATCCATTGCCGTCCAGATCTACAGAAACACAAACGGAACAATTAGACACAAGGAAGCAAGGTTAATATTGGGCTGAAACTAATGCTAGAATTACTTCATACTATTTACACTTCACCTGTTAGCTCATCTCAAACAGATCTTAACACATTTTATTTACTGTTGCCTTGCCATAAATGCAGTCACTTATCTACTTTCACTTGATTCTTTCAATTCAATCACTAGCTTTTGTAAAATCTTTAAAATACCCCTTTGCACTATTACTTTTATGTTTTAAAAAAAATATATAACTCCTTCTATATTTTAGCTTCTGTTTTAACTGCCTTTTTTATTATCTTTGAATTCATTTTCAATTTTAGTTAATCATTTGAACAAATTCTGGGCATTTTAAGTTGCAAATGGTGAGAGTTGGGCTGTGTAGGGTGCCCATGTTGGGTATAACTGGAGGTCTGATCCAGCCTGTGAACTGTGACTCGACACAGACTGAACAAACTGTGAGCCTGAATCCTAGGGAAGACGTTCTGAGGTGGATTGTTAAACAAAGTTCATTTCGATTAGGAAAGACCAGCAGGTGAATCTGAGTCGCCTGCTGGTGACTCTGGCGGGACAGTAAGACTCTGTGGTCAGGGACTTCAGAGCGTTGGATTTCTCTTGTACACGCAGAGCCGATTACTTCTGGAATTCTGTCCCAACTAAATATGGTGTATATATTTCAATTTTTAATGTCTTCATGTCATATTTCTGTATTTCTTTTGGATCTTATTTTATTTTTTCAAACATATTTTCATACTAAGTCTTCTCTGTGATTAATTGTTGTTTTTGTCATTTTTAAATGTTAATGTTTCTTTTTCTCTATAGCCGTTTTCACATATGCACTCCGGATAATATCGAGATAATTACAGGAGGACCGCTCTGGAGATTCTCCCGACCTAGCCGTTCACATATGCTCCTCACAGCAGGGGACTATCCCTGTCAGAGGGGAGGGGGGTCGGGGGATTTCCTGAGGTAAGACGTGACATAAAAAAACAACGCGGATGTAGCGGCCGAAGAAACAGAGTCCGCTACACGACGTTATAATGAGAATATTTGCCTTTATATCAATGTTATGTTTAGTGCAATGGAATGACAACATCCACAAGAGAGAGGAGAACAACATACTGACGACCAGAAAACATAATGCAGCCGTTTAATAACGTGCATGGAGATCGTAGTGGTCGCCTGCAGACACTTTATGCAGTCACTGTATATAAACGTCATTCTCTTTCTATTGGCTCTAGTTGAAATCTCCGGAGTATATTCGGCCGCGTTCAGACATCAGCTCACTCGGATTTTCTGCGGAAAAAATACTAGGGGTCTGTCCGGAGAAAGTCCGGTAAAGACCGCGCGAAAAATGCAGCTGTTTGCGTTCACATATAACCTATATCCCCTCCGGGTAGCCAAGTTTTTCAGGAGATTTCCGTATGTGTGAAAAGGGTTTATGTTGTGATGCTTTGAATCGCCTTGTTGCTGAATTGTGCAATAGAAATAAACTTGCCTTGCTTATTTACTTGTTTATTGATCTTACATTTTCATATATTTTGTATTTGATTATCTTACTGTGGTCATATTTAATGAATGTTCTTTATACTCTGTTTTTAACTCTGTAAAGCACTTTGCGTTGCCACATGTAGAAATGGTGCTTTATGTAACATGCCTTGCCAATATTTGGATTATTGTAAAATGATTGAACTAACAAAACTAAATCAAGGTGACATGGCTTTTACTTACCAAATTTCCCAAAGGACTCCCTCATCTCCTCTATATCCTCTTTTGATATGTTTCCAGACATTTTTCTGTGATTGACCTGAGTGGGTCACTCAGAGAAATGTGAGACTGAAGGGAGGAAACCAAGAAAGAATCGTTAACAGGGTCTCAAAGTGACAGAGTTTAAATAAAGGTCATTTTCATTTTCTATTCATCTGACTACGATATTCACACTTCATCGAGTTGTCGATAAAATGTCAAAATTGTGAAAAATGCTTATTTCAATTTGAATAAGCGCAAAGACATGTTTTATAATGTCTTCTCATTAACAAACAGAGAAATAACAAAATAATCTACATTAACTGTTGAAAATCACAAAGAGAAGCAGAAAACATTAAATAAGCTGGAACCAGCAATTTTAAGACATGTTCGCTTTAAATATCCCTGAAAGTAAAAAATTTAAAAACACGAAATCCATTTGGAATCACATTTCTTTTCTTTCTTAAAGTGAACTGATTGATTTATTTACTGACTTATTGCTGCAGCTTATCCAGGCCGCCACAAACCCTGTGAAAGCAACCCATGACGGGATCTCCACCTCTTCTTAACTCAAGTCAAACACCTCACTGCTCACTGTCGTGCCTCTTTCTGCCTCCTATAGAGAAAATGACCTTTTCTCTACATTTGGAACAAAACTTTTCTGACAGGTCGAAAAACTCTCAAAATAGGACTTCATATATCCGCCCGATCCCTGTTGATCCCCACCCCTTCTGATCATATCTTTACTTTCTCTTGAGCGCTTTTCCTTCTATAAACGGCCTCTCTCCCATAATCAAAGTAATTTCCTGTTAGTTCCATTGTGTAGCAACAACCCCATGCTGTTCAAAAAACCAGACAGAGAAAAGAGACCACTTAAGCATTTAAGGTGATTTGATGAAATGTTACAACCTTTTCGAATAAATACGGTAGCTGCGAAAGCACCCCCTCAAAAATCTGACCTTTTTAAAGTATGTTGTGTTAAACCATTGTATCTGTAATGTTAAGTTATCGCTCATGCTAACTGAGCCAGCTGTAATGACTTCCGGCTGCTTCTGGTTGAGGTTCATCTTGAAGCAGTTTGGACTTTTTTTTTTTGTATTTTAGGAGAGAAAAGTGTCATCACCCAGCAGAGAGATTCATTTGACCATGTACAGACTCAAGCCACATAACAGCCAACCAGAATCATTCCCCCGAGTTATTCTGGTTGACCAAAAAAAACACAAAGCAGCAACAAGCTGAAAATGACTGAAATAAGGAATTCCTCTGAGTACCTCCTTCCCATTTTGTGTGGCAGAGGAATGCTTGAGGCCTGGGCAGATCGAGCTTCACTCACAGAGAGCAGAGCGGGCTGGATTGCTTCGTTTTCCAAGGCTAAACTGGTATGATGGCATTCCTCTCCAACACAAGTGTTCAGAAAACAAAGATGAGGTTATTATGCTGCGGGTAGCTAGGGATCACCGATTTTTCCAGACTGAAAAGATGTCCCATTTCCTGATTTTAAGCACAGATTGGTGATGTTTTTTTTAACTGTGTGTGTTAGTCAGAAATCCCGGGCAAGGCCACAGGTTTCAACAAACCCTACTTGTTAAATGTCGCATTCGTCAAATGGATCAAAAATCCACCCGAGTGTTTGTAATAGTTTTTATATATTGTGTTAAATATCTCAAAAGGTTTCTGTTTGTGGCCACAACAGCCTCTCCAGCACAAACACAAGCAGAGCAACAATGAACCGAGTCCAATATCCGTTCATCCTCTTTCATGAATGAAACTATTAATAGTTTTCATGACAGATGGTTCAACAGTTTACATGTGGTCGCTGAGATATGACTCACTTCCTGAAATACTATATGAACAAAGAAAAAAGTGACGAAATAACACTTGTTGAACAAAATCAGGACAGTAACTCATGAAATCATAATCAATATTGTACAATCCTGTTCAAAGAATAACAAGGTTTGTAATATTTATCAAACAGATGCTTTCAGATGAATCACAGGGAACACCGCGTTTTCTTATGAAGAGAAACACTCAATTGGGGCAAGCACAAACCCCTGACTAAACCATTAGGAAAATGACGATACCACGGTTGCTATATTTAACTTTTCTCCAAAAGGTTGTGAAATGTGGCTGCTGAAGTCAGCCGGGCTACACTAAGGGCCGACAAACATTATGTGCCCTGTCAGCCCTTGTCACACCCTCGGCAGAGACTGGAGAGTAGAAACATAAGAGGGGTCAAGTACATGGAGCAAAGGCACAGATGGCAGAGCACAAATGTGAGCCATATCACTCGTGGTACAGAAGAATAGAGGGTTTGTTATTGGTGAAACACACTGCGGTAATAAATCCTGTGTAAGGGAAGAAAATGAGTTCAGAGTGTCAGGCTCCAAAGACAGTTGCAGTCTTTGACAGCTGGACCGTGTGCTGCCTCTAAGAGAGGAGAAAAATCCTGCACTCTGAACAGTAGCCACTAGCCAGCCTCTTTATGGAGCTGCTTGTGTTTGCCTACTTAGTTATAGATACCAACTGACATTAGTTGATAACAGTTAAAACGGATACATGGTATACTTTCTGTTTTTCTGATATATTCTCATTGTATAGTAAAATGAGAGCTGTTCAGATATCGGCTTCTGAACTGCCGAGTATATGTTAGTAAACCTGTTAATAAAAAGGTTCCATACCAAGACCACCCAACCCCCAGGCTAGTTTGAAATAGGGCTGAACAATATATCTTTTTTATCATCCTGATTGCGAGGTGCGCATGCTCAATAGTCACAACACAGGACGTGAAATTTCAGTCAGGTGACCTGAAGTATGTCATGCTGCCACTTTTGTCTATTATGTAAACCAAAACTGCAAGTTTCATTGTTTCCATGACTAATCTTCAATAAGTCTGTCTGATATCATCATCAGTAGTCACAGAACTAACTACTGTGCATGCAGAGTCTGTGTGCCCCATGCATGTAAAACTGCATAGGCTACAGGAGACGCTGCTGCCATCACAGATACCACAGCATGACGCTGGAGGCAGACGCACTTCATCCCGGTATTGTTAATGCTGTGGCCACATATACGGACCTTTAACGGCGCGGATGTGTCACTGATTGTTGACTTTTAGCAGCTTCACCTGCAGTGCACACAATGAGGTGTTGTGTGAGTCACAGGCAGCTGAAGACAGTGAGCTTTCATTAGAATAAATTAGAAGTTATAATCACTGGGTTGGTCATGGAGACTAAACATGACTGTGAACATCATTAGAAATGCTTGATGACATTCGAGTAAGACAATTTCAAGCCACAGGTTTATTTGTGAAGTTTATGAAGTTACATGCCGCTCCTACTGTTCTCTCGCCACCTTTCCTACTCCTACTCCATGTGTGTGTCAGAATGGTTCTCAGGGATGGACCCAGTGTGTTTGATGTTTAGATTGGAAATAATAAAATTAATTAAAAACCAAAATAAAGCAATTAGAATTGTTTGATTAAAATTTTGAATAATGTACAAATAAAAGACACCGCATTTATCTGGTGTCTTTTACTTTAATTTCAAATGACTATATCTCAGAAAGAAAACATACAAAGATCTATTTTCATCCCAGCTCAAAAGTAAACTATATCGTCTGCTGTATCGTTAATTAGTGAGTTTGTCCACACCAAAATTGTCCACACCAAAATTGTGTGGTATCTGTCTTAAAAATCCCATTTCAGTAGAGCCCTGTAAATTGGGGGATGCAGTACAATGAAATAGAAATAAACAACAAAGGCCTCTACACATATCTTTCAGTCCTCCAGGTCACATGATATCTAGTAGCAAAACAAGAGCAACAGGACTAGCTTTGTAGCCTTCGGGACATTTCACTACTCATCCAAGACTCCCTTTCAGTTCTCTTGCTGTTCTTTTAAAGCAAGATATCACCCACAAACAAGCACTTCTTTCCAAGCATCAGCATTAATTGTTGAGCCAGAAACATCTCATTTACACTGTTTACAATCGCCTTTGATGGATCTTTCAGTCGATTTAAAGCCAAAGCCTGTTCACAGATGGCTGAGTTAAATGTGTAAAGCCGACACACCCCGTCTGCCAGTGTTTCATCCACACAGTTACATGGGAAATGTGAGGCACACAAATAGATTGGGCACCCTTCCCAAGTGTGGTCAAGTTCATATGAACACACCCAACAACGTCTGTAAAAGGAACATGGGCGATTTTATTCAGTCACAATCGGCTGCAGATGTGAGGCAAACTGAGTCATATTTACTCCCAACAGCCTGTAACGCACAGGCCATTTATTTCCTCTAAAGCTTTTGTGGCACAGATCAGCACAGACATACTGACAGGTAAGGAGGAGGTGACGAAAACAAACACTGTACATGGAGTTTACACACCTCTTACATCATTTACAGCTGTAAGTATGATGCCCTGGGCTGGGCTAAGGGGTGTTATAAAAGCTCAGGAAACTAGGCATCGATGAGTCATCATGGAAATATTCAAATTAAATGGTCCCTTGACATTGTCCCTCATTTCTATAACTTGCTTTCAGTAGTACATTACTTTAATGAAATAATACCTCGTAGTAAACAAGGAAGCAGACCATAAAGAGGCCTAAGCTAGCAAATGGGTTAACACAGGAATCCCCATAAACCATCATTCAAGAATGTCATTCGACAGGTTATTGAGGTGCTGCTGAATCAGTTGGGAGCAGCCACACCTATAAGGGTGGGTCATAACTTGAAAAAGGCACATTAAAGCATTATCTTTTAAAAATGAAATAATGATACAGCTCAAATGCATTATACCGCCTATTTCTCACGCAAGCATGACGTGTGCCCTTTAGCAATAAACTGCATCGCTCCTTGCTCCAAGGTTATAGCTGACCCCTGACCTTCAAACAAAGTGCACCAACTTCTTTGTGGTGATTTATGAGCCATTATTACAATATTTTTGTATGAAATATGATAAATATAGAAAAAGACTTTGGCCAAGGTAATCCACTACATCTCACTCAAAACGGTCCTCAACGCCAGTGATTCCCAAAGTGGGGGTTGCAGGACACAGAGGGGGTCACAAGACGCCTACCAAAAACAAATGTAAAAATATATATATTTTCAATTGCATACTTTACCCATTACCCATATTGTATGTAAAATCAAGTGGTTCAATTTAGGATAAAACCACATTTGTTAAGCGATATTTATGCTTAATATGTAAATGCCTTAACAGGAGGGGGTTAAGGCAAACCATAAGGCTCTTTAAAAATAAAAGAGTAACTTGATCACTTTCGCTTCCTTAAACAAGGCACCTGTTTAAAATCTTCAAACACAGAGAGTGGGGAAACCTGTTCACTTGCAGAGGTGTGAGCGTCTGCAAATGTTGAAACAAAACACAAGCACACACCCACCCCTTTCTTGATCGTCTGGTTTGTCTTTACATGCTGACGGGTAACGGCAGCATGTAATGTCTGTATCTAAAACACTACGTACTCGTGTGTGGTTCTGCAGCATGAACAAAGGAACTTGAATTTCACTTCAGCTGCTGTGAAGCATAGTTCACATACCACATGTGCACACTCATGGGACAATTTGACCATGCCATTAAGGGTAAAGGCAGGTACAGTTAAAATAAACTAGCGTAAAAGCACTTTTTTCCCCTCTGACAAGAGAACAATGGTTTGTCCCGAGTCCTGTCCTAAGAAATGGATTTAACAGTTTTGTCTTGAGCAATTTTCTGCCAAATCTCTCTCAAAGACCCCTAACAAGCCAAACAACACCTGAAGGGAGGACAGAGAACATGAAATACTTTACTGAATGGTGGCTGTATGTAACATAATTCTTGCTCCAAGTCAGTTTTAAAAAGGTAAGTTAAAATAACACGCAATCGGGATGCCAGATGTACAAGTGCTGCAGACCCAGATGTCTCTACAGGAAAAATCTGGAAAATCAATCAGAGCAGCAAACAAGTTCACATAGACCACTGTCCTACAAGAGCACCAAAAACAGACTCACTAACCAGACAACCCAATTTCTGAGCTAAAACCTTGAACAGCATAGTATAATTTATTTTTTGTTATTTTATCATGCCACATTGTTTTCTATCTTGTTGCTGTAAAGCAATTTGTAACTAGCGTTTTTAAAGGAGCATAAATAAAGTTTTCTATTATCATTATTACTATATAAAACGCACTGAACAATGCTTTGTTTTAGGAGAAACCTGACCTAAAAAAGTTGATCACTTGTTCACTTTGTGAGTTCCACCCTGCAAATGAGTCCTATTATTTCAAAGGAAATGTGGCACAGAAAGTGGGAGGCTGGTTCAATTTATTCCACAGCTAAATATTTATTAGAATAGTGCTTGCATTGTGTGTCAGGAAACTACGCGATCTGTCATCAGGTAACTGATCAGTGAAGTTATTCATGGCCCTCTCACTTACAGCTACACCTTGAGTAAAGGCTTCATGTGTAGTCCTAAGTATATTCATGTATGGCTCTTCTATGCGCCAGCCTGTGGACCATAGACTATATTATTAACATAAAGTCTCTATACTGTGAACTGAGAACATTGTAAAAAAAAACAGTGCAGACTCCCGCTATGCCAATTCCAAGGAACAAACCTCGTCTCATTGCTCCTTCCATGACATTTGTTATTTTCTCAAACCTAATGTCCCCCCCCCCCCCCCCCCCAAAAAAAAAAAAACCCTCAAAGAAAACATGACACGTTATTTCAATACACCCTAACATTAACATGCTGAGTTACAAGTATTCAGAGTTATGTCTTTAAAACACAGATACTATTTCTAATAGTTAGGCTACTATGTCACAAAATTAAAGAACTTGGCGACTCTTTGGGAATATCGGTATTTCTAGCACCCATCCTGACAACAGTGAAGGTGTAGCTAACGCTAGTCTGCTAGCGACAGACATGCAAGTTTCATGGGCAGGAAACTATACCTGTATACTCCAGCAGATTCAACCTCTCAAAACAGAGGATAACCGCGTTCACAGAAAGGAAACACTAGGACAAGGATGTTTTTGTTTTTTTTAAAGTAAAAGCTTCTGAGACAAAGACCAGCTCTAGGTAGTTGTTAATCTATAAAATTGCCAGGAAATTGGTACTCACTGTCGGTGCGCCTGAAAGTCCAGACAGCGTCCAGTGTGCAGTCCTGCCTCCTCCACGTAGAGACAAAAGTAGACGGCAGTTGGAATGTTGGCCCCGCCCTGTCGGTGACGTCACCTCCAGACGATGGTCTGCGCCGGAGCATTATGTGAGACGGAAAGCATGAGAGATATTCAACTGCTAATAGGTAGCCATATGCTTTGTAAAATAAAATAAAATAAGCCACATTTCTGCAAACGTGGCAAATCGGGAGTTTCAGCAAAACAAGAATAAAAAGTTCAAAAGAAAATAAGGCTATCAGAACAGAAGTATAGCCTATCACTATCACATTAAACTAAAACTATCTATCTATCTATCTATCTATCTATCTATCTATCTATCTATCTATCTATCTATCTATCTATCTATATCTATCTATCTATCTATCTATCTATATCTATCTATCTATCTATCTATCTATCTATCTATCTATCTATCTCTCTCTCTCTCTCTCTCTCTCTCTCTCTCTCTATCTATCTCTCTCTCTATCTATCTCTCTCTCTCTCTCTCTATCTATCTATCTATCTATCTAATCTACATACGCACGCACATGCAAATTGTTAGAAAAACAGCTGCTCAATTGTGCCAGTGGACCTGAGGAAAGTGGGTATGGCAGTATATGGAGTACATGCATGGAATTAATATAAATTCGGTAGGACTATATTGAAATATGAAATAGGCCTATATAATACTAATTAAAAAAAAATAAACCATACCAGGATAATTAAACTCGTAACACAAGTTGTAACTATGAGCAATGCTGTATTTAGACAGTCTTTTCTCATGTGAAGCCACATGGTGGTGTAATTACCAACAGCAATGTCAGCAGGTTACAGTAATGTAAGGGTAATATGACACCATCCACCATAATAGCATTAACTTAAATATTATATGAGAGGATTAATTGTATTTTGTGTTTTTCTTTATTCGATCCTTTACGTTTGATCCTGTCTGATTTATTTGTTGGCTTATGTAATAGTGCTTGTATGTGTATGATTGCATTAAATTATACAATCTTATTTGACATTCGCAGGCAGAGACATTGGAAAGGCTAAAGTTTGCTGAAGTTAAGGAAGTCTATCTTAGACTGAATAACGGCAGAACCAATATGCCTGTTCATTCATTATAAAAATGATCTAAAAATCTGTTCTTTAAGAATCTAATGAACATTTGTGACGGTCACTGCCTTGGCTGAATACCAGGCTATTACTAATTGATTCTGTCTCTCTGATTCCTAGAGTACTACGTTATGACACATTTGACCTTTTTTAGTTCATAGTAAATTATCTTTACTCATCTTGGCTTCAATGAATTCTGTTTGGCTATATTTAAGAAACCAATTATCTAAGCAGACTGAACAAATTTACAAGGGTATATTTTGAAGATATCTTCCAACAACTGATTTTCACATGCAGGGAGGGTGGTTTGCATGGAGCAGTTATAAAATAGCCAGAGACATGACCTTAAGCCAGAAAAGATTTACCCTGACAGTACACCAGTTACACCTCCATGGTTGTATCTCCCAGCTAAAGTTAATTTTTACATTCTGGAAAATTGGCAACAAAAATTATTTGAAGTACTGCAGTTAGTTGAAGCTTGGATGCAAACATTTTATCATATGTTCAAGTATTCACTGATGGATCAAGGGATTCTAAAACAGGAAGCACAAGTTTTGCATTAAGTGGGCCTATCCCAACTTTACCATATTCAGTTAAAAGAGGAACCCACAATACTTGTTAGTTTACTACAGTAAAAAACAAATACACTGGATTCATCTGTAAGTGCACAGAGGGATAAAGGGAATTCATGAACATGCAGATAAACTATAGCAAAATTGGCCCTAAACACACACAGGATAACATTATGGATATGGCACTTAGTAAAATGGAAGCTAAAAGGAATCCTCAAAAGACATTATAAAAGAATGGTCACAAATTTGGGAGACAGGCATCACCTTTATAAATTAAAGTTTAAAGTGGGTATAGGGCAACGAACAGGAGTGCAGAGGAAGATATTATAACAAGGCTTAGAGGTGGTCATAAGTCTCAATAAAACACTGTATTCATTAAACAAACACCCCACAGTATAATATTAACAATGCAGAGGGATTGGTAGACCTGCATGTCCTTTTACAATGCCAGAAATTATCCAGAGAAAGAGAGAACACTTTAAAACAATTATATGGAAATCTGGAAAGGAAGAGCTTTAATCAAGGAGGAGCTTTAACAACTCTGGTCCAAACTCCAACACAGTTGGTGGCGGCAATGAACCTGAAAGCTGAGTGCCAGTGGCCATAAAGCAGAAAACAACAAAGACGTCACTGTGTAGGAGTAGGAGGAAATGACAGAGGGTGCAGACATATTGCATACAAAAACAGTCGAATTACAGATAAAAGTAAGTAAGGCAGAGTCTAAGGATTTAGGTGATAGGCGACGTCTCTAGTAACATTCAAAAACAAGTTGGTGCAGGAACCCAAGGGAAGAGGCAGTGACTACCGGGCTCCTAGTTGGACACACAGGACTCAACAATACACATAATAGGCAAACACACAACCGGCTTATGTACCCACTGTGATCAGCCAGAATCAGCAAAGCATGTTCTCGTGGATGCAGTTTTTATGAGGGTGAGAGGAGGAGGTTAAGGAAAGAATTTAAACAATTAGAGATCAACACTGTATTAAATATTATGGGAACTGGGTCTTGTAAAATAAACAATAAATTAAAGACATTTAAAAAAAAAAAACTAAAATAATAGAGATAATATAGTTTTTGTTGTTTTTATTATTGCCTATATTTTTTGCCACACTCCAGTCCGGTAGGTGGCGGTAATGTGCCTTAAAACTGTTTGCCAACCTCCAATCAACCCAAAAGAAGAAGAAGAAGAAGAAGTCATTCACTGGTTGTTGTTAGCTTCTACAGCGCTGTTTCGAGCTTGTGTTGGGGTGCGAGACGAAATTTGAGGCGTCATGTTTCTACCTGAATAAATTCATGAGAGACTGAGAACTTCGACGATTTCGGTTGTTCGCCTGCTAGACGATAATGTCAGCGACGATGCTCAGGTATAAATTGCGCTCTGAAATTCTGTTGTTCACTAGAAACCATGAAGAAGAGCTAGCTTAGCAAGTGGCTAGCCGTGTGAGCTAACAGTTAACTAAATCGAAATGTGTAACGACAACTCTAATTGTGTCAGATACATTTATTATAAGCGTGTGTTACACAGCCAACACAGCAGGAAACATGACTTACCATAGGTGATGATAGCAGCTATTGTTTGGGTGATGTTGCGATTTTTTTTTCTCATTATGCTCTGAGAAAAAAAAAAACTCGATGAAAATATTAAACTTTAAATTAAATTTCGAGCATACAGTTGAAATTAAATACATTTAATTTGACATTATCAAAATAGTTTTTTGTACTTTAGTCTCAACCTTTACATCCCCATTCATTAAAAAGGAAAATAATCAGAGATTTCGAGAGTTGTAATAGTTGTTATATTAATTAAATTGTAAATTTATTATTTGAAAAAGTAAATGTCATTTGACTGTTTGAGGGTCTGTAAGATGTATAACACATCATTATGAGATGCATTAGTAGTTCTCCTCTTCAAATGTCACTGAAACAAAGTATGTGAAGCAAAAGTCTAAAAACTGATTTGATTAAACAACTCTTAACTACCTTTTTTGTAAAGTTTTCATAAACATGATTTTTTTTTCTTTTTTGCTTGACTCTAGCACCACGACCAGCAAGCTGAATGTGTTGGTCAACAAACTGCACGAATACTTGGCCCAATCCCCTGTTGACGGCACCAATGGCACTCCAAACTCACAGGATGTTGATGGTACAGTTGTTCAATGATTACAGTGGTGGAAAGATTATAATGATCATGCTTTACAATTCTATTTAACTTATCCTCTCTTAAACAGGTTTGCCAAACAAGAGCTGTTTTATGGGAAACCCAATAAGTCAAACGGAGACAGAGGTAAGTGAACATCCCTGATGTTTGGATCAGTTTTAATTTTCGAACGCTAACAAATTAACACCGACCAAGTGCCAAATTGTGGGTAGTTTTTCTGTTTTTTTGGGGGAGGGATTTAAGAGGGCTATCCACCCAAATAGTCATGTATAAAACCTTAATGAGTTTTAAGTGCGTTAAGTGTAGCTGCAGCTTCTCTCCTGCTCCTCTGCTGTCTGTGTGTCTGGGGTGCACTGATGCACACCAACATGTATTATGGTTGGACTTCAACAATCAGTAACGTAAAGATAGTAACATCTCTCGTGTTGCACGGAGCCCCCGAAGGCTCAGATAAATTTTTATTGTGGTTGTGAATTCGTACCCACAGTTTGTTTGTCTATGCTTACAGATTTGCAATGGACACTGTTTCTTGAACTGTGCACTTGGATTTGCAAACTGTGAGCAGGGTTTCATAAATTCTGCACATGGATTTGCATTGGAAATCGGTGCACTCAATGAGGTCTTTATGTTGACAACTATTTCTGTGCAGCATATCAGCGCACACGTTCAGTGCATCCAATGCAAGGTGCAAATGTGTCTATCATTTAAACTGTCCTAACTTCTCTTCAAACAAAAACAAGACATTTGTATTGAATGTTATTTTTTATTATTATTATTATTGTGTTTTTATGCATTACTTAATGTGTTTTATGGCTGTCTAGTTTTTTGTTATGCTTGTTATCGTAAGTTGGACAGAGTTGTGTGTTTTCTCTGCACTTTTACCCTAGACAAATTTCCCCCTGGGGACAATAAAGTTGATCTAATCTAATAATGTTGCGCAGAAAAAGGCACAAATTGGTACATAAGAATTGACAAGAATGCAGTTAAAAATGTATGGTGCTTAAAATTGTATTTATATTTTTTCATCTACCAATCAGCTTGGCTGTCAAAATCTTAATTATAGGGCCTGGGCACTAATGTCCCACACAACATTTTCACAACTGGATCCCTAAAATAAGGTTCCATTCAGACAGAAATCCACTAAAACAGAGATTCTGCTGAATCAAAGTTTAAAAAAAAAAAAATTTGGAAAGTGGTAGTCTTTGTTTAATTTCTACACAACTAGTTCCCCCTTCTATTTAAAAAAAATGTTTTGTAGTAAGCTAAAATGTTTAATGGAAATTCAAAAATGTTACTTACAACGCTTATCTGTAAAAAAAAAAAAAAAATGTGCATGAAGAAAACATAACCTACAGGACATGCATCCCACAATAGACTTTACTGTGAAGTATTTAACACCAATAGTGAAACTGCTAATGAAGGCTTAACTAATAAACTGCCTTGACTTTTAGGCAGGAATGGACACCAGAATATCGAGGAGGTGAGTTGGCCTTTCATTCTTTCCCCAAACCTAGAAAAGGCTCTGTTGCAATAAACTTGCCAGTGTTTTCTTGTTCATTGCTGAAAGTACTTATGTGTAATATTTTTTGTAGCTATGATGCATCCCATAGTGATCAAACCAAAGGAAAACAGGATTATTATGCACTGCATATAAGGGCGCACTCACGCTAGGCAATCAGTACCATGCCTAAGCACGCTTCTCTCTAAAGGCCAGTTTGTTTGACTAGTGTGAGTGCTCAAGCACGGTACACTTCCTTGGCCCTGGCCAATTGGAAGAGGTGTGCTTCGGCATGGCATAGTTCATGCACGAGCACAAGCACGGGTACACAGCTTGGACAGCCTTCATCAGTGTTTCCCCTACCATTATATTGGGGGGGGCGCCCCCCCCCCTGAAGGTCAAGTTAAAAAAATATTTATATATATATTATTATTATTATTTTTTTTTAAGATTTAAGATTTATTTTTGGGCTTTTTGTGCCTTTTATTGAAGAGATAGGATAGTGGATAGAGTCGGAAATCAGGGAAAGAAGTCATTTAAGAATATCTTTCCGATAGAAAAGGACAGCTGTCATTAAAAGTAACACATGAACACCAAGATTCCTTCAAGTGTTTGTGTCGTCGTGTCGGCTTGTCCCCACCCCCCCAACGCTGTAAACCTAGGGGAAACACTGCTTCATTATCAAGAAATGTTTTCAAGTTTCAAGTCTGTATCTGTTCTCCGATGTGCAGAGGCGTACTCGACAGCGCGTCCCTTTTATTTATTTTTTGGTGTACGCTTGTCTTGTAAACAAAGTGTGCTTCATAATTATGTAATGCCATACGAGTGTTGTATTACGATGTTATGTAAAAGAGGTAACCGTGCTCAGGCCTGGTTAGCCCTGGAGCAGTGGGAGGGCCGGCCAGCGGGGGAATGAGGAGGGGGGGACAATAGTGCTTATGGGACCACTTTGCATAGTGTGAGTGCGCCCTGATACTAAAACACTTTGGTTACTGTGTGCATCTTTTCTTGGTATTCCAAAGAAGCTGCCAACAAAAGCTCTGGGACTTAAAATATTTATGTTTATTACAGAAAACCAGCTGTTGTCATAAAGCACTCTGGACTGGATGAATCTGGGGACTCGGAGGCCAGTGAGGATGTGGAGTTGCCGGTCAACACAAATGGTCACCTTGATATCACTAGATTGCCCAAAGGTAAATCTTAATGTTGCCAAATGTGCGTCCCTTTAATACTCTTACACCTAGCCTATATGCCAATATGCAACAGTGAACTGTCCATTGTGTTATGTCACGGTCTAAATATGTGTTTCAGTGGATATATTGAGGTCACTTTGGTCAAGAACACTTGAAATTCACAAGTGCTGAATACAAGACTAAATCATCAGTCTGTATAATTTCTGTATTCTTTTTGTATACTCTAAGGGATTAGAGGTTGACAGAGCCTTAAACAACGTTATGATTGACAAACATATTTGGTGATGACAGAATAGCTTGATTTATTGGAACTATGTCTTTTTACATCACAGGCACTGTGCTGGTGAGGCCTGAAGCTGTTGAGAATGGAAGAGACGACTTCAGGGGTCCAGAGTTCCGCAGCCGCAAACCAGGTGTTCTGAGGAAAGAGTTTTCAAGAAGACGTGGAGGTCAGTTACTGCTAATGATACGACTGAACATTAATTCAAGATTACTCACAAAGCCATGTCCTAAAGGTAAGGGAATGTGACAGTGGTGACATGTATTAATTCAACAACTGAAACAACTTGGGATACAAGGCAAAGAGACATGAAGGCTTAATAGAATAGAATAGATCTTAATTGTCAAAGCAATAAAACAAAGATTTGTTAAGAAGCTCTTGTCAGTGGCAGGACAGATAAAAACACAGGAATTACAACTGTAATGACGACATTAAAAGCACGTCATAAGAACAATAGTAAAACGCACTATAGTCCAAAAAAACCCTCTAAAATAGAAAGTGTAAACAGTGAAAAGTTCAATAAACACTAGGGCATTTTCCGCATTTCAAAGAATTTCATAATTTAATGATTTTTTTTGTCAGTGCACATCTGATGGAGGACAGCCATAGAAGGCTTTTATGGGGAGTTCCACTGTCATGTGTTTTGTGTGTATAGAAAGTTCAGGGTTTTTTTTATGCTCTAGTCGCCTCTGCAGCATTCCCACTCCACACCGGCCTTGCCACATTTTGGTCCTAACCACTTGTACTGCTCATGGAGACCTGACCTGTAGAATATGTTGAATTTAGGTCTAGGCTGAACAATGTAGTCTCAAAGTGTTTAAGAAACCCCATTTATAACCTTTGTGTTGCTAATCCCAGTGGTGTTCTTTCTCAGGAAGTGAACACATGGAAATTGTCAGTTGCACTGCATGTGGCAGACAAGTGAACCACTTCCAGAAGGACTGCATCTATCGCCACCCAGTTCTTAAAGTACTCATTTGTAAGGTGAGTGTTATTGTAATCCTCCATATTCATAGGGTTGCTCAGAGGTATTTTAAAATGTCCCATGACCCCTGTCTTTATCAGCATGCAAATCTCTTCAAAAAGTAAAAAACCAGAAGACATTTGATGCATTCTGTTTTTAAATTATATAGCTTACATGAGATGACTTTCTTTAATGGCGGAGTCTACATACATTCTCTATGGAGCAGCTCATAATGTGGCATGATTCTGACATCACTACTCTCTTTTTCAGTTCTGTTAGCTGTGTGTGATTAAAGGGATACTTCACCCGTTGAAACATGAATCTGTAGATAGATAAATAGATGATAGATAGATACTTTATTGATCCCGAGGGAAATTCAAAGCATCCAGTAGCAGGTTACAAGACGTACATGACATGAAACATTTGTTACAAATTAAGCCTAAAAAAAAGCCGCAAAACCGATGCCCCCCTCCCATACATATATGTTAATCCGAAAAAAGATTTAAAGAATACCCCTAGATGAAACAAACTTAAACTGTGCAATTGAAAATAGATTTATACAAGAAATGTACGTAACCTGTGCAGGGATAAAAATTTGTAATTTAAAGCAAGAACCTATAAACACTTAAGGGAAAAAATCTGTAATTAGACCTGAATATAAAAAAATAAAAAAGTGTTGACCTTCTGAAGTTGTGTTGTTTATATATGTACAGCAATGTTTAAAAAAGCAGATAGTGCAGAGTTATCAAAAACAGACATTAAATAACAGGCAGTGCAAACATTAAATTAAAGGTGCTATTTAAGTAAATTGAGGTGATCATTAAAGTGTCCAACTAGAGGCTGACTCTTGGGACAGCTGTGCAGATGGGAAAAGGAAGATTTAGTCCAAGTGTGTGCTTTCCCCCTGCCATAACCGTGAGGTGTTGTACAGACGTATGGCGGGTATCAGCATCTGAGAATTTCTATTGTTGGTTTATATTCAAATAGATGAAAATACTGTGTCCAGTTTGTCAGTCAACAACTCAACTGTTTGAAAAAAAAACGATCAATTACATCTGTGTTATTTCAAATGCTCGAGTTTAAGAAATCCAAATTTGTTGAAAACTTTTCTGTGATTACGTTTCTTTTTTTTTTTTTAAATTGAAGATCATTTTAACTGTAAATAATTAATAGATCAAAGTTCAAACTATCTCTAACTCTATTGATTGTTTTTTTTTTTTTTCAGTCTTGCTATAAGTATTACTTAAGTGATGACATCAGTAGGGACGGGGATGGAATGGATGAGCAATGCAGGTAGGATTTGTCGTATTTAAAATGTAAAAACTAAAAAAAATAGACCTATTCATAACTTCCTTTATACTAAGCTCTTGTAAACCGCATTTATCACCTCTTAATTTTTCCTCAAATAGATGGTGTGCTGAAGGAGGAAACCTGATATGCTGCGACTACTGCAGCAATGCTTTTTGCAAGAAGTGCATTCTAAGGAATTTGGGAAGAAAGGAACTGTCGGGCATCTTGGAAAGTAAATGGTACTGCTATGTGTGCAGCCCGGAGCCGCTCTTTGACCTAGTGGTAGCCTGTGACAACGTCCTGGAGAACATGGAGAGTCTTTTGCATCAGCACCGCAAGAAGAGCCGAGTAGGCCAGGAAAAATCTGGAATTTACGCCATGTTGCCAGGCTTGTCCCGAAAGCTTCCTCTTGATAAATGGGATCACACTGGTATGGACGGAAATGTTGTGTTCAATTACAACACACTGCAGATATCGAAGGAGATAACCAAAAAAGCCAAACATTTAGTTGACTCAACAAACATATTAAACCGCATATTTGTCAATTTTATTAATTCTGTTACAAAGAGCAAACAAACACCAGGAGTTCGCAGTCTATATCTAAACTCTTTTTTGTCAGTTTATAAAGGTTTGCGAAAATCCCTCACAGCTCTCGAGGAAAGCCTTAAGGAGGAGTTCAGTGACTTGAATCTTGTTAGCTGTTGGGACAAGTTCCTCAGTGAGCAGTGCAATAGCCAACCTGTACCAGAAGCAGAGCTGGACGTCTCTGATAAAAGATGCTTGGGTATCTTGCAGAAATTGGCAGGTGAACATTTAGACGATGATGACTCTGACTCTAAGGGCTTCACAGATGGACTAACCACCCATAACTGTCCTGGGGAAGACTTGCATGAAGCCCAACAGAGGCCACAAAAAATTGGTGGGAATACCTCTGAAAGTGGGGTCAACATGACTAAAACACTTGTAGTGAAACTAACACCTGTACCTATGGAGCAAGAGCAATCCAATGACAACCCAGAGATGAACAAGGGCAGCTGCATGACGGATAAGAAGTCAGAGGAAAAGGATGCTTCAGAGGATGAAGAGACAGGTGTTGTAGGGGCTACAGCTGACAGCAAAGTTAGCAATGACAACTCCAGTGCATCTCCACACCAAGAGGAGGAACACGGCAATAGAAGATCTCCTCGTGTGAAGACAACACCTTTGCGTAGACAAAGTGATGTCAAGGTAAAACAGTCTCTTTCTGCTGCTGATAGTGACAGTGACTCTGACCCTGAGCAAACCTCCAGCACAGTTCCAGCCAAAAACCCAGAAAAACAAAGTCTAAGCAGAGAAAGAGACGACTCGGACTCAGACGAAGTCCCTGCAGCCCTGCTTGAGCGAGCGGCCATATCACAGAGTTCTGATGATGCTCAGAGTGATGAGGATGGAAAAGCGTCAACTAAGGTGGCCAAGAAATGTCTCTTTTGGCTCACTAAGAACACTCCGCTCTCACCTGAGAAAATGCGCCGCAAACGCAAGATGCTGGACCGGGGTTCCCCCGAGCCTGATTCACCTGACCGAAGAGTAAAATCTCGAAGGGAAAGTGGGACTGATTCCTCGAGTGATGATCAAGGCACACACAAGGAGGTAAAGCACTTGAATACCCTGAGGCCAATAGGGAAGCCTCACCTGGCCAAACGAGAGGACAAAGGGGTGGCTAGAAAGCAGAGCAGGTTACAGGCTTCAAAGTCAAAGTCTTCAACTCCTCAGGAAGCAATGGATTCGTCTTCCTCATCCAGTGAAGATGATCAAGATGACGACTCGGAGAGTGACGGGAGCAATCAGAAGATGAAGCCCATCACTGAAGATGTGCCCTCAATGGGAGCAGCAGCGTTCCATCAGTCTTCAGGTGAGTTTCTCATCCTATGAGACTGCAAAATATTATTGAGTATTTCAGTTAAAACATACAGTACATTTGTCACTTCCTGAATAGTTCTATCGATTGCCTGATTATAACTGGAAAACTAAATTTACTAGACTTTGATAGCTGTTACTAACCATTATCCTTAATAATGCTAGGTCGCTGCAACCCCATATTCTCCCGTGACTAAATTTTGAGAACTCTAGCTGTCAACATTGCTCATCAGTTTGTGCTCCTTTTACTACATATAGTATTCAGTAAATTCTGCCAGACATCAATCATGCCCAACTCTTCATTGAGTATTAAGCAGGAGCCGCTGCGCTTAAGAAAGGATCAGTTGTGTGGAAGTGTGTGTCCTACATAACAACTAAGCATCAACAAATCTGAGTAAATAGTTTACAAAGAGGAGGGTGATCACGGCATAAGGAGGATCTATTATTAGCATGTCCGCAGACCAAATACAGGCCAAATGTTGGCTGTGGAAGATTTTTTTTAGATCACTTGCTAATATGGTAGTTCTTCTATTAATGTAACAATTTAAAAATCCATTCTAACGTTAGAAAAGTCATAGAGCATTAGTAGGGTTAGTGTAAACTCTTTTTTCTAGTACCAGCTGCTTTTTTCAATTGTTCCCAATGAGAACAAAGTGTTTGCGGTAGCAGACGGCCAGACAAAGAAAAAGCGTTCAGCGTCTTATCCCAAGCGCTCAGCCTCTTGTGTGGCAGCCCAGAGCGCTTTGAAATAAAAAATCTCCCAACTTTTAAGAAAGGCTCCGTTGATGTCACCAGCGATCTTTTCAAAATAAATGATATTTTCCGTATTTTTGTCTTCTACGGATCCAGTTGTGTGCCCACATCCTCCTTGCTCTGTGTCTAGACAAAGTAGGAAGGAAAGCATCCTCTGTTGGATGCTCATAGTAAAGGGGAAAAAATTATCTCAATTATTGAGATTAAGTGTTTAAGAGACTGTTGTCATAGACAACACGCACGGGCAGCGCTTTTATTTCCACCGCACAAGTGTATTGTACTAGCACACAGCCAGCGATTTTCTTTTCCCCGAAAAAAACGCTAGATAAACAGGCTTGATATGTTTCTACCATGAGGTACTGCTGAGTCAGTGTTTAGAATCTCATAAAATTTACATTTCATTGTTAAAAAAAAAGTGACTCTGTGACTAAGCATTTTGTGTATATCTAATGGGATATAAAATTCCAGGTAGCTTCTCTTGGTGGTATATCAATATAATGCCGCTTGTAGTTCCCTGTTATCTGGTCTTTGATAATGGACTCTGCTGAAGCAACATAACTTCCTTTACTGAAAAACTAACACTACTTTTTTATTTTGTTTTTGTAGGAGATGAGGAGCATTCTGAGCCCTCGTGGGCGGCAGAAGATGATGATGACCCAGAAAATAGGTATGGATCAAAAAGCCCAAATGTAGAGTTTGTAAAACAGCCTAAATGTGGAAAAAAAGCTGGGGCAATGAACCCTAACATCTCTGAAAAGTCTAGCAACACCGGGGTTATTCAGACTCAGTTACAGTCTATTCAGACAAGACCGAAGCGAAGCTGCAGTCGGGCCCCAGCAATCAAATACACGTTCTAAAGGTACACTGTGAAGCACAGGGCCAAAAAATAAAGCAGGGACTCTGAACCTAGCTTGGAATGGGCTACATACTGTGCCTATCTGTGTTTTATTTAGTGTATAAGTCAGCACGTCTGTAAATACCAGAGATACAGTTTAATCAAGATTTGTATTCTATTATCGCCTTGGCAAGCCCCAAACTGATATAACGGGAGACCTTGAAGTTGAGATTTCTGGCCTTTTAGAGGTCTGAGCAAACATTTGAAGAATGACTGAATTTATTTTGCTTTACGGCGCAACCCGTTCAGATGTTACACGTTGGTTTTCAGTGACAGTATTTCTACACTTTTTACTAAGGTTAAACTTTATTGTACTCCCACATGATCTGTACAAACAACAACATTACTTTGTGAAGTCATATTTACTTTTATTTTTACTGATACTGCAGTGTCAGCTATTTTATGTTTATTAATGGTTTGTCAGGCTGCAGAGTTGAGCATTTGTGATGTTGTTATGCTTTGCCTTCAAACCATCCTATTTTTGCATTTCATTCTTAATTTAAATCTACGGGGATCCAAATCTGGAAGTAACAACCTAGATTTCATAATGGCTAAAAGCTTTTTTAGTCGAAAGGCCTGTGACAGAGTACCTGACTCTGTGAGTGCATTTTATGCCATTCAGCATTACAAGGACACATTTCAATGATGTTACAGACTGTGTTAATACTGACCACAAAGTTTATTCAGCAATTCTTCTACCGCACATTTTAATGTCATAATATTTGACGTGTGAATAAATGGTAAATGGACTTGAGCTTATATTGCGCTTTTCTAGTCTTTTCCGAATACCCAAAGTGCTTTTACACTGCATGTCACACCTACACATTCACACCCTTTCACACACTGATGGTAGTGATCGCTATGTAGTATCATCCATCAGAAGTAACTAATCCCATTCGGGAGCAATTTGGGGTTTAGTGTCTTGCCCAAGGACACATCAGACATGTTACCCAGCTGGGGATCAAACCCTTGACCTTCCAGTTGAGTGGCGACGACTCTACCTACTGAGCAACAGCCGCCCCTTTATACAAATGGTCAAGTTATTTAGAAGCTTTTGTATATTTACTATGCTGTGGGGAAGATGAGAGAGGTGACATGTTTTTAAGGACTTGTCGTGTTTTTACTGGTGCATTTTGGAGACATGTCATTTTGTTTCCCCGTAGTACTGCTTTTAGAAAGATCCAAGGACACATTTTTCCATCACTCTACCACTTGCAGTACTCCATCTAACCATTCACATATTTCAACGTTTATCTACTGAGGTTTTGAGACACTTAACACTCCCAGGTCAGTAGAGGAGACTGAAAGGTTATCACTGCTCAGGGCCAGGTGCTGAGAAAAAGTCATGACTTTATCTGAAACAAAATGTTACAAAACATGCAATAAAACATGAGAGAAAATATACTTTGAAATCTGAAATTACTCTTAGTTTGTAGTACAAGAAAAAATGTGAATTGGCATTATGTTTTTTTTGACTCCAGTGTGTGGGCAGTGTGTGAGATGCCTGAGTTGTATTAGTGCAATTCTGGAAAGAATTGGTACCATCATGGACCCATCATCGTTATCCATTCTCATTTACAGACTTCAATGTCAGCCATGCCAGTGTTTTTGTATGTTTTACCCCACTTTCTTTACACAGAGAATACATTTTTGCTGACCATTTTCCAAAGCAGACTGTAGCTTTAAAAACAGTTTCATTGATTTTTACTGTATATACAAAATAAAGGTGCACCGATCGACCGGCTGTCGGCCGGAATTGGCCGATTTTTATCCTGTTTGGTCATGACCGGTGACCAGCTGGTCCTGTAAAGTATATCTATACCTAAAAAACATTGTGTGCCAGTCTCAGGTGTACACATAAGCTACATGTTTCATGTCATGTGCACATAATCACAGACACATAAGCTCATGTGTGGACGGCAGGCGCCCATCAGCAGAGGCTAAAAAGCATCGACCTACTGGACGATAAACAAAGACCATTAGAATTTTTTTCTGATGATCGAATAGCCTAATAAACAATGTTTTATTATGAACATAAAATTGCATTTTTTTCTAAATATTGGTTTTTGGACTTTTATGCATTTATTTGATAGAAGAGTAGATAGAGCAGGAAATCAGGGAGCGGGCAATGATGTAGGAATGGAGCCACAGAACTTAAACTCGGGGTGCCTGCTTAGACGACATAGGTTTTGCATAACCCAACCGCTAGGCCATCTGCGTCCCCAAAAATGTCATTTTAGATTTAAGAAAGGTTGCATAGAAGTTACGTTTTTGCTTTCAATAATGTTGCGTTCCATTTCACCCTGTAACCCCCAGTTCACACATACTCTGTGCGCACCGCGGTCCGTCAGCACCGCGCAATACGTTGTACTTAGCTGCCACTCTAGTCAATCATTGTGTTCACACAGGGTGTGCTGCGGTCCGTCTCCGGCGCGTGCCACCAACGGCACTGCGCTCTGCTCCGTTTCAAATACGCAGCGAGTCTATTTTCCCCGGAGTACGCTGCAGGCACGCGTCAAGCTGGACAGAGTATGACAGCCTGGACAGGAAGTCAGACAAGGAAACGCACAGAGCATTCGGTCAACTTCAAAATAAAACACAATATACGGACTCGCGACCGTATTTTTCATCACTTTATCAACATTACGTCTAAACAGGCACCGAATTAACAACAATGCATCCTCAGAAAGACAAAGCAACATGTTGTTTGCATGTTTTTCTCTTTATTCCCGCGGGATCTTGTAGTTCTCCTGTGATGTGTCATGGGTGCACTCCGCTGCCCTGACGTCGCAGAAACGGATCCAGTGTGAATGGGCGCGAGCCGTCCGACGGAGCAAAACTGTGGCGCTGACGCGGCGTGCACGGAGTATGTGTGAATTGTGGGTGAGTTGCCAGTCTGATACGTCATCTGGAACTGAAGTCGGAATTTTGACTCCGAAACTTGAAATAACTTCAGTAGCCCAAGCTTAACGCCAACGTGGCTGCTACATTCATCAAGCTCAGTCTTGTTTTAGTGTAATTTAATCGATCACACTGATGGTATTGTGAAAGTTCCATTCGCGGACATGTTGTCATGTGACTTCGGCCCTCAAACTATCACGTTGTGTGAGCTAACCAAACAAAGGTTCTCCTTGGAGGCGTTAATGTTGCTTATTCGACTTGTTGCAAACTCATCACTGGAATGTGGTCAACTAGAGTGTGACATGATGACATCATTCCCAGCTGTGACTTCAGAGTGCACCATGACATTTCCTGAAACAAAGAAAATATTAAAATTGACTAAAATCAGAATCGGCAGGTCAGACCTTGCAATCGGTGCATCTCGAACACAAACTGGTACTCCTGAACCCTGCTTGACATGTTAACCAGCTGTCACCTTTTGCTAAATTGAGGAAGAAAAGAACAATTTGAGTTAAAAGCCTTCCAGGTCAGTTTCATTCAACATATTTGAGAGGGTTGTATATCTGAGAATTGAGAGTGGGCCATGAAACAACATCCATCTTAGGCAAGAGGCACAGACTTCACTTTGTGCTTTTAATGACATCCATTTTTCTTTCTTATGTTTTTTCCAGGTCGGATTTTCTGACAGCACAGCAGTGATTGCAGTGCTGTTAGGCACCAATCGCTTAAATGTTGGATATTGTAGCCTACTATCGGCAACACATAGTTTTTGTTTTTATGACAAAAGTCTTTTTTATTTTGCTGTAAAAGTAGCACAACTTAAACTGTTGAAAAATGGTCAGCAAAAGTGTAATGTTTACTATGTTAGTGGTTAGTGGGCTAAAACATAAAGAGCATGTGATTACCAATGGCAGTTATGCCATGTAAATGTGTGGCATTATGTAGGTTTTTGTTTATTTGTTAGGATCCTCTTTAGCTGTACCCAGGAGCTCAGCTATTCTTCCTGGGGTCTACATGTATCTTCTTCAGTGCTTTTTCTCTTCATCTTCTTTGCATGGTCTAAATGTGTCAAAAGAGATTCAGAGCTCTGCCTGGTCCGTAGATGCTGCTGTGGCCTGGAATCACTGTAATGCAGCTTCTTTGTAAATACAATCTCATTGGATGTTGGATCAAACGTCAGTGAAAATGGCTGGTATCACATGTCCAGTGACCTGCATTGACCTCTATGAGCTCAGCTCAGGAGCGGCCCTGAGCGCACAATAGAGTTGTGAGACAGGGTTAATTTTGGGCAGACAATTGATCTGAGGACTCTATTCAAACCAGTTTGAGCTGTTTGACTCTCAGTTTTCATAAATCATAACAGGTCAAGCACTTTTTTGAAAATTCTCGTTTAGTAGAAGGTATTAAACACGGAAAGGTATTGAATCTTAATCCCACACCCCTTTTTTATATTTATTTTAAGCGCCCCATTTCTTTAGTTTTTATCCTTCCCGGGTGCATTAAGTGGTATAAAGAAACAGATTCTTTGTGTAAATACGTATCTAAAACTCAGTTCAGTGATGCTTTGTTTTGTCCCAGGTTTTCCTCCCTGTTACACAGAACATTGATTTGCTGGTACAGTACCAGAGGAGTGCTTTGCTCTTCAAATGCGAGCTGCCGTGTATAGTTGAGCTAGCGATCAATGATAGCTGTTCTTTTAAAAATCCACTTGCAACAAAAGAAGACAAAATGTGTGTCCAACTCAAGCAGACTTAACACGTTGTAAACACTTTAAGAAACTCTTAATTGTCTTTTTTCTGTGAAGAAAACCTGTTGTTGTAATAAATTCTTACTTTTGAAAACCCCTCTGTCTCTTTTTTTTGTACTTCTTCATCCGTTTATTTTTTGTAGATGTCTTCAAGTGTTCTGAATGTTTAATTTAATAAATACTAGTTGTCCCTACCTTTATCTAAGCACAAGATGTGTTTGACCAGAAATCAGTGACTCTATTAAATGTCTGTTCAGATTTACAGTACATTTATTTAAAGGCTAACAGCTGAAGCACTACTGGTCATTAAACACTTAATATGTTTTATATCAGTCAAACTGTTATGACACATTTGCCTTTGATCTATTGAAAAATATCCAGCTTAAGACACTAACTGATTATGAAATGAACCTCAGGTACCTTTTCCCTTTTTTCTACTTTTGAAAGAATCGCTAAGAAAATTCTGTTGGCCCAAATCAAAGCCAACTACTCCTCGGCTGATGAAATATCTACGGAGGAGGAAACACACGATGAGGAATCAGATTCAGACATCGACAAGGCAGTCAAAAAGGGGAGTGAAGATGGAAGTGATGCACATGGTAAGTCATTTATTGAAAGCACCAGCTTTAGATTTACTCTTGTGCATCTTTTTTTTTATAAGCACAAGTATTTTCAATTTCTAATCTTAATGAAGAGAGCCCACTTTAACATTTGTACATAAAAGCCATAATAAGTCAGCTGTAAGGTGACTTATGGAGTTAAAAGGGGAAATGATGAGACTAAACTTGTACTTCAGGGGAAGACTCTTCAGCGCCATCTGACACCGCGTCTGATCAGCAGAGCAACAGGCACCATCTCCTCCGTCACAAACTCAATTTTGATGAAGGGACATCAGGTGACAAGGCGGTGGCAGAAAGTGAAGAAGGAAAGCAGAACAAAAGAGACAAAAGCATCGACCTGAGCTGTAAGAACACCTCCGACATTAACAATAAATACCCAGATAGGGGGCACATGATCCGCCTTAATGTCTGCTTTTGATTTCTTTCAAGCCGAGACTGATATTGACGACGAGTCGGGGCCAGAAGAAGATGGGATGAGCGTGGAGCTGAGTCACTCCGAGGATGAAGCAGGTGGAGACAAACTGAAAAGGTAAACATTTTTTAGATGCCATTGATCAGGAAAGTGAGGAATACAAAGGAGAAATCCTGCCTTCATATTATCTCGTTATGCTCTTTTGTAAAGCGTCTCAAGATAACACTTATTATGAATTGGCGCTATTATAAAACAATGATTGATTGATTGATAACATCAAAACAAGGTAGTACTGTAACAAACAGTTCTGGTTTGATTTAACGTTTAACAACATGTATAAAGCGAATGAGATTAAGTAAAAGCACAATTACCACAGTGGAAGACTGAACCTTTGTCCACGTCACAGCATGTTCATCTCATGTCATCAGTGAATGTTCATGTCCATTAAGTGCTCCAGTGGCTCAGTGACAGTTAACCAACATACACCTCAGTGGGGCCCTGATGGTAAATCTACGAATGTATCAAATAGAAATGATTACTTCTTTTTCAATGTCACATTATTGTTGCAATACAGCAGAGCTTCTCAACCATTTGTTTTCAATAATGATCCATATTGGTTATATGTATTTGTGCAAAATATTTGAAGGAAATAGAAGAATTTATAAAGAGTACAATACAGCGCTGAGTGATGGTTGACTTATTCACTAAACAAGCTGTTTGTTTTGTGACAGACAAACCTCTAACGATCTGAGCTGGATTCAAGCAATTCAATTGAAACTGGCTTTGAGTAAACAACAACACATGAATATGAAATGCATTTTTTTATTCCTGAATGAAAATCATGACATTTCCTTTATACTACTTTGCTAAAAGTTGCCTTAAGCGAACCCATTTCTGTCGGTCACACTGTAAACTTTTATATTAATAGAGATACAATTGCTTTATTAACTTTACATAGGTTCATTTTCATTAATGAGTTTCGCTCTTTTTTTTTATGGCTCCAGACAATCCAGTAAAGATAAGGAGGCATCCAGCAGTCAAGACCAGTCGATCAAAGTGCCCTACATTTTGTTGTCAGACTCCAGCAGTGAAAAGGTAGCAGCTGATGTTATAACTTCTTTGTTTACCACTTATCTGTTTTTCCTTATTTATCATACCTCACTGTTGCTCTCAGACGAGGACTTTGTCATAACGGTCTTATTGCTTCTCTATGTGAGCAGAGTGATAAAGAGGATGCAGATGAGGATACGAGCGACGGTAAAGGAACCCCTAAAGGACGCAAAAAGATTCGCAAAATCATCGATGATGAGAACCTGCGTGCAGAGACCCAGGAGGCTCTCAGGGAGGAGGAGGAGAGGTGCCAACGACTGGCAGACAGGGAGATACAGCTGGAGGACATGAGAACGGTACTGCACACAAACAGAATCTAAACTGCACTGTGTTATAATGAATACATATTAAGGGAAGTATTGTTCACGAGATGCTTGTATCCTTTTTCTTATAACACTTACCGGTAATATACAGTATATATAGTAGCTCAGTCTGTAGGGACTTGGGTTGGGAACCGGAGGGTCGCTGATTCAAGTCCCGGTGCGGACCACCGGGACTTGGCACTGATCCCCCCCCCCCACACACACACACACACACACACACACACACACACACACACACACACACACACACACACACACACACACACACACACACACACATCATCAGCCCAGGAGCGCTCGCTGTGGGCAGCTCCGTTACTCTGACATCTCTCCATTAGTGCATGTCCATAGGATCCTGTTTGTGCATCTGTATATTTCAGCCTATGTGTGTGTTGCATGACTTAGAGTGTAAAAACAGAAATTAAATAAAAGTTCATCTTAAATCTTGATCATTAATGCTGACTGTCTGCTGTTGTTTTACAGATAATACCGGAGGAGCTGTCTCAAGTTGGGGGCCCCATCACCACTAAACTGGTCCTGGATCAGGACAAGGAGACCAAGGAGCCTCTTGTTCAGGTGCACAGGAACTTGGTGACGAGACTGAAGCCTCACCAGGTGGATGGTTAGTGTGCACTTTTTTCTACAAATTGTCTGACATGGACACCAATTTACTGTAACGCACTTCACAGACATGTAACAGCAAGAAATAATTCAGCTCTTATTTACCTGAGTTACACATTTGTTGTCTGTAAGCACTTTTACAATGTTCATTGAAAGCCTTAGATTATTTGAATAAATATATTATTTTAATGATTGATCCACAAAACAACACGTTTTCTCAGATCTTGGCTGCACAGAGTCGAATTCTTGTTTCTGGTTAGAAATAATTTTTATCTTTTAATATTATATTTATTTATTTGTTTCTTCCAACAGGTGTTCAGTTCATCTGGGACAGTTGCTGTGAGTCTGTGAATAAGGCCAACTCTACCCCTGGGTCAGGCTGTGTTCTGGCACACTGTATGGGCCTGGGGAAAACTCTGCAGGTGAAGACATGCACAGACCTGCACCCCTTGCCTTGACTAATGATAAACAATATTTAAGACACTTTAAATATTTATTTTTGCACAAAATAACCAATCATCCCTTACCTTAATCTATGCTTTATTTTGTGTTTTTTTTTTATTTTCTTACATATTCATACTTGTGTTACTTCTTAGGTTGTGACCTTCCTGCACACAGTGCTGCTGTCAGAGAACCTCAAATTCAGAACTGCTCTGGTCGTGTGTCCACTTAATACCATCCTCAACTGGGTGAACGAGTTCAAGAAATGGCAGGACAACATGGGGCAGGATAGAGTCAAGGTTTGAAAAGCAGTTCAAATCTTTATAAGCAAAAATGGGCATTACTGCATATTTTACTTCATGACATAATCTTTTCCTTAATATCACACCTATCTCACTTCAGGTAACAGAATTGGCTACAATAAAACCTCAAGAACGAATCTCCGCTCTGCGGAGGTGGCAGAGGGACGGAGGAGTCATGATCATGGGCTACCAGATGTATCGCATCTTGTCATTAGCTCAGAAGATCAGCAACGAGAATGTAAAGAAGGAGTTTAAAAGCATACTGGTGGATCCAGGTACAGTATATAACTTATAAACTCCATTATGTTGTTGAAGTGTGACCTGGTTCAGCTTTAGACTGCCCCCCCCCCCCCCCCATGTGTTTTTTTTTACAGGTCCAGACTTTGTTGTTTGTGATGAGGGCCACATCCTGCGCAATGAAGCTTCAGATATTTCCAAAGCTTTGAATGCAATCAAGACTCGACGAAGAGTGGTGCTAACTGGCACACCGCTACAGAACAACCTGATTGAGTGTAAGTCTGCATCACAATAACATTTTAAATAACACCACAAGGTCACATTATTACACATATTACTTTTACTGAATGAATATCATCTGTTATTTTTGCAACACACTGAGCTCATTTTTCATTTCACTGCATATCTTTCTATTTCTCTGGCTATGGCCTGAAGTGTTGGTTCCCTTTAAAGGGGCTGTTGACAGATCTATTTGTTTTCTACCTCGAGCTAAACGACATATGTAATACATTTCCCGGTAAATAAAACCACAAAAACATTGTATTGATAATCGGTTGGTTGGCAACAAGGCTTTGTGAATTACGCCACTTACTGAGATCTGAGTAAGTGATACACTTTATGTTCTTCCCACAGACCACTGCATGGTGAATTTCATCAAGAAGAATCTTCTGGGCTCTCTGGGAGAGTTCAGAAACCGATTTATCAACCCCATACAGAACGGCCAGTGTGCTGACTCCACACCTAAAGACGTCCGAGTCATGAAGAAACGTGCTCATGTCCTTCATGCTATGTTGGACAGATGTGTGCAGGTAAAAAGCTAACTTTGTATACATGCTCAAAATGGTTTGGTTTTATAGCCCAGATCTTACAAACATGTTTGTTTGTTTTTTTTAGAGAAGAGATTACTCAGAGTTGACTCAGTTTCTACCTCCTAAACACGAGTACGTGCTGGCAGTGAGGATTTCCCCACTTCAGTATCGACTGTACCGCTTCTACCTTGATCACATCTCTGGTAAGAATCTCTGGTAGTATTTTTGATTTAAGAACTGTAGAACTTGATTGTCCGTCATTACAGGAGTGGAGGAATTTGAATGTTTACAAGATGGTACATTTTTAAATTCAAACAAATTTAAGTTTATTAGGATCTTCCATTTGCAGACTTGTCATTTTAGTCACTGAAACCGACATTTGTTTTGGTAGAGACGATTGACTGGTTCAATCTTACATTAAAGTGTCATGGTATTACCTTTTTATTGTGACTTATAGGTAATCTCCCCTTCTGCCCCACCATGTTGTAATTCATTGATGAACACGTGTTGAATTCTTCAGACAATGTCAGTTGTTTTTAATTTGATCAATGATCCATCAAGATAAGCCTGGCTAGGCGCTCAGATTGAATTGTGTTTGAGAAGGTGAGGATACAAGTAAAGGTTTCTTTTTTTCCAGGTGTTGGTCCATTGACTAACGGAGCAAAGGTGAAGGCCGGAGCAAACCTGTTCAAGGACTTCCATGTGTTCAGCAGGATCTGGAATCACCCGTGGTGCCTTGAGCTCAGCAACATCAGCAAAGAAAACAAGGTACAAACAACCCAGCTTGAACAGGTTGTTATGGCATGTTGGTAGTGTTCCATCACTTGAAGTGTATTTTACTGAGCTTTGATTACAGAGTCTGTTGGGAAAGAAGAATAAAGTTGAAGCTGCAAGAAATGCTGCAGCTCAGAGGTAAGACATGTATAATCTCTCTCTACCATTACAAATACATTTCACTTCATTTGGTTTTTATGAAAGCTTTTTGCACATCTTGAGCTATAATATACATGAGGAAGCTGTGTTAGTTTGATAAATCAGAATGCTCCAAAGCACATTGGCATACAAGAGTTTTATTTCATCTAATTCGAGAATAACGTGTGATATATATATATGAGCATTGCACAAAAAGTCAGGAAATTTGTGTTTGGTAGATTATTTCTTTGTTGTAACGATGCTTCTTGGCAATAAATCTTATACCGTTGGAAATACCATACTGTTTATTTCCCTTTTAAATGGTGCCACATTTTCTAAGGAACATGCATTTGTGGGATGAGCAGCAGAGCTGAGTAAACTTGCCACGTCTTTTCTGCCAGTGCCAAAAGTTTTTCATGGACTCAACACACATACTAAGAAGAGTGTGAGTGCTTTCTGATGCTATTTTTATGCTTGTTATGCTCTTTTTTTGCCTGATGTAGTGGTGTGAACCAAAATGGAGGGAGTGTGACCAACGGAGCTCCAACAGTGGAAGGTATTAATGCATTAATAATTCTTAATAACACTGTAGCATGCACACTAATACAGTTTGGCCTGTGCTGTCCTCTGTCTAGGAGAGAAATCAAACATCGGCTCGATATCTCAGAGTCTACCTATGAGCTGGTTCAAAAGTCTGCTGTCAGAACAGGATGCCAAAATCAAGGAGCACTCTGGGAAAATGTTGCTCTTGTTTGAGATCCTCAGAATGGCTGAAGATCTAGAGGACAAAGTGTAAGTTAATACTGTTACCTGATGCAAGTTGAACTTTATTTGAAGAAGCTGGCGATTGATTATCCTATTCTTCTTCAGGCTTGTGTTCAGTCAGTCCTTGACTTCATTGAGCCTGATAGAGGATTTCCTCGGGGCCTCTCACCGGGCAAGATACCCTTCATCTTCTAAAGGTATTTTATGGATGATTAGCATATAACTGATGTCTCCCTTATGGTACTTAACCTTTGATGATGATTCTTCTTTGTTATCACAGAAGGCAGTTGGATCAAGAACATTGATTACTATCGTCTTGATGGTTCCACCTCTGCTACATTAAGGAAGAAATGGACGGATCAGTTCAATAATACTGCCAATGTCCGGTATGAATGAACTGACTCATCTTCAGATTTTATGCTTATAATGTCGGGGGGAGGGGGGACTTATTATGATGAAGTTTAATTTTGGATCGTGTTTCTTTCTAGTGGCCGATTGTTTCTGATCTCAACAAAAGCAGGCTCACTCGGTATCAACCTGGTGGCTGCTAACAGGGTCATCATATTTGATGCCTCATGGAATCCCTCCTATGACATACAGAGCATATACAGGGTGTACCGCTTTGGTCAGCTCAAACAAGTCTTCATCTACCGCTTCCTGGCTCAGGTAGGCATCTCTTCCTGGAACATATTTTGTATATGTGTTTATGTTTTTTTTATGTAAGCATTAACTATGAAGTTTGTGTTTTTTTGTGTCTCTTGTGCATTTGTTTTGAGTTTTCATATTTGAAAGGAATTGTGCATCTCTAATTGAATTTCACTTTAAATGCTGGAGCGTGTGTCATCATTGGCACACACACTTGGCACTGCTCTCAAGTGTGAGTGATACTCTAAATCATTGTTACATAAACATTCTATTATTAAGGACGTGTTCAAAAGTTTCTAGTGCACAGACTGCACGGTGCAGGACAAACAAATGTATTTCTATTGTTTTGAGATTTTGTTATATGAAAGTACAACATGTATATTGAATCCAGCTTTAAACTGTCCACATATACATAAATAGTTTGTGTTCTGCCACAGAGATGTCTTAGGAATTAGTGGATAGTTTTGTACTTTTGTGGTCACTTTAAAATATTCTCACCTAACTATCGTTTGGAGTGATGCTATGCTGCTCCTCACAGCTCAAAGACATGTGACACCCGAGGTTAGGGTTACTGAAACGCTCAAAACTCTAGGAACTTTTCAGAAACATATGGGAATTCTTGTCTGAAATTTTCATGAACATTAATCAGAATTTTGTGAAACCTGTTCTTTTGTGAATTTAGTCTGAAATTATTAGAAACCTTAATCTGAAAATTTTGGAAACTTCTGTCATTTTCAATGAGAATTTTGAGGAATTTTTCGAAACCAATCATCAATGATTTGGGGAATTTTTTTGGGAAACTTTGGACATGAGAAATTCTTCAAAACTTTGGTCTGAAATTTGTGAGTGAGAAGCAGGATTATGAATAGGATGCAATCTGTGGCAGCGGGCCAATGGAGACTTTGCAGAACAGGGCTGATTTGGTCACAGGAGTAATGGATAAGTAGGCGCTCAGAGTTCTTGATAAACTGATGTTTATTGAGGACTTGCCAATGACCTATTGTAAAGAATGCTGTCGCAGTAATCAAGTCTGGATGTAATGAAAGCATTGATCAGTGTTTCAGTAGCGGAGAAGGCGAGTTATGGACGTATTCATATACATTTGAAAGTTCGACCCTAAACAGATCTATCAGGGATGCACTGATGCATCGGTTCAACATTGGTATACTCATAGTATACATCAGTATATCGGCCATGTTGACAGACATCAGCTTATCGGCAAATGAACCAATGTCAGTAGCTGTTCTTTGTTTGTTGTGCCAAATCAATGTAATGCTGGCATCAAGTAAACCTAAATGTGGAATCAGAGAAGAGGTTTGTTATTGGGCAGATGAAGTCACCTGTTGAACAAACTCTGAATTGTTCTCATTGTCAAAACATGGGAGAAAATGGTGGCCAAAAGAAGTCAACAAACATTGGAATCTGCAATCGGCTTAATTGTTATTTCAAACATCGGTATGGGCCCTGATTCTCCCAATCGCTGCATCTCTAAGATCTACCTATTGATATTTTACAATGCAATGTAGTGTAAAGAGGCAATATAAACTCATATACACTGTTCAATCAGATCCAAATTCCCCATGTTTCATTACAGTCATGTGTGGACAAATATGTCCTCTGTGCAGAAGATATAGCACCACCTGTGGTGCCGACACACCCTGCACCTGTGACACACACTGACGAGCACAAAGATACACAGGTCCATTCAAAGCTGCTTAAATATTGCTGTTATCCCCTGCTCCAGGGCACCATGGAGGAGAAGATCTATGATCGTCAGGTGACAAAGCAGTCTCTGTCCAATCGAGTGTTGGATCATCAGCAGAATGAGAGGCACTTCACCCTTTCTGAACTTACTGAACTTTACACATTTGAGCCAGATCTACTGGATGACCCAAACTCGAAGAAAAACTCGAAAAGAACAAGCTCAGTGTCACCAAAGGTAACCATTTGTATTTTCAGGTTTGTGCTTTGATGCCTCAGCACATAGATGCTATGATTGAATGGCTATTTGTTTCTGTTTCCCAGGATAAAGTCCTGGAGCAGCTATTACAAACATGTAAGACCCAGATAGTAACTTACCACGAGCACGAATCTCTGCTGGACCATAAACAAGAGGAAGAGCTCAGTGAGGCAGAACGCAAAGCTGCCTGGGCCGAGTATGAGGCTGAGGTAAAAAGTTGAACACCTTAATGCATCAATTATTACAAGCACAACTCCATCTAGTGAAATAACATCTAGAATTCCTGCAAAGTGTTGAATGTTCTGTAGTGCTGCAGGAATGAAATTTGCATATATTCCCAATATTAAAAATAATAATATTCAAATGCTTAATTGCCTTTTGAATATGTAATTTGGTTATAAATAACATGGATAAGGAGTGACTCAATTCACGTGACGATGTTAAATGTTCAGTTTTACAAAAGTGACAGAGAGGGAAATAGAAATGGGGTGTCGGTGTAAAAACGACGAGCCGCGTCGCGCTGTTTGGGCCATATTCAAAATACTATGGGAAATGCAAACATCCAAGTGAACGTTACTCTGTGCCAAAGCATCATGATAAAGAAAATGACATGCAGTATGGGCACAAGGGTTGTTGTAGTATGTTGTAGTTGCCATTAGTTGAGTATAGGATAATTAGTAGCCTCCTCAATTTTAACATAATTTCTTTTAATATATTTGAATATTAAAAATTATAAAGCATACATATTTGAATGGTATTAAAGAGGATTATCTGCAGCTCTAACAGTACGTTAATATGTATTAACCAAACGTTAATGTGTGCCTTTATGTTTCTTCCTCAGTCAAACACTGCCAACCTTCCTGTCACCTCAAGCAAGGAAAACTTGGAAATGATGACCAACGAACAGCTTGTGGTAATAATAAATATCATTTTATGAGACTTTTTTAAAATGTTTTATACGGTACATAACATAAAAATGTGTCGGCAGGAACTACTGAACAAGAGCAGAGCAAACGTGTCGATGTCCTTCCTGTCACTGCAGAGGATGACGTCTCAAACTATTGACCACTACATATTACAAGTGGTGAGTAACCTGAAGGTCTCATAGTAACAATGTGGTGTTATTAACACACACACACACATATATATATATATATATATATATGTATAAGGAATGCCAACATCTTATAAAAGGACATTAACAGTATGATTTTAATTTGTTGTTATGCATCTAGGGAGTTGATTGCTGAGAAGTGTTTTAAGTTTACACAGTTGAAGCTGCAGACAAAGATTCTTTACTATTCAGAGTTTTATAACTTCTTTTTTTCAATGAAATAACCTTTGTTTCAGAAATAGTGGCGTGGCAGCAAGCAGCATAAGTAGAGTGAAGTAGAACTTAGTTTTTTAGCATTAATATTTATCAAACAGATCTCCAGCTTTTCCTTTGAGCAGCAGTGCTTTTAATCCACATTTGAACTACTCCAATAGCAGCACAAAAAGGTTTCCACAACAATAATCATTACACATATTTTGGGTAATCGTCTGGCATCAACTCCTAACTGAGGGTTCATACTGGAAATTTACGTCATATGCCTTACCATTCAACTGTTTCAGTATTATAGAAAAAATCAAACTAATATTTGTCCACCTCAAACTTCTTAGTTCTGCTTTTCTTAAAGAACTTGATATCGACTTTTAATAGTTGAATGGTGCTTCTGGTAGTTAGTTGGCTGCAAAGTAATGGATAAAATAAACTACAAAAAACAACAGACAACTAAAGTTACTTTGAGGGACAAGCTATAATAACATTCAGTATGGTCATGAAGCACTTTTAATCTAATACAGCAGTGGATATAAGAGGTACCAGTAGAACTGACAATGATGATCCTCTCCTGGTGTATTTTGTCATACAGTGAAATAGATAATGAATCAGTGCAGTATGACTAAAGCCCTTTGCTGTTGGGTAAGTTTTTCAGAATTGTCTTTGTCCATCATGTATTTGTAAAATTGACTTTATGTCACAGCGGCAACAGAATCCTCAGCTGCCTGAGGCCTTGATCCAAAGCAAAGCTCAAACTTGGAAAGTGTGTGACGAGAAGGAGCAGCAACGCAGGCAAGCCTTTTATCGAGAGGTCCTTTCACAGCAACAAACAGTAAGTCACTTAAGTTAGTCGGAGTGTGTTTATGTATGAACATGTGTGACAAATCACAAATCTCATTGATCACATCCCTCCACAGCTCACACTCAGCATTCAGGCCATCCTGAACAGCCGAAGACAACAAGTGATGCAGTCGACCGTGAACACAGAGAACCAGCAATGACACACTCGAACAAGAAAATCATTATTTAGCGGGAGAAGAGAGCCCAGAATTGTGGCCTTACGTCAACACTTCTCCACCCGAGGAATGTATGTATGTAACACTGAGCAGCTAAGTTATTAAATCATGACAGCAGCATACTAACAGATGTTATTGGACTATATTTCTAGTACTTCATTATAGCAATGTTCACATGCACTGAAAGTTTTGTTATGTGACACTTTGAGCACTTTAACACACACAGGATGTCTTAGCATTTCACAAATGTGCTTTAGGAAGGGTTTGCAAATACTCTTAGAAACATGTTGTTCAGCTGCTTCAGGCTAAAAGCAGAACATCAAAATGAGGGTTCACACTGGACGCCATATGCCTTACCATTGACTGGAGTTCAATTTCCTGTTTGTAAATTAGAATCTTTTTGGTTTTATATGTTTGTAATAAATGAAGAGCTCAACTGAAAGGTTCTTGTTTTATCGTACCTTGTTTGTGAACCATCAACAAGACTCAAGCCATGACAGGGTGAAAGTTTCCCATGTTTCATTACTTACAGTTTTATAATGATTTCCTAGAAGAAAGTTTAAATCCAAAGTGTTTGATAAATGTGTTTTTGATTAAAAGAGAAAATATATTTTCATTCTTTTTTTCTAACCTCGAACCTGGGCGTGTAACAATGGGACTTAAGTGCCATTGAAATAAAAAAATGAAGCTCTAACTTAAATATCCACTATGGATTGATGTTTTCAACCAGTATTCATGAAGCTGAATCAATATTTCAGGGTGCAGGGTGATGAATATGTACATTTGTCCAAGTAAAATATGTTTTCCTCATCTTTTCAAGAATTTCATCTAAACACATGTATTTTAAAATGTTTATTTTTAGCCCTAATTTTCTGTCAATGTCCATCAATCGTTATTTGTATAGTGCCAATTCATAAGGTGCTTTATAAAAGAGCAGGTAAAAAATGGGATGGGGGAGATGGGATGAGATGCGGGAAGGATTTCTCTTTTGTGCTCCTGTTGTCCACACTTCCTTGCCGCTCAGGTGGGAGCAGACCGTGTATGAATGAGGATGGCGGTGGTTATGGGGACATCAGTGTAGATCGTTTAATAACTGATATTTAGAACAAGGCATTCACATCTCTCTCCTGATCTGCTCAGAAGCAGAGCAGCTGTTCGGACACAGAGCTGTTCCCCTGAGAGGACAGCTCTTGGCCCGGAAGTTTATTGGTTAATTAATGAAAGTGAGCCAGCTGCAGAGCTGGAAACGCTTCAAGGTTTCCCTCAAGCTCCCCTTCAACCAACACTAGGCTTGATCAGAGTAGTGTTCAAATCTGTTCAGAGCCAGAAAAGAATGGAAATGTCTTGACACACAGGACACATTTCTAATAAAATATATTTGTAGCTGTTAAAAGGGCATTACAGTGGAAAAAGTTAACAGTAACAGTCTTGGCTTTGAGATGTTTCATACAGAATGGGACTGAGTCACTCAACAGTCGTACACTTACATGCACCATCACTTTGAAAGTGGGATGGATTAATGAACACATAAATACAAATATATTAAGTGTGTGATTAACAATCTATCTTTTGGGGTCCAGGATTATTAGCTTTTATACTCCAAGTTCATATGTATTCTTACATTGAAATAGAAGAATATTCTACAATTTCAATGTGAATCAACTTATTTAAAGGTCATATTCTGCCATCAATTAAAATGCTGAAAGTACATTGTTAATGTGACGTACAGAGTGGGGAAGGAGTGAGAAAGTGCACTAAAACACAAGGTGATGAAGTGAGTCCTGTCCTCTACATGCTTACTGCTGAGTGTACAGGAGCTGGAGTGTATCCCAGCATGCACTGGGGGCAAAGATAACAGACCATCACAGGTTTAAGTCTATGGTTAAAATGTTGGCACAGTAAAGCAAAATCCAATACAATCACAACCGTCAACTTTTTTTTTGTTTAAATGTTGTTGCGTACTGTGTCTTTAAAGAGGGGGGGATAAATCATGCCGCCGTTAAAAGGTGTTAATACCTTGAAGAATGCAACTCTTAGTGTCAGTTGATTCAATGTGCTTTAAAAATAGGAACGCATCAAGTGAGTAAAGGATTTTTACAGTTAGTTACTGCCAGATTTAACATCCATGTAACAAGTTTAGTGGGTTTGGTGACGTGTGTAAAAGGAAAAGAAGACAGTTACAATTTTAAGTTAATAAAAACTTTGTACATTAAAAAAATAATTTCAGTCCACATAAAGAAGTCCTTCACAGTGATGGCTCTAGTTTCCTGAGGTCCTGGGAGTCTGACCCTCCGAAGGTTTTTTTTTTTTTTTTTTTTAATGTCTCATCTGTAAACAGATTTATTACAGTAAATCCATTGTCCATGTTTGAAGATCGAAGTCTTCATCAGTTTGTGCACTTGACAAAAAAACAAAACAGATCCTCTGAACCCCAAACTGTGCAATCATAATGTATCTTCTCCACAGCTGGTTTGAGCAGCGTGCTGTGCAGAGGTTGTTAGTGTCCTGTATCGAGGTCCCTCATGTAGTCCTGAAGCGCCTGCAGTCTGGCATCAATCTCTGACAGCTCAGCACCTGTATCCATGGAGCTCTCTGCCGGTTGGAGATATAAACTGATGTTTAGTTGTTCTGTGGTGGATTTTTATTTGTTTAACATAAATTGTAATAATTTTACTGCACCAAAAAGACTTGTTATGAACTACCTTTGTCTTTCATCCTCTGTGTTGGAGTACTGCTTAATGGCTTCCTGGTTAAAAGGTCTCTCGACTGGAAAAAGATAAATCACACTTTAGATGATAAGGCTGACAGAAATATGTTTTTTTTTTACTGCCAACAAATACCTGAAAAGCCCCCAACCCACAATAAAGTGATCTTAATAAGTCCAGCTTGTAATATGCAAGCTGGTCATAAAGGAGCGTCTTCCTCTGCGCCTTAGAGCTCCATTGTTATCCAAAAACTGTTGAAACACATCAGTGAGTCACACTGAGGTCATGTTCCTCACAACTCACATGTCCACTGTCGTTTTTGTTTGTGTACTGATCCCTGGTTAAAAAGTCCTAGAAGAAAGAAGTTCTTGCTGCCTTTGTTTACATTTTTCTAACACACAGAAAAGGAAAATAAACTACTAGTAAACACTGGCAGTTTGTTAGTAAGGGGCACTGGGGCGCCGCCCCCTCCTACATCAACAGAAGTTACTACTACTCAATGTGACATCATTTAGTATGAATACTATGAAAGTAAATGGTTTTGGACACAGCCTTAGTCCTTAAAGTTTTGTGATCTCTTTGCAGGTCTCTGTGCCACAGAAACTCCCACTTTTATTGGTAGCAAATCGGTATTGTTCTAATGTTTTTTCCTCCAGTGTGATTTCACAACTGACTCAGACCGTCATGTCGTAATATAACTATAGATGTGCGAACAGCGTTGCAGCTGAGTGTCAGTCAGACAGAGTAGGGAAGTCAAACACTATTGAGAGTCAGACTAAACCTTTGTTTGTTTTGGTCTTGTTGGGGTTTTGGGATTTGCAGACAGTAAGAAAAATATATTTTTTTTAAAAACAACAACCTTCTCTTTTAAGTTAATATAAGATAGAGTAGAAATAAATGTTGTACCACAGTAACATTATTGACAATGTCACTCACCACACTGGGTCCATTGTAGGTCTGTTTTCTTCCCCTGCAAACACAAATTCCCAGACATTTGAAAAGACGGCTAAAACAACAGAAATCACACTAAAAGAAAAGAGAGACATCTGAGGTAATCCCCATTACCTGAACAGAGTTCTAGCCATTTCCTCCATATCCACCAACGAGCTCTCAGATGAGTTCCTGCTCCCTCTGCGCTCCACAGATAAACTCCTGCCTCTGCTGCTGGACCGGGCCATCAGAGGATACGCCTCCCTTGAGCGTGAACGCCCACGCTCAGTGACAATAGGTGAGGTCAGCATTTCTCTACGTACCTTCCTCTGTCTGACACAATAAAAGAGGGATAAACTGTTCATCTCAGCAGCTTCAACATCAAATACCTGCAAACTACAAAACAGAAATAATGGAAACCAACTTCTTCTGTTCCGCCTCTTTCAGCCTGCGCTGTCTGTCCTGGATGTATGCGGTTGGGTCAAAGCGTGGCCCCCGAGACCCTGTGAGACACGTGGTTAGAGGCCTGAGATCAAAAAGAGAATACTAGAGATATAGGGCAAAGCTAATGTTACAGCGTGAACAGTACCCGTGGGAGAAGGTGATGGCCTGTGTATGCGAGCATGTGGTCCTGAGGAGTCCGCTCTTCTTCCTCTTTCCTCCGACCTTTGACCTCTGTTCTCAATACGATCTCTGGACCCAGAGCGAGCCCTGACCGCCCCGTACCCCACACTTCTCTCACGGGAGACCGAGCGATAGATTTCCCCGTCGACTCGATAGCTGAGGCGGCCAGACACAGGAGTCACTTTGCTGCAGAAGAACAATATGAGTGTGAGCCAAGTGGGAATATAAGAATGTATAATTCAAATGTTTACTTAACATGTAAGTGAATGGAAAGAGAGAGAAAGTAAAGATATAGTACACGCTTAGATTGTCTAACCCTCTCCGTAGTAAAGCCAGCTCATTTGTAAGACTCTTGACACGAACGCGGAGAGTGCATTCTGATGCTCGCAGCTCCTCCAACTAGCAAGGAAAGAGAATAAAATGTTAAGTCAGCGGGGCAAAAAAAAGAAAGCAACTTAGCTCTTTCTCAGGTGGGTACTCTGACATGCAGAAGGCCCACCTGCTCAGTCAGCAGTCGCTGCTCTTGGCTTCTCTTGCTCGCTGAACGTTGACTTTTGGCCCGCTCTTTAACAAGCTGCTCCTCCAGTGTCGTCACCACGCCTCTGACCCTCCAGTCCTCTCGTCCGGATGTTGGACCACTTCCATCGAGCTGCAGTCGCTCCAAAACCTTAGCCATGGTTGCTTTCTCTTCTTTCACCAGGGCAAGCCTTGTAACAGTAGTACACATTAAAAAAAAAAAAAAGATCCCTTCATGTTGGTCACAGTGATTCAAATTAAATTCAACTTACTCTTTTCGTAGCCTCTGGATCTCTAGTTCTGCAGATTTGTTAACTCCATGAGAGGCGACAGCGCTGAGCTCAGCCCTCAGAGCTCTCACTTCTTTTCGCAGAGCTGCCGGGTCAGGCTTACCCGCATAGGGTAGAGGTAAAGGGTAGTGTATCCTTCATTAGAGAAGCAGATCTCAACAGTTATTACCTTTTAGTTAACCAAAACAATTCTGAACAAACATATACAGTATATGTTTGACTTATAAAGGTACCAACCTGTCAAACTCCACAGTGTAAATGAGGATTAGATATCTTTTGGCAGTGAGAGCAGAGGGCTGCTGATGACTGCGAGGACGACTAACTACGCCTGCTTTTCTGTTGCGCAGCAGCTCCAGGTCTGCATAGGTCAGCAGGTCAAGAGTCACAGAATCACTCATCTGGAAAAATTAAATAAAGACTTTACTGTTATGAACTTAGAAATAAGATAGTAAGGTATTTTAAACATTTTTATGATGGATATATATCCTATCCTCTTCCTGACAAAAACAATTGTAAAAACCAATGATTTAGTTTTTTCACAAAATGTGATATAAAGGGCTGCTCAGAAACAAAAGTGTGCTCTGTGTAATTTTGTCAAAACAAAACTCTTGTTGGTTCAATAATTTGTTGAACCAACACAAGTTGTGTGCGTGTATTGTGCTTGTATTGAACTAAAAGGTCAGTTATGATCGTCTACCCAAATTCACATCACTTTCTTATATTTTTCTGCAGGCTCTCCTCTTTTGGGCCTGGTGCCTGTGCATTAATGACTAGCAGAGAGGCAACAAGGCAGCTCAGGACACTGGGCAGTTTTCACTCAAGTGGAAACATTGAACTCGGATGACTGTGTCTCGTCTTCGCTCAAAGACCCAAGAGCTTATCTCTGTCTGTTCTCAGCTCACTATTGACTTTGTGTGAATTTCAGCCATCTCTGTGTTTCTGTTCCATCTAAGTGCTCCTTAAACATACAGTACCTTTCTGACAGCTGATTCCAACATGCTACAAAAGATAGGGAACTGCTTGAAGTTTCCTGTTTTGCGGGTGAGGTCCTCAATGTCTGGAAGAATAATGTAGGTGTTTGAGAGAGTATTTGTGCCTGCAAAGACATTTAATCAATAAGACATGTATGCTACTTACATGCTGGATCAAAGTCGCCCCTCCACTGATCAGCTGTCATTGAGTCTGAGATCTCAACTATCAGCACACTCTTTTCCACCTCGATCTTTACAGAGAACTCCACTCCTCGAAATACCATTTCCTCCACCACCTCAGAAACCTCCTCCATCCCTCCGAGTCTGAGAGAAAAAAATCCTGTGAATCCTGATGCCACTTTAGGCTGCTTGATTATAAATCTGATGACAAGAATATTCCTTAATGAACCAAAAATGTTATGTTTCTAATGTACAAAGAGAAATGGTCTGTGGATATATGGTGCAAACCAAAACTAAGAACATACTGTCTCATAAAGGATTGCTACAGCGTAGAAGCCTATGCTAAGTTTAATTTAAATAAAAGACAAAGATCCCTCTGCGCTCAGCTACGTTCAGTAACATTGCCTTTAGTTTTAGAGACCAGCAGGTTTAATTCCCTTCCAGAGGAAGATCAAGTTTGTTTGTTGTGTGAGTTAGGAGAAATTGAAAACGAGACTCACGTTTTGTTTTACTGCCCGATGTACGCTGACATCAGGGATGTTCTTTTTAAAAGAATGTCTTCAAATTATGTTGATTTTTTTTTTTTGGTTAGACGATTATGAAAAACTTGAGTTGTGTTTAAAAAAAGAAACCTTTGTTATAGCAGATTTTGTTTGTAAAGCCTGGGGAAAAAAATACAGAACATGTTGTTTGAGACTGAACTTTGACAGGAGCCGGCAACTTTGTAATGTTATGATTTTTTGTGAACCACTGCAACTGAATTCTTTGGTGTCTTATAAGCCCATGAGGGTTGGGCACTTTGTGTGCATGACACGAAAATAAATTAATCAATCAAAAAAAAGAACCATAAACAGTTCACTATATGATGTAAAAATACATCATATAGTGCAGAGCTTGAGCATGCATCACCACTTTATAAATGATAGATATATATACTGCCCTACAAAAGGCAAAAGGCAGTAACTTCAATTTTTCAAAAATGAGTTTTTGTCATTTTTGGAACATTACAGATGTGTTTTATTATGAGGACAGATATCTTGAGTCAATTGTGTTGTTTTTTTAAAGAAAATAGTAGGTTGTATTTGCCCTAACTTCCAAAAGCCCTGGAGAAACCAAGGCAGAGTCCAGTAACTTCACTCATCAGGGTCTTTGCCTTTGAACTGCAGCATTCAGGAATGCTCAAACTGAGTTAAGGTCTTCTGCCTTTGTTTTACTGCGGATCAAAGTGAAGTTACTGTTTCACTGCAGTGAAGTTAAGGTGTTATGCCTTTGTTTTAATATCTGTCATTAAGAACTTCTGACACACACAGTAGCTTGACTAAAGTGTAACAAATAAATAGTGTTGGTTGTGTTATTTTAACCATGCAACCAAGTGAGATACAGTATCAAATGGAAGTGAATGCCTTTTGCCTTGGCATGACCCCGTTATTATTATACAGGCAATGCAACTTCCAAATAAGGGTCAAAGGTCATGTTTGAGCTCAAGATTTTTATGTACATTAATAACCTCATTAAAAAGACAAAGAATTGCCACATTTCCAATATTCTGCCTGCAACTCATTTGGCTGGACAACAAAAAGACTTTAAAGTCATTTTGTCTCAGTTCTACACTCTGGTGAGTTCAGGTCTTTTGCCTTTGTGGGGCAGTGTAGTCCTATCATTAACTGTCATTTGCATAAGCAAAGTTAATCTTTATACAATTTCAAATGGCTCACCACCTCACAGTCTGTCCTCAAACACGCCGCTAGGGGCGCTGAGGAGCTAACAGAGTGCATTTCAAAAGGTGTCATCATCGTTTTTATTGGGAAAAAGTGCAGCTTGGTGGGTCATATCATGTGTGGAGGACTCGGCTGTGTAGTGTCTTGAGTAATGTTTTTCGAGGTAAGCTTTTTAATCGCGTCTGTTTCGCTTTAATGTAACGCTGTGAGATTTCTCGCTTGACTTCACTTCGTGCAGTGAAAGAGACTGAAACCCTGTGTTGACCTCATCTTTAACACAACATCACAGCTGGTGAGGAATCTGTTTACCATCGTCTTGGTAACAGTAATGTAGGTATCGACTGTAAAGAAAGTCATTATATAGACAACAGGCTTCAGGGAGATAACTAATGTTGTGTTATCTTTAACATCATGAAGATACCGAGACGTAACAACTCGTTAGCTCAGGTTAGCTACCTTTGTTAATGTCGTTAGTTGCATGTTAGTTAACTCGACTTACAGTAAGATAACAAAACTACCTTCATGTGAAACTCTTACCTTTACTCCGTGTAGCTCACCTGGTGATTAGTAAAGATCCTTAAAGGTTTATGTTGTCAACACATTGGAACAATACGGCGCTGCGTTAGCTCGGTGACGTAATGTTACAGCTAACTCAGCCGGTTATTTGATATAGAATAAATAAAATCAAAGTGTAAACCTCCTGCACCGTGGAGACCGGAGCGGGTCTACAACCGGGAACCGTTAAATTCTTCTTCTCCTCTTTGGTCTACCGCTCCCGCTTTCTTCTTCTTCTACTAAAATTAGATGTGGACTCGACAGCGTTTAGGCGCGACGCCGCCGCCGCCGCCTACAGGTTGTGAATGGAAACAACATCTAATGCAAGGCTTGGAAACACTATGCTGGAATTAAATGTTGAAGGATGAAGTTATTGAATATGAAATAACGTTTTGTTAATACAAGTTTATTCTTTTATAAGCATGTTTTTCGCTGCTGTATTAGGTCAGCTAACTTCTAAAGTTTTTTATTTGTATTTGTATAGTTTCATCAACGTCAGAGAACCATATGGCAGACACATTTTTCTTAATCATGATACTTTTGTGTAATTGTGTAAGACTAATCTGGAATCCTCTTTTGACATATTTGTGTTCAGCCCTCCTGAAAAGACATTTTTAGTAAAAAAAAAACCAAGTGTCTCCTGTAAATGTTTGACAACCCTGTTAGACATGTTGAGAGCCAACCCTGCCCTCTGCATGTCTTTACTTGTTTTCAGTGAAGCGCTGTTTCCATGGAAACATTGTTCCCTCTAAAGGCAAAAAGCAGAGTGACAGGGTCTGAAGTCTGAGATTCTTGCTGTCTGTCTGTGAAGACACAGGTAGCAGAAGCGTGCGTCCCGGATTGTGTGTGTGTGTGCTAAAGAATGACTGACTGAGGTTTTCTGTTCTTCTGATGCAGAACTCTGCATGGACAAAACAACAAAGTTGCGGGACTTCAGCTATAACTCCTATGACTCCCAAGAAACCTCAGCAGTGGCTGCAAGTGGTTGGACATGCAGGTTTGTTTTTTTGTTTTGAAATCTCACTTTTCTGACATTTTGCTCCTAAAAGGGAATTATCCTTATATTTTTAGGACCCCCTTGAAATGAGGTGATACTCCTCAAGGGGTTTATCCTAATATAATACATGTCATGTATATTGAAATACCCCAGTTAAGTTATGTGTGTCTCATTCTGCTTGTCTTCACAGGAAGTTTTCATGTTGGGGATTATGGGACCTTGCTGAAGAGGTTTTGTGAAGGGGAGCAGCAATGCTACCTCAGGCTGATGGAGGACTCTCTGAGGCCCTTTGTTCCGGCCTACCACGGTGTGGTGCAGCGGGACGAGCAAGATTACAACATGATGGACAACTTGCTGACCCATTTCAACACACCGGCCATCATGGACTGCAAGATGGGAACCCGGTATGTTCAAACAAGGAAGTGTGTTTTGCTGAGTGCTGTTAAAAGTGCTTTTTCTCAGAAAAGGTTTCATAGTTTTACTAATTGTTAAAACAGCAAACATAGTTATGCAATTATTTCATGTGCAGAAAAAATGTCCTCTAACTTATAACATTATAAAACACATAAAAGACTTCCCTAAATACAAATGTAATATTGGTTTGGTTTAGCTGCAGTTGACAGAAAAGAAAAACAAATACTACTATTAATATATTTGACTGAATGGTTTGGATATTGAAGCAGAATGTTCCTCATTGATGTCATAATAAGTCTTCAGTATAATAATTATGCTCCCGGCACAATAATGAGGGACTGACCTTCACAGTACGTACCTCGAGGAGGAGTTGGTAATTGCTCGAGAACGGCCCCAGCCTCGTAAAGACATGTACGAGAAGATGGTAGCCGTGGATCCAGAGGCCCCGACGGTTCAGGAAAGAGCCCAGCAAGCTGTGCTGAAGACCAGGTACATGCAGTGGAGGGAGACGCTGAGCTCCACTACAACTCTGGGTTTCCGTATCGAAGGATTCAGGGTAAGATGTGTCAGGTCATTGAGTCATTTTGATATATAAGGATTGTGTGATACAAATACATTTGTTTTCACTGTCTTTATTTGATAGGACAGTGGAGAGAAAATTAGGAGAGAAAATGGGGAATGTCATGTGGGTGAAAGGAGTCGCAGGTCGGATTTTAACCTGGGCTGCCCGCTTGGTGGACTGTAGCCTTTGACATGGGGCGCAACCGAACTACTAGGCCATCAGTGCCCTTTGATTTCACAGTCATATAAAAAGCAACAAAACTATGGCTTCTCCTCTGGCATGCCAAATATTGACGTATCTCTTTGTTTCCTATACAGAAGGCAGATGAAGAATGCCACACAAACTTCAAAAGGACCAAAAGCAGAGAACAAGTGATCGAAGCTCTTGACAATTTTGTTGACTCCAATACAACCATTTTGGTGAGTGGGACCTTCAGTGAACCTTAACATTTGTTTTTCTTTTCTCATGTGTAAATCTCTCATATCTTTCCTGTTAGTGGGGCTATCTGAGACGACTGAAGCAGTTGCGGCAGGTCCTGGAAGCATCAGACTTCTTCAAATCACACGAGGTTAGATTAAGAACACGGTTTTTGAAGTCATTAGTTTTTGAAGTATTTTTCATTGCCTTTTATTTCTGATAATTTAAAACATCTGTAGCAGCTGTAGACCCTTTCTCTAACAGCTGTATCTCTACAGGTTGTGGGCAGTTCTTTACTGTTTGTTCACGACTGGACAGGCAGTACAGGAGTGTGGATGATTGACTTTGGGAAGACAGCCGCCTTGCCGTCACACCTCACGTTGGACCACCGCACTCCCTGGGAGGAGGGCAATCGAGAAGATGGCTACCTCTGGGGTCTGGACAACCTCATTGATATACTGTCCAATATGCTGCCATTGACTTAAACTCCGTTCTGGAAATGTGAAATTGGATCTCTTAATCCCTTCTAACTCTCTAAAAGGGCATATTGATTGCAGATGGATAGCCTGCAGAAAATGATTGACTTATCAGAATTGTCAGAATGGACTTTATGTTGGAAAAAGAGAGAATGAGGATGTTAGAAATGTTATCCTCATTTGATGTGATTAGTTACAGTAACAAATTAGCAAAAATGTATTCCAAATAAATACATTCCACATTTGTTCAGTTATCAGGCACACAACAACGGTCAAAGGGGCATTAGCGTGGAGCGTCCAGTCAACCTGACACTGACCTCCACTGTGTGCCAAACACACTCTCAGTCTCCCAGCCTCAGCAGGAGACTTCTGACCTTGCTGGTTTGAGATTATTTTAGGAGATACAGCAGTAATAAGCTGCCCCCCCCGCCCCCCCCCCCCCCCAGCTTTATAACAGAAAAATGTCACACAGTGTCATTAAAATGGTGCTAAAACTATAATGCTATAAAGCCCATTTATTTTCTGCACTATTTTAATGAACACAATATCTTCATATTTACTATGCACTATGTTGTTTTGTTTGCCCCACAATTTTTTATTATTACCTGATAATGCTTAAATGGATCATAGTTTGTAGGATTAGATACGTGTGCATATTATTTGTACACATTTGTATACAGTCGAGAACACTATCAGGCGATCTAACAAGATGGAACCTGTTGTTATCCAAAATGATTGGGTGAAAGGTTTCATTTTAAGAGCTTTTTAAAATTCATTTTTAGACTTTTTTGGTCTTTTAGAGGAGGGGCTTAAAACGTGGAAATTGTTTTAACCATACTAGCAGCACAGCTGTGAGGATGGCAATGTGAGCCTGTCATTACACCACTTCCAACTCCTGCTTTATTACAAATGTTTGTGCCAACAAGAAGAAGAATCCTCCTCTGATAATCCCTGACTTTTCCTCCGGCATCACCCTGATTTTGACATTTGAGTAAAATGTTTTTTTCACAATTGATTACCACATTCCCATCATCTCCAGCTGCACTTTGTGATGACTACAAAGTAAATGTTTGTATTCTAAATAAAAAATGGTAAAGCAGAAATTGTGTTGACATGTTAGCATGTAAACAGTAACACTTCACATACAGCTGGCATGTCATGTAGATGCTCTCTTTTTAATCCAGAAATTCATTTTTAAGGCTAAAAACGACTTAATAGTGGATGAATACTATTTGATAGGTTGTGTCTGAACGCTAAAAAAAAGGAGCAATGACCAGAGTTGATACTACTATAAACTGTTTGCATTATTCTGATCAGCTTGTTTTCACTATCATTGAGATTTTCAGTTATTCAAAAAGTAAATGAACAATGTATTTAAGAGTTGTTCACAAGACTGTTATACCTCAGCCCACTACATTACAGTTATTGACATGTCACGTTAAAGTGATGGATATGCCCGTCTTTAAACCGTCTCAGAACAATCCCAATATTACAAACACTCTAAAGTTCAACACCTGATGCAGAGCTGATGGTGAGATGAAGCCAGATGTGTTCTCTGTCCTCCACACCTGTCGACTCCTGTCACTCAGCCATCAAACAGAGGGCAGAGGAAACCCCTGCCCTTACCTGCAGCCCCTCGTGAGATTAAAGGGACGAGCAGACTGAGTGAGTGAGAGTCATGCTCAGCGAATCCTCCCACACAGTCTGCAGCAACAACACAAAGCCCTCTGAGGTGAGCTGCACAGTACAAACACAGTCTGATGGCTTCTGGGACCTTACCCCACCGGAGCTGGTCTGGAGCCCTGCTCATGGGAGCATCAGTGGTGATGAAGACAAAGGGAACATTTCTGCTCTTAAATGTACCCAACATCATTTTATTTTAGTTCTTCGCTGCTGTTTAAAACACTGTCCAGGACTAAATACAGCAGAAGAGAATCACATTTTGTGCTGATCTTCAATCCGATCTTGGAAAATCTAATTTGCGGATGTAAATTAGTGAAGCTTTAGACACCTGTTGCTTTTTAGTGTAGAGTGAAACTAAGTTTTAATAGAGAGGAATAGTGGAGGATATTACTGAACCAGCCTGAGTAAGCTCAAAGACAAGAGGGGGTGGGTGGGGGCTTATGATGTCACTGTGACAGATGAAACATCGGTCAGCCTTTCAGTTTGAAAAAAAGAAAAATCCTCCAGAGGCTTCCTCTCGCTGGTCATTGTTGAGCAGACCCATGGAAGGAGAGCAGCAGACTTACAACGCTTACAACAACACCAGGTAATATCTAATGTCTCCTTGACTTTAAACTTGACTTTTTGACTTTTTAATGTGTGTATTTACTGATATGAACTTCTACTGACTTAAATGTTATCAAGAAATACATATTTTGTAATTATACATTTTCTTTATTTGATAATGTTTCAACCAAAGCTTACTATGTTATCAGTCAGGTTGTCATTTAGATTGAGATACATTTATGTGTATAACAATAAATAATTATAACTTAAATAGTGCAAAGAATATAGGCCAAACATTCTTGTACAAATATAACTAATATATGTTTTTTTATGCTTTATTTTGTTTTCTCATAGGCAACAATGTCTTAAGCTGCACAACTTTACTCTTCAAGAGATTTATTTTCTTCCAATTCTGTGCCATATTTATACAGCGCATGTATGTTGTGTATAGGGTGATGCATGCAACACATACTGTGAGTGTGTGACTGGCTGTGGTCGTGCATGCTGTTGCAGTGGTATATCAGTACCACTCATGGCTCAGAGGAGAGCTGCAGGCAGCTGCTGCTGCCCGCGGGCGCCCGTGAATGAAGACAATGCCCGTTTCTGCCTGCTGGCCGGGCTCATCCTTCTCTACTTGCTATGTGGGGCGGCCATCTTCTCTGCCCTGGAGCACCCCTTTGAACTGAGAGCCCGCCACCTCTGGAAACAGCAGTTAGACAACTTCACCCAGAGATACAGGGTGAACCTGGGTGCCCTGCACACGCTGCTGCGGCAGTATGAGGAGGCGAATGGAGCTGGGATCAGAGTGGACACATTGAGGCCCCGTTGGGACTTTTCCGGAGCGTTCTACTTTGTGGGCACAGTGGTCTCCACTATTGGTAAGTGTTGAAGTTATTTTGTTTTTTTTATATGCAAATTTAATAAGTTCAATTCTTTGACAAGTTATCAACTCCAAAATGGCACTGTTTGTCGACCTTGACCTTTTAACCTTCCTTTTCCAGGCTTTGGCATGACCACACCAGCCACCATAGCTGGGAAAATATTTCTAATTTTTTACGGTCTTATCGGCTGTGCTGCCACCATCCTCTTCTTCAATCTGTTCCTGGAGAGGATCATCACCATGCTGGCTTACATCATGCGCTGGTGTCACGAGCGCAGGCTTAAGTGTGCTGGAGTCGGGGTGGTGGCCAGCCGGGAGGAATCATCCAGTGAGGAGGACAGTCTTGAAGGCTGGAAGCCGTCAGTCTATTATGTTATGCTGATCCTGGGTGTGGCATCAATTGTGATCGCATGCAGCGCCTCCACCCTGTACAGCTCCATGGAGAACTGGAGCTACGTGGACTCACTCTACTTCTGCTTCGTGGCCTTCAGCACCATTGGCTTCGGGGACCTGGTGAGCAGTCAGAGGCAGCAGTACGAGTCTCAGGAGGCTTACCGACTTGGGAACTGCCTTTTCATCTTAATGGGGGTGTGTTGCATCTACTCACTTTTCAATGTAATTTCTATTATCATTAAGCAGACCCTCAACTGGATTGTGGGTAAATTTGTTTGCCAGGGTCGGCACAATACCTGCTCCTGCTCCGCACCGAGCTGCTGGAGGCTCTGCTGCCTCTGCCCCCTCAAGAAAAAACACAACCAAAGACGTCTGCCTGCACACCTCAGGCAAAAACGCTTTAAACGAAACACTGTGCAGCCCATCTCCTCCCACTGCCCCCCAGGAAAACACCGCTACACGGAGGGTTCCGTGGAGACGGTATGTGACAGTGAGACAGAGGCAGGAGCGGTGAACGATGGGGTTAACGTGGGCCGTCGTCTTTCAGGAGAGATGATCTCCGTCAATGAATTTATGGTGTCCAATAAGGTGTCTCTCGCTCTGCTGCAGAAACAGCTGAGCGAAACGGCTCATCAGGGTCCACGACAGAGCTACGGACATCACAATGGATTCTCTGGTGGAGTAGGGGCTTTAGCTATTATGAATAATCGCCTACAGGAAACCAGTGTAGATAGGTAGCACCAAACAGATGTTAGTCTTGTGTAAACTTCTTTGGCGTCTAGTTTCTTAACAGCAATTATGTCCTATTTAATCTCTTAGTATGACAAAAACCAAACTCTTTTCCAATCTCTTTTCTCCTGTTAGCACCTCCTTTCAGTGGAACTCTATGTACAAAATAGTAGACCCCAGGCATCGATTTAGGACATCAAATAATTGACTACGTTTTGTTCCGTTTAGAAAGAGAGAGCAACGAGACGACCACAGTTTAAAGAATTCAACATGGCCGTGAAGAGGGGTCTGATGTCCTGAAGTGATTGGCTCATACAAAAGCAATCAGATGGAAGAAGCAGTGAAGGAGCTCTTAAAGGGGGAATGCTGATTTAAGAGAGCGACACACTCCCTCTGTGCTCCTTAATAAACATGGTGGATGTGCGCTGGTAGTCAATGAAAGAGAACACGCAGGACTAAATCAAATATATACAGTCTCTTCTCAGACCACTGGCTGCATCTATAAAAGATCTGAAAATGTCATTTGTATTCAACAGTGCTTCTCAAGGAGCTCACGAGCTCTGAAAAAGAGATGTATTTAATTTGTTGATTGCTCACGAGTCACCCATCTTGTTTCATCAATGCAGGTCATTGAAATTCATGGTAATCATGGAAGAGTTGAGATCCAGGGTTTTTAGTGGAGCACATCTAATCAAACTGGCCTGAAAAGGATGTCCTTATGTCAATAAGTGGTGTGCAGATAGTAGCTGGATAACATCAACACAGCAGAGAGCAACATTCAGGCTCTCCTTGGTCAGCTGGAGGAGATCCTTTACTTTGCAAGAAAGTCAATTTGAATCCATTATGCATCATCTGTAAAATGCTCCATCCTTAGAGGTCTTAAATATTCTTTTTCCTCTAGTGACCATGCTTCAGGAACTTTCTTCGCTCAAAAGAAAAGGACTTTAGTCGTTCATTTGGGTAAAAATATTGCAACAAGTCATCAGTCAAATAATCTTTATTCAAGTTTGGAACAATCATGACTTACATGTAATGTCTATACAGAGGAAATGACTAACTGAGATAATGTAACAATGAAGATATTCTTACCCGTTCTGCTGTTAGTTTTATCATCAATATAAAATATGAATAAGGCATCACAGTACATCATTCAACTTATGGAAAAAACACATTTCATATACACCGTATTGAAGAATGTCTTTAGAAATATGGTTTTTATATTAAGATAAATGTATATATGTAGAACTTGAATGTTTTTTTAATTGGTCAGCTAAAGTGATTTTAGGGTATTTTTTCGATTTTGGATGAATTTAGTTAAATTTTTGTTCACAAAGAAATCTGAGACATGCTTTAATTTTTTTTTAACAATCTATTAAATTATTCTGACCTATAATCAAATTTTTCAAGCATCACTCTGACCAAGTGAATCTTAATCTACATGTTTATCTTCAACAAGCACTTTTAAACGTAAAAATACATCTTCAAGAAGATTAGTAGTTTGCATGAAATGTATTTGTTTCTGGACTGAGTGTGAGTATGTGTCAAGATTGAATTACTAAAATTGAACATTTAATCAGTGCTTGTTTGTCTGTCACTCTAAGAGATACAGTATTTGTGCTTTCCAATCAGCCGAGCAGCTGTTAGCATTCCCTGTTTAACCAAATGGGTACATGTTGGCTACATGCTAGCGTTTAGCTAGCACTGACACATTTTTCCTTCCTGTAGAGGAAAGGCAAACTTTGATCATCAAAAACATTAAAGTACTCTTAAACTCTACTCTTTTAAATCTATTCTTATTACATCATCTTTAAAATATAACACTATTTATATACTAACTGATATACTTTATCTATCCAACAGAAAATGCCATTTCACAGTAGTTTGTAAATCTAACAGACTTTCATTGAAATGATCATCTGTTGCTTCTGTTCATTGAATATGAGGCAGAGGTTTGTTGCTGGATCAGTTTCTCTGAGATAGTTTTACAAAATCTTCTATTAGAAATATAAAATGTAACAGGCTTTCGTTAGCCTACATCTATTTTTGCATTGCATTCATTACAACAAGATGGTGCTTGCTGGCAACGGTTTCTATAAATAATCTCCCTTTTTGTTAAATTGCACACATGAAGAAAACACTTTTAATATCGACATTAATTAAAGTCCCTCCGTGGAACCCTTGAGATGAAATCCCAGGCAGCCTGCTCAGTATCCTCACAGGCCCTAGACAGACATGTCAAAGAGAAAATACTGGTGAAAAATGTTCATAGATCAGGCAATAATTTAACTTCTACATTAGTGGTTAGAATGGGATTTATGTGTAGCTTTACTTACATTTGGTAGTGTGGGGTTGTGCATCTCTCTTTGTTGGTAGTAAGCAGAAATAATGCAGTTCCTTCTGTAATAAAAAGAAGAACCATGACTTCAATTCAACTACAGAGAGGACACACACACACACACACACACACACACACACACACACACACACTCACACACACACACACACACACACACACACACACACACACACACACACACACACACACACACACACACACACACACACACACACACACACACACAAACATTTAATCTTTGTCTCTTACTTGCTCTGTATGCCTCCCCCTGGTGGTAGTCCAGGAATGACAGTGGATGCAAGGACAGTGAGCACTGACAACAAGTCTGGATCTTCACCTCTGGCACACAGCTCTTCATAAATCTCTGTTGGACATGAAAACAAGAACATTTAATCATGTTTAAAGTGTCTGGAAGTTTCACATACAGTTTAAAGAATGGGACTTTAAGGGAGTTTAATTAATACAGCCAAACCTGCAAAGTTCCAAAATGCAACAGTATAATAACAATTTATCAAAAAAGTGATTTAATAAACTGCCACAACAGTGAGGCACTTTAGTATTTGGCAAATTTCTCACAAAAAGGGCTAGACTAGGAATTTATTGGGGTGATTTATTTTTGCAATATTTACCGAATCAGGACAAAATTCAGTACTGAGGGATGACATAAGAATACAGTGCCAGTGACCTTCTAACAAAAAAAAAATGCATAAACTGACAGCCATTAATGTTTATGGTCAGAATAATTATTCAATCTTGATTTAGGATTTTTCATGGAATTATGTTGACAAGAATAAAATAACCTTCTAATACGAATATTTAACGTTAGGAGAAATATTTTCAAAGGAAGTTTTAATTGTTATTATATTTGATAAATTGTAAAAGTAAATGAAGTTGTTGTAAGGCTGAATGACCTCATTAAAGAGTACAAGCGGAGGCAGTAATCTCAAAATACAGACCTCCAGAAATCATAAAAGTGTCAGAGTTTTATCATCAAACTTTGATTAAACAGAAGGTTCCACATGTTAAAGATGACCGTGCATAGTCCTGAGTGGTCCTTGTGTGTCACCTGCACCCCACACACCTGCTACTTTGGACTCCAGCAGGTCCTCCAGCTCGGCCTCCTGGTGTAACGCCTCTGCTGACAGCTGGGGGGCTCCAGGGAAGCACAGCAGGATGATGCTGATGTTGTCCAGGCTGCCCTGTGGAGCAGAACGGCGTCAGCAGAGGTGAGTAATGATGGCTGACCTTACAAATGTCAACATAGCAAACATTATTTCATCCTGGGCAAACAGATTTAGAAATACATCATTTTCACCCCCAGGTTTGTGCAGCACTGTCACACAGATGCAGCGGAGCAGGAAGAAATAAGTGGAGTGTGGAAGAAGCGGTGACATTTTGAGGTCATTGAGCATATCCAGGCTGAAGCCCAGTTACATAAGAGGGGCATGATAGACATGATAGCCAAACAGAGGACAGTGTGCACATGTGGCCCGTGTGTATCCTGGTGTGCTCTAATGTGACTCAAGATAAACAATAAACAAAATGTATTTACCCCTTCCATGGGTTCTGTGAGCCGTAATTGTAAACAGAATATGAACTAATAAGGGAATTTGTATCACTTATCCGGTAGAATATATGCATTAACATGTAAAATTTTAGGGACAACATACAAAAGACAAAAGCTGAAGTATTCTTCTCCAAACAATTTTCTTATTTTACCGACAATATATGTTTAGTGTTTAGTGTCTAAGTGTTCTTCATTAAACAGCATTCATTCTACCAGCTATAATAAACTGGAGCTTGTTGTGATGAAATGTTATTCTCCCTTTCTGGTCTGAAATGATTCTCATTTATGTAACACATAACGATGCTACAACAAGCAATTATGTGTTTTTGACTATCAACCGTCAACTGTGTGACTCTATATGAGTGAAAGAGGCTGAAATGAGTCTTCATTGGAACCCAGAATAATCCAATAAAACCAGTTCTGACACCTCTTCAGTCTAATATAAGGTGCTCTGTCACACTTTCAGATCATGAACAGAGGCCACAGTGTAATAGAGACGAAGGCGGCAAGAGGAACGGTGGGCTTAAAGTGTCTTTAATCAATGGTTAAATATTAACCTGATATCCCATATGAAGAGTTTAAGGTATATGGTTACTGGACCCATTCGCACACTGATCGTGAAGCTGCTATGTAAAGTGACCATCAGTATTAACAATTTTATTTATATACATTCACACACCACCGATGAAGCAGCGGGAGCAAATTGAGGTTTAGTCTGCTGACAGCTAGTTAGCTCCTCGGTTAGGTGTGTCAGTCCTGAGTTGTCATTTTTTGGGGCGCTGTCCATCATGTGCAAAACCTTTTCTGAAAGTGTCTCGCCTAAGGACACATTGGACATGTACCTGCAGGAGCTGGGTATCAAACCCCAATCCTTTTGTTTGAGAGACTACCAACTCTATCTCTGAGCCATAGCCAAGGATGTGCACATAGTTACCTAAACAGTTTGTTATAATGACTTTCAGCTTGTTTTGTTTCCAAGCTCACAACTTAACACGTTAATGTTCATGATCAAGACTCTCATTTGTGTCATTTTCAGCTTCACATCAAACAGACACTGATGCCTGAGGAAATCAGCTACTTTTCGTAAACAACTTCACCATAACAGCGAAAAAAGACGTTCTTTTTAGATAAAAAAAAAATAACGTTTTGATAAACTTAAACTTCCAAAATAGAAGAATTTCATTACAGTTCCAACAGTCAAGTGTAGACAAACAATATAGCAAACTGGAGGACTACAGCCACTAACCACTGTGCCACCAGCGCCCCCCATGAAAGTTTCTTATAACTACTAGAGACAGAAAGTTGTGCCTTGACCGGGGTTTTCCAGGACTGTGTAAAAGTTCTACATGTATGTAGATCAAGTTTAACCAGTGTTTAGTAATGGTCACACTAAAGCAGCCCCACAGTTATTGTCATAAAGGAGAGAGTGGAGTGACCCAAGCATCTTTCGCATCAAGCAAAAATGAAGTCAACACAGTTACACTACAAAGGATTACGTTAATCCCTTAAACTGTGACATAAAATCCACAGCCCATTAAAAATGATATAACATAGATTTACTGGGAAATGAAGTTTTGTGATAAAATCAGCTAAACAGATTTGCCATTTAAATGACTTCACATGTAGACATGCATGAGTCGCCGGGTCACTTTGTAATTAAATCAATTCATTTAACATGTTCACTGAACTTTGGATGCAGTTTCTGACCTTGTAGAGACAAAGGTCAATGACTTGGGTGCAGACATCTCTCAGGTCAGTGCAGACACGCAGCCGATTGTGGATGAAGGCGCACAGGTCCTCATTGCTGATGATGTCCCACACTCCGTCGCAGGCCAGCACCAGGAACTCATCTGCGGGTGAGCGCTCCACCACACACACCTCTGGCTCTGGTGACACCATCTGCTGGCTGGGCGTCCTGTTCTCGGCTGCCTTGTAGCTGAAGTCCCCCAGAGCACGGGACACTGCCAGTGAGCCATTGATCCTTTGGACGGTCACTGAGCCGCCTGCGCTTTCTATTCGCTCTTTCTCAAAAGGGCTGTAAGGTTTGTGGTCCTCAGTGGAGAAGCAAACTTGCCCAGACCTGCACAGCATGGCCCTCGAGTCACCACAGTTGGCGAAGTAGATGTAATACGGTGAGATGAGAGTGGATACCACAGTGGTGCCACCCCTTTCCCAACCTTCTCGACGTGCCACTGAATGCAGGTGCTTGTCTGTTTGCAGGAAGCCCTCGATGATGGCTCCTTTCACCTTTAGGGGGTCGTCTTCTGGGACCAATCCACCTGTGTGCACAAACAGACACAGTGTTACTTTTGCATCCAGCAGCCCATAAAAACACAAAATAGGATACATATTTGCAGAAAACATTGGGAAATGATCAGTCATGATATAAATGTCTGATAAGGGAAAATAATCGCTTTCATTGTTGTTGGAGTCTTTTCATCAGGAAGAAAACAGTTTCAAGAATAAAATATCTTAAACATAACCCAGCATGATTACAAAGGATCAGTAAATTGTATTATTTTATGAAATATAACAACACTGTACAATCTTTTATATAACAATAAGGCATTCCCAGTTGCATCTCTTTCACCTGTGGCCAGCATGTGACCCAGAAGGTGCTGGGAGCAGTACTGTGCCACTGTGCTTCCAGCATGACCATCAAATACAGCGAAGAAGCTCCAGTCGGCCAGCTCTCCTCCCAGCTGTGGAACACAGTTGTGGAAGTCCTCCATGTTGGCCCTCCAGCCCTGCATGCTCCCCAGGGCGTAGGTGAGACCCCAGCGGGCACAGCCCTCCTCTGCGAGTTTGTCGAGGACAGGACGGTCCAGGTAAGGACTGGGGATGACTTCCTCTTTCTCCCCCTCCCCTGGATGCTCCCCTTCTGCTGCTCCTCCACGTCCCCCCTTGAAGAAAGAGCTGACCCTCTTCTCGGTCTCTTTAACCAGCTGCCGCATGAAAGCAGGCATCTCGACGCTGCCCTTCCTGGCTGTCCTCATGGCTCTGATGCACAGCTGATGTGAGGCGAGTCTTCTTCTATCCCTGCCCTGCTGTTTGTGGTTGGGATGGAGGACTGATGTAGGCCTGATGGTAGGCCTGAGCTGTATTTGCGTAGCCCTGCTGCTCCAGGGCTCAGAGCATGGCTGCCTGAGCTGATGGATGTTATCAGTGCTGGCTGCTCACCCTCCTCTCCCAGCTCATCTCCTCTCGTCTCCTCTTCCTCTCTGGAGACCTCACTGCTCAGCACTTTCTCCTTCACTCATCCTTGCTCTCCTCCTTGTTAGGTCTCTCCTCTGTGCTGCTGTGATTTCACTTTCTCCCTCGCTTTTTCATCGCTAGTCCCTGTTTCACCAGCTCTCCCTTTGCCTTGTTATTTTCCCCTTCCTATACTCTGATTGGCTGGCTATTTGTGTGCACCAATCCCTGCCTGGCTTGCATCGCCTCTGTCATGTCTGAGCTCACCATCGCTCTCTGTCCACCCCTCCCACTTCTTTGGTAATCTCAGCCTTTGATCAGTCAGGATTATGGGCTGCGACTGCTGTGGATTACGGGACTGTCGGCCATTTAACATGCAGCGTGTGGCTGATATTGTGATGAGAAGAAACAGAAGAAGAAGGCTTATGATCAATGTGCAGAAAGATAATGTACTGTGAGCCTTTATCTGCAGTTTTCAAATAGATCCCATTATTAAAATGAAACCTCACTGGTTTGAAGCCATTACGTTAAAACCTAGTGTAATGCATTATTTTAAAAAGGTTTCATGATATATGTTACATATCATATATTGAACTGGATTGCATGAATGCATTTATAGAGCAATATTTCAATGAGATTTAAAGTACTGCAAATTAGTTTGGATTGCATCACTTAAATGAAATAACATAATATCAAGCACTCTTATGTGGTCTTTTCATTGAAGGGTCTCTTATGGCAGAGAAGAGATCCTGGAAAACAGTTTAAAAAGAAAGGAGGCCGAAGTCAGTTGAGAGCAATTTTAGAGAAGGAGAGGATGCTATCAACTACAGTATGGTTTAATTATGTTCTATACGAAATGTTGTGTCTTTGTAGACTGTAAGAGGTTAATAGGAGATTGGTATTTCATTATTACACTTTTTTAAATCTGGTAACATAAGTGACCAGTAGAGAGAAAAGTTATCTGATTAAAACAGTCAATACAATACAAAAGTTGTCATATTTCATTGAATCACATTTCATTGACTTATATAGCGTATTCACTCAATCTACCACCTAAACATTAAATCAAAAATCGATGAATTCCTTATTATAAGTCATTGGTCTCAAAAACACCATATTTTCAGCTAGCATATTTCTAGTCTTCTGACCACTCAAAGCACTTTGACAAAGGCAGGTCACATCTACCCATTCACACTCTGATGGCAGAGGCTGCTATAAAAAGTGACCATCAGTGTTAACTAACTCCATTCATACACATTCATATGCTGCCGATGAAGCAGGTGTCTTGCTCGAGGACACACTTGACTGCTGTGGCTGAGGGAGCTGGGGATCAAACCACTGGCTGAGAGATGGCCGACTCTACTGTAGGCTGTGGATATATGTTTGACTATATCTGTCAAGTCTATTGAACTGTAATTATGTTTGTATTGTTTTAGTTATTTAGTGACTGACAAAGAAAATAAAGCCTTTGACTGCATAGTTCTTCCACAATCTTTGTTAATGGCTTATCAAAATCTCATCTTGTCCAGATAAGTTTATTACAGATTTTGTTTGTTTGGTTCTGAGTAAAGATTAATTATTTTATAAGCCTGTGGCACAAGGCTTATTCCATGTCTTAATTGTTTATTCTGTTTGAACAAGCAGAAATGTGATTTTGGGTTTTGCATGATTATACGTGTCACCACAAAGTTAATTATAACATTTTTGGCACTGTTGCCCAAATAACTGATTAAATGTGTGAAATCAACCACGATCACATCACCACTCTCTGTATTTCTCCACAAACAAAAATGTTGTATCGTCATGCTTCTGTGATCAAGCGGGGGAAAAAATGCCTGAGAGAGCTTGTTGTACCTGTTTCCATGGTGGCTGTGGGCTTGGAGGTATAGTGGGGTAACCCTCCTATGAGCTTTATTGAACTTTATTGCTCAAGAAGGCATAGCCTCCAGTGCTTGAATGTGTGAGAATTGTTAGCTGATTACTGATCTTGCATGACACTTGCGCGTGAATGTGTGAAAGGCGAGTGTGACAGTTACCATTTGTACAATCATTTTTCTGCATTGCACAGAACACATAAACCAGCCATGTGGGAATAGCTACCTCTAAGGTAATGTCAAAAACAAAAAGGGTCGGATTCAAAATGCATCTTGCAGCTTGAGACTCTGAGGTGTGAGTGGTTCCCGGTTTAATTCTAAACAACTCTTAAAGTGTCATCAGAGAAATTAAAATGATTCTTGAACCCTGCAGAAAGAAGGCCTTTGTACCTGAGGCATGCTTTTAAAATAATACAAATGAAGCAATTCTGTCATTTTTCTATTAGGGTACAGTGTTTTTCTAAAGCTTCATTAAAGATTCATTAGTCAATCATGAATGCTGTGGCATACACAAGGAGCGTGCAGACAGTGGTGTTCTTCTTCCTGATTGACCCTGACTTGTTGAAATTTGAAATAAAAAACCTGTTTCTTTCTCTGACCTGGCTGCATGTGAGGACTCTAGGTGCAGGTCAGCCACCAACTGGCTGAGGAACCCTGAGAGTCTCTGAAAGTACATGCTGATGTCTCAGGTTCCCAATTTGAGTGTCTGTGTGTGCTTGTGTGTATGTGTGCGTGTGTGTGAGTGTGTGTGTTCCAAACAGAATCCAAACAGGGGGTATCCAATACGGGATAAAATTAGGCCAGCCAGGCCTTATACTGCTGACCAGGCTGTGTGGCCAAAAAAAGCCTTGAGTTGAAGCCGACAGTGGAAGTGAAGGAGGAGAGGAGAGCGGGCAGGACTGCAGCTGAAATGGCAAACAAATGTAAGGAAATGAACACAGACAGCTTTAAGTAAGGATAATTAGAAGAGACAGAGAGTTGGTCAGAGTGCAGCTGTAGATTTATTTTTTCCTCTCGGCTGGGCAGGTGTGAATGCTGACAGGATGAGCAGTCTAGCACTGAGTGCAGCATGTCTCTCATTCTGTGGACAGATGGAAGGACTTGGACTCGACTAAATGAGACCCTAATGTTGACGGAATAATGCTTGGTTCATTCTTTAAAGTCCAATAAGATAAGATTGATGTGTGTTTTCAATGTGAGAGCTATTTTGATTATCTATTCTTGTTGTTGTTTGAATGAGTGTTGGGTTATGGTCATGCCATGCTTGGGAAATGACTTCATAGGTGTACTATAGCAACACAAGTATGAGTAGCTCTTATTTACCTCGAGTGTGCAGTCCAAGTTTGCAATATTAAAAAAAAACATATAAAATATTACCATGGAAAGCTGATTATGGAAGCTTGTTTACTTGTGTGTTCATGGATGACTAATGTATGTGTGTAACATTACTGAGTGTTTGATTTAATCAGTAAATTATCTTGAGATTCACACTAGATGCAAAGAGTCTAATGTGATGTTTGAGAGATTGGCATATCATAGTGTGACTCATCATTTAATTGTTCCTTGATTTATTATTCATTCAGAAATGTGAATTATTAAAAGCAGTGCATAAGTTCAGAGACTTCTATTCCTGAAATATATTCTTTTACTGCGAGAAAATAGTCTGATATAAGATGCAGCTGCCTTGAATTTATATTGAAGGCGAGATTTATGCTGTATGCTAAAACTGTTAAAATCAAGTGGGGATTTTTTTCCCCTCTGTTAAGTGCTGAACTTTGTCCTTTTACTTTTCTGTCATGCCGTGTGTCATATAGTCATTGTGATTTAAATAAGATGATGCAGAAATGAGCTGCTTGATAAAAACACTGCTTCGCTGGGAGATCATTCAGAATAAAAACTATTGTTATTAGAATAAAAAACTACATTCAATATAATGTTATCGAACATGGAGGAACCTTACTTAACTGAGATTGACTGAGAATGAATAAAACGATCATTAATCGTTCCCCTCTGTCAATCGTAAATTCATTCTGAACTGTGTTTATCATATTGTCCAGTTGTGGATCTGGTGTATTGGCGGAACATGAGGAGGACCGGTGTGGTGTTCACGGGGCTGGTGATCGCTCTGGCCAGCGTGTTCCAGCTTAGTGCCATCACGGTGCTCTCACACGTCTGTCTTGGTGTCATGAGTGTCACCTTCTTCCTCCGCCTCTACTATAAACTGCTGGAGATGCTGCGCTGGAACCCTGGTGTGCACCCCTTCCAGTGAGTCTGTCTACAATGAGTAAGAAATCACAGGAATATTTTCAAACAAGAAGCTGCCACTGAACACGTCTGCACTTTTACTCTCAGTGACTCTACAGTATATGTGTGTCCCTCCCTGCAGGTCTTACCTGGATAATGACAGCTCTTTGACAGAAAAGGAGACAGTGATGCTGGTGGAGGAGTTGGTGCTGCTGATTGCATTCGCCATCACAGAGATCAAACGCCTGCTTTTCATCGAGAGCGTTATCGACTCAATTAAGGTCTGATTTTGATGATGGAATATTGACAGATACAATATAGTGTGATTTTGATTCACAATAGGATCAGCAGTCAACACTTTTACGCATTTATTTTAAAATTATTACTGCAACATGTGTGCATCTGCTCTTTATTTTAGTTTGTTGTACTCCTGTATCTGTTGACCTATGTTGGCGTCCTTACCAGTGGACTGACTTTGGTGATAACAGGTAATTTCTCCTTCCCAAAAAAAACTATTTTCCAATTCTCATGCCTTTAATATATATATAAGATTTAACTGAGTTTCCTAAACCAAAACTAACCCCTCATTCTGCAGATACATGTTGCTATACTATCATAATCATATGATAGTATAGCAACATGTATCATATGATAATACTATCATAACATTTTTCCTCTTTTGTCTTTTTTTCACAGCTGTAATTGCAGCTTTCTCCATTCCTCTTCTGTACAAAAAGCAGAAGGTGAGTGTTACGTCCTGACTGGGCTGTGTTCTGTTTTGCTCTCCCTCACCATGTCTGTGCTGCAGGTCTGCCACACCTCTGAGAGCTCTCCCAGATACTTTTTTATTTTAATTTGACTGTGTGTTAAACAGAGAAACTATAGACATGTTATAGTGGGAAAGAAACCGATGAAAATGTACACAATTCAAATAGTGATTTCACTAGTGATCAGGAAGAATGTAAGGTCTTTTTTTCTGGAGGGAAATAAGAAAAACCATATATGATACACTAATGCCGTGGTTACACTGACCTTTCTGTCGTTTCTGTCACAGTTGCGGATAAGGAGGATGGTAAGAGGGGTCAAAGCTTTTGTTAAAAGAATCAAAAACATGTAAGTAACCCACTCATCGTCTGCCCCTCTTTTATTTGCTCTTAATATCATACTAATGTGTATGTTAAATTAACAGATTTTCTTTTGACTTGTCATACTGTGTCTGGTTTGATGCAGGTTCCTTGGTCTGATAGAATCAGTAAGACCTTCCTCTGCCCCTGAACCCGCTGCTAAACCTGCACCAGTAGCTGCACCAGCACCACCAGCTGCTGCACCTGCCACAAAACAGAAAGCCAAGTCCAAGTAACTTGTTTGCACCTTAAAGCACCCATAAATTTGGGATTTGGAAAATGTTTCGAATGGTTCATCCTTTGTGGGGCCGCTGGAGGGGCCACTCATTTCCATTTCTCCACCATGATGTTTGTTTACGGGAGCACAGTTTAATGTTTCCTGACAGCTGAAACAAAGCTGCCATTCACCCCAGAAGAGAGAGTGAGAGTGGAGTGAGAGTGTATGAGCTGAAGAATTGTATCTACTGACATGCTTTCTATGGGCTGTGTTTCATGAAACCAGTCACACCGCCGTGTACTCCAAACAGGGACAGCACAGAATAACAATGTTTTTTTTCTTTAATAACAGGTCTATTTTTAAATAACTGGTGAGCACTGTGTTCCTGTTAAGCTGCAAAATTATTCATAACCATGCAGGGAAGCGTTATTTCTTTCATTATTTAGCACTAAGCATTTTAAGCTGGATACAATCAAACTGACATCAACATCACCTGCAATTATGAACAGTAACTGTTTTGGGCTTGTTATGTTACTTAACTAAAATAAGTATTAGCAAAAGCTTTCTAAGCAGCAACTACTCAGAAATATAATAAGACTTATATGACAAATAAGACTCTGCTGATAATGCTAATTAGATTTAAAAAGGTACAAACAGTGACTTCCTGTCGCGTTTAGCGAAGTAAGGCTACAGCGGGATACAAAATGTCCAAACAAACTTAGACGTCCTGAAGTAGCTAAAACGGTTTCTTTTGTTTGTGATACGAAAATACACTGAGAATACAATAAGAGTAGCAGCTTTCAGCACTTATACTGTTTGTCAAACATGCATAAACAGACGCGTTTTGAGTTGTTAAAAAAAAAAAAATAGCTAGCTAACTTGCAATTAGCTGACAGGGAGCTCGCCTAGCATTCAATTGGAGTCCTGTGTTTGGACGACTGACTAAGTGTTTGTCAAATGTTCTCTCGTTTCACACGTTTTCCACTGTTTTCTTTTGTGACCAAGGACTTCTTAGGGACATATCACTCTCTTTATCTGCTAAATTCTCACTTTCTGCTCACAAGTTAGTTGCCAACTGTGTCTTTCTGCTGTTCTGTGCTGAACAGGTAGTGTGGAGTTAGATTTTTTAAAGTTTTAGCTGAAAATAATGTTTACTGCATCTGAAAATAACGCTTTCGAGTGCTGAGAGTAAAACACAGAGAAGTGTTGGTTAAGTACTCTTTTAACAAAAAGTAGTCCTAATCTGTTGTCAATGCAAAAACATTGATTATAGCTGATTAAATCTCGTCTGGAGTTATCTCTTCTCAAGTTGTGTTTCAAAACGTTAACGCAACAATGGGTAGTTTATTGTTACATTTACATGAGTTTGTATTCCTCGTTCATTTGAGCCTAAATCTTTACTTACCGCAAAGTTAAGACTTATGCAGGGGTGGCCTGAAGTGTGATGTGTGCACAAACTTGCACAAATAAATATCAATTATTAACCCTTTTTAACTTCACCAACCATATCTACTTTTATAACACGAGCTAACGGCAACATTAGCTTACGTCACAATTTAAGTAGGCTACTTAAAAAAGTGCATGCAAACTCCTGCACTGTCTAACTTGCAATATTTTGGTCCTGACACATTGTCGGTTAATTTATGCAAGTAAAACAATGTTCATTACTTTCCAATGCACATTGTTTTATGAAAAAGATGTGCACATTTTTTTTGGTACAATTTAAAGTACAAAAAAAAAGAATGCTGAAGCGATATGTAAAAAAAAAAAAAACAGCCTTTACAAAAGAAACCTTATAGTTGGCTTTAACATAGTGTAAATCCTGCCTCTGACAGGGCAAATAACCAATCCCAGTTTTGGATTTGGGAAGTGGCACATGGGCTGCCCAATCAAGTTTCTGGGGGGGGGGGCAGTCACCCCTCTGGTAACGCCCCTGGCTACACTGTCTTGGTTGCATAACTGTGTGAACCAGTCCAACAATAATCTGTCTTTAGAGGACAATAAAGTAGATAAAATGACAATCTTTTATTGCCAATTGTAAGAAAGGCAATACAACTTCATCAACTGACAAGCAGACTAGCTGGTTACTTATATAACAAATTGAGAAACAAAAAGGGTCACATGCTCAAGTTGAAGGGGCATGTCTTTCCAAACTAACAAACTGAAGTATAAGATAACCTACTACTGACAGCTTGTAAAGAGAAAGTGCTTGAAGGGCAGTTTACAAGGAGATGAAGGTCAACAACCATTACTAAAATATCCACTTGAGAAAGCTTTAAATAAAATATTCAAGAATTTCATGGAAGTGTCAACATCTTGGGTGTAGAATTAAACATGGAGGTTACATCTTCAGCAACAGGAAAATTACATTTGACTCCAAACAAGTGTTTTATATTGTTGTTGTCAGTCCACACAATAAACAACAACACAAAAAGTAGGTAACTATACATTTTATTTAATTGAATGAGGATAGGATGTGATAAAATCTTCAATCCTGTTCACATGTAAAGTTTTACCTTGTCAAACCTGAGCCAATAAAATTGCAAGCAGCTGTTTTAATGCAGCTGTTTGGCTGCCAGCTGCTGTTAGCATATCATATTGATGCTAGTGAACATGTGAACATGTGGTGCTCTCTAGTGGCCGGTGTTTCAGTTCTTACAACACTGCTGCATTCATACTAACATGTCTTAATGAACTACAAGTTATTAAGTGTATTTTGATACTGTAAACCTCACACACCAGCTCAAAGGACATGCAAACAGGGCTTTGGTAGTTTCTTACCTATATGGTGCCATTTACATCTGCAGATAGTTGTTGTTTTTGTTTGATTATAAATAGATGTATTGTGGACAATTTGGGAAAACTGGTCCATCAAGTTTTTTCCATTCAACCGTTTACTTCAGTAACACTAAATGTTGCATAAATATAAAAGCACCATATAACTTTTACTGCCCGGGTTTGCTGTCGATACAGAGTTGGCTTCTGTGACTTGTTTTTCAAGGTGCGTCACTTACCTGTAAAACGTGCAGAAAAATAAAACTGTAATCATGATTCAGTTGAGACTTATGAGGTTGAACTTCATGTTTTTTCTCCTGACTTTTATCTTTTGTTATAGTTTGCCTTTTGTCTAAACTTATTTATTATTTTGTATCATCGTTTACTATTCTTATGTCCTGCCCCAATAAAAGGTGATTTACGAAAAGTGAAGACGAGTTAGCTCTGTTCCTACATTATCATAATCACCTCTAGCTTGTTACCTGTGTTCCCTTTATAAAGACCTTTGTGAAAGAAGCTGTTTTGACCAGTAATCAGTTCTTTTAACAATGTTACCATTGAAGAAACATGTACTTAACCAGGAGCCTGAAACTGAAGCAGCTTTTTGTAAATCAGCCATCATGTCCTTTAACTTTACGACACGATGATTTAACTTCTGAGAAAATTTAACATAACCCAATTAAGGCAAACTAATAAAAACTCCCCATAGAGTTGAATAAACAGGAGATCAAAAGACTATCGTTTTGTGAAAATCTCAACAGCAAAGGGTCACTCAAGCGACAAATATGAAAACACGAAAAACAGAAATGAGTGTCGATCTATCTGACGTCACCAGTCCATCAACGCTGATTCACTGTGGCGGAGCGAATTTGTCGCTGAAGTTGAACATATTTTGAACTCACGCGAAGCCGAATTTCACGTCCATTTCCTCGCGCGACAGGTCCATCGCGCCACACAACGCAATTTCGCATCATTCCATTGACTTTCTATGTACTTTTGTAGCGCGACAAATTAGATTTGCGTTTGGTGTGTACATTGGTACACAATGTTTTTTTTTGTGAGATTATCAATTTAAATCAATCATTTTAGTTTTTGGTTTAGAAATGGAAATTAAAACTGGTTTTCAAATTTTTTGTGACTATAAATTATATAGCGGCCAAATTGAACCTAATTCTGGGGGTTTTGAGATTGATTTACCTTTACAGATAAGGATCCACATTTATTAAACCAAAATATGACTTGATGAATATGGGCCCTGACACTATTGAGGGTCACTAACCATAACCTATGAGCAGGAGCATAAGCAGGAGTAGGAGTGCATGAGCAGGATAGCACAGATGACCTTCCAGAATGAGCTGCTCGATGTTTCAGCTGCAGACAGAAACAAACCAAATGTTTAGAGCTTGATAATAGATCAAATATATACATGAAACGTTTCTTCTATTTATCAACTGATTAAGGGTTAGAGGGGGTACTTACTATTGTCATAATTATTTCATAAAGGGATGCACCTGCTCCCTCCAACAACATGAACAAGGTGCTTCCTGAGTTGTCATAGATTCGTAAGTCAAAGTCTGGTTTGTCACCTCACAGGGGTCCCGTCATGAAATTGCCAGTCATGAAGGTTTTGGATGCAACGGATCTTTTATAACAATTTTCCCTTTGATTCGCTGAAAAAAGGACAAAGACATGGAGGTAAAATCATTAGTGACACTCTTTTAAATAGAAATGATGTACTACCACTTAAAAAAAAAGACATGTCATTACTCAGCAACAATATACAACACTTAATAGATGCTTTCATGAAGCTAAATTAATTCAATTACATTTAGTTTCAAAAATGTTTGATGACAAACCCGAGGTCAAACAGGGATTTGCAACAAGTTCATATGTCAAGTGTGAAGTTTGAGACTTTTACTTACTTTTCACTTCTTTTTTTTCTTCTTCTAGATTGTGAAGGAAACGGCTTTAAAATCTTCAAGCTTGAAGAAATGTTTCCTTAATCAGATGTATCCAAAATTTGAACTGACATACTGTAAATGGAAAAAGTCTTACTGTTGTGCTGGCCTGTGTTCAGAAATAGTGAATGCTTCTCTGAGATCTCTGCTGGTGGCAGAAAGGTCTGAGTATCATTGGACAATTCGTAATTCATCGGTGATCCGATACAAATTAACCCTACTTCCTTCTTTTGGATGCCTTTGAGGTGACAAACCTCATCGGCTCTGGCAAAAAGAAACATAAAATCACGTCTATGTTCATGCAACTTGGGGAAATGTAATCCGCCTAGGCTTCTACATAACCAATAGGGAAGCGCATTGCATTCACCAAAGAAAAAAAAAGGACACATTATAGGCTATTTATTCATGTTCCCCCCGTTTTATGGGGTATGTAAATGTATACACCATGATGTGACATGGCTTTCTGTCCCTTACTTGTTTATCATTCTTCATGCAGTGATACAACTCAGCAGCTCTTGTTTACGCACACATCAAGGGGTTTGTGAGAGAGCTAAACGTAATCAAATAAATGAAATACGTCAAATCATCTTTTAAGACAGAGCAGAATGATTAAATATTACCCTTGAGTTTTGAGTTTGATCTGTTATTTCTAACAACTTCAGAACAGTTCAGGACAGTGCGCGCCAGAGTTACTTTCATAATTTTCGCGCAGGCTGGTCTCACTCGTTAATTTACGAGATTATTCTTTTTAACACGGCCCTAATCATCCGTCGTTATATTTGACCAATTTCATCGCCAAATAGCCTTATTTGTAATTGAAAATCGGCTCAGTATTAAAAGTAGTTGAAGTTATCTCTTAATATTGCTCTCTTCACGGATTATTGCATGGAGAAGGATAAAGCCAGCTAACCTATGGCATAGATACATGCAGCAGGTGATTTAATAACTTACCTCGCACTGGGATATAACTAACCTGCAACTCTAAATCTGTTATAAAAGCCATCGGCCTGGCCAAATACTTTTTGTAATAGATATTCAACGCGCGTGTGGTTGCCAGGTATTTGACAAACAAGCCAAACAGTCCAATATCAAAAGGTAAAAATAAAGGCATTTCCGTTATTTTTGCACTCCCTTTAGAGTTCAACAGCATACTTAATGGTCCACTATCACTCCCTGTGCACTGTTCAGCTGGTTAGCCATTAACATCAGCCTTGCAGTTCGGCGTGGGAATATTGGACCTGGCAACCCCGATGTACCGACGGTAATCTTCAGATCGAAAAAAGAATAATGCGGGCGAATATAATTAAATCACATTAAACGTTTCAATCTGTTGTGATCTCAACTCACTGAAGAAAAGGCTTACAATTTGATACATGTATATTTCATTGTTTTTATTTCCATATGGATCAGGCTGCTACGAGCTGGATGGCCTGGCCACGATCTACATATACGACGTTTTGGGCATTGTATTGAAGTATATGGGGCGACCCTCCGCGTCTATAATAGACGCCAAAGGGAAACCCCTTGCGTCGATCATCACTGACGCTAAGGGGTCCTGACCGATCATCAATATATGACGAGCTGGGGATGAGACTGTTGACGTTTACCATCGGGGGCTGTAATAACATGTTCATCCACTAGGTGTCACTCTAAGAAAGTATCAGCTGTGCCCCTTCAGGAGAAGATGGAGAGGCTCGGCTGATCACCCACTGATGTGCCGGAATAAAAGAATCCAGACAAACATGTCAACCATCACTTCAGTGTCAAAATATCAAAAGCTCTTCCTCCTCAAACACATACACTGTATCATCTACACAAACTGTTTGTAGTTATGAAAAGTCCCTGGAGCCAGAATCACAGTGGATACAATGTGACTGTGACCTTGAGATGAATTCCTCTCAAAAAGCCTCCACACGTCAATTCAAACTCTCTGAAATCTTCAAGGACTTCTTCTTGTTTCCACATGTGGATGTGGTGACTCAGAGCTCCCATCTCCTACACTGTTTACTTTTACAAGGTTACTGAACACCTTCATTTGGAGATTTTTTATTCAAGAGTGAGAACAGATCTTTGTATCTACTGACACCACATTCTTAAGATGGTGAATTCTTAGAACAACATGCTTTTTATTTTACAGCAAAAGAAAATGACAGGGAATGGAAATCTAGTAAAGCTACAGCAGACTTCATACTGTAAGAGACAATTCCCCCCAAAATGTCAATATGGCACTTCAAACTGTTAGTCCTCCAGATCTTCAAAATAAAAATCACACATGGTATTTACAGAAGTATTGATTGTACAATTCCCTTTAACTTTAAAAAATAGTGAATACGTGACTTGCCACAAGTCTTACACTAACTTTTTTAAAGTTGACACTATATAAAAGGAGTGACATTAGTAATGCTTTATATTAGTTTCCCTGATTAGTAGAAGTTATAACTCTACATCATTATATTGACACAGGCTACATTTACACAACTACAAATCTGCAGCTTCTGCTGCCAAAAAGCATTTTGTCATGACGTTAAAACAGCAAATAACAGAACTGGGACAGAAACACCTTAATTAATGCCTTCATGGTCCGTGTGGCAGTTAGTACATTTGGTCTCAGTGGACCTAAGCAGTTTCAGATCTGTCATGGTTTATTCTGATGATATGTCTGAGGATAGAGTCTTATATGTTGGTACTCTCGAACAGAGGAGAAAGGAAAATAGGCTTTGTGTACTTATGATAACTATGACCTTCAGTTTGATTATTCCAGCATCCACGCTTGTCCAGCGGACAGGCTGATTAGAGGGCAGTGAGTATCCTACCTCATGTAAAACACTAAATATCGATTAATACAGTATATTTAAGGAATAAAGGGAGTCCATTTTTTTCCCATTCATTAGATGAGATGCTGGATACAACTCTCATGTCTGTACTGGACATTTTAAGCTCGAGACAGCAGGCAGCTAGCTAAGCTTAGTACAAAAAGAGGGAGCAGGGGAAACAACATGCTTGGCTCTGTCTCAGGGTTAAAAAGTGTAAAATGTGTCCCAATACTAGTACCAACAAAGCTTACCAATTAATAAGACAGGCTTAAACGTGTAATCGTGCCTCACACCTTATGTGTAGCTTGTGATCATTTCGAAAAATGATAAAGATGCTGGACTAAATCTTGGACAGGAGCAGGACTTTAAGGAGTCTTGTTAGGTTGCTGGTTGGGGTTACCTTGGCACAGAGTCTGGCTCTTTTAACCCCTCAATGTTTCAAGATCCTGTTCTAAGCTGAGCTAATACTTCACATTTACCAGACACACTAAATATTTTTTTAGAACCGTATTCTAAGCAATGAAGTGATTTGCATATATCCTCAAATGTTGGACTAATCCTTTAACACATACAGTATATGAATTACTAATGTAAAGAAAAACACCATGAAAATGTTTTGAAGACTGCTTGTATGGGGACGTTGTTCCCAAATGCTACCATTTGTTTGAGCCTCTGGATTGCTGGTTCAATGAGTCAGGTGAAGCCTGTGCACAAGTGTTCAGGATGTCTGTCACACATAATGTTCCCGGTGGTTGATGAACACCCGGTCTGTCCCACTCTGATGACACACCCACTCCAGGCGGGAGAGCTGCTGAGTGGGTGGGTTTTTTGCTGCTGGTGGTCCTGGCCTTGAAGCGGGTGGGTTCTGCCCTTCAGTCAGCTCATACCTGCGCTCTGCCATGTGATTCTGAAGGATAGAGAACCATCAAAGATAATCGAACATCTTATCGAACATCCAGCAGCTGCTCTTTCATGGCAGAAAACACTGGATAAATATATCTTCGTGTGATTTCTCATGTCAGTTTGAGTAGAACCAGGATGAATGCTTTCCTTTGGACCTTTTAGGTGAGACTAAAAAGTGATGGCTTATGGAACTTGAGTTGAGCTGAGTACACGCATTAAAATTTAAATTATCTTACATATTAAATGAGTCTAACTATGACAGTTCCTGCTTAATAAACATATCAGCACATCAGTCAGAGAGTATAGATTTTTACCTCTTCCTTGTTAATCTTTGTGGTGTAGTGAAAAGAACCACCAGACTCAGATATAGCTCCATGTACTGACATGATATCATGAAAGAGGGAGGGGGGTTTACCTGACAGAGCCAGGCCACTTGTGATGCGTGGACACCCAGAGGAACAGCCGGTGCTCTCCCGCAGTGGGGAGGAGGCGGCTTGTGTGTCGGAGGAAGGTCAATCCTTCAGAGCAAGAGACAGAGAAATAACAATGAAGAGAGAATCTCCAGTAGGAACCCCGGATAGAGAAAAGTGTGTAATTAGAAAGAAGCAGCATGAAACAATTAGTTTAATGATATTTTCTCCTTGGTGAAAATCCAATTATTGGATAAATTCAGAGGGGCTGGTGAATGAACAGCCCTCTGAGTCACATACTACAACCCTGTTTTGTTTTATAGTGATGCCATCTGGGTTATCTGAACAATTAAAAAAATATAATTTTGTACCAATAACGCTGTGAAACAAACTTGAAGTGTTACATTTCAATAATCTGAGCACTTAACCAGCATGAAGAATAAAAAAGATATCCTGTAGCATTATGAGAAATGTAGGATCCAGTATTTTAGTATTTTAGTTTAACTCGCTTTAAAACAAGTAGTAATCAATCAATCAATCAATCAATCAATCAATCTTTATATGTAGTAGTAGTTTATATGTAGTGCTACAAAAATCAGGTAAAAATCAGGTAAAAGACCTTACTCATTGCTATATTAAATGATGCAGCGTTAATCCATCATGAGCACAGCACTTAGCAACATTGAACAAAGTTACAGCCTCATGATGAGCGGCCACCTCCCATCTTATGTCATCTGTTTTTTAAGGTTCACTTGAACATAATGTACACATGTTAGTTACATTTTATACACTGCATTAATTATGTGTAAAACTTATACGTACTAGTGGAAGTTTATTAGTACTATAGGTGCTATAACTGCAACCGTAACATGTCACATATTCACAGGTGACCACAAATGAAAGTTGTACTTATTACCTATATGTATGAAAGTCATAAAACAGGTAATGTCAATCAGCAAACTCTGTTTTAAAAACCTCACTAACTGGGGCTTACTTGTTATTGCTAAAGTAACTACGGTATTTTAAAGGTGTCATTGAAAGATGTAATATTTTGACAGAATATATTGGCAAGATTTATCCACGGCATTTTAGAAGTGGGACAATGTGAGTTAACCAAGTTACAGTATGTGTTTTTAATGCACCTGCTTGCATCAATAAACCAGAATGTGACCAATGTTTGATTTGAGTTATATCATTTTCACAAATGTTCCTCTACATCCTGCTCATCTACCAGCATTATCCAAGTACAATCCTAAACCTCTCCAGTATCAGTCGTATGATCGCCTGACAATGACGACTTCATGACCATATACTACTACTAATACTAAATCAAAGAAAGTAAACTGAAATCATTTTACTGCTGCTATAAAATCGCTCACTGTGCGAGTTCCCCTGAACCACTCTAAGATGCTAAATTCAGAGTGATTTTGTCATTCATTGAAATCGTCCTCCACTACTAAACCTAAACCTACAAACTGACCTTGACCATTTATAAAACGATGTCACCACATGCATTGATTTTCTAACACGGTATATCACTGATGCTGCTCTTTCTCTTTCTTAGTTGAGATGAGAGGCAGTCAGAGATTACAGTTGAGGCTCTCAGTGACTTGATGTCCTATGCTTGTGTCAGTGTGTGACGAAGGAGAGGGACGATGCCTGCGTCCACCCGCCCCCCTCCATCATCCCACTGGGACTTCCAGCCACCGTCACACTTAAGATGCTAAGTTTGTCGTGGCATTGACCACAGACCAACACGTGGCCTTATTCACCGTCCTGTAAAGTGTCAAGTGATGCAGGGCCCACACCCATGCATAGATGTTGAACATCGCCCCCCCCCCCCGCCCCCCACTCAGTTCATGCTGTTTACAGTCAGCAGGGTCCAAAGGGGGGATATTTTCACTCTCACTGAGATATAAAAGGGACAGTTTATAACTCAGTCTGGGGAATGTACAGTAAAGCCATGCAGATTTCTCTGAAGGGGGCATTGTCAGTAAAATTAGGATGCTAAATTTTACTGAGGGCGAAATGTTTATGGTTGAGTAAAGAACCAAATGTCTTTGCTTACTTAAATTCAGGCTTACATAAAGACAAAGATTCATCTCCACAGAGATGTTGGACTGAATGAATACTAGAGCCAAGAATAAAGGAAGAAATCCAAAATCCTGAAGACAAAACAAAATTAATTCACATGTGGACATTCTTTGATGATCTCTGCTTTGTGCTTTCCACTTCTAAACTACGCCAGTGACTTGATTTTTGTGTGCATGTAACTCGTATTTCAGGAGACACTGAGCAAAATGTTTAGGACAAAAAAAACCAAAAACATTTATCCAGGATCTAGCTGCCTGCCTAGATGGCCACATACTTGTAATTGTGTTTGCCTGTAGTGAGCATGCTCAGTGAGCCTAACAAAGATTGATGAGAAGATCAACCTGCAACCTTGCAGATATGCTCCACAGGTTCATAATGATGATTTGTATGAGAAGGGTACAAGGTTAATCAGCAGAATCAGACTTATAAAAGCACACCTTTGTATTGCAGTGTACACTTAAAAATGTTAAATAGAAACAGAGGTAATCAAACCCACAAGGTTCCATTCATGTGCACCAGACCACATAAAGGATTCTGTCCAGTCCTGTAATTCAGCCTCAGTCTCAGTTATTCAGAACATACACAGCAGAGACAGACAAAACAAAGAGCACACACACAAACGGAGACAAAGAGTTTAAAGTCAGTCACTCCTGCTTTGAATAATTTAACCTCAGACATACTTCTTTTTTTCCTAACATTAAAACAAGAGCTGGTGTATATAGAAACACACTGAACTAAATAGGACAAGGGGCCTGCTGCCAAGACAGCAATTATGCGCAACCCCTCAACATTGTCCTGCAGCCTCTGTGCTCTGCGCTCGCGTCACCACAATGCGCTCCATGGGAGACACGAGCAACTCAAACAAAATGGGCTTCAGTCAACCTCACAAGGTATCATGTCATTAATTAACCAGCTGAGCATGTTCTGCACCATGAATTATTTGTCAGACCTACACTTTGTCAGAGAAGGCATTGGGTGGAGTCTTGCGAGCTGTAAGGATCACGATGAGGAAGATGGCGATGAGGAAGAGGGCGAGGACCGCGCCCATCACCGCTCCAGCCACAGTGATGGAGTTTGACCTCTCCGCATGAGACTGTTCTGTGAGAAAGAAGAGAGACGTTTTCAGTGTATTACAGACAAAATGAAGTCAACATGAGAAAAACTGAGTCAGGTCTGCTTTCATTTAGGTCAATATTTAATCGATTTGCAGACCTACAGTTGAAAGTCACATCTATGTAATGTTTAGTTTTGGGTTTGGTAAGTGACGGGGCAAACTGAATCACTGTCGCCATGCACCGATCCGATATGGAAAGTTAAGCTTCCGCAATATTCACACTTTAACTTTTTAGCAGACAACAAGGTTTCAGCTGGTGTTTTGTAAAATTTGAACCTGTTTGTTTTGGGAGCACATAGTATTATTGAGGTTGGACTTCTACCGTTTTAAACCCGCAATATGCAGGAGTTTGTTAAGTGGAGCACAGCTTGTTCTGAAGAGTACAAAATGCTTTGAATGTAATTGTGCGTCTTCTGTTCTCTTTCTTACCCTGGAGACAAAAGAAGAGTGCTCCCAACCAGGTTTGAAATTTCTTAGATAAAGAGAGGACGTGGGGAACAGGTACCTAAAACCATGAAAGCCTTTGAATATTTAAATGTTACAAATGTTTTCGTTGAAATGATTAACCAACGCTTTGTTATAGATTGAAAGCCATGGACATGTAATTTGAATACATTCAGCAAATGCTTAGACATATGAACATAATGGCCAAATAGTCATATTTTGTTTTGTGTGTAATTTGGAAATGACATACAAAACTTCAAGTAAGTCTGCCTTTTATATTAAGCAACTCTGCAACAGAACCAAGCGTCGTGGATTGGCGCCTTCAATAATACTTGTACAGTGAACCAAAAAGCAAAGTCATTACAGTGTCCCAGTGTGTAAAATTACACAGCATTAAGGCATTTCAGGAGCAAAGGGGAAGTCATGTAAATTGCATTCTTCACATTCACACACACAAAACACAGTCTAATCAAGCCACCTCCTCCATGTACAAAGATGCATTTCATTTCTGTTATGCCTTTACATCTGGCCCAGGGGGAGAAACCACTGCTCCACCATTCTGCCTCCATACCTTTCACAAAGACAGGGAAGCTTAAAAGTCTAACCTCCAACAGCCTGTGGGAAAGAGGTTATGATGCACACACAATAACATGAAAAAAAGATCAAGTGTTTAAGCTGTACCCTTTGTTAAATGTTTTGCCTGAAGGTGGAAACACTGTTTTGAATAGATGCCACCAGCGCTTAACTGCTGCCATAATGTTCCTGTCCTAAAGGTGGTGCACTTTTATACAGGCTGACATAAACTGCCGACACTGACTAAACTGGATCACAAAAAACCTTCAACTCAACAAACGAAGTTTGATAGTTAGGGGAATTAGTTATTTTCTTCCTTGCTAAAAGTTAGATTTGAAGGTTATGACTCATATCTGTTTGTTAAACATGGCACTACAGCCAACAGACAGAAGTCTTATCTAAGGTACCCACTTAGTAACCTAGAAAAGACAAATTGTAATTCTACCTTTTGAAACAAAGAAATAAGATATAAAATGTAATGAGGAAGCTTTCAAGATACAGGAAGGAGAGACTACGTTCAGAAAGAGCTTTGCTAGCTGCTTTTTTTTTTTACACTGGACTAAGATAAACTACTGCATGCTATAACTTGTATTTACTATACAGTCATGTAAATAATTCTGATTTTTTTTAATCAATCTAAATGACTATGAGAAACGAATCCAACTTTAAAACATTTGAATCTGGCCGTGCAATCTTCATCAAACTTGTTTTCTGAATGGACGTTGCTTTGCAAAGAGTGTCAAAGTCTGTCAAGGGTAAAATGTTTGTTAAGCTGAAGTATTAGGCTGCAGATCAATCTAGATAAATGGAGATGGTGCGTCTTGAAACTGTATTACTCACTCATACATCACTTTAAATCATCCCTTCCCTCCATTCTCTCTGTGTCACTATTGTCCTCCATGTTTTCTGTGTGTCTAGATGCTCTGGTGAAGTCTGGTGTAACTAGCTTTGTTTGACCATATGCTTGCATGTGCTCCATGTTGTCCACAGAGGAGGATTAGGATTAATTGTGACTAAGATGCATTAAACTCTTCGAACAACCAGCTTTGTCTATTCAGCAGTAATAAGAAAAACTGTGATTGTAGGACTGAAGGAACACGAGGACAAAAGGTGATAGAGTGAAAAAAAATCAAAGTGCGTGATGGTCAATTCCACTTGATTTAGCTGCTGAGGTGGGAGAAAAAAATCAATAATGTGCTTGGATGAGAATCTTAAATAACAGTTCAATTATGATGCAGATTGAACAAGCTGGGACTTCTGCACTCGCCCCCTGAAAGCCACTTCTTCCTGTTTTTCCCCTCCCCCGCACCTCTTTTCTCCCTTCAAGCTGTTCTCTAACAGTTAATAACCGTTCGATTACCTTTGATGGCTGCTGAACTATGACAAGAGCCTCTCAAGTTGATCAGAAAACATTTAGAAATGCAGTTCATGAAGCTGGCGACTAGAATGCCTTGTGACAGATTTTTGCACAGAGGGACAAACACTACATGCATTTACAGTAGCATCTTAAGGTTTAGGCAGGAGTGTCTTACATGTGTGTTAAATATGTGGGAAAATACAATTTTAACTGAAGGGAAAAAGTCAAAATGAAGAATAAACAAACATTTAATTGGTTCAAATTTCATCCCTTCTGGGGGGGGGGACTGGGATTAGTGGCGTTAGTGGTGGATCAACCGTCCCCAGACGGAGATCTGGCTCCAGTGCAAACCTCTTTCTTTATGTCTCTCTTACTTCAGCACTTTATCACACATGCACATCATCACTGTGAAGAGAAGTGCATGCTGATGCTCTGGAGGTCAGAGCAGCAGACGTGCTCATCATGAATTTAACAGCACACATCTCGCTGTCGAGAGGAGAAGTGAGGGAGCGAGTGATGGCAGGACAACCCCTACACTCCCGCCCCACCCACCCCCACCCCCACCCCCACCCTCCAACAACTTCAACAGCAGGGTCAAGGGGTCATGCTATTGCCCAGCAGCAGATCCCTCGGGGAGCAGATGCTGGTGTAACAGCAAAGCAGGTGACGAAGGTTAGAGCAGTGGGTGGTATGTCATTTTCCTCTCCCGATATCTTTTTCAATATTTTCAGCTCAACGGCCGAGACAATTAGATCCCACTTCTGCTGAGGAGTTATTATCAAAGTCTCAACGCTGCGTCCCTCCACGCTGACAGAGATGTTTGCTCACTCCTTTGTGTGTTGTGAAAAGTATCCTTGGAAACTGTTGTGTTGCAGGCAGAAAGCAAATCCACTGGTCTCCTACACGAGTGTATGAAACTAATTTAAAGCAAGCTGAATGACATCATTACTCTGAGCTTCTTCACTTTTCTCAGCCTTCCCTGTTTTCAAGGTCAAAATATCAACAACTGCTGTGACCAACATTAGAACTACTGAAGACACAGAGGTCAGCTGAATTAAAGACTTTTAAAGGAAACGTGTCTTGAGGACCTGGAGTCCAAGCTAAACAGTGTCAAGGTCACATTGGCGTTTTATGTCCTTACAGCCTGAGGAGCTGTGTGAATGCAGCAGAGCGTAATGGGCCATTTTCAATTCCAGTGGCTAATTCTCCCTCTCTGCTCTGCCTTTCACAGCTGCAGAGTTTAAACTCTCCGCTCCCCCCCCCCGTCAGCGACATTCTTCTCCCTCTGCTTTCTGTGTCCAGGTAAAGCTTGCAGGAAGAGACAGCCTCCATCAGCAGCTCCAGATGAGCTTGTTGCCATGGGGACAGTCAATGGGCTCCAGAGTAGGGACTTTGGGCCAGACATAAACACTCAGCGTTTAATTTTACCAACTGGTAGACAGTGGGAGAAAGAACGGGGGTGGGTGGGGGAATTCACAAAGGAGGCAAGCTGTGGGGGAGAACCAAGGGTCTTTCTGTCCCTGAAACAAAGCAAACTAGGACTTGTGACGAGGTGTCAGATCTCCCTCGACCAGTGGAGAGGAACGAAAGCGCCATATTACAGCATTTTTGGACACTAAAGACTAATGAAGATAAGGTGAATGAAGGAAACATGAATTTGGATTACGTCATTTGCGGCGTTCCACATGTGCGCACTGGATTCGGGGTGTGTGTGTGGGGGGTAGCTTTATGCATTAGGGAGTTAGAGATGATGTCATTTATAGAAGCACAAAGAGGAGCAGAGAGCGAGCAGTCGGAGTAATTGCAAGCTTAAAAAGCTCCAGAGAAAATAACTCACAGGTGCTAAGGTGCTTTATTAAACTAAAGGATCTTAAAAAGATTGACAAAATAATGCTCACTGTTGTCACTCACAGAAATATTTTTTCTCCCTCTAGAAACTTACATTTTTTTTCTGTATATACAAAAAAAACATACATGAACACAAGGTGCTTTTCATTGACAATAACAGTGATAATAAAGAAACAAAAATAACCCTGACAGAGACACCTGTGAAGACATGACTGAACTCATTTTACATCCAAATTCATTCAAGCTTTTTCTTTTTGTGTTTTAATGCCTCTAGGTTTGACAATATACGTCAGATATTTTCCAGGAAAGTAAATATGGCACGTTATTTGCAGTGAAATAAAAAAAAAAAAAAAAAAATCTCATTAAGCAACAGCATATGTTTTTACATCCCTATTAAAACAATAATAAAAAACACTGTAATTTATTCTTCTAGGTATCTAAGGCACTAGTTGAACTGAACCCAAAGTGAAGAATACTTTTCCAAGATAAAGGTATGGATGACTGAGCTTAAAACAATATGTCAGTCAGTATAAAAGAACTGCAACCACCCAGTAGTGGAGCTTTAAACTGATGTGTCGGGCAAAAATAGGATATTGATTAGTGGAGTTTCCTTTTTAGGGCAGGGAAGCAAACAGAAGGAGTTTAGCTGCTGTGCTTCCCATTTGTCTCTGCACTCATGTGAAAGTGAGCAGAGAGGCTGAGAACAACAACATAACAGCAGCACATGAAACCCCAGCACCTTGCTTTTTATTCCACAATCATTTTTACTGAATGATGGACACATCTATTAAAGGGTCATCACAAATCACAGAGTAATTAATATCCTCGCTTGCATGAAGCAGTATCTAATTTCTGAGACATCAACCTGCATCTCAATTCAAAAAATGGTTTATCTATTAATTTTGTTTCTCGAGCTCATGACATTTGAAAACATCTTTTTTCCCCAAATAATTTTGAACAAGCATCTCTATGCAACATATTTCTTCTTAATGTTTCACCCAGGAAACTTCTATCTGCACAGAAATGTTGCTTTATGCAAGAGAAAAAAGTGGCAGAAGGAAATCTCGAAACCTCTGCATATCAAAAGCATATAGGTTCTAAAAGTGAGGAATTGTAGAGATATGGAGTGAACTGAAGTTAGTAAGAGGATTGTGAAGCAGGTTTATATGGACATAAAACAATTATTGTTACGCACCTTTTTAAACAACATTGATTGCAGTAAAGGGTTCATATTCTCTTTATGCAACAGTGGCACATTATCATATCTCACTATGAGAACAGCAGCAAATTCACTGCACACAATTCACACCCTGACAAATAATTATTAAGAGCTCATAACAATATAACAAATTCCCAGTTTGACATCTCTTAATGTCATAAAAAAGTGGCATAAAGCATCTTTTCACTCCTAATTCAGTCTACAAGACGCTGTACAAACCAGTGATACATTAGCCATTTATATATAAGCTTTTAGCTAGTCATCAATACTGTCATCATATTTATACATACAAGTTGAACTAATATTTGGCATCTGGCTGCAAATATTGTGTAGGTGACTGTTGTATTAGAGTTGGCATGTATTCACAGATACTGGCCAGCATGGAAGAAATTGTGTTTCTTGTCCATACTGTCTGGTTAATATGTGGGGGAAGTCCAAGCTGTGCTGAAATACTTAAGATTTTTTTCTTTACCTGATCACATGAAAAAACTGAAATACATCTTCTAGTCTATTATAACTTAATCTAAATAAAATAGTGGGGCACAATAACTCCAGAATTCTATCACTATTCCCTCAGTTCAATCACAGTACTTGGTATGTCCTGCAATGTTATAACATCATGATTAGCTACAAAATATGGCTGATTAGACATTTCTACAGTTTTCTTTTATAAAACTAGCCTGAAATCCTCTTTCTCAAGTATAAACAAGGGGGGGAATTGTATCATAGCAACTTAGTAGATAATTGTGAGTGCAGGATTTAAGGATCAGTGCAACAATAATGTCTGTCACGATTGACCTGATATGTCTACATAACACTTGAATGATAGAATGGTAGTAATAATGCATGTTGAATGTTAAAAGAAGTGGTGCACATGATTAGAGAGTGCAGCTGAAATCATGGATAAGCAACAGTAAGCCTATTAATGCGTCAGATTGTAATTGTGACACAGTCATGTCTTGTTTCTACGGATTACTCAGAGTGGTGAAATTAGTCCATCGGTGGTTGTTTGTGGTATGCGTGTACTGGCCACACTTTTGAATGATTTCTTTGTGTAACAAAATACTTTGTGACTAGGAGGCCAGCGTATGGTGGCTGTCATACTGTAACCTGCTTTTAACAATGGCCCTGCTGATAGCGCTCCTGAACCTCCAAGAGCCCTGGTATGGTGCCAGAGTGCAACATTTCAACTAAACCGTTATAATCTGCTAGCCAACTGGAGAATCCTGGCAAATTAGAGGACAACTAACCTGAAACTTCTTCCCCACTGAAAAAGTAAACAAATGCCCTGATATTCCAGCTTATTTAGACTTGGAGAAATTTGTAGCACATTTGCATAACAAGTCTTGACTGTTTCATAACGTAGCCTGTTGGAGAGGACTGTGCCTCAGTCATGTGGGCCTCCCTGCCTGCTCTTTCTCTGCCCTCCCTCTTGGGTATAGAGGATGAGCCGAGGACATACTGTTGAAATGCTCTTAAGGTTTGTGCTCTAGGCCGTCAGTTTTAAAGGAAACTGGTGGAACATTAGGGGCCATATCCTGAAGCTTACAAGAGTCCTAAACTGGGATAGAAAAACAAAAGGGGAGATATTGTCTCGGAAAACACACGAAGAGGATGTTTATAATCAAGTTTTGCAAAAGGCAGTAGATTCATTTTTCTTATCATTATTCATTAAGGAAAGAATTCTGATTTCTAAGCAAGATTCATCTTTTTTTGTTTAAATTAGAATAAGCATATGTGCCTCTGCATCTGGGTTTTGGTTACAAAAAAAAGATCTGTGGCCATTTGATTATCCTGCATTTACTTTTGAGTCATGGGTTCTCTACCATTCCCAAAAGTCAGATTTGGGGTCTTTTGACCAAATCTGTGAGACTTGATTTGTATATCTGAGAGGGTGGATTTTGTAGAAATAAACAACAAAACCTTTATGTACAACAGCAATATGTGATCTGTACTCCTCAGGGCAACCACTTAACTGAAGCTAAGACATTAGTTATAATAAATACATTGGCATTCCATGTAGTAAGGCAGAGACAGTACATACATCAGGATCTTTAGGCTTTACACACAATAACTAGAGACATGCCAAATTCTCCAGGCATGTAAACGTTAAAGTCAAAGTGGCCGTGCAGTCCAGTCTCTCCATATCAAGAACAGAAACATTATATCTCAAGTATCGACCAAGACTTTTGTACAAAACACAAGAACTACTGAACTGAGATAAGTAAAAGTGTGCAAGTGCTTACAGACTAGAAATTGCTCCCCCACTTTTATAAACCTATGTTTGTGATATTTCTGCTCCTGCAGGACCATGTAGTTTATCAAACATACCACTCCCTACGTGAGATGACAGACCCATCTCTGTGGGAGACATAGTCGCCTTCAGGGCCGCTATCATAGCAGTCATCTGACATGTATGGGGAGCCGTTTCCCTGAGGTTTAGGTGATCGAGGGTATCTGGTGTTCCTGGCCTGCCGAGGACTAGAATACTGTGTGTGTTCACGGTGCTGATTCTGCTGACGGTTGTTGTGAGGACTACTCTCCCTCATTGCCCTTGTGTATCCATTGGCGGGATACTCCTCTCCGTTATAATTGTTGTGGAGACGACGCTCACGCTCCTGTTTGAGATGGCGGTCGCCCCACTCCTCACGATCCTGGTCCCGTTTGTGAGAGCTGCTGCCGGCTTTAGTAGGATGGAGCTCGTGTTGGGTGGGGGCTTTCTGGAGGTCGTTGTTTCCCAGGTACTGCTTGGTGTAGTAATCCCCATGGAAGGTCTGCTGTTTCCGTAGGTAAAACACGCCCACCAAACACAGCAGCAGTAGCAGGAACAAGGCCCCGCCCACAGCCCCACCTACTATGGAACCAAGATTACTTTCTGGTAGGGCTTCAAGTGTGGGGGAGCTGAGAAGGACATGCCCCTTTTCATCCACAACGGTGGAGGAGGCGGAGCCAGTTAGGACGGGAGCAGTAATGGTGGAAGGCATGGTGGGAGGATCTAATGGAGGGAAGCAGGGTGAGAGGGGAGAAGAGGATGAAAGGGAGAGGCGAACAGACAGAAAAGCAGAGAATGTCAATGCCAACTATATCAGCATTATACTAAAGTAGGGACAGGTTGACAAAACCATAAACTAAACTACCACTCCCACTAGAGTATAGATTCTTGCAGCAGCATCAGTTTTGCATTGCAATTTCTTTAAAACTGGTTGAAATATGGACTCTTTCATAAAAACATTTTTTTTTTAGGAAAGACTGAGGAAATAGACACAAATTTATCAAAACCTAAACATCCTTGTTAGGGTTTATAAAGTAACTGTGACAGGGGTGTCAAATACCCTTAAATCACAGAAAAATAATAAACATGAAAGGTTGAATTTTTAACCTTTCATGAGAGCAAACCAACATCTGCTGAAGAAATCTGTGACTAGAAACAGGAGTGAGTGGCTTTGACTACAACTAAAACAGGTATCGAACATGGAGGGAACAACAATAAAAATATGGAAATTCTATTGTTCTATTGTTTCTCTGATGTTTGCAAGACTTGGGCTGTGTTCCATGATAGGCAATCATATACACATTCAAGTATTCAAACTGACAGTCACTTGTGGCTTACAAAAGCTAATGTATTCCAATTTTTTGATAAAAATGCCTGAAAACTCGGGTAACATTATATTTCCATCTTGTCACATTTGCCATTGCGCACTGAAGCGTCCACTGATAATCTTATTCTGGGAAATGGCTTGGATCCGTGCAGTCAAATTATTGGTAAGAGGTGCCGCTTGACCCTAAATTGTAAATATCTTTTCTAATGAGTCCTTCATTTAACAAATGTAAAGTCTCTGCTCAATGTTTGTTTCCCGGACGCTAAATTGTGCATTGCCTGAGAGACTGCTGTGGAGTCTCTCAGTGGTTTAAAGGAAATACTTTATTTCTTGCTTTTGAAAAGATAAGCTATTAAAAAAACAAACAAAACAAAAAACTTGTCAAGTTTTGGACTGTATGGATATATATATTTGTTTTACTTTCTGGAGGGTAATGACATACAAAAAGAGGTTTAGAATAACATACAGCTCTTAATGTAATTAGAAGAGCTGCAGTGTTTTTCTTTTTCCCCCTCATGTATTATGTTTACTGTAATGCTATATATTGTTTTTATTTTCTTACAAAACAACAAAAAGAGGGATGAAAAGAAAATTGCTGTTATCGATGCAATGTGTAAGTACAAAGGTGTAATGACAGCAGAGTTACAGAATCGCATTATACGTGCATCATATCAAGGGCCAATTATTCAAACAGATCATCTCCCAGGTAACACTGCGTCCTTACAGCATCTAACATGAGCGACATCAGGGACAAAATCAGTATTATCAAATTGTTCCCTATTTGAGTTCCCTAACAGCTAGCGAATGGCCCAAAGCGCAGTTTTTAACTTGATGCCCATTTCTTTTTGAATTCCTGTCGCTCACATAGACATAGATGAGAATTGAGAAAGTAGGGGGCTCTTCAAGGCACTGTGTCTAACTTTTGATTCCCATTCACTTTTCTCACTCAACAGAGCTTGTTAGCTCCTGGGGTGTTGGTAGTAGTGCTTATTACTATCCATGTTTCACATCCATGATTGAAATGTTCTTTGACCAGACAAAAACTTTATTAGGCTCAGAGCAAGCCGTTCAAGATGTAGCCTTCAACGCTCGTCAATACTAAGCACCAGTTTGTTCACCTTAATAGAAAAGCAACACGTCATACTGTTCGGAAAGAATTCGTTATTTAATGGATAGCTAACGTCCGATGCTGTGATGCGACGAGATATCCAGTGCTTGCGTGCTGTTAGGACAAGGTGTGTGAGCGTGTGTTGGAGAACAGCGATCACACTTTTACACTAACGGTGTCCTCATATATTGTAGTTGAAGCATACAGGTTAAAGGGTTAAATTTGCTTTAAGGAGGAAATCGTCAAGTTTAAATAATGCTTCTTTAAAAAACAACTTCCTGTTTTTCCTTTTGTCATTTTAAACCAGTAGCTCAGGAGAGTTTCCCCTTAGTGGCAGGTCATATTCTAAGATTACTTGTCTCAGTTACATCGCCTCTACCAGTTAGTTTCAAGGCAATAGAGTTTATAAGGGCCCATTTAGAAATGTTGAGGGTAGATTTTCAACACCGGCAGCAGAACTGCATGAGCACAGCTTTGTTACAGGTTAGCAGGAAAGCTTTTAGCTGTGTAACCAAGTCCCTAAAAATGCAGATATGTGCAACTGTCAAAGTTAATAACCACAATTAAAAACTAAATAATTGTTGGTTATTAAAAGCCCTTAAACAGTTTTCAAATATGTTAAAACTTTGCAGTCAGGATCCAGGGGTCACAATATCCAAAGATTTCATGGGTTTGGGTTATGCTCCCATAACAAGACTTTTGTATTGCATACAAAATAGTATGTCGCATTCTTAAATTGCACGAGAATATGCATTTATCACCCTGTTTTGCAAGTATAATGATGTCTTCCCGCTATCTCTCTACACCAGTATCGGAACCTTAAATTGAACTGGATTAGTGGTGATGCCCACAAAACAGAAAAGCCAAAAGCCATAATCACAAGGAGCTCGAGTAATGGAAAGAATCTGAGTCTAAAAGCTTTAATGGTGCTGCAAAATTACACTGCCACTCTAACCTTGTTGCCAGGCCAGATGTGAGGAAAAGATTAGCATCTGAGGCATGACCAACACAAACCCAAAGGTTTGTAGTCTCTAGTATATGATTCGTAGTAATCCATGCAGAGGCAATGAACCAACATATGTGAACACAACCACAGCAACACACACACACACACACACACACACACACACACACACACACACACACACACACACACACACACACACACACACAACGAAGAGTACATCAACATGTGTACGCTTGCACACACACACGTACAGGTCCTCTCAAAGGAAAAGGAAATATGGATGATAAATAATAAATAGGAGTTGAAAAGAACTTGTTAATGTTTTATGAATCTGGGACATCATCTCACAGTTAGGCTGCAGGCTTTGCCTCATACTCATGACACATGCAGAAATAAAAGAATCACAGACAAGAAGAGGGAGAGTTGTAAAAGAGAAACAATCATACCTTCATTTAAAGCGAGCACAGACAAAGCAGATTTTGTGAAACAAGAGGAACATGCTCATCATATACAAGAGACACAACACACTTATGGGGATTTTATACTTGCACCAAACTCCTGAATTATTTTCAGGATGAGCTGCATTAGTGAACGTAAACGGCTAAACTGTTCACCATGACTTATACCCAAATTTTTCCTGCCAGCCTCTAGTAAAAATTCTGTTTGAAGTCAGGGTTAATCAATGTGAGAATGCAGCAGGATAATTCAGGAAAATGTAAAATATTGGTTGGGGGTGATGGCCTTCATATCACATGATCAGTGAGCAACCAGTGTGATGCAGTGGAGCTGTTTCATACGCTTTTCTGATCACCAGCATTTTCTTAACCAGTCATCCATTAATACTGTGAAAATGTTCAATACTATAGGTAAGACCTATAATCATAGCATCAGACTCTTGCTTCTCTGCATCTTCCACCTTGTCCTTATTCCATAATGTCTAGCCTCCTGAGACCCCCCCGCCCCCTGTCCTGCAGTCTCCTGCTTTGAGGTGCCCATGTGCACAGACAACCCAGGAAGATTTCAGGGGCAGTCTGTCCTGAAATTATTTTTGACATTTTCAGGAGTGAACATGTGAAAAAGACTTAAGATGCAATGAAGGGATCAGAGGCAGAGCACCCTGGTCTAAAGCGACCTTAAATATTTGCAGCTGTTTAGCTCAGGAATTCCCCTTTTCAACATCTGGATACCTAATGTTAATCAAGGCTATGCAGCATGCAATTAAGGAGAAATAAAAGGGTACCATAAGTGAATGCTTGACAGGCTGTCAGTATGTACAGTATGGACGAGAGTGATACAGTGTCACATTTCAGCTTGAAGGACAATGTCACAGGCAGAGATACCCTCTATGACGTGTGTGCACGCACAGAGCTTCCTAAGGGAAGAGATGGCAATAGGAGTCAGCTGTGTTCCAGTGTGTATTCTCTGCTCACCTTGTATGAGAATGCGCACATCCCGGCTGCGGAGGCCGATGTCATTGGCAACCTCACACCTGTAAACTCCAGAGTCATTCCGCTGGAGGGGACGCAGGAAGAGCAAAGTGCTGTTCAGTATTTCCACCCCCTCTGGCATTTCACTGTCCAATCTATGAGGCATACAAGAATGAAACATTTAGACATACCAAGAAACACCTTAACAATGATCCTTCTCTATGCATTATCATTCACAACTTCATTAAAAGTATTGTAAATGCTCATCTGAAATGATTACCTGAAGGTTCCAGTGAGTACAAGTCATTTGAAAATTAGATCTTAAACTTGGTTTAAGTTGTCAATCTTATGCCCATCGTTGCCCATTTCAGCTGATATAATAAAAGGAAAATGTCACACAATACACACAAATACACACCTGATCCATCTGAAGTGATGAGCTGGTGGGTTTGAGTTGGCTTTGCACGCCATTTGAACATTTTCCCGACCTACATACCAGTCTCCATCATAGCCCACCATTGAGATATCAGGAGAAACTACAAAGAGGGGGAAACATTTAGACATCTATTAACTGGCATGGTAGACGGTGCTTAATTTTTCATGTATCAAAATCTTTTGTCTCTGGTATTTCCCTGAAGATAGCTGGTAAAAAAAAACCAAAATGCTTTACTGTAGCTATAACATAAAGAATGACTTCTCTTACAGACTGCTGGGTATTGAACTACTCTAAAATGATTCTTCTGCTCTTTTCTGGGCATTACATTGAATGAGTCCAACTCAAGTGAAAATCCACTTGTCAAACAAATAAAAACATTTTTTTTTCAAAGAGTACATCTACTCATTTCCCAAGTTGATTTGCCGCTTGTTCCCAGTCAGCCATTTTTGCCCCAATAGGTACCCTTATATCTTTTGGGGCTTACTGGCAGAATACATTTTTAGTTTTGACAGTTTAAGGGCATACTCAGACATGTACTGACATAGAAAAGCCTAAGGAAATCTACTTTGAAAAAAAGGAAAAACAACAACAAGGAAAACACCGGGACAGCCTTTCATGCATTATATTAAATGTAATGTAGGGAGCTGCGCAGATTGTCCTTGATTTCATCTCTAACCGTTTCGCTAAACAGAATCGTTGTTTAAGTGCATCAGATATATCAAACATCAATATTGACAAGGACAATCATACTAATGAAACTAATGTTGACATAAAATACCTTTACTTGTGAGATTCTTCTCTTTTACTTTCTGCACAATTGGCTTTTTTTTTTTTAGATGCTCAAATTAAAGTATAGGGAGGGAGGAAAGAAATTGCTAACCCGTTTACTCCATTGAACTGACAGCAGAGAGCCTCCACTCCATCTTATAATGTAGACACTACAGCATACACTAACTATTGGCCGGACATATACCATAAGGCTTTCCAAAATATAGTCCCAACATACACCACACTTACACTGTACATTTAACTGGTAAGGGATCCTGAAGTCACTGTTTAAAGCTGGGTGCCGGACCACACAGGTGAGTGTGTGCCCCTGGATGTGACGTGTGGGCTGCCAGAGGTAACGCACTTGTGTGCTGGTTGTGCCGTTGGCTTCATCAAGCAGCTGCACCTCTGACTGACCAAAAAGGTTGGACTCCCAGGACACCTCAGCTGGGGGACGGGCCCGCTCAGCTATACAGGTGGCCACCACAGTGTCATTTCCACCATCGATCAGGGCGGTTGAACCTGCAGACACGTAGACCTTCGGCTCCACTGTGAGTCAGAGAGCCAGCAAAGATAAGAGGAGAAAAAACAGAGATGGCACTGTGAAATTTCAAGACCCTTCTGAGGTTTTGATTACAGGTCCTTTAGTTAATGCACTAATACATGCACTAATGTAATCCAAAAAATAATTTCAATGTTTGCTGATGATGTCAATTTTATACTTTACCGCTGCTTTCTTTGGATTTCTCTTTGTTTTACCCCACTGATTACTTTGGAAACTGCACAATATAAGTATGTGCAGGGGAGACACAAGACCTATGTCATATAATCCTATATAACCCAAGGTTCAGAGGGAAATCCTTTCAAAGTCACAAGGTGAAGGAGGTCAAACCCTACTTTCAGCTGCCCCAAATATCAATATTATTGTTTCTGAGTTATTTCCCTTTTTTTGACATACAGCAATGGTCACATATCTGGGTTTGAATGGAAGCCAGGTCACAGCGATAAAGACTCATTATTACCCATCGTATCAGGCTAAGCAGGTGAGCTACCAGAGCACCTGGAACACATTCTTTAAAGAGTTGTACTTGCAAATAAGAAATCATGTGTTCAAACATTCATACGTACCTAGTACATTGACAGTAGTGGAGGCCTGCGTGTTTCCAAGAGGAAATGTAGCAACCTTACAAGTATAGATCCCAACATCAGCAAAGCCCACGTTTTCCAGTACAATGGTGGCATCATGAGAGGAGGGGGAGCGAAAATACAGGCGATGTATAAACTCTGGAGGAATGGAAATGCCAAACCTAGGGTTGTAGACCGCCACAGTGACAGAGCCTGAAGGCAGACGGCGCTCCCAGGAACTCTGTGTGAGGGTAAGGTTTGTGCCCACCTCCACCCTGCAATCCAATGTCATATTCTTCCCAAGGACAGCGTTCACCCTCTGAGGAACCAGAACCTGACTGCCCCATATACCTGCAGATGCACAAAAGCAAGATTTTTAACCACAAACAATGATATTCACTGAATAATTTGGAAACACTATATAAAAACAAGTAATGAATGCACTGTCAAAAAAGTTTGGATTATTGTCATATCTTTAAAATGTAATGCTTCTCTTGAACTAAAGTGCATTATTTGAGCCTTCTTCAGGCCGGGATTGACGGACCCAATTACCAGTGAATACAAATGATCATAGGTAGCTTGAAAAACAAGTGCATATTCACATTTGTAGAGGTGGACTCAGCGTAGAAACAAAATTATTGCCGATTACTTTCATCACAGCTGATTGTTGCAGCTGTATTTTGAACAAAAATAAATGCTACCGATTCACCAATAAAATAATCATCACATCAGTTTTAATTTGATATGAAAAACATTGTTTCTTTAAGCCCTAATAGAAAGGGCAGGTATTAACAATTTGGATTCAAATAGAATACAGAATCTGCAATTAAATATCAGTTGCTTTTATCAAGTCATTGGTAGGGCCCTCTGATTTTACAAGACAGCAGGAATATTGAAAAAAACTTATTTAGAAAAAATGAAATTTGGAATAACTGAAAACGATCATATGGGGCATAAATGGCACAGATTACATTTGCTATTTTGAAAATGTTGGATGGGATTACCAGAGTGGATGAGTTATCAATCTAATGCTGAGTAAGAGATCAACAAACAGCATCAGTGAGTATTTTTGGTGTTGCCTCTGACGTCAATCGTTAAGACAATTTCATATCTATAAAGTTCAATACTATCTGACATCTGCGGGTATCAGACTGGGATCAAAGCTTGATACCAGCACAGCAGGCTCTGGGTTTTCCACAAATAATACACAGCTGACAGAGTGACTGAGTGCTCCATCCAAGAATTTGTTTTGCCTTTATTGCTTTCCTCCTTCTGACCTAAATTCAAGAATTAAAAGCACACTGTCTGTAGGTCCTTTGTCCAAATATAACTAACCCCCTGCACCATGTCACCTGCACTTGTCAGAGAAACAGCATATCTCAAAAGAGAGCAGAGATCTCAACATTGTGTTGAGGGAAGTCAGGGGGAGATGAAGGGAACAGACTGAGACCGGCAGAAAAAAATAGACGGGAAGAGATATGCTAACATGAAGAGGATGACATCATCGCTAAGAGAAGAGAAAGAGGGCTGAGAGTGAGGAGAGTCACGTATGAAACACAAGTGAGAGGAAATGTATCCCCAGGATGCCGATACACAAAAACTGCGGAATTATGTTTGTGATTTAGAAAAGACAAAATAACACTGCTAGGCTGCCAAAGTCTTCAACCAGATCACTAATTGCTACAAGCTGCCAGCAGGAAGACATCATCATAAATCAAAACCTGCTGCGTTTCTTGGCAATTGACTGCAAATATTCTATTGTAGTTTTGCCAAAAACAGCTCTTTCTCAGGCCAAACTCCCTCTAAAAAGGCCATGTCCTCCAATATTGGTCTAAGCCTATTTCCTTACCACCAGCCTATGAAGTATGAATGTCTATTTTATATTCTTTGTGTTTCTGCTAATAGAAAACAGTTTGATTTTTTGACAACCCTGTCATTATGAGATAGCTCCTGGTTTTCCTAGTTACATTTAATTTTGTATGTTTGATTCAGAGAGTAGATTAGATTTTAGGACTTCCAGGTAATTACAAAACAAATCCCAATTGGTCTAACAACTTAAATATTGAAGGGTGACTCGTTAGTCGAATTGGAGAATTAACTAAATTAATAATGTTATATTATAACTAATTATCTATTAATCAAATTCTCAAATAAGTCACTTAGCAAAGTTTTCAACACTTATTATATGTCAGCCCACATGGGACTGGGATTATATACAAGCCAATTCTTCAATGTGGCTATCAACTCTTGATAGCATACTGTTTGCACAGAAGGCAACATGAGTCATCGTATTGCTCATACAGAGAAAGGGCAGCGGATATCAGTGCCACAGTGAGGAGATGTTCAGCTGTGAATGTTGTGGAGGCACTATTCCTGAATTTATGTGCCATTTAGGTCTGTGCACTGGTTTCACTACAATACATACATGTATGTGTACACAAATATAAGAGAGGATTCTAAACATAAACTCAGCATTACTTTGAAGTTTGCACAATTCATATGGTACCTCTTAATTAAAGGATCTTAAGATGTTTTTTAGTTTGTCTGAAAACTTAACTCAAATGCCCATGAGCTTTTTGCAAGCAGTTATCATTGTGCACACTTGACAATAAAAGATCCCTCCCCTTACACGCTTTCTTTTATAAGTGAATATAAATGGAGATCCGTACATCATGTCATGAGCCAAAATACCTTCTGACTGAATGCTTCTGACATTTCAACAGTCCGAGTTAACCAAATCTTGTCATCTTAACTTACTCTTCTTACTTTTTATAGTACATCTTTTCTCTTTTTTTTCACTTTGTCATTTGCCAACTTCAGTGTCACTGTGGAAACTCACGGAGGGAATTCTGCACTAAAGGCCAATCTTTGGAAGATACCCAGTTAATTTGGCTAACTCACACTGTTGAAGACTAATATTAGCATCAAAGTGTATTTATTCCAATGAACAAGGACTGTACATTCTGTCCTCCATCACATCCTCTTGAAGCATGTAAGCAACAGATATTATGAAACTGCTACAGTAAGTGCAGATAGCAGTTAGAAAAAAGAAGTTGCAATTTACTATTGGTGATTGTTTCAAGAATAACTTGAAATACTGTAACGCTTTATTTTAATACAATATGCTAAGCTTATCTGAAACAAAGAAGAAATTAATAATTAAATTCAGCACAGTGCATTCCAGCAAAAAAAAAAACTCTGCTTGATAACATGTGGCCATGGACATTACAGAATCTGATCAAGATATTACTCGAGGAAGAAATCTGGATTTAACAACAATCAGGCTAAAAAAACAAAAAACCTTTGGAGTCATATTGTGTTAGTTAATGTGATTTCAACTCTTAGATGTCTGCAATAAAAATGTTCAAAATCTATGTTCACATAAAATGAGTCAATGGCTTAAAAACACAACAAAGTTTTCAAATATTATCGCATGGCGCCCGTGCTAACCACCATCTACGGCAAGTCTCTCTATCAACCAAAACTAAGACATGGACACTTTTTAGTAGCTCGACCAGTCTTTGTCCTTTGTCTATTACAAAACAAATAGCACATTTGCTTTCATTTAGTGTGTTCAGACCATAAATATGCATATAATCCCCACATTTAAAACAGGGTTCCCATGTGTCCTGGAAAACAGTCGACTGATATTCAAGTCATGGAAAATGAGAGAAAAAGCTAAATGTCCTGGAAAACTATTTTAACATTCTCCTCAACTTATATCAGAGTTCCCCATAACAGATTCCATTGTTATCTGAAAGCGAAAAATTATGTCACGGATCTGTGTGCTTTTCTTGGCCCTCTTTTACATTTATTTTTTATTATACTCAGCATATCAAGTCTAGAAACACATGACATAAAACACTAACATATTATATCGCTGACCACAAATTAGTGGTGTTAATCAAGCTGTAGTTTTGAGAACTGAAAAAATACATAACCTAGAAAGAAAGGATGACTGGTTGAATTGACACTAGTTGAAGAGCAATGGGAGAAGGTATTTTAAAATTGAAGGGACTTCATGTTTAGTTCAGGGTTAAATAAAATATATGGAGGCGTTTCTTTCTGAAGAATATGTCTTTGTAACCCACATATTGTGCAAACAGCTCACTACCTCCACAAAAGAGGAGTGAAGCTAATATGGATGTAAATGGATGGTGAAAAGCTACTGTTTTCTGACGTGCGATTAGTGAATCAAACCAAAACAGAGAATCTCCACTATAAGTCAAGTGGGCATGTAAGGCACCATAGAGCTGAGAACACATTAAAATGAACGAGCATTTCATAAAGAGATGTCACCAGAAAAAGACAAACTGCAAAAGGTACTTGATGTACAGTGGCAAAATAAAAGTTGGGGGAAAAACACATACTGAAACAAATACATAGTTCATACTGAATTCCTCTTAATAATATTTGTAAGTACACTTTAATATAATCAATTTGTTTGAGAAATGTGGCTATGCAATGTAGATGACAAATCAACCACTGTACTACACTACAATGTGGGCTTCTGCCTAATAGAAACCTGACTTTATGACCCACTGTATACTTTTAGATAAGGCTAAAAGTCAAGAATAGCAGCAGTCTAAGGGCAAAGAAAGCTGATTTTTTTTTTTTACTGAACTGAATATGTAATGGAAGAGGTATAGGGACAGTATTAAACTTTTATTGGTGACATGACGACAACCTTACATAAGCATGCCCTCGTTTTCTCTAACTCAGAATAAGAAAGTGATGAGAATAAGGGCACAGTCTATCTGATCTTATATTCAGCCTATCTTGACATAGCAATAAGAATGTTTCTCTTTTTCTTCTTGTGCTTCACAGACAAAGAAGAAACTGCTTTAAGTTCTTACAATAGTTCTATCCTCAAAGAGAGCTGCTTCAGTAGACCCACTCAGTTTGGTTTGCAAATGCAACACAATGTGTCTTTTTTAACACACACACACACACACACACACACACACACACACACACACACACACACACACACACACACACACACACACACACACACACACACACACACACACACACACACACACACACACACACACACACACACAGCAGAAAACAGATTATAGATATCCTGGCATCAAGGACACATTGCTCCCTGGGGACACTCTGCTGCTCGTTCTCACTTCGTTCTCACTTTAGTCAATATTACCTTCACATGCACCACTTATGTGGCAGCAAGTATATTAATATGGGTGTCTTGCCAGAGGGCAGGTTGTCTTGTTAAAAGTGGAAATCAGAACATAAGGGACGATGGTGTTAGGGTGAAAGTGGCGAAGCCAGCTGTGCAGGGCAGGACAGGATGATTGAATGACAGTTTAACCATTCAGATTGTCAGACCTTCAGATCAACATTTTTCCCATACATGTTTTAGGCCTATAGCTGGCTTAACTGTACTTCACAACAAAGTTGATGAAATGTGTGTTTCTAGCTGACTGCAGAGGGCAGCAATAAAAAGGTGCAGGAAGAGTGATCATTCAACTACATGGACAGGATAAGATCAGCTGTATGAGGTTCCAAAGACAATAAAAATCAACATGTTAGAGGTAGCCCGCAAAGAATGAGAAAAACTGACACTTTACAAGTTACTGTTCTTAAACCTTGACGCTATCAGTAACAAAACCACAGTTTTTGGTATTATTTGATACTTTTATTTGTATGCATTATAATTGGAGTTATTCTCAACATAAGTGAGTGAAACAAATATGTGCATCACTGCTGCATGTGTGAAATTGAGCAAAGTTATAGCCCTACATCATCGCTTTAGAACCTGAATATTAGAGCCTGGCCGATTAATCGGCCAGCCGATAATATTGGCCGATATTAGCATATCCAGTGACTATCGGTATCGGCTGCTTTTATTGCAGATATGTGCCGATATTACAATATTTATTCATCAGATAAAAGCCTTTCATTTGAGTTTCATTGAATTAAACTATCAGTTCTCTTTCACCAAAAGAGGGCGCTTTATGGATTACAGCATGCATCATCACTCTCCAGAGTGTCAAGCGGTGATGCACTGCGCTGTTACTTATCAGTTGAAGAAGAAGAAGAATTTATACTTTATTGATCCCGCGGGGGAAATTCGTTTTTACACTCTGTCTAGTAAACATGCTACACAAACATGAACTGAAATACACACACATGCACAAACAGGATCCTGTGGACATGCACTAATGGAGAGGTCTCAGAGTGAGGGGGCTGCCCACGGCGGGCGCTCCTGAGCTTGTGGGGGGGGGGGGGTTGGGTGCCTTGCTCAAGGGCACCTCGGCAGTGCTCAGGAAGTGGCCTGGCACCTCTCCAGCTACCAGACCAATTTCCGGACTTGGTCCGTGCCGGGACCTGAACCGGCGACCTTCCGATTCCCAACCCAAGTCCCTACAGACTGAGCTACTGCCGCCCAGAGTGACATCTTTCTAAATAATATATATTTTCCACGAGTATTTGATAACTGCATTTGAGAGATCAACAGAATAAATGTGTATATTTTTATATCTATTAATCTCTACAGATCGAAGATAGAGATAAAAAAGACATCAGCCAATATATCGGTATCAGATTTTTTCTCTCCCAAATATCGTTATCGGCATCGGACATAAAAAATATCTTATTGGTCGGGTCCTACTGAATATACTCACCATATTCACAGTCACCATTTTTCTGATGTCAAACTGACTTCTGGTATCCAATCAGTTATCAAATGTGTTGTTTAATCTTACAATACGGCACAATTTCCTCTGGATTTTAATTTTTTATATTTTCAGTTGCTTAACAATCAAGAAACAGTAAAGAATACCATATAAGTTTACTTGCAACCTAGCAATATAAAAAAACATAGTAATACAATTAAAAAATGCATACGAGCTTCAAACTCTGAGCATGACTTAACGGTCTCCATGTGAATATGATGAACTAGCTATCAGTCAGCTTTCCCTATAACATTTAAGAGGAAAAGAAGTAAGTATGTAAGTAGTCAATGTAGCTTTGATAAGCCACAAGACACATCCCATCTAGGTGAGAAGTATGAAATCTGAAAGGAAAATTGCGAGTTCCTTGTCAAGACCAAAAAATTATAAGCTATGAGGGTATGTGCCTATGGTTTTGTATTGTAAAAGGAACAATGTCAAGCCTCCTTATAATGAAGTAGCCAAGTCTTATACTTAAGTTAGATGAATGTGCACCTTTTTCTGCTTCTTAACCTGAACTCTCTGACAGATGTAAACAGTCTGTGCTGGAAAGGACTTTGGGATCCTGAAAAATGTCTGTAGTTCTATTCCAAGACCTTACCAAAGAAGTTAAAAGTGCTAAAATTCTCTACATTTTAAACTAGCGAGTGGCTAAAGTGCAACAGAGGCGGAGAATAAATAAATGAAAACGTTGTACTTTTTATAAAAGTTAAGTTGTACAACAGGAGTTGACTCCAATCTAAATCTATTTTTAGATGCAGTTTGTGGAAGACATATCTTTTGTAAAAATACTTTGTTAGGCCTATTTGGTAATGGCATCAACTGCAGGCATGTGGGCCCTTTCAGAAGAATCCCTCCCCTGTATCTTTCTTTCAGTTACACCTATAAGGCTTTTTAGAGGGAGTATTTCAGTATCTCAGGTGGTCTAAGGATAGACCCTGTAGAGACCAGGCTTTCTGAGACAGATTGTCGTTTTAGGTCTATATTACTGGTTTGTTTTAACTTTTAACTTTAAGTTTTAGTTTTTAATTCAGCATCAAACAGGAATGGGTATAAAGTGAGCGTGTTTCGGGGTGGAGTTAGTAAATTGCTCATCACCATGATTAAAACATAATGAAGTAGGGCTCCACTGCAGGCACATGGTGGCTGACCCTCATCACGACCTGGGAGCTGCTCACGTTTAGCAATGACTTCTTCACGAAAGAAACTTAAATCAAATTGAAGTTATTTAATATGTTGTAAAATCAGTCTGCTTCACACATATCCCTGCACCATGTTACTTAGATTAAAACTGTTTCAAGAGCTAATATGGCTGCCTCAGAATCTGCAATGGCCCAAGTGTAGGTGGTTGAGAGTACGTAACATTAAATATTATTGCACGCGCTTCTCGGTGGTTTCTATGGACTGTTTCTATGGCAGCCTCTGGTCACACCATCATACGGCGCTGGCTAGTTACGACTCCCAAGCGTTGAAGTTAACTTGTTACCAAGTTTACTTTAGTCTTTAAATGTCACCTGCCACACCTCTTAAACTTAAAAAAATAAAATAACCCACCATGTGAGCACATATAGGCAGCTGGTTTTGCAGACTCGTGGATGTTAAATGTCTGCAGGATGCGAGAGGCAGTCTGCTCTCTCAGAAAACTTCTTTGAACCGTCAGTAGGACAAATAAACTGCCATACGAAATTACACACTCACCTGTGATACTGCACAAAAGGTGAAATAATGCGACCCAGCCCTTGTGTCTAGGGTAACTCCGGTGAGAAGATGGTGGCATTTCAAAAAGCGGTGCAGTCTCCTGCTTCAGCACACAAGAGTAGGCTGCACGCCAATTTAGCGGTATGTGCCGAACGGAGGAACCTCCTCAGCAACAACTCCGAACAGCATGTGGACTGAACCATCTACTCAGCACGAAGCGGGGGAGCAGCATCTCACCTGACAATGAACTATACGGTAATTTGTCGAGATCCACCAGCAATGTCCCCCTTGAGGATTGATCCATTTTTGTTCACATTACGTCATCTCTGTTGATAACCCGACATAGATTGATTAATCAAATCATTTTATTCCTAGCTGTCTTTGCCGGGTACCTCTGAAAATACAAAATTTTACGTCTACGAAACGATTTATAGTGAGCCTTTATTTCTGACATTCAATCAGCAGGTTATTTTGAAATTAATTTCAATTAGGCTTGAAGGCAAGATTTTTGTTATAATTGTTAAACTTGCAATGGTGGCAACCTTGTTTGTCTGGAAATTTTCAACCAACAAGCCATGGTCAAACCAAAAACAGTCACATTGTTTTTTTTTGTGGTTTTTTTGACGTGCTGATTATTTAAAAAAAAAAAAAAGAAATTCACTATTAAAATTACAGCAAACATTGTCACTCTCAAAATCGTGTACACATAACATCTGAGTAACCATATAAAAACAGTAGTATATGGCCGCATGTCGCAAAAAGTGCCTGATCCCATGTGAGACCATAAAGCGACTCCAACCATGAGCCGTTTTCTGTGTATTTAGGAATGTATGGTGTGATATTGGAGGTCCATTGTTATCATAGTGTTTTAACTAATAAGACTATGTAGTAAACACAGTGTGCCACATGGACATTTAACTAACTAATTGTATTTTAGCTAATACACATTTTCTCTATTTCTATTTAAATTGATGATGCCCTAGTGATTTGTCTTGGTAGTTAGCCACATAAAGACTTTATCAATGTAAATTTAGTTTCTGGTTGAGGTCAGTCAACAAGTTAATCTTTGCAAAGCATTTTTGTTGGGATGAGATGGGGGTTGGGTGTGTATAACCCCTCATGCTGACAGAAAGCTAACCGGGTCACTGGTTTAATTTGAGTCTCAGTGTTGTTCTCTGGAGAGCCAGCAGGGATACAATTACTCTCTCACAGTCCCATTCATCTGCAAAAGTGCAAATATTTGTGAGCACGATTTAACTTTAATCTATTCAGAAGTGGTTAAAATAAGTGCATTGAATATTCTTATTGTTCTTAAGTTCAGTCTGAAATTCTTTTGAGTGCAACATGAAAGCTGAATTCTGCTATGACACAGAATCTCTGATGAGGGAGAGAGAGTTGCGGACAAAAAGACTGTATAATCAAATAAATATGGAGACTTCTTCTAAATTACAGACATATAAAGATTTGTGCATCACAGTCTTCCCCTAACTTTTCCATAAAGCAAAGTTTGGACATGATGAGTACCACTATAATGTAATATTTGTCTTTTTTTAAACTTTGTTTCATATTTGCTTTCTCTTTCATCTGCAGGTTTTATTTAAATTATATATTTTTTTATTTAACCTTTATTTAACCAGGAAAGAAAACTCATTGAGATTAAAAATCTCTTTTTCAAGAGTGTCCTGGCCAAGACAGGCAGCAGCACAATTAACAGTTTCACACAAACAGTGAGCAGCCAAACATTCAAATACAAATGAATTATAATATATAATAATGACAAATTAAAATAGTAGCTTCTACGCCGATTGAATATTTGTTTACACAGTTTAAGATTAAGCGACAAGATAATTTTCTAAGAGGGTTACTGCACTGTTTTGCTTTATATTTTCTTTGCATTTGTGGTATTATGTCCCCTCCATTGAGCAATATTTATACAGACTGGTAAAAGAGTCTTGCAATTTCTGAAGAACAATGTTTTTAATACGATTGAGTTTTTGCACATAGCCCAAAGAACACAGTTGATATTGCTTTAAAAAATGTCTTAAAATGTCTTTGTGACTACAGAGGCAGAGATAATTATTCTGTCTTTCTGTTTCTTCCTTTTGTTAATATTTTTTTTCTCAGAAATAAACTGTGATACCAAAAACCAAACAGTGTCTGTGGTAATGAACCTTGCCCTTATTAAACCAAAGGCACATAATCCTTTGGCATAAATAAAAGTTTTCTTAATATAAGAATCCAATTTCTTGGTCGAGGACGTGAAGAATCTGCTCTTAACTAAAGCTACTCTCTATCACCAGGTACTTTCTTTCTCTGGAATGTTCTTCAACCCTTCAAGTGCTCATTCACAGAGGCCCGAGAGGTATTTAGAGGGCTTCAGGATGGTGGCAGAGTAAAGATTGGTTAAATTAGTCCACCTCCCGCTCAGATCCTTCTTTTATTCAGCTTCCCTCCCTGTTTACACACGTAAATTGGTCTCTCTCTGCTTTCTGTCTTCAGCACATTTTTCTATACAAGTGTCCATCTGGACTGTGGGAAAGAAGGGGGGGGGGGGGGGGGGGGGGGGGGGGGTAATTTCATCCATGATATCACATGTTACTGAACATTTATTTTCCTCTAAAACTACATGCAAGCCTTTTTAGGTATGCACATTACTCATGTGAATACAACAGCCAAAGTTTGTCTTGTTGATTTACAAACCAAAGGTGACATCTGCTGGCTGAAAGTATGAACTATACTTGCATTTTCAAACTACATTGTGATGAGAAGACACACCTTAATGCTCTCTTGACAGTGTCACCTTGTAATTGGCCCTAACTTTATAACTTTTAAAAACAATCATTAAGAAACATGATGCATATATGAGGATATCAAACTAGGTCAGAGCTGATAGGGAGGGATAACAACTAGTTCCAAAAAGAAAAGCTTTTGTTTTTATTCTACAAAAAGAGCAGATATTATAATTGTAATTAAGTGTGTCCTGTTTGTTGACAACTGACAAAAACATAAATTATTCCTGGTAGAATTTCCTGAGATGAATGCTTTTTTTCCCCAGCAGATTAAATAGCGTATATATATATATATATATATATATATACATGGCTGTGTTCATTGAGTATTCAAATGTATTATTTTCATCCTAAAAATGCTAACTTAAACAGCTCTAACATTTTGACAACAATTTTTGTTAAGAACAAATCAAATATTGAACATTTTTTAACAGCATATGAAAAGTTGATTTTCCTTCATATTCCAAAGTATCACAATACATGGACTTTGGTGTGCATTAAATAAACAACTGGCAGCAGCAAACAGAAGATTGCCTGTAGAAACTGTGAAACAAAAACATGTTTCCCATTTATTAAAGAAAAAACAGGGAATGATTTTTTTTTTTAAATTTCAACCAATGAACTATTATTGTTAGATGTTTGTGTTATTTTCCCGTACATGACAGAAGTGATGACACACATATTTTTTTTTGTTTAATTGTCCGCAGTGATATCCCTGGTACTATGAAGCGACACAGTCTTACTGCACATAGATATTTAACTTAATGTTAAGGTTTGATGTCTCTGTTTTAAGTAACAGCATGCATTGCTTTTTATCCCATCATTCTATTGCAGTGAAGCCTGTATTTAACTTACTGATATTTTCCTTAAACATAATTTAAAAACTGGATTGAGGGTGAAAACAACCTGTATGAAATATGTCATTTTTATCCTTTACAGCTCTGTGAAAAAATATCTGCTCTTTATGCTGGTTTAACATATTAGCAAATCAGTTTATATTAGTAATAATTTACTGGAGACTTCAAATACTAATCTCAATTCTGAATGAGTCTGATCACAATTAGACCTCATTCAAATAATAATCCCAAGACAAAACAAATGCCTTTACCTGATGCAAATAAAAGTTGACATTCAACATAACTTTGTAAGAGAAAAATAACTGTATTAAAATCAACCCTTTGGAAATGGCTTTATAGTAGTTCTGCAGCCAAAGGTGAAGTAGTTTTTAAAGACATATCTGAAGGTGTTATCTCTGAGGCCGTATATGAGAGGGCTCAGACACTTGGGGAAAATGATCAGACCCACAAAAAGTGCGTACCGAACATGAACAACCATTGCAGGATGAATGTTCGACTGGTCGCTGATGGTACTAAATAGAGATGAGGTGAGACACAGGCACAGCTGAATCAGATGCAACAAAACAGTTTTATGGGCCTTACTGGCATCACGAACATTAGAGGAGGCAGACTTCACAGTAATCATGATAGCTATGTATGTATAGATGATAATAGTGCTCACTAATACAAAATACACAATGGTGAAGGCCTTGTTTAAAGTGGAGTAAATCTGCAGTCTGAAGACACTGTTTCTGTAGCAGAACCTTTGCATGGGGATGCTTGTGTTCTCCAGACTGACAAAGAGGAAAAGCTGGGTGAATGAGTCAAATGAGCCGACAGTCCACATCACAGCGATTGCAATGCCCGTCCTCCTGGTGGTGGCAATATCAGCATGCCTCAGAGGGAAACAAACGGCAATGTACCTCTCCAAAGACATCACAGCCAGGTTCAGAGGTGACATCTTTAAAGTGATGGATGCAAGCATAATGATTATAATACAAACATGATTGATCATTGTGACCATAGTCACAGCGAAGATGTACATAAACATGGAGAGAAAAAGCTGCAGGGATTCAGTGAAGAGCAAATGACCAAACAGGACATAGCGGGAAGACTCCAGGAGGAGAGGAGTCTTCAGTAGGGCATAAAGCATGACAAGGTTCACGTAGAGAAAGAGCAGACATGGCAGTGTGGAGAGCAGAGCTTTGGCAGTTGTTTGAAACGGCATCACTTGAGTCCCTTCTGATGAGTCGTTCATGGCCACAGCTTGACACAGTGTCTGTAAAAGTCACAAAAACAGACATACCCTTACCAACATCATGAAAAGTTTGATGTATTTTTTTTTCCTACAAACTGCAAGTCAGGTTGTTTTCACATTTTAACAGCAAATCAATTCTACCATTCAGACATCACAGGTAATAATAAGGCATGTCATTAAGACCAGTAAAAAATGTACCATACGTACAATTCAAAGAGTAGGAGATAAAATAATCTACATGAAGTCTAACATCATTTAAAATACATGCTGAAATCAAAAAGAACACACATTTCCAAACCCCCTGAAAAGTAACACACAATGATTAAAGAGCATCACAATAAAAATACCTCAGAACTTCACAAAATCAATGTAGTTAAAAGCGTTATAAAGAGATGTACTGTGTTGTATGTCTGAGACACATAACTTACAATTTAGTGGTGAGTTCTTCTTTTGAACTTGTTTTAAACATCTGAGCAGTGATCTAACCCCCAGCTCATTAGTTCCCTTTCATAAGCAACCTGTGACATGACATCACTCCCATCATAACCAGTCAAAACTCTTCATTGATTGTTGTGAGCAGTTCAGCAGTTTACAACTTCTTTTGAAGAGAATATGAATTAGTTCCTAAAAAAAATAATGGCAGTTAATCAAATATATAGTGTTTCTGCTTTCTTCTTATTTCATAGTATTCAATTTAATTTGCTGACGTGAGCTTTTCTTCTGCCAGTCAGCCTGACAACATAATTAGCTCTCTGACATATTGGTTAGATTCATTGAAAAACTCCAACCCTCCTTAATACAACAGCAATACAAAAACTCTGACCTGTCGAGAGTTGCATCTCTTCTGTGTTAGAATTACAGACAAAACAAAAATGGTAGTAAAAAATAGAAACCCATGTACCATACTTTTACATTACAGTAAAAATGGCTGAACGCACAAGTTGAATTTTTACCTTAAGGGTTCTATCATGCTGGATTTCAGGGCATGCTGCTGCACTGTTTTCCCACCTCAATGTTTCACAAAGGCAATTTCTGATCAGTGTACACCTGCTGAGCTACTGAAGTGTGAAAAAATTGAATTGAAACAATTACTGATGAACAAGGTCAAGGGAACAAAACTGGGCTGAAGTCAGTAACTGCTACCTGGGAATACTTTTAACAGCCTGTTTAAACAACAGTGGATACAAATGTGAGCATGTAAACCAGAGACAAAATCAAGCCACATTGGGTTTTTATTTCAAACTCATTTTAATTCCCAATAAAGATAAATTCCTGATGTTTTTGACATGAATTGATTGTCAAATTTCGACATCATTCGGACATCTACTCTTGATTTAAGTTGACATCTTCTTTTGATAGCAACTGGACGTTGGCTCTTTGACATCAACTGGAGGTCAGGATGGTCATCAACTTGATGTTGGGGTTTTTGATGTCAATTTGATGTCAGATTTTGGTATCAACTGGATGATGGCTTTTGATGTCAGCATCATGTTGGATTTTGACATTAACGTTAACGTCAAGTTTTGAGTATAACTTGATTTTGGATTCTGCTATCAACTCACAATAGGTTTTGATGTCAAATGGATTTTCCTTCCTCACTATAAAATGACTGCACAATGTTGGTTGTTGATGTCAATCTAACTTTGTTGGGTGATCTTTACCCATTTTTAATATTCTTCCTAAAATCGTTTCCCCTTTTAAATCAGAGTTTGATGACATGTCAAAGTCCAGTTTTGCAAGTTGATATCAAGTCAATCCCCATTTTCATCTCAACCAAATACCTCATCAGTCCAATGCTGGAGGTGGATTTCATCAATGTTGATGTCAACACAGCACAGGATTTAGTCTTCAACCCAGTGTTGATTTAAAGCTTCCAACCAAAGTTAGGGTTTTGACATGATCAAAACGTTGGGATCTGCAGTTATCTCAATGTTGGGTTTTGACCTCAACCAGATGTTGGTTTTGACATCAACCCAACAAGGGATCTCAACATCAACTAGAACTTGACAAAAACGATTGCAAAGGCAGCAATTTCTTATATTGCTTATCAAGCCATGAAGCAAATCCCTCTCTGACTCTACACCTTAAAATGCATGGTACAGATTATGCCAGGAATGTCATTTGCAAAATATACTGATTTTACACGGAAGGTGAGAAAAATTTTGTTCGGTTGACCTGTTGGTGCGAAAAAACAGACAACTGCTAATCAACCATAATTCAGCCATATTGGATTATACTGTGTACAGTGGTCATTTTAGTACCAGCTTGTCAGGCTCAGCTGTTTGAAGGCTGTTTGGGATTACAATCATCAGTCTGTACTCTGGCAACTTCAGCTGGACATTAAGTATGGGTCAAGTTCCCAAGAATAGTCTATTTGAGCAACCATTGATGTCCCTTTTTCATTTTAAAACCAATAGTTCAAATGTGCTTTCAAACTTTGTTTGTTTGCAAATAGGTTATTTTAAACATTCTTATTAAATACTACAGTCATCTGCACTATTACCAATATGAAAAAAATGTATGTTGTTCATTATGCTTGGAGGTGTGCCAACAGAAACTAGTGTTTGACAATTGAAAAGGTTGATCTGTTAATGGAGAAAGATGAATGTGAGGTATTTCAAATGTTACTCCTCTTTTCATCATGAATGTTTTCATAAATATTTTGCCAAGAAACAGTATTTAACTCTTGATTTAAAATGTGATAGACAATGCCATCATAAGACCAAAACAAAGCCACACATTCATAGTGCTCGTCTCATATTCATTAAGACACCTTGTGCACTCTAATGATCACATCTCTTCAAATGTATTTAAATCAGTTTTTCATATGGCAGATTTGTTTTGTTTTTTTATACAAACTTCTTTTCATTTTGTTATTCTTTACATTTCATGCATGTTTATGAAGTATAAGATTATTCAAACAGCCTTCAATAATTCTATCAAAAAAACTTTTATTCAGGGATGCTAACATGTCTGACCTGCTTAGACTCTTTGTCTCTTAATGATCTCAGAGACTATGTCTTTGGAGAACGTCAGTATTAACACATTAATTATTCACATGTTTATGTTGCACATTGATGTAATATATTACCCAGTGTGTTGGTCCACAGAGGGACAATTAAATCCTCAGTTTTGTTCCATGGTGTAAATCAGGGGGAACATGTTGCAGATCTTTAAAAGTTTAGAAAACTTTTCTATTTTTTTCATTTGTTTCTGCTGTATCATACTTATTTCCTTTTTGCTAAATGGAGGAACAAGGTTTATGTATTCCTTGTTGATGCTTTGAAGAGAGAACTCAAAAGCACAATATGGCAACACAAGTAATACAATTATAATCGAATGTGATTGAGTTGATTATATGATTTATTTATACATTCATTAAAGCAAAACAGTCAAATCCAGGTAATACGAGTAGAGTTGTCCAATCACTGTTTAAGTGGCATATAATTAAAATAAGTGTAACTTCAACATCTGTATAGTTTAAAAATATATATATATAATTTCTTCCTCAATCGTTTGGCTGTGTCTTTTTTTAATGATGCAGAATAAAAAGAACCAATGCCAAGTCACGTGCACACAGTTTAGTGATTTTAGTAGATTAGTAGTGAAATTGATTTTAACCCCCAAAAATGTCATGCCATTTCCATTTTTCTGTGTGCATAATTGAATCTTTAATAAAGGTCCACATTTAAAATGGTCATGATGTATTTTTAATACACATAAATGTACAAGCACGGAGGGCATTTTTACAGCATCCATCTTTAATTATTGTTTGAATTCAAACATTACAAACACATTATCTATGATGCTATCAATCAAAAGAAAAGAAAATCAAACAAGGGGAGCAAAATATTTTTAGAAACTTAAGAAATGTATTGTAAAGCAATTTTACAATCAAAAACCATTAATTCAAAATAAAAAAATAAGGCAAAGCTGTAAGGCATAGTATCTACAACACAAAAGCAACTTAATAATTATAATAATAATAATAATAATAATAATAATAGTAATAATAATATTTTTCTCTAAACTTGATGCTAAAGTGGATGAGGATGAGGATGACTCTTGAAACATTTCTTCATCTCTTCTATGGCTGCTGGTTACATATATTCTTAGAACTGGACATTAGCTGTGGAAAGATTATTGCACAATTATAACATGAAAACAGGAAGTGGTGCAGCTCCCGCTCTGATTTTGAAATGATTGCCCTAGCTTTAAAACAAAAATATGTTAATCAGAGTTACTCCATTTCTTTATTAGAGAACATGTTAAACAATGCTTGGACAATTTCATGTGTTTGTACCCCCCCAAGTAATTATCAACACTACTGCACATAATAATTAACTGATTACTTGAAAATCTAAAACAATCTTGTGTTATGTACAAATTCTATTGAGGACGTCTACTTACCACAGGTATCCTTCTTTAAACTCAGTAAATTTGTGCCGAACCATAAATGTTGCTAGAGCATCTGCTACCTGGCAACAGATGACCAAAAAACAACTTAGAAGAAAAGCAATAAACTGGATCTTAACCAAACTGAACAAGCTATACAAAATCACAAAACCAGCCGTGCAAACTACATCATAATATGGGGTTACAGACAATATCTCCTATGTTATTATTTTATTGGTGAGTTAAAGATTTTCTTGCATAAGGGTTGAAATATCAGCAAGCGTCATACAGTAATTTGTAAAATGTCATAGGTGAGTACAAACAGCTCAGAGTCTTATCTCAACCCTTACTTTTTCAGGTGCGTCTTCATGGACAGCGTGACCACACTGAGGGAGGACTTGCATTTGAAACTTCCCTGTGAACAAACAGTGGAGTTAACAATATCCAGAGTTTCCCACTGGGACAAGAACCAAAGGCAGTGTAGATTTTTCAACCATGTTTAAAACTGTCATTTGTGCTCCTTACCTTGCATTTGTCCAATAGTAAGGTCTTTGTCAAGTCTGTCCACTCCTGTACAATGGATGAGTTTCGGTGTGAAATTGTGAAGTTAGTAAAATAGATTGAAATAAAACCGGAGTAATTCATATTTATTCTATCAAGCTGGTAGATTATTTGAAATTCCTTTATACAGCCCATCCAGATGCTTTTCACGTGTATAGAGTGCTGAATAATAATGTACATTCACTGTGGGAGATCTCACCTGCAAGCAGAAGCAGTTTTGGTGCAGGGCAGGTGAGAAAGAGCGCAGACAGGCCTCTGAACCAGCCGTCCCAGTATTTTTCCGTCTTTGAAAGCTCCACTCTCCAGGTGAAAATGCTTTCCTTTTTTACCTGAAAGAAAATCAAACTTACTTGATAACCTCTCACAAACACAAAGACACAAGTATGCATACATACTGTACGGTAAGTGTTACATCAGAAAAACAAAAAAGATATAACCTCTTGGTCATCCTCTTTCATCCTTTTCTTGTTTGATTCTTCTTCTACTTCTTCTTCCTCTTCCTCCTCTATAATACCTTCACCTATGCTATTAGACACACCTGGACAGCTGGTGGATTCCTCGCATCTGTCAATGTCAGATTACAGTAAGTCAGCACACGATGCAAAACACATAACCAACAAAAACCATGCAGGACATGACGTGCAGGTGAGAAACAGAGCTCACATACTTTTTCACCTGGCCTCCCATGGACACCCGTGCTGACTCTGTGTTTCGGATCTGTCCGCTCTTCACACTGAAAGTAATGAAAAAGAAAAGTTAAGGCACTGAATTATAACAGTCAGCTAATCAGTTAGACAAAATTCTAAATGTTAAAATTTTGTCTTCGTTTAGTCCGTATCGCTTACTTCCGAGATATAACAGTATCACCTAGTAGATTATGTTTACCTCCACTCGATGGCGTTCTCCAGAGATTTGAAAGTCTTTGGCCGACTTCTGAGGAAATTCTGCATACTGTTCAAAGCATCCATCGCTGTACCTGAGTTACCAAAATGATTTGTTAGTAATGAACCCAGAGGAACTACACTCGGCTCATCACTAATACAGTTTTATCATGCATATTTATGAGATTAATGCAAATAAGCACTATACAACAAAAACAGAAAACACATATCCATGTTGCTTGTATTCATGACAACTTATGTACCAACCTTCTACAACGTCAATGACACAGAGGCCCAGCAGGGACGGTATATGATTAGCAGCAGCTGTGTGAACTGCAATGGCTCCACCCATGCTGTGTCCAATAATCATGATCGGAGGCGGGTTCTCGCCATAGAGCATCTCCACCACTTTGCCGATATCCCTTTATTAAAAAAGAGGCAAAGACGCCACTGTTAACATTGCAATACTTTCATTCATATGCGGTACATGTTGATATTTTGGTGAATACAGGGATTCACTTTCCCCCAAAAGATGTTAAGAAAAAAAGCACATTTGGTTCTCAGATAATCAAGCATCTACTGTATATGTGCTGCACTGCATACAGTCACTTACTTGGCCATCGTGTCTGCAGAGAGATCGTCAGGATTTTTCACTTTGCTGTCGCCTGCAGGTGATGAGAGAGTAGAAAGTTTCAACATCAGTTCCATTACAGCTCATGTATCTGCAAAGAATGGCCTGCAGTTTGAGTTTTCCCCTGATCACACAATGTGGCAGAGTCTAGTTCTAATCCCAAAGTTAAAAGAGCTACTTTGGTGCAGCATTCTCACTTAGCTCACACTGCAATATTTATGCAGACTCTTCTTAGCAAATGAGATGAATGTCGAGGATGCATTGCAATATTTAAGAATGCAACTAGGATGCAGAGATTGGAAGATTTTAAATAAACAGCTAAATATCTTTTTTTTTAAAGGATTATTGTAAAGGAATTGAAAATACTACCTAAACAAATTGATACATTTCCATCTAGATGTCAATATAAATACATTGTCTTATTAAAAAGTGTTGTGTTGTAGAACTAGCTGTACTTACCATGAGCACGGAGGTCCATAGCCACCACCCTGCAGTTGATCCTGCTGCAAATGACGGCCTGTAAAGACACATTAAGAAACAATTTCAATCCAACCTAGTACAGCAAATACCCCAATATTCATTGCAGCGTTGTGATTTCCCCACACGGTTGTGGCATATTCTAAACATACACTTGATCAGACTTAGGAGGTCAGATAGAGAGTCTGTTATAGTTATGATACTTACAGTGAACACTGCCCAGGAGAGTGCAGAGTGGCCTCCTCCATGGAGCAGGAGCAGCACAGGACCATGAGCGCCACTGCAGTAAATTCTGAAAAGGTTCAGCGGAGTCAAAGAAACACATGCTGAAGCTGTATGAGTGAAACGTGAGGCTGCTGCACAAATCAGAACAAACAAGACTGTTTTAAACGGACTCTCTTTAATGGTTCTATACATTGAGACTGGTACAAACAAATAGTTTAATCTGATATAACTTTGATGCAAACACACCAAAGTTTGAACAACTCAGGCTAGACATTTCTCTTGACATACAGAAGCTACTGTAAAGGATATATCTTTGCCAGTTTCATTTTCCACCTCAACGTCCTCCATGGTTTCAAAGTAGTGACTCCAGGGTAGGGGGGAGAAATCTCTTTTACGTCCAGGTCTGTAAACGATACAAAAAGACAAATTAAACCAAATCTCAAATCACAACAGGATTATAGAAACACATCGGCAAGACAAGCAATTCAGTGTTTTCATCTGAAGAGGAAAATCTTGCATTCTCAACATTTCACATGGTCAAAACTGCAACACTGAGAAGAAAAACTTTACGTATGTGTAAGAGTGAAACGATAGAATAGACTTGAATAAGAAAGGTTAAAGTATGTTGCAAGAAATCAAGAGTGAAATTTAATGAAGTATTATTCAAAAAGACCAAAATGCCACTTCTGCCGCTGTCCCTCACAAAACATTAAAGCTTGGCATCATAGACAACCTGAGACGTTTAAAATCTCTATGTGCAGACATCATGAGACTAAAGACTTTGTTCACGATTCAGAGAGCTTGGATTAAATTGAACAAAACCTCAAATACGCAACACTGTCAAGTCGCATCATTTATTTGTCACCTACAAGAGAAAATACTATTATTGGAGACTTCATCGTACTAGGATGGATATCAGACATTATGAATGGTTTTGGCATCAATATAGTAACAATGAACACTGCGAATAAATGAGGTTATGTTCCAGAACTACTTGGTAACTTTCGTTTTATGCAAAGTATTTAATGTTATGGCCAAATGTTATTCTGAACAGTGGTGGGAACAGCTAGCATAACAAGCTAACGCGATCGGTCCAGCTGTTCAGTCTCCAATAAGCTGCTATAACAACAAAACAAGTCAAATGGATTACACAGAAAATGTTGCCGCTGTACATTTTGTGAAATGACGTTTTAGTCAGCCAGCAGAGTTAATGTCTAGCTTTTAAAAATGTTGGCTTTCTTTCTCACCCCATTTTTATTTTGGAGCTGGACTGCAAGCCTCCAGCCAGAGGAGGTCTGGAAGCTAACAGGTTTAAATGAAGCTGCTTCTCCATCTTGACGAAAGCTGGACCAGTGTCTGTCAGGATCGGTTTATTGACACCTTCCCTCTACTTCGCCACATAAGATTTTCTTTGACACCTGAAGCGACGCTAGCCAGGCATTGGTAAATTATGTAGCACTAGCCGACTACGTCCGTCTGTCAAGCTAAAGGCGACTCTTCTTCTCCTTCTTTAAGTGGTGACCGCTACCAGGCGGAGCATTATCGCCACCTACTGTTGTATTTATTTTATTTTTTATTTTATTTGTCAATTTTATTTCATTAAAAAAACAAAACAATAAAGTTAAGAAAAACAAACAAACATAAAATCTCAAATTTTGAATGAAAAGGAGCAGAAAGAAGATTAATCTTATAATATCTGCCCCTCTTTTACAAAACATTAATTAAAACAAAACAGAACACTTAATTCAAAAACAATTTAAATTAAATTAAATTGGCTGCAGGCAAACACAGCCACTGGCAGCCCCCCTTGTAAGTCCACCTTACCAATTCATTATGCACAAAGTATATCACAATAAATTGTTATTACAGTATCTCACTGACATATTTCCACATATTCAACAAACTGGCTTTCATTTTTCTTTTAAATATCATGTTTGATTTTGATTCTTTAGTTTCTCTGTTGAGATTGTTCCATATACCTTTACTGTTCCTTCATTGTTTATAACCTACTCTTGTTGTCAGTCCAAAATTAGGCTATGTAGAAAGGTGAAGATATATTTTAATTACCCAAGAACTATTTGTAAGTCCTTTATATTTTTCATTTGTGTAATTGGAGCAGACATCTCCCCAGTTTCCATTTGATTGCGGAAGTTGCAAGTTTCCGTTAGATGTTGGACTTGGATGATTCCAGATGAGATTTTGAGATGAGTTTAATGTAATAGGTATGTCATAGTCTTATCCTGCTGTCCGTTCTGTTTTTCTCCTGTGATCTTCCCTCTCTCCGACTTTCTGCTGAATCTTATATGTCTTCCCTTAGTATCTGTGTCCCAGAAAACCTCCCACTGCTTCTTGATTAACATATACATTATTATGTTTCTGCCTTCCGTATTGGAATTTGGATTTGCTTTAAACCCATTTTTAGCGAGGTGATCTACTGTCTCATTCCCTTGAACGTCTACATGATGTGGTACACAAACTTAACATCTATTTCTAATCTGATGCTTCTGTACAAAAGTAATCCAAATGTCATATAGAATATCTTGTCTACGGTTTGATGATGAATACTAATCATTCTGCACTTGAGTCTGAACATAATAATATCTACATGGGTTTCCTCTATCATGTAAGGCTACTGCCAGCATTTGAACTGCATGTGTGGTCTGTTGCTCTCCTGGTTATCTTCACTTTCAGTTCTGGGACATAAAATGTACAACTTCATCCCATCATCAGGATTTTAGGATCCATCTGTGAAAATCTGCACATAGGGCTCGGCCTCTTCTTTGATTTCCTTTATAGCTTGATTCTGACCTTTTGAGGCTCAGGGACACTTAAACTGCCACCCAAAGGCTATACAATAATGCTTTGGTTAACAACATTTTAGTTTTAGTCTTTCTAGGATAATAAATATCATCACTATTTCCAAGAAAAGAGGCTAACTAAATCACTGACCAAAAATAAGACTATACTTTTATGTAAGCAAAATATATTTTTTACTTATGACAGTTTAATTACTATTTCGACCCCATGCGGACAGGTCATTTAGAAATGATGTTAAATGATTTTGAACTTTTATTTGTTTCTGAATTACATAAGAACAGTAAGTAATTTTGAGAACTGAGAAAGTTTAAAAAATTAAAAGTCCTATCGAAACAGATTTCAAGCCTAAAGGTATAATTTTGTACCCTAAAATAAAGATATAAAATAAGTTTTCAAATGCACCAAAACAGTTAAAGAGCAGCGCTTTATTCTAGGGCTTTGTTATATTTCTGAACACAAGATGGCAGCATTAAAAGCGTTACTCATTAAATTTACACTCCACCTCTATAATAAAGTCAGGAAATTTGACTTACCATGGTGGCCCTCTCTGCTTTGAAAATGTATCAGAGGGTCTAGCGTTGCAAACAGGAGGAGTGTAGAGATTGTAAGTCAGTGTTGAACAGGCTGAAAGAATCATCTAATGGCAGACACTGTTGAGATGCATCAAAGAAGTGTGGTCTTCACAATCTCATTAAAGGGCAAAAAGTGAGAATATCTTGGCATCTGCTGAAAAAATGAGAGAACCTCCTGAGGCCATTGTATCATCAACAACAAAAAAAACAAAGAAAGTACTTTGTTTACTGTTGTGACCTCTTGAGAAACCAATAAGAGTTATACAATTAATTGGTACAATGAGCAAAAAAAGTGGTTATGTGTAGATTTTTATTTTATTTATTTGTTAGGGACAGTGCATATTAATGAACAGCTGTAACAATTACAGCTGTAAAAATGCCAGATTATAGCAGAAGTGCTAGTTTCCATCTGTTGTCCCTAGGCAGGTAACAGAGAAAGACAAATTACAAATAAAATACAAAGACAAATACAAAGGCAGTGACACAAGACAATAATAGAGGTTAAAGGTGGTCACAGACTTGGTTTTCAGATGTTATCACTAGAACTTTCAGTCCAGTCTGTGTCACTTCTATTCAATGAAAGACATCTCTGTTACATAAGGATTCATGTTGTGACAGCTGACTGTCTACAGTTGCAGACTTGTTAATTTGAGGCACAACAGAGGACAGGAAGAGTTGATTGGGAATTCATTTAGTTTGTTAAGTACAATTCAACATTACCAATCTGAACAATGATGCCTTCACTGATCAGGGAATTATTAATAATTTAAAACAAACAGCTCTTACACAATGATAGGAGCAGCTGGCAATCACCATGGCAGCTGCTGCAGAAAATCCATCCTGCCCGTATATTTTATGTGAACCATTTGAGCCTTGAATCTTGCGTTAAATAAGTAAAACATTCTATCAAGATACCAAAAACCTAATTGTGGAAAGATTTAGTGACTAACAGGAGAATTTCAAAAACTCAAATAAGCTTGGTTGGTAACTGTCAGACTATCTGTTGATTTGGCTCGCACCAAGAACAAAACGTGTTTTTTTCATGTTTGATTGGGGTTGCATGTCTTTTTAATTATTTGTATCTTCATGCCAAAGTTTACTTTTTTTTCTTGTTTTTTCTACATATTTGGGCATTCCATTCATTAGTTTTGATGTGTTTAACTTTGTTTCTAGGAGAAGCAGTAAAGTGGAAGGACTATTTATGCTCCCGGCCAACCAAAGCTTTATCTCCACAGACACAGATATTGACTGCAAGCCGATCCCTTGTCTGCTTTGTCTGATGAAAGCTGAAAATAAAAACTTTGAGACTAGCAATGATGGCCAAAAATAAGTACAACAATTAACAGCTGATTCCTTTCTGGTATGCAGGGACACAAGTTCTCTGTGTGAAATATCAGTTTGTGTGAGCTATGAAATATTGTATGTCATAGTGAATACCAAAAGAATTAGTCTTCATTATTTCTTACCTAATAAGAATAGTTTTAGAATAGTTAGGATGTTCATGTACAAATGGTTATGTGATTTAAGAGACATGTTGGGTCATTGGTGCTCCACTAATGCTCCACTAACCTTTAAGTGACGCAGGGCCTGACTTTATTTTTAGTGTAATGTTCTGTATTTATTGTGTAATGGAGATATGCTGCTTCACAGCACTGACTCAACCTTCATGGTATTCCGATAGCCGGACAGCGGAGTGGTGACGGCTCAGATTCATCTTCAGGGGGCTGTCTGTGAGGTCACTGCAGGCTGGTTGAATCCGGACCAGCAACTTGTTTACTGGTCTGCTAGTGTGTCTAAAGGTTATTCACACCGTGTTCCCAGGAACCTGTTTTTAGCTCCAGGTCAAGAAAGCAGCTGGTGAAAGGTGGCTCATTATTTTTGAAACTTTTCCAATATTTTACTTGCAAATCTGATGAAGATGAAACAAGTACAATGAAGAGAAAATCCACTTTGGACTTTGGTTATTAAATCTATATGTGTGTTACTATTACTGATATTTTAACCATAATGCTTAATAATCAAAAAGAATACCAAAGTGATAAACTGAGAGTAAATATAAAACACAACATATAGAGTCACACTAATTGCAGCTGTGGCTCAGTTGGTAGAGTCGTTGCCTCTCAACCGGAAGGTCAAAGGTTCGATCCCCAGCTGGGCAACATGTCCGATGTGTCCTTGGGCAAGACACCTAACCCTGAATTGCTCCCTCTGCTTCGGTGGCAGTGTATGAATGGGATTAGTTACTTCTGATGGATGATACTACATAGCGATCACTACCATCAGTGTGTGAAAGGGTATGAATGGGTGGGTGTGACATGTGGTGTAAAAGCGCTTTGAGTAGTCGGAAGACTAGAAAAGCGCTATATAAGCTCAAGTCCATTTACCATTTACTAATTACGTAAAGATCTCCTCATGCAGGATGTACCATAATCACAACCAGCAGCCTACATGAGGATCTTGATCAGTATAAATGTTAGTTAAGGCCACTTTAATAACTAGTTCAATAAAATACAATAAAGAGTGGAAAAGGTGTTAGAGGTGCAGGGCATTTACAGGGAAAGGACATTTCTCAAGCCTTGTTGGAAAAAAAAAACTTCAGGGACTGTTAGATTTGTGTCTACTGAATTATGAAACAGTTTGCCAAATGATGTTCAAACATAAAAAAGCACAATTACTAACATTATTAAGAAAAACAAATAAAGCAGCAGCACACACTAATGTGCATGATACAATGTAAGAAGTTAGCCGTACAGTTTCAGGGATATTACAACATACTCACACATGTTCGGACAGGTGAAACAGTACAAATATGAAGAGGACATTTCTGCTCAGTCAACCACATGACTTGATTTAAGCTTGACCTGAAGCTTCTATGGAAAGTGTCAGATATGTTGGCATGCACACACAGGACTCCTAACACTGCAATGCATAAGTGTCTCCACTTTCTAACACTCTAACCTGTTCAGAAAGCAGAGCTTTATTTGGGTGCTGCTGGTTTGAATGGACAGATGCTAATGGCTAACAGATGCTTTGTGCAACCCACCCACCCTCGTTCATTATTGGCTGAGAAGCATGGCGTTTCCTTTGCCTGGAACATGTTGTCATTTTATGACTTGCAGGGAGGAAGGACGACGGAATTTCTTAAACTCCTGAACTAGGTGTGAGTTTTGGAGCACAAACACTGTGAAGGAGATGTGTAAAATGTTATCTATCGCAGACCTCTTGTCAGCCAGCTAAATGCCCCCTAAAAAAATGTTGGGACTCCAGACAGGCCACCCTATCTGATTGGCCGATTATACCAACCAATAGAAACATGAGGCATGTTCCTTGATGTCAGTGAGTATCACAAGCTGCCCCACAAAGTTGAAATGTTATGAAATCCTCATTTTAATGCTAAAATAGTGTTTGTTCAGTTTAGGTTTTGATTGTATGGGTTAGGGTTAGGGTTAGGGCTTGTATATTAATAATAATAATAATAATAATAATAATAATAATAATAATACATTTTATTTAAGGGTGCCTCTCAGGACACTCAAGGTCACCCTACAAGTTGTTGATTTTTGTGTTCTTAATAATGTTGTGTTGTTTTGGCTGATGTCTCTTGTATATTTCTTATTGAGTTTTCTTCATTTTAAAAGCCAATAAAGAGACAGAAATTGCAAATGAGCTCAGAGTATAAATGTTGGGGTGTGTGGAATTGATTTGTACCTGCATACTTCTCCCTACAAGTAAACATAAAATTAGTTAATGACTACATAAATAAATCAACAAACGAAACTAAAAGTATTTGTACAAGTTTATAGAGTACATACAGTATGAGTCCCTGACATAATGACTCTCTAAGGAGCAGATCAACAAGAGCTCAAATATCCGGCTGTGTCTCTCAGTCTCTGGTAAACACCCGAGGTGCACATGACAGGTGTGCACATGTGCAAAAAGTGCCTATAAATTCAGAGGCCTCTTCAGCAGTGAACAGAAAGCAAACAGTTTGAGAGGAGGACACTAAAGGGACTAATTTTCCTAAAGGACAGTGTGTTCCCACTGTGCTGGATTATAACTTTCCTGGAAGACTTTTAGGTAACTTTTCACATGAGGACAATTTTCTTTTTTTCAAAAAGCATCTGTGGTATCAAGCTCAATCTTTGCCACTTAATATTTAAGTGTTAGATGATTAGATAAAAAAAAAAGACACATTTGAAATGTTAACCGTTTTAAATGCTTTGCTCAATTGTGTTTTGTACAACTAAACCCACGTTTAATGTATCACCGAGTTATCAAAATGACCGTTTTATTAGTGAAATGCATGACACCTAAAATATGAATTATTCTAAAAATGAAAAATAAATGAATGCTTTTTGTTTCAGTGAGTGGTGGTATGCTTGCTTGGCTCACTTTGGAGTTTATGGCCCAAAGCATTTTCAAAACAAAACCACTTCCAGGGACAAGTGTACTTCTGGAAGAAACTTGAAGATTTTTGTTACCCTTACTAACAGGTATGCACAAAGTTTAGCATGAGTACCTCAAACATTTGCACACTCAGTATTACTAATTAAAAAGAGCATTATATACTGTGTGTTTGCATTGATGGCCTGGTTTGATCTATGAGTATTTTCAGTATCTTGATCTACACAGATGCCCTGAGTAAATGACATTAAGTGCAGATATTTCCATTTATGTAATCAGCCCAGACATAGAAATGGTTGGCGTGAAGCCCAAAGACATGGTGCCCTCTGGAGCAGTCAAATTCTTCGGAGCAGGAACTGCAGGCTGCATAGCTGACCTGATCACCTTTCCACTGGACACTGCCAAAGTCAGACTACAGGTGAGACACAATGTTTGTCAGAACTTCAAATGTATAAACTTGAGATTAAGTCTAGTCAGAACTTTTCTCAAGCTGCTGCTAACAATTCTTGAACGTTAACCCTCTTGTTTAGATCCAGGGGGAGTGTCACGCAGTAGAAGGGTCCAATGCTGTGAAGTATCGAGGAGTGTTTGGCACCATTACCACCATGGTGCGTACAGAGGGGCCCAGGAGTCTCTACAATGGACTGGTGGCCGGACTCCAGAGACAGATGAGCTTCGCCTCTGTCAGAATAGGCCTTTACGACTCCATGAAGCAGTTCTACACACGAGGCTCTGAGAGTGAGTTACATAACCTGAGTGTCATCATATTACACAAACACGGTTGTTTCTCTTGAATCCACTGACACTAATGGACACATGCTGCACAGGTGCTGGGATTGTTACTCGTCTCATGGCAGGCTGCACCACAGGAGCAATGGCAGTGGCTTTTGCACAACCGACAGACGTTGTTAAGGTGCGTTTCCAAGCTCAGGTACGACTGGCAGATGGTGAAAGGAGATACAACAGCACCTTGGAGGCCTACAAGACCATTGCTCGGGATGAGGGAGTACGTGGGCTTTGGAAAGGTGCTTGCAATTTGTACTGTAGTATAAAAACTAAGCTGTATCTATAAGAATTTATCTTGGAATGTCCCTTCACTGTTTTTTGAAGACAAACCTCCTCTGTCTTCTAGGTTGTATGCCAAACATCACCCGTAATGCCATTGTAAACTGTACAGAGCTGGTGACCTATGACATGATCAAGGAACTCATCCTCAAGTATGACCTAATGACAGGTGAGGTGGTAAAGCTAACACATTGTTGTACAATATGCAGATAAAGGTTTTCAGACACTTATTACTCAGCTCTTCTACAGACAACCTGCCATGTCACTTCACTGCTGCCTTCAGCGCTGGCTTCTGCACAACAGTCATTGCTTCTCCTGTGGATGTGGTTAAAACGCGGTTCATGAATTCAGGGGCTGGTCAGTACAGCAGTGCTATCAACTGTGCTCTCGCCATGCTGGGAAAAGAAGGACCTTCTGCCTTCTATAAAGGGTAAATTCACATTTACGTTACAAGCGAACCAAACAACAAAAAACAACCTTTTTGAGACACTCTCTCATTTTTCTTTTGTTTGTTTCCTAAAGGTTCATGCCGTCTTTCCTACGACTAGGCTCCTGGAACATTGTGATGTTTGTGACCTATGAACAAATTAAAAGAGGGATGACCAGAGCACAAATGTACTGGGAGTCACCATTTTGACCAATGACTGTGACATCAGACACTACTGCACAGAAACAGCTATCGCAGTTGTGACCATTAGTGACTCGCAGTTTGGGAGACCTGCAGGTTTTGGGAGGAAGCCACAAATTGTCGACGTCCTGAATGAACACTGAATCAAAATAGACTCTGAGGGCATTGTTGTAGTACCTTAAGTGATTTAAGTACTCAAGTCAGTAAGTATTGTAATACGTATTCTTGGTTCAGGGGTAAAAGACTGATGCGTATGGTTATTCCATAAGATTTGTTTTAATCTCTAATTAACACACTCACTAAAACCTTGGTCAGTAGCTTTGATGATCGATTTCATGTTTACAAGGAGGAACTGTGAGACTATTTGAATAATGTTGTGTTAGGGGAAAAGCAATAGTCAGATTGAGATCTGGCAACAAAGACCTAAACTGTGATGATTTCTATGTTCCTTCTGTTGCTTCCTTTATTGTGACTCATGTGAAATGCTTTACTGTTGGATTTTATAGGTTAATTTATGCGCTGCTTATTGTAAATAGCATGATTTATTGCAGGTCAATAAATCATAAATAATTTATGTTGTGTACAGTAATAAATATTTCCAAAATGTATAAATGATGTACTGTTGTTTTCTGTCAAATACTGACCTTCTATATACAATAGTTAGAACATATCAAGTAGTTGATTGGAAAAGAGAAATTCCATTGTTGCTTATAACATAACTTGAACTTTTAACTTTGTAGCACACACCTCAGGTTGATACAAACGATTAATGTCACAGGTCGGGTAAGGAAAAATGTCATTATGTCTAGATTGATCAAGATGTTGCCTCAGGATTACATATTACTGCAAAGCCACCGTAAACCGGCTGGGATGTCAAAGTTTTCAGGAGAAAAGGAAACTGGTTAATGTATTGCCTTATGCATATGACTAATAAAACAGTTGTGCTGATTTTCACTATAAAAGCATTGGTAGCAAGTTATCTGATCGGACAATAGGCATTCCACAACAAGGATTGAATAGAGGACATCATAAAAACTGAATCCAACTATACAACTAACAGGCACTGATACTCCACATATAATACTGCAGGTGCTACTACAGAAAGGTGTGCATGAAAATGTTGTATCTGTTGCCTACCTTCCTGGTCCAGTCAATGTTTGAAACTGTTTGCTTGAGAAGGAACTGAATGAAATAAAGACAAAAATTTATAAAAATAATACACAATCAAATATAAATTCATATATGGCAAATGGACTTGAGCTTGTATAGCACTTTTATAGTCTTCTGACTAGACTACTCAAAGTGCTTTTTACACCACATGTCACACCAACCCATCCACACTCATTCACACACTGATGGCAGAGGTTGTAGTGATGTCTATGTAGGCTATGTAGTGAGACCATCTGAAGCAACTAATCCCATCCATACGCATTCTTACGCCGCTCATGAAGCAGTGGAAACAATTTGGGGTTAAGTGTCTTCCCCAAGGACACAATGGACATGTTGCTGCAGGAGCTGGGGATTGAACCCTCGACCTACCGGTTGAGAGACGACGACTCTACCAACCAATATGTAGGTCAAAGTAACCTCTATGGGGAGCCCTTTTCGAAAATTCGAAGGGGATGCTATCGAGCCATTTAGCTACACACACTGACAAAACCCATATCAAACATTCAACTTTGTCACAGGTCACTTATTTTTTGTGAATGTACTAGTATGTCAAGCCCCCTGAAAAAAACAACTTCCTGTTTCTTGGCAAACAATGTCACCATGGTCACAGCATTTGAAGCAGACCTTTGAGCTTTACAAGCTCAGATGGTGAAGGTCTTAGTTCAAATCAATTTTGAGGAGGATATGGGAAAACTTGTAGGAATCAGTAGGGATTCTTCAAAGCAGTACCTTCCCTTTGTCAATAGGTGGAGCTGTCACTAATAGAAAAATTACAATTATGAATGTGCTGGCCTGGTGTGTGATATGTTGACATGTGAGATCTGATAATTGACCACTGCATATCAGAGGTATAATCATTTATCTTTTTGTCCATTGCCAAAAAACACATGGACTTCCCACCACGGACACACCCTTTGAAGACCACTAAATCTTTTGATAACTTTAATCCCCAAAGTGTCTACAACACGTTGACCCAAGAAGTTGTTGATCAGATGAAACCCCTAGGACAAGTTCATTCAAATATGACGAACGTCAAAATTAGGCATTATTTGAAATTCAACTTCCTGTTGGGTTTTGGCTTCAAGGGGGTTTTTTGTAGGTCTTGTCATGCTTGATATGCAAAGTTAGTTTCATACATCTAGGTCAAAGTAACGTCTATGGGGAGCTCTTTTAGAAAATTTCAAAATGGCACTATTGAGCCATTTGAGTCCCACAAGGGGAAATTTTCATTGCAAAAGGAGTCATTCCCTAAATAGTCCATTCATTGTATCACACAATGCATTGTGAAAAGTAGCGTCATTATCCAAGCAATCTTTGAATCATGCATTGCAGTTCAAAGATTTTTGCGGGCAGAAAGTTGCATTTGAATCGACTGCTCTAAGTCAGAGGAGAGAGACAACCAGCATGAACACAAAAATGTCACATTAGGAGGCTGAAATCTAGAAGCTGTTTTTATAAAGAGTACAGGATTTTAAACATTAGTTTGTCCTAATGATGATAACAGGCATGAGATCAGAGTCTGTCAGAACAAATAAAGGTGAAGTGAAAATATGTTAAATCATGTACAGATCATTTAATATTATATATTTATTTAGTATTCCTAACTGTTTTGTAAAAATATGATTACTAAACTTTCAGTTATCACTGAAATTCATGTTGTTATTTAATATTACTCTTATTATTACGTTAAGCTGCACGTTTTAGTTGTGAGACAATAATGACGTTACTGTCTGCGGCTGACGAGTGAGTGAGTACTGTCCACATTTTTTTTTCTATTATACCGAATGAGTGCACTATATAGTCCCCTACATATAACTCCCAGTATAGTGAGAAGGGAGCAGGGAATGAGTGTGTGAATTCGGACTCAAGGCCTCATAAAGTCACGTGTAGAACAACATGTACTAAAGTCTTCATTTATAACATTGCCATCCATATATCTCAAATGATCTGATTTTTCACACTGAACTATCAGTCATTGCAGGAAGGAGTCATGGAACAATTTCAACGACACGCTGTGGTGAGACATTAAAGGGTCTGAACATGCGGATCTAATTTGGTGGGTAATGTACGGTTTGTTCTTGTGTTTTCAGCATGACTCAGCATTTACTCCTCAAGTGGGTGCTCCCTGTACCGTGAAGCTGTACAGAACTACACGGATCAAGCAGCTAAATTTGATTCAGCAAATGAGTTTATTAACTTCAGCACTGCAACAATTTATTTCCACTAATCCACTCTTATTCTACACCGTCTTTCTAATCAAACATTTCAGTTTAGAAACTTGTGTGGGATGAATTTCTTATTTTAAATAGACTGATGAAAAGAAAGTCAAAGGATAGAGAGAAATTAATTTTCAAAAATGTAACACTAATCAGAGAAATGCAACCACCACGGTTTGAATCATAGACAGGCTGTTTGTCACACAGACAGGTTTATAGTCTTCCCATTGGACCAGCAGGCATCCTATATAGATGCAGTGGGGGTGGGGCCCCAGCAGCAAAACATGCCATGATGTAACAACGGCTGTACTTTAAGAGGAGCCACTCTGCTCCAGACCACTGCATGCTTTCCATTCACTGAATCGTTTGGATATTGTCAACCTAAGAGGCATATTACCCCGACATTTGAACTTCCACAAAATCAAAAGGTGGGTGTTTATTTTTTGCTGGAATATTTATACTACTGTTACTATTGTTTTTTTTTTTTAAACATTATTTTTGTATTTCAGGATTTGTAGTATGATTTTAAGGTTCATCGCTTCTGAAAAACCTTCTATGGAAAAACAAGGAAAACAATTTATAACTGGGACCAAATTCAGCCAGAGGGACACCTTTAGAGAATCCTGATCTCTAATGTTTTTGTCCTAATCTGCTCCAATAAAGGTAAGGTTATACCCCAAATTCAGACATGACAAAATGGGTTTAAATTGAGCAAAATAATAAATTTGTGGTTTTTAAACTGTGAGCTCAGTTTTTTCTTTTTTATGTACACAATGTGCAGCATTATTTCTTTCATATAGAATTGGTCAAATCTCTGCTTTGGGATGGCTCATTATTATTTGGATATTGTTGAATAAGGCTTGACAATGCCAGGTACCATGATGGATTGTTTTTGGGGTCTATCTTCTTGCAGATTTTGGAGGAGTTCCTTTCCCTGTCCACATTAATAAGCCACTTCTAAATCATATTGAAAAATGGTTGGATTTGGACCTGCAGATGTGCCTCCATCAGCAGCTGTGAAGTTTGTAGGAGCAGGAACTGCAGCTTGCATTGCTGACCTGTTCACTTTTCCACTTGACACAGCCAAAGTGCGGCTACAGGTAAACGAGCTCTTCCATCGCAAAAATAGAAGTAAAATTAAGTCCCCCATCTGAAAAAAAAACAAGCAAAAACAAAAGTTTAGGCTAATAGCGACGCTTCCAATGAGGTGTTACTCAAACCTATCATGACTTTTTATTCTGAATAGATCCAAGGAGAGTCCAGATCTTCGGCTGCTGAAGGAAAGCAGTCTGCAGTGAAGTATCGTGGAGTGTTTGGCACCATCACCACCATGGTGCGCACAGAGGGGCCCAGGAGTCTTTACAGTGGACTGGTAGCAGGGCTGCAGAGACAGATGAGCTTTGCCTCCATCCGCATTGGTCTCTACGACTCTGTAAAACAGTTCTACACTAGAGGCTCTGATCGTGAGTACTGCTGAATATAATAGATTAAGGGAGTTCTGCATCTATCAGGCTTAACCTCCCCATCCTTTCTGATTTAGACGTTGGTATCGGCAGCCGGCTGCTTGCAGGATGTACCACTGGCACGATGGCTGTTGCTTTGGCTCAGCCTACAGATGTGGTGAAAGTTCGCTTCCAGGCTCAGGCCAGGTCTCCTGGGCATGCCAGGCGCTACTGTAGCACTATCAATGCTTACAAGACTATAGCAAAGGAGGAAGGTGTTCGTGGTCTGTGGAAAGGTAGCTTTCACTTCAGAGAGTTTCTTTGGCATTCAAGCATTTCCTTTAATTTTGTATCATAATTCTTTCTTTGCACTAATATTAAACTTTCACCTGCAGGAACAGCTCCAAACATTGCAAGAAATGCAATTGTTAACTGCACCGAGCTGGTGACGTATGATTTCATTAAGGATACGCTGATTAAGTCTACTCCCCTCACAGGTGAACAATGGCTGCAGTTTAGCATGAACTGTACTCATTCTGTATCCTTTCATCTTTTCTGTGTGGAGTAATCATTTCCTATTCTTTCCTCTACAGATAATCTGCCCTGCCACTTCTTATCAGCCTTCGGTGCAGGGTTATGCACAACAGTGATTGCCTCTCCTGTTGATGTGGTCAAGACGAGATACATGAATGCTGCTCTCGGCCAGTACAGCAGTGTCCTCAGCTGTGCTTCTGCCATGATGAGAAAGGAGGGACCACTTGCTTTTTATAAGGGGTAAGCACTGATTGCATGGACAATACTGAACAGAGTAATGAGTACATAAATAAAGTGTTTAGGAGGGGTTTGAAAGAAAATGCATGTAAACTAAATTTACTGAGCTGAACAGATTTATTCAATCATTTTGTTTTTCCCCCCCTCAGGTTTGTGCCTTCTTTCTTACGCCTAGGCTCCTGGAACGTGGTGATGTTCGTAACATACGAGCAGCTGAAACGGGCCATGATGGCAGCAAGTCACAACTGTACAACCACGCTGTAACCGTTATTGAACAGATGAAAGGCTGGTGGTGCAACAGTGGTGCTTATGTGTCATGTGATACAAACAAAAGTTTTAGAGAGTGATCAATATTTAAAAGTGAGAGCTTGCTTGACCAGTTGCCTCCTCTCAGCGGAGAGCTTTTCTGGAAACTGGACATCAAATGTGATGATGAGGTTTCCTCTCTGAGAAGGATCCTGGGACAGCGGCATACCCTCTCCAGTCACCACCTTTTTGTACCCAGGGCTGATTTGTAAAAACAAAGCCAATCAGAGAAAGAGAAATGATGCCCATGACAAAAAAAGACTTAACACATATCTCTGCTTCTTTGTACTTTTGTATAAATAATGATTTTTATATTTGTGTCTCTCTCTTGACTGATCTTAATGTTTAACTCGCTTAACACAGAGTTAAGTATTCCAGACTAATATTGAATAATAATAGTCAAGAATATTATCGACTCATATTTACAGGAATTTGAAAATATGTTATAGTGTTATACATTAAGTAATCCAAATTCCCTAGTATTGGAAAAGCACTTACTGAACAATGTCATTGATGGGAAGAGTGAGTAGCCTGCCATCTAGTGTCTCCACATCCACAGAGAACCCAGTCAGGGCCTGTAGGAAAGGTGAGGGGGGCTATTATCACGAAAAAAACTTTTGTAGTTTATAAAACCAATTTTTATTTCAGATCACATTAAAACGACTCACCATTTCTAGAGAGATCTGGCTTTTGAAGATCAGGTCATTTTGTTTTCTAACAAACAGAGGATGACTCTTCTGTCTCACAATGAACACAATGTCAGCAGGGATACTTTTCGGCCCCTACAGATAAAATATGATAAGATGGTGGAGCGTCATTTTGGTTTTCTAACAAACAGAGGATGTCTCTTCTGTCTCACAATGAACACAATATCAGCAGAGATACTGTCCGGCCCCTACAGATAAAATATGATAAGATAATGGAGGCTCTTTGTCTGAAACATTGATTAATGATACCAAGCAGGCAAAAGAGGTAAGAGGGACCCAGTACTCTGTCTTTATTAGGGGTTTATTCATCTTAGCATGTGTAAGAGCAAGTAAAGAGATCTGCTGAGGCCACCTACTGGTGAAAGTGGGGGCAGCTTGAGCTAGTGCCCATGTTTATTCAATGTACTGTACTTCGAAGCATTATTAATCAAACATAACCACAATATAACGTGTAGAAAACATCATAAAATTGTTTAATTGAGAATCAAATGGAGTAAAGTGCACAATGACTAAAAAAGTTAGAGACACAAAATTCTATTCAGTGTTAGATAAATTATATCATGATTCATCTGATATCATCCCAAGCCTTTCTAAAACCGATGCCTGAGCAATGCCATGAACCCAAACGTAGGCCATAAATCACAATCTTGCAAGAAACTGTGCAAAGGCAAGGACATCAAAAAACAGGATACCATGTTTTTAACCTAAATAACACATTTTACCATTTCTAGACAACAACAGAAAATGAATCAAACATGGGCAGCCGTTACCAATCGCATGTTATCAGTTCTCTTACCTGATCTCCCTCTTTTTGAAACACTACTCTTGTGCCTTCTTTCCATCCGGGCTCCACATCTATAGTCAGGATCTTGTCTTTGATACTGGATGTGCATCCGTCCTCATTCATGACCTGATTAGAGGAAGGCATGAATCAAGATTTTACATTCAGCTGTTTCTTTTGTGGACCATGTTGTTATTGATCGGTAAGTCTGAAAGGTGTAATGACTCCAACACTATACGATTAAAAAAACATGGTTACAGTAGGCCTGGCACTTACCCTACGAGATATCTTAATCTTTTTAGTGCATCCATGAAAGAGATCATCCAGGGAAAGATGAAGGTCTCTCTCTATGTGAGAGTCTTGTGTCTTTACCACAACTTGTTGCAGTCCACCAAACTGAAGTGGTGCATCGTTTGTAGAGAAGTCTAGCAGAAACACATGTTAAGTCAATGTAATATTGTAAATCCGTACATGCACAACTTGTGGTCTTTCATTTTTACCTGAAAATGGGTTGTTGCCTCCAAAGAATTGTTTGAATGTTTTATCTGGGTTCCCATGGTAAGCGTATTTAGATGACCAGGCCCCACTGCTGCCAAACTCAGGTGGGATCCCACCTTTGAGACCCTCCTCACCAAACTTGTCATAGGTTGCCTTTTTTCGAGCTGTTACGAAGAAAATAGAGATTGTATTACACTCTAGTCCAGTCTATATGCAGTGATTACAGTCAATTTCAGTCAAAAGTAGATATTGTTTTAAATTCAGTCAGATTATGACATTAAACTTTCCATAGAAAACACACATGCACAGTTCAAATTTGTATAGCCTAAATAAACTGGATAATCCATATATAAATAAGCTGGATAACTTTGAAATGTTCAGCCTTGCTCAAAGGTTGCACTAGTCATAGATAAACAAGGTTTCTACTGACGGTCGCTCAGCACGTCGTAGGCTTCACCCAGCTGACAGAATCTCTCGGAGCTTCCAGTCTCTCTGTTGTCCGGATGAAACTTCAATGCAAGACGTCGATAACTAGAAAGGATACAAGTAGAGAACTGTGAGGACAAGCAGCAACATCTAACAGTTATGGATGACATGAGGTTTCCACGTCAATTTTTTGGGCTAGTTCAACAAAAACTTACGCCTTTTTGATAAATGCGTCCGTTGCATTTCTGTTAATTTCCAGTGACTCGTAGTAGTCAATACCCATTATGAAATGTAATGCTTAATGTTAACCCTTTACTCAAAAATCCTAAAACAGTAGGAGGGAGGAAATTGTCAAGATAAACAAAGAGCGCAGCAGTTGTTTAGCTTAGTTTCCAAGGTAACAGTAGCTTCCGAGACTCTCGCGGACATTGTGCTCAACCAATCAAGGCAGAGACCATAGACTGTAAATATTAAGACAAACATTGGTAAACATGTAGTCAACAAGTCAATGTTAAACTGACAAAATGTACACAATTGTTTTAAAATCCGCCTCTTTTCAAACCCTTAATCTTGTTAACTTTTAGTAAAATAAAGTTCATGAGGCTATATAGTCCTAAACTAACTGGCTGTACCATCTTGCTTTGCATGTCTCAAATTATAGTTGTTTGTACTGTCTTAAATGCGTATCAGTAACATTTAAAGCTAATTCACTACCATGTATGAAAGCTGCTACACAGAAAATGTTATTTTTAGGGTCTATTAATAGCCTTGGCGTAGCCTATTTGACACTGCCACAACAACTAGTAATTATTTCTAATAAATGCGAAATTAATCAAATTATGGTAAACTTGTTGAAACGTGAGGGAATCGATGAATTTTCAGGGAGTAAGTCTTGCTACAGTTGTGTACTAGATAGGCATAATTTCCCTAATTTCTTTTTTAAATAAACAAGAATTCCAGCAGCAGTGACAGGTGTATTTTTATTCTCTCATTTAAAACCATTCCAGACAGAAACATTAATGACTACTGTGCTATACAAATCCAACACTCTTCCATAAGTTCACACAAAAAAATTGCTGGGTATTATAAGAATGATAAAATTGCCATTTTAGAGGTGGTAGAGGGCATGGCAGACACTCTCTACTGATTCTGTTAAAGGTGGTCCAGATGGATGCACATTTTACAAGTGATTCAGGACTCATACCGAAAATGAAGATAGATATTAACAACCATAAAAAAAAAGAAAAAAAATCCAATAGAAATAAATATTACAAGTCATTGTGGATTAAATACACATGAAGAATAATCACTAACAAAAAAATCAATGCCATCAAAATAAAAGAAGCCAAAAAAGTCTTTAAAGGGTTTGTAAAACATCATACCAAACGTAACTAGATAACCCCAAGGAAGCCCTCTAATATTAAACTCCAAAAGGCATTTATCTCCATTCCTACTGTTATGCTGGGTTTTATGGTTGACTCCATAAATAAGAAAATCATCTTTAAACACTACCATCAAAGAAATAGTTTTAATCTGACAGCTTTAGTCTTTAGGAAAATAAATCAAACATCTAACCAAATAAAAAGGTAATAGAAAATGGAAGCCATGGTCAAAATAAACCATCTCAGGGGAGTGTGGAAGGAGAGGAAGGACGGTAATTTGGAGGGTGATGTAGTAGTGTTAGTGTGTGTTGTGGTTCGTGCTGGTTGTCACCAGACTTTGGTGTGTGCCTGCGTCTCGACTTATATTGTACTGGTACGTGTTTGGAGAAGTTGGACTCTGCTGGTTCAGGGACCACAGAGTTTAAAATGAGCTCCTGGCTCACAAATTCACATACATCATGTGTGTACGGTAAAAAAGCCAGACCCCCAACTATGTTAGATTTACTCAAACTGTTTCCACAAATTACTCTGAGCAGTTAAACCAATAGTTTGACAACACATTTCATTAATGAATCCCTGCAAATTGATTGCAAGACAACAAACATTTCAACAGACACATTGTGCTATAGCTTAAAGCAGTTTTTACGTTTTTTGGAAGGACATTCCACTCTTTAACACATATTTTTTAATCAGATACATTTTCTTTTAGTTTGATCAAAAAAGTCGTCGTGAGACAAAATCATCCATGCGATCACCAAATCTTTTTTTTTTAAACTAATAGACAACAGAAGTTCAGTAAAGGAGTATGAGCTCCCCTTGTGAATACTGTTTCAGTGTACCAGTACTCGTGTTACAGTGCAAATATTCAGTTTATTAATTGATAATGACTCTCAGAGTGTTCAAGATGAGAGAGCAGGTTTCCTCAATGGCAGATAACGGATATAGTGTTCTCTTCACGGTGGGGGACAGAAAAGGGACAGATACAGAAAAAAAAACGACTGGGTTTTAGAAACAGCCGGTGAGATATTTGTTTGAGCATGAAATATGCTGGGATTAGCAGGAACAGCCTCCTTCACTGACAGGTAGCTCTGGTGGCTTCTCCAGCTTTATGTCAATCACTGAAGGGTTCATTAGTTAAGGAACAGCATGGGACAGACAAATACAACCCAAAATTGTACATGAGAGGTTTTAGGGATAACATTTGATCTAATCTATGAATAGAAAATGTTGGACTTTTGTTTTCCACTGTGGGACAAGACAAGGGTTCAGGGATAAAATAATATTACATTACAGTTTTATGAAACAGCCAAACAATCTTCAATTATATAAACAACTTATCTTTAGTGTTTTTCATTTTAATGTAATCTGTGAAGCTATGTGGCTCTTACCATGTTTTCAAATCTGAGCATTTCCTGGAAAATACTGGTTCAAGCTGAAAACCAAGAACCTCAGACGATGGCAGAATACAGCAGGCTAGTTTGACTATTTCCCATCTATGAAATTAACTACTGAATAGAAATTAGCTGGCAGTCTTTGTCTTGTTTAAAAAGGTTTCATTTAATTGTAAACCCTGCCTTGCCTTCACTAAGAGAAGATTGATTAAAAAGATGGACACAATTGTTTTCATTCATTCCGGGTATTTCTGAAGCATCATCAGCATTCCTAAGATTTGGTAAAGACTGTTTTTTTAAGTAAAATTTTAACACCTTACTTGAGGAAGATAGAAATTAGATTATTTTTTCAAATCCCAATGTCATTTAAAGAAACTACCCCAAAAACAGATTTAATTTCAAAACAGGGATCTTTTTAATTTACCCCCTCCCCCCCATATGACACCCGTTAACACCATTTTAATACATTTACTGGACAAACCTCTGCTTGAGGCCTATGATGCATGAGTGATTTGGAATGCTTTCAACATGATTTTGATGCGATCTGAATATTTCACAATTGCAGTTACTCAAAGAGACAATGATTAAAATACCCCGAAAAATAGATATTGGCCAGAGTATTCTTTTTTTTTAAGATCATTTTTGGGCTTTTTTAGACTTTGTTTGATAGGAAATATATAGGAGACCAGGAAATATGGGATGACAGGCAGCATCAAGAGTCTAACCAGGGCCAGTGCAACAAGAACTTAAGCCTCTATATGTGGGGTGCCTGCTCTACCAACTGAGCTAAACCAGCGCCCCTGGACTATTTCTGTGACAGTATATCCTGTAAAACGGTCAGTTGGAGCACAATAAGTGCCCTCAGTGGTGAAATACATCTAAAGGGACACATGGGTTGAACAACAATAGCTGCCTGTCACACTGCAGCACTACATCTTCTTTATGGCAGGAAAAGTAAGAGAGAAAAAAAGACCTCCTGCCTCTCCTGTCATGTCGGACACAGACACTGACGTGAACACAAAGGATACTGTCCTCTCTACTCTTGTCCTGTGTGGTATCCATGCCAGGGAGGGCTGCTGCCACACGGCGGAAAAGCTGGAGGGAAAGAAAACCAGATGTTATCTGTCAAAAAAAGAAATACTCCAGGCATGACAGAAACAAAAACTGAAATCCAGACAGCGTGCTGTGTGTACTCCCATAACATTATTTAGCACAGCGCTCACTTGAAGCTCGCACAGAGGAAGATGACCAGCAGAGCTTTTTCCAAATTTGATTTGAATTAAGCAGCATGTGTTTGAGCTACTGTAAGGCCACATGTATGAACTGCAGAAGTGGCTTGGTAGAGTGTGTCATTTTGACCTTCCACTGTGAGAGCTTGAAGGATTATAAGTGATCGATTGATTCAAATGGATTTAAAAGGCAAAGTGTTCAATGCATGATGATGCTCAACATGCCTACCCCCTCTTTATTTCATCACATAGACCACAGACTGTATTAAAGAAGTGTACCGAGTCATTAGTTCTGAAAAGTAAATGATAATAACCAGCACGGGGCAACTTTACAAATTCAAGGAATAAAGAAAAATATGTAAAAACAATCCTCTTTATCACTTTATCACCACTACCACCAACACTTCTATATACAGTGTGTGTGTGTAGAAATAGACTAGATACATGTGCAGATGTCACAGCAACAAAAATAATACAAATTGCTTCAGTAAGTCCAGTGGGAGGCATTTGCAGACCCCGACCCACCTCGAAGTCTGTATGATCAAAAAGGTGGAATGTATTATTACCTCAAGCAGGTGGGAAAGAGCTTGAAAACAAATCCAACCTTACTTCAGCATAGAGACAGTCGATGTAGAAAGCACACTTTTATGCATGCATGAAATAGAAGCCAATCAGAAGGGAGCTTGAAAAAAACACACACACACACACACAAGGTGCACACGCTCTACCTGTTTGACATTGTAGCCTGTCTTTGCACTTGTTTCAATAAACAGAACATTCATCTCTTTCGCTCTCTGTTCTCCCTCCTCTGTGGTTATCTGTCTGTGATGACCCACCGCACACCGCAACATACATAACATTCACAGGGAACACGCACACATCGCCACACACATTGACAAGAAGACAAGGGAAAAAATACAGATAGTGATTATGTTGAAATGGACTAAGAAGTCGTGCCCCTTCCTGCTGCTGCTGCTGCCACGTGAGCTGGAGACCAAAAGACTTCCAGTAGACATTTGGTAATTCAATTTTCTACAGAATATTAACAAGGACTCTCATATCCAATAATATATTGAATAAATACCTATTTTAGCGTACTCTTAAGGAACTTATTACTCAACTCCCCAAACCTTGCCATCTGATTTTGAGAATTCGGAGGACTTTTGGAGGTGGTGCTCATGTGGCAGCATCCTCAACAGGCTTAGAGAGCACTACTCACTCTTACCTGCTTGACGTTGTAGCCAGCTTTCGCACTAGTCTCTATAAACATTACATTTAGTTCTTTGGCTTTCCGCTCACCCTCTTCAATAGATACTTGCCTGTGGCAGATAAAGGGGTTAAGAGATGCACAGCTATACACATTGCACAACTTCATTAAACAGGTGGATAAAGTGGATCACACAGTAGACACTTTCAGATGAAATATTATCAAACATCACAGAAGATTTAGTTATCTTTTTAAGATTAAAACATCAATATCAATAATCAGTGGTAGGGGAATCTTGGAGAACAAGGCCTCGGTATAAAAAAAGTCAATAACAGCCGTCCATAAAAGGCTATGCTAACTTGCTTTGATCTCCTGATGCCTTAGGAAGGACTGAGGATCTCAGTATTGATAGGCAAGCAGCAGCAATCAATAACTTCATTAGTTTGCTCTCAAGAAAAGAGGACCACGTTACCTTTTATCTGCAAGGTCTGTCTTGTTCCCCACCAACATGATAATGACATCACTTCCTCTCTCCGTCCTCACATCGTCTATCCATTTTGTGGTTTGCTGGAAGGAGTTGACATCTGAAAGAGAGACAAGGAAAAAACAGGAAGAAGAGCATCAGTATTCAGGAGGTGGAAATCCTCAGCTGTGAAAACAGATGGGTTTGTGACAGGAAGACAAAGAGGAAATAGAACAACATCCCACAGCTCAACCAAGTCTTAAATAGACATTTTGAAATACTGAATTTTTAAAGTTTAAAAGCTATGTCGGCTTGCATCACATTGTGCAAAAAAAAATGTTTTTCTGCATAATAGTATATTTTTTTAATTATAACTGTTGTAGGCATTTACACGTTCTTGACAGACCCTCATTTCTCTGATAACAACACATTACAGAGGACAAAACATATGTAGCATTTTCGTAAGAAACATGATCGCACATGTAATCCACCTACTTGTGATGTCATACACTACAACAGCAGCAGCAGAGTCTCTTATGTAACTTGGGATGAGGCTGCGAAATCGCTCTTGCCCCGCTGTGTCCCACAACTGCAACCGAATCTGCTGGGCAGGAAGGGGCAAGGGATGGGAGGAGAAATAAAAGAAGAGAAAAAGGAAAAAAAATATACAGAGGGAATGAAAATTATACAAGAAAAAAAGAGGTCAGAGATGAGGTAAGCTGTGGTGACATAAAGCAAATAGAATGAAAACTCAATAAAGTTGAATGGGGAAAAGACAGAGAGGATAGAAGACGCGGGGGCATGCAGGTAGTGAAGGACCACCAGAGAGAGCAAGCTGTCTGGGCCTGGAGGGGGAAATAAATAAATAATCATCCTTCACTTGTCATTAACCCCCCCCTCCCCTCTCCTGATCAAGCAAGGTGTTCAATTTCAAAACATGAATGAAGAGAATAGAAGGAGGGGAAGAAAGGAGAGGAAGAAAACTTGTGTTGAGGGGAAAAACAAAGAAAGGAAGGATCGTCATGGGGATACAGCATCCAGCGCACACTTGAAACGAAGTGCAACTGCTGCGTTTGTTTGTTAGAAAGAACATAACCAATTTCTTTGAGACAAAAAAACTATTCTATTCAATTATATCAACAATTAATATCAGTGTAGTTTGATAAACAGAAAAATATAAAGTTGAGACCGAATATGCAGAAGAAAACATTCCAATCTTGACAAAAACGAACATTTAGGGTCTGATTGACCAATAGCAGCGAATAAAAATACTTACAGTTCTGTCTTCAAGGTACATGGTTTTCGACAGGAAATCGATTCCAATTGTGGCCTGAAATGGGTTACAACAACTTAAAAAACGTATTTGTCTTTAGTTTAACCCATTAATGTTTGGTTTTAGAAGGATATGAATATTATGATTGTAGTGGTTGGAGGCGTTTGTTTCACCTGGTAAGTGTTGTCGAAGCTGTCATACATGAACCTGGTGATCAGGGATGTCTTTCCCACTGAAAGAAAATAGAGACACCATTAACCACTGTTAGTGCAATGATCACCACTTCATTTGCTCTCCTCCATAAAGACCAAACTGATACCAATTCTATTTGTAACTGTTCTATATCCTTTTTGAATCATTTTGAAAACAACTTGGGGAAGAAATGCCAAAAAAAAAAACAATTAAGAAAATACTAAAGGATTTCTCAGAGGCCACTGTGACAACTTCAGGTAAAACATTTATCTGCTCAACAAGCCAAACAACCTAGGATATTCATTATGTAAGTATGTAACACACAATCATTTCAGTTTAAAATGTATAAAATCATAAACAAAACCAAAATTAAAACAGCCTTTTTTTTGTAACTTTCTACAAAATGGACAGAGTATCTCTTTTTTCCATTACTGTATTTTTTATTTAACTGATGTAAATATGTTTGATTTGATTTTTAACTTCTATTTTTTTTTTAATAATTATATTCCCGTCCCCTGTTTTCTTGAGCTGCTGTAATGCACAAATTTCCCCCACGTGGGATCAATAAAGTTTATCTTTATCTTTTCCTTCCTATGTGAAGGCCCATTTACAAAGTAAGTATCTTACAAGGTCTTGTATGGGCTGGCCTCCTGCTTAACATCACTGACTATTTGAAGTGTTAACCAACAGCATATAAAGGGTGACTGCTACTTTTATATAAAAACTTGAAAATACAAAGCAGCATGTATAAGTGCAAACATCAAAGTCATATGCGGTCTATGAGCAACAGATTTTTTGTTTTTGTTTTGTTACATTAAAGGGCGTGGTGTGCTATCCTTTAAGTATTAAAGGAGAAGTTGAGGAATGCAGAGATTCAAGAATGGTAGGGAACCAGGTTCCCCATTTATTTCCCTTCTCAAACTGTTTGCCTTGAGGTGTCCAGTCCTGTGCTGACCAGCAGTGACAATCTTTGATGCTCATTGTCTATGCTAAAAAACAAGACATTGTCATTCACTACTCCCTTCCACAACCACTTTGTTTTTGTAAAAAAAAAAAAAAAAGAAGAATCTTTCAATGTTGACAATGTTTACTAATTAAAAAAAACACTTTTAAATCATCACAACACAGAGTCACTGGTATGGCGTCCTCAGGCATTTAGACAGTGTTCTCCTGCATTGGACAGTTTTACTGAGCCCAAGTTGCATTATCAGTTACACTGTGCATCAAGTAACGACGACAGGACCACAGACAACTCTGCTGTTATCAGTTTTACATGGGGCACCTGCTGACCACAGGAAAACACAACTTTTTGTCCTTCCTTGATTAAAGATGGGAGTCACATTGAAGTGCACAATACCTGTAAAAACAGTTACAGGTATCAAGAATGCATTTTGGTCTTTTCCACATTGTTCACATTCTTTGAACAAGTATAGAGGAGCCTTCAGCAATTGGAAAGGAACATTTAGAATAGAAAAATAGGAATAGTATAAATAGGAATATTCCAAATTCAGAATACACTTAGTGCTGCTTCATAAAAACATAGCCTCACCTTGAACAAAAACACGTTTGTCAAGTAGTAAGGATGTATACTTTATAACTTTCCCTTGTCGTATTACTCTTCCAGTACAAGTACACGGTTTGTCTGGAAAGGGGGAACATGTGTAGTGGGAGTGTAGGCATGCTGCTGAACATATCACCTCTTCTCAGAACACGCAGGGTGCAATAAGTGATCTGATTGTGAAATCACTGCAACATTAATGTGCACTGTGACGGATAATGACATCATCAAAGACAACTCATCACTTGAAGTCAACTCAAGTTACTGTATCCTCTACTTAAAAAGTAGTACTGAAATCTAAAACTACTTGAATGTAACAACTTTAAAGTGAAAACACTATTTTAATCACTCTGTCACATAGTTAAGTTTAATTAACACTTCTAACTTTCTGCTATTGCCTAATAGCATATCAGTTACCTAACAAGCTAGGAAGTACATTTGCACATAGACAACATCAGATTAAACACGAGGAAAAGATCGTAAATCATTTCCATGAAGCCTACGTGGACACACAGTTAGAAACAAATTACTGTGTCGCGATTCCTTCTGCCAAGTTTAACGCTGCTAATGCTAACTAGCCCTTTAACGCAATCACCACACAAAACCAATAAACTGAAGGATAACAACTCCAACAAAGACACGTTTCAGAAACGCTTAAGGTTTCATAGACTTACCACTCTGTTCCCCGAGAAAGACCAGTTTAAATTTTCTTAAGGGGTTTCCGAAGTCTCCGGCCGCAGACATGTCTGAGAGAAGCTCTGACGTTTCTGTAAGGGAGCTCCCAGCTAATGCTAACCACTTAATGCTAACCTGCTGTTGTACGATATGGGAGGTACGGGGTCGTTTTACCGGCTTGCCAACCCTTTACACGGGTCGCCTTTGGAGGTTAAAGACCCCTTTAAGCCCTAAGACACTTTTGACAACTCTCTAACTACAGCAGCCAAGTTAACATCGCTGTCAGTTGTCTAACATGTCTAGACCAGCTAGCCACCCTGGACTACTCTTCTTCTTCTTCTTCTTCACTCTTGTTGGTTACCTTACACATTCTGCCAACCTGCCCCCTACTGGTGAAGAAAGCCCACAACGAGAGAATGTGTATCTATATGACAGACACATTCTGTAGAATATAACAACAATATACACAAGTTTAATAATATATCCTGTTAATTTAATCGGTTAAAGTGACTAAAATCCAAGTCTACAGCCCAAACAACCTCCAGTGACTGAAGCATGTACGCCCACAAGAGGGCGTACTTACACCAGTATATCTCATGCATAATAAACCTTTGTGAGGGAATCCATTGACTTTGATAATCTCTTTCATTAGCAGTCCAGAGGGGCATGAATGAGCTCTACACTGTTATTGAAGTGACATTCAAAAAAACGTGTAAGTATCAGATTTTTGAAGGATTACAAGTGATCGATTGATTCAAATGGATTTAAAAGGCAAAGTGTTCAATGCATGATGATGCTCAACATGCCTACCCCCTCTTTATTTCATCACATAGACCACAGACTGTATTAAAGAAGTGTACCGAGTCATTAGTTCTGAAAAGTAAATGATAATAACCAGCACGGGGCAACTTTACAAATTCAAGGAATAAAGAAAAATATGTAAAAACAATCCTCTTTATCACTTTATCACCACCAACACCTTCCTTATTGAGCAGTGAACATGATAAAAAAGATACAGGCCTGACCCGAGAACAGAATTAAATTACAGTTATGGATAACATTAGGTAGGATCTGTGATAGCCTAGTTGAAGTCTAACTTCCTAGGTTTATTAATTAGACACTTCATGTTGGATTGATTTCAGAAATAACTGTGTAGCTTTTATTTGATTTCTTTTGACCCAACAGCTCAGCCGCGATGCTTAAAGGCTGAACTTCTGTGGAAACATATATCCTACGGTGAATTTATTCATTTGCAACTACCTGATACACACAAAAAAAGTTAAATTAGGCACAAGTCAAATGCTTTATATAAATTGAAAATTAATTAAGAGATTCAATTTATTCGAGTTCAGCTTTACAAGGTCTAAGAAAAAGCCGTTCATGTTAAAAATTTTAAACAAAATATTTTTCATTGACACGATTCATAATCTAAAGATTGTCATGTTGTGGTGAAAATAACACATTAACGGGTAACACACATTGTAAATCTTTAAGAATATCCTATTCTATCACACATTAAAAGTAAAATTAAAAATCAAATAATAATAATCACTGTTACAAGAAAGAGATGATCCAATATGATGTATTTTAAAGATTTAAACATAAGGGATATTGCTGAGATACTAACTAAGTATGAGTCTGCTCTTATTTGAATACTACACCATGATTCATCATTATTATAATCAAGTTTATGAATTATCACCACTAATTAAAATATTATCAAGTGCCCTTGTTGTGAGGATAATTCCTCTCTTACATAACTCTCATAAACATTACATGGGTTTAAATATTGATTACCCCTGCAAGAAGTGTGCGGTTCATACAGGGACATTTAAAGGGTATTCTTTAAGGGCATCTTTATGAGATCACACATTAATGAAACTTATAAACTGAAATATGAATAAAATAAGTGACATTTTGCAGTTCTTTCAAAAATATGCATTGAAAAAGAAATACACCTTTTTGCCTTTTCACGAAATAGCTCCCTAACTATTGTGCTAATAGAATTGCGTCTGTGTAACCGTAGATGCAAACTTGTATGACTATGTATGAGCACAGTATGTGTGTTTGTGCATGCTTGAACTGGCTGTTCTAGGTCACTGGAGACACACCTGCGTCTCTCCTCACTCATGTGCCATCCAGCTTGGAACTCTCTTTTCAGAGCATCGACTGGCTGATGCCAGCGCTTCAGCAGCTCTGCTTACGTCCTCGCCAAACTACAGCCGTCACACTTCCCCTGCCCTACTCCTCCTTCCCCTGCTCTCCTGAACAGCACTCCTGTACACCTACACCATATGTCCTTGGAAAGGGAAAGACCCCAAGTCCCCCCGCTGAAGATGCTGAACCATCAAAATCCTTTTTCGCTCTGTCTCCCCCACTCAGCCTCATTTTCACTCACACACATGCAGAGGGTTTTTTGCATGTGTGCATTCATGTACACGCATAGATCAATGTGCTATAGGTAATACACTGTAGAGGTAGTTGTGTAAGTGACTGTGAGAATGTGTGAATTGTGAATTTGGTCACCTCACTGTCATTTGTTTTCATGAATATAAAAGATGTTCCAGTGGTATCCAATTCTTCCAAAGCAGCCCAAAGGCATGCCCCTCTTTCTGAAACAAAAAGCCGTCAACGATCGTCAAACAAAATCAAAGAAGCAGAACTAAAACAATTGAACTTGTCACCTCAAGCCATGCCTTCACTCTGGTGAACTGGTCTCATATCATCATTTAATTCAGATGAATTTGACTCAGTCTTCATATAGGAAAACATTGTTGTGACAAACACCTTGGACAAAAAAAATCTCTCTTTTCTCCTGCTGTGTTCTCTCTTTCTTGTGTTTTTGTTGTTGTTGAAGATACACACATGTATTTCCTCACTGTAACTGTAAAACTGGCCGTATTCCTAACACACCATACATCAGCCTTTATCTGTGTGTAATGGAGAGACACCATCCCATTCACCCACCACCTTAATATAAATCTAATGAATGCAGCTTTCAATGTCACAGCAATGTACAATACGGTGCTCATCTCTCTAGAGAAGAGGGGAGAGAAAGAGCAAGGGGGCCATAATGGTGGTGGAGTAGGAGGGGGAAATGGACAGATGAGGAGCAGAAAGGATGAGATGAGGAGAGGAAATACATACAAAGGGGCATGAGGGCTGGGTCAGGGTAAAATAGGTGTGTTGTCATCACCAATACAGTAAGACAGGGAGGAGATAGATGGGGGGTGGAGTGGAGCAGGGACACAATTCCGCTGTAATCCCCCTTCTGGAAAAATACGGGGCCGGATGATGTATGGCAGAGGGAGTGAAGACAAGAGGGTTTGAGAAGTACGGGAAACACCACCGAGCTTCCAGACTGGAACAAAGGATTGCAGAGGAGACGGGGCAGAAAGGCAGCTCGGTTAGATCTGAAATCCCCCTTTTTTCTGTGCAACATCAGGCAGGAACAGACACAGCATTACGGTGGGAGGCATTCTTGCAAGCATAAGTGAAGCAGGGAAGCAATCCAAGCACATTTACCAGAGGACGGAGGGAGGGAGGAGAAAGAACAGATCTATGAGAGGAGGAGGGGATGAGGATGGGGGGTGTTGCATGCTCAGGGAGTGTGACAGAGATAGAGCGATTCCATGAGCAAGAAAGAGACACAGAGGCAGAAGAGAGGGAGAGCACGGAGCAGGGAGAGAGAGGGATGAGGAGCAAACAGTGAGATAGAGGTAGTTTGCAGGGCTGAGATCTGCACACAAACGTGAGCAAAGGAAGGGGGAAGGAGGAAGAGAGCGGAGGGTGAAGGAGAGCAGGAGGAGGGGAGAGAGAGAGAGAGAGAGAGAGAGAGAGAGAGAGAAGGGGGAATGCAAAGATGATGGAGCCCAGAAATAGGCTTCATAGGACAGATTTTCATCCCGGCTCTCTGCGGCAGACATGACTCTGGGCACTGGACTGTGCTGAAATTAGCCAGGGGGACAACACAGGACAGCAGGTCTGCAGCAACTGCCTCGGTTCAGCCTCACTTGATGCAGCAAGGCAGCTGATTTATTACTGAGGGGCTGGGTGGCAGCGTGTTTGCGTGTGTGTGCATGTGTGTGTGTGTGTGCGTAGGTTTTATGGTTCCTTGTAACTGCTCGAAGCTGTGGGAGCGACCATTCCTCCAGTCATAAAATGACATTCAGCAGGCAGGGGCTTTGTGTGCTGGCGTGGATCTGCAGTCTTCAGTAGGAAGTGGGAGAGAGGGATTTGGAGCTGTCATCGAGTGCAAGTGTGTGTTTACAGTGCTGTTCGCTGAGGTGAGCCAAGGAGGATCAGCTGAATGCAGTGTGTGTCTGTCTTTAGGTTAGAGTAGCAAGGGTGCAGCAAAGGCAAAGATCCCACACAATGCAAGGACGAGTGCAGAGCAGCACTGATGGCAGAAGGTGCAGGTGAAGTACAAGGAGAGTCCTGGGGGTAGGGTGGAGGTCGAAGGCAGGGACAGCAGAGGAGGAAAGAGCGAAGCGAGGCAAGTGGAAAAGAGAGGGTGATCATGGCTGTCACGCAGTGAGCTATAGCATATGCTGTAGCGCAGAACAGAGTGGTGCGGCAGGGGGAGGACAAGCATCACTGCGCAGGGGAGGGGGGAGGAAGGGAGGAAGAGACTGAGGGTGAGAGGAGGGGGGAGGCAATCAGCACAGCACCTCTCCTCTACCAGGAAGAGAGGCACAGCGGGACGGGCCCAGGAGGAGACTCACTGACAAGTCAAAGACATACTGACGAGTAGCCAGGTCAACGTGTGGAGGTCAAAAAGGGAGCTGGGACAGGGGTCGGTGTGCCCCTGGCAGGTCCAAGGGAACGTGGGCCGGTCCTAAAGAAGAAAAAAGATTTTGCTGGAGAAAGAGCAGTCGGCTTTTCCAATTCCTGCTTCTCTTGATAGTCCTGCCACCTCTCCACAACCATGGGAGAATGGACCATCTTGGAGAGGCTGCTGGAGGCGGCTGTCCAGCAGCACTCTACCATGATTGGAAGGTAAGACATGACTCGTTTTAGTATGTCAATGTGTTAGTTTTGTGTTTGTAATTTTGTTTTTCTTAACAGTAATTGGTTCACTAAATGGTATTCTGTATATATATCATTTAACAGCATCCATATAGAACCCCCCACCCCCCCTAAAGCTTGTCCCAGTGCTCTCCTCTGATACAGCCCCCCTGACACAGTCATCACTGCCTCCCCCATTCTTTCCTCCTCCCTGCTCTCCTCACCCTGATCCTCCACACTCATTATTAGTTAAGGGATAGACTAATTGCACATAATCAATAGCAGGCATTACTTGGCATTATGGTTAATTCAGAGAGGTTTCTATGTTGATACTACCTAATAGGCTAGCTATTGATGGATAACGCTCAATTTTGTTGGCCACGGACCAATAGGACAGAAGGAGGAAAAGGGAGTGGGAGTGAGAGGGGAGATGAGGTGTGGGAGATGAAAGGACGGTGAGCAAGCAGGTGTGGAAGGTAAAATCAAAGGGGGTCTAAATGGCTCTGAACTCTGAGTGAACTTGACACCAACAATGACAAAAAAATAAAAGAAGTTTGTTCAGTTTGTTCTTATCGACAGAAAGTCACTTGCATCAAGTCTGGTGAGATTATTTCTCGTGCTATATGTGAGAATGGTTTTGTGGCAGAGGGTTGAACAGATGAGCTTTTAGTTTGATAAGCAGCGGGGAAATGCTGAAAATCTGTATGAAAATGGGCTCCACATCATCTCTGTGGGATTAATTAAATGCAAAAGGGGAATTTTCCACCCATTGAACACAATCCAAATGTCACGCTGGGATGCTCATTTGGAAAAGTGCAGAATCAAACTGTTCTAGCGTGTGAAATCTGGATGTATAGATTTGTGATTCTAAAATTGTCTTTCAGCAAAAAACAATTCCACGAAGACTATGAATTACACTGCACTGGTGTGCTCATTAACCCAGACCTCAGGTTGCCCGCAACAAAGGCATGGCCTAACCTTCTCTTTGCTTGTATGTGTGCTTAGGAAAAGTGTGTTGAGATGGTATGTGTTTCATTCTGCTTGGAAGTTAAAGTACTGAAGAAAGGTGTGTGCCCTTATTGACTACACTGTGCACAGAACCATTAGGCCATACCCCTCAAAGTCATCAACACTGTCACCGCATCAGAGCGACAGAGATGATGTGGGCTGCATTGTAGCCATGTGGATCAGGGATTGTGTGCGATGGAGATTTTCCTTCCAAGAAACTCTACACCAAGTAATTTCAGTGAGTTCTTCTTTGTTTGAATGTGCTAAAGTCAATGAAATCACCTGGTTTAGTCCTCCAATGGAATGAAAACCTGCATAAAATATAACATGTTGACTTCATTTAAAGATGCATTAAGCAATATTTTGTATCATTAATTATATAACTCCCTTCATTTAATGGGAATGTGAGTAGGCCTACTACCGGTTCCTCTGAGAATCAACACCTCACTTAGAAGCTCTACTCAGCTTTCAGCCACTCTCAGCTCATTGTGTTGGTTTCCGTAATGCCAATTTCAATGACTGCTGTTGACAGTGGGCTGCTGCTCCCAACAAAGAAGCAACAACAAGCTAATTGTATGCTAACTGGCCAGTGGGAGGTGGCAAAGACCAGAAGTAGCTGGTGAAGAAATTCCAACACATAGCAAGCCAAAAAGAGTTGGATATTTTTTCTCAAAAGCCGGGAGACAAAACAGGGGCTAAACGCCAGTGAATATTGGGATTACATTCAACAGGTGGCCAGGAAAAGGAGACCAAAGGGATGTCCGTGTTGCTCTGTTTCTGCTGGATATGTAAGTAGGCAACTGTTTGCTAACGTGTTAGCCCATAACAACTACATAAGCTAACTGCTAACTGTTGTGAACTTGTTCTGGAGTCTTTCCGCCCCCAGTGGTCAAAAATTACTTAATGCAGCTTTAAAATTCAGTCCTGAACCAGTAATACCCTGTGAGCACAGGGTAACTAATCAATCTTTGGTGATTCAATGACTGTTAGCCACCTACAGTTTTACAGAGGCACAGAAGCAACTCTCAATTTGTCTGCTACCTCTTTCAAGAGTCTCAATAATACTCTGATGATGTAATGGCTTCCTCTCATTTGCTTAATTTAAGTTATTTGTTGATCATGCACGCCACTGGTTGGACTCTAGAAGTATTCTCTGAACACTTCAATTATCCTACATATCTTAAAAAGAGCAGTGCTTTTATCTAGATCAATTCAGAATAGCCTAGTACATATTTCTGCCATATGGCTAAGTCTACCTGATTAATTAGCTGCTGTGACAAAACATAAAAATGATAAAACACTAGACATTTAAATGATACACAGTATGTAATTCATGCAGTTCTCTACAGCCCATTGGCTATGTGTTACTGTGCTGAATACAGCACATTTCTCTGTAAACGATCCCTATGTGTTTTGGCTTCCCTCTGACTGTGTTGGTCCTACAAGGCTCTCTAGTTGACTCGAGGGCATTAGCTGTAACATTAGCTGCTTACCAGTGAGTCTCCCTCCTATTACTCCTATTGCCTGTGGTTTGACAGTCAACAAACTTTGTCTTTGGAATCAATTTGGTCAGTACGTTGCCAGTATTTTAGTTTGTAGAGACAAGAATTTGACTTTTAACCCTTGCTAAACTATTAAAAAGTTGTTCCAGTTTGCTAGCTTGAATGTGGGCTATCAAAAGAAATAGAAAGCATGCTTTTACTGCACAAGCAGGTTTAGAGGATAGTAGTTTATTCGTAAGTTGTGGTTTGGATTTTGGCTTTTTCTTGTAGACAGGCAATTTGAGCAATTAGACTTTTTTAGGCAGTCATAGCAGTTACCAAAAAACCCCACTGAAGACTTGATTCCTAATCCGAAGCATGTGTCTGCATGGTCAGGAAATCAATGACACTTAACATTTAAATGATCAGAATGATGGTTTTTTGGATGTACCAGCAAGTTGGAGAATTGTTCACCACTAGCACACATTTGTGCTGTAAAGATGCCTCCTAGATTGTCAACAAGCTACTCCACACTAAAACATGTATGGAGTCAAAATTTCCACACTGACCTCTATGGGTTGAAAGGTTCAAGTCTGTTGCACCACTGACCAGGCCCAACAGCACAGTTGGGCCTGGTCAGGTGTAGTCCGTTGCACTTGTGAACAAAACCAACTGTGACATAGTGTTGCACTGTTGTGCAATGTGAAGTCATGCACTTCACAGGGTGTGGTTGGAGCATGCAGCAACTGCTAGACGGCATCACATGTAGGACATTCAGCCTGTGTGTAGTTGTCCTGAAGAGTTTGCATGTGTACGCTTGCAGTATAACGGATGCAGTTCCAAAGTACAGGACAGTGATGTTGCCCCATGGCTGAGTAGTCTCCCCTGCACCAAACTTTGGAACATGTTTGCATGTCAGTCATCGATTTGGGTGACAATCCCCTCTCTTGCAAATTGAGGAGGTAGATCCACCATGAGAGACTTCTGGATCGCATTATTGGATGTCTAGAATCTGATACAGCTACAATTAAGCTGTTTCTTAATTGTAGGTTTTAAGCTAACCTATGCCCTGGCATAGGAATGGTAATTAGCTTAGCCATACATAACAGTGTTCAAAATAGAAATGCACCAACCATGCAGTGGCATAGGTTAGCTTAATTGTGGTCTTTGAAAGAGACGGACAAATGGAGTTGCTTCTGTGCCTCTGACTAACCACAGGTGGCTTGCATATGACTCATTCAAAGATTAATGTTGTGTTGTGATTTCCATATGCCTGACTTCTAACCGGGCAATGTACAAAGTGTGCATGGATAACCAATGACTGTGATCATGATAACACAGTGAGAGAAATCATTGTCAAGGCTGCATTAACCTCATTCTCTAGCCCAAACCAATGTACCGTATACTCACAGTTATAATGACCCTGGGGGTTTCACC